>NC_069132.1:49996457-51196457 GCF_026914265.1 Mya arenaria | reverse complement strand
TATTTGAGTAATAAACGCTTTAACCAAGCTGACTTAAAATAGACCGCCTGTGAAAATACCCATCACAAGACGGTAGGCGGAGTCGAAATAACAAGACCGACCAATCAACGATCCGAATCCGCTACAGGGATAAGCACCCTCTATTGAAAAATGTACTGGACGCGTGGCCTCTGTAAACACACACGGGGCTTAATGGTTTTATCCGATAAATCAATACTCAACCACATGCTACAAATGCATTTGCGTTTACGATTGGGGAGGAATTATAAGCAAGTCATTAGTATGATTTTTTTTCAAATGCTAAAGTGAATTTGATGTTATATTTTAGATACTTAGACATTTGGTATCTTTATAAATATAAACATAATTCAAAATAAAATACTTAATCGATATTAATGTCATTACTACACACGTTTTTGTTTTTGATTCTGAAAATTGATATGGTTTCCGTTAATGTAGGTCTTTTGACTTAAACATAAACTATTTCAATGAGGCATTCATTTAATGAACGCTACGAATCAATTATGTGTTATTTAATATCATTGTAGTGTCCCAAGTCCTATCTCAAGCCTTCTTTAAGTGACAATTGATCCCCGACCCGAAACTCGTGTGAATAACTTCTGGGTATTGATCTTCTATTTCAATTATCTTGTGTTCCCTATTTTTACATAACATTTATTCAACATTAAATGACATTCATAGGAAAAGTGTAAACAAACAAGCTTCACCCAAAGTTAGAAGGAATACGTACGAATAGATTACGTTGCTCCGATATATTAAATATTTGATAATATAGTTTATTATTAATAGTTATTTTTGTGTTTGTATATAAATGACTTGTTCACCGTCATTTATATTGTATTATGTATAAAAGCAAGGACATTTTTATGTTAATGGTAATAAACCTACTTTTTACGTATTTATTCGTGCCAATTAAAGACCAAAATTAAAGTGAAAGCATGTTTTCTCAAACTGTTAAACCATTTAAATCTGATAAAAAAAATATGATACCAATCAAGCAAATCTAATCGATAAGCTACTCGGCTTAATGAAGAACAAGCAAACAAATCAAGGTGTGAAATTCATAACTGAACCAGCAAAAATGACTTTGAGAAAAGCAAACAAATCGAAATGTGAAATTCTTACTAAGGAAATCAAAATGACATCGAGCGTTGAGATATATCAAACATCAAGCTAGCCGATCGAATTTTATACGAACATATTGTAAATTCAAATACTTTAAATCTCGTTCGAGCCAATGGAATATCGAACCATGCGATACCGAGCCAAGGAGCTTCGACTGTCATCAAATATCAATGCTTTGGCATCATTGGCCGATCTGCCGACATGAAATCCTATCATTTTTATGATTTTGTCACTTCCGAAAGCATTTTCGTTTGGGTTTCATATTCATCCGCCTTTATAAGGCAAATTGAATTATTTTCATTTTTCGTATTTATTATTATTATTATAACCATTATGATTTCTATTATTAAACGTTTTATCATTACTTTAAATATTTTTACCGTATTGAATTATTTACCGTACCTGTACCTATTGTGATTTTTTTCAGTAAATGAGTCATCTAAGCTATGAATGTTTGTATTATAAATATTGTCACACAACGCGTGTGTTTTTCTTATAGCCATATCTCTGTAGAATTACTATATCATATCCTCTTAAGATGTTAAAAAATTCAGAATCGCAAAGTTTTTCTACCAAGTCCATTTATATTCCACGATAGAATGCAATAACCAGTACTACTAAATTCTGAGCTATGTCTTGTTATACACAATAATCATTTTTTCGAAAAAACAGCGTTTGCAATTATCATTGGACTTTTTAAACTATGCGAATAATAAGATTAGTGATGCAAATCAAAAACTATGTTATGATGTACAATAATCTTTCATAAGCGTACACATAACGGTAAAGGCAATGTCAGAGAAGGATCATGCAATGCTAATACATGTTTAACGATAACATTCATTTTACAGTTTCATGCTTATTAACAGCCTTATTGAACGAATATTTTGCATTCAATGTATTATGAGTGCGTCGACATGGTATCATTCTATGAAGCTCATTGGATATATCATAATATGTTGCCTTTATGTCTTAATTATACAGATGTTATTAGTTTGTGATATTTTATAGTCTGCAGACACAACGTCAAACAACACAACATTGATAACTTTGGACAAATCCGACCTTTGGGTAACATCGTTGCGACCTTTGGGAGACATTGAAAATTTTCACCAACCGGTCATTTATTTTTTCGACCAATAGTCATTGTTTAATAATACATTATTATTGCTTACGTTTGTTATGTGACATGTTATGTTATCCCAGTTGTTATTTATGGAGGCGTCCAGGTGAAAAAGAGAATTTTTTTTCCAGTTTACTATCTCCTAATTTGGAGATACTAACTCATAATTATGACTTACTAAGTCCTAATTATAAGATACTATCTCATAATTAGGAGATACTATTTCCTAATTACGACTTACTAAGTCATAATTAGGAGATACTAACTCATAATTATGACTTACTAAGTCCTAATTAGGAGATACTATCTCATAATTAGGAGATACTATCTCATAATTACGACTTATTAAGTCCAAATTAGGAGATACTAACTCATAATTATGACTTACTAAGTCCTAATTACGAGATACTCTCCCATAATTAGGAGATACCAACTCATAATTAGGACTTACTATCTCCTAATTAGGAGATACTAACTCATAATTAGGACTTACTATCTCCTAATTAGGAGATACTAACTCATAATTAGGACTTACTAAGTGCTAATTACGAGATACTAACTCGCGATTATTACAGTTTTGGAAGAAAACGCATGTATACATACTTTGAAATAGGAAACCATTTTAGGCTGCTAGGCCGCCAGGCCGCTAACTAGGCCGCTTAAGTGCTCGATCGACTTTTTAAAAAAAAGAGTTTATAATTGCTTAAGAGTGATAATTTGGGCATAAAAACAGAATATACATATAAAAAATAGAAGGAGAGGCATGTTTACATGCTTTGAAAAGCTGACTGCTTGTTCGATTATTTTTTAAAATGTTAAAAATCGCCTCAGAGTGATAGTGTGTGCTTAAAACTTAGTTGATATTTCTTTGTTTTTTTAAGAAAATAGGATAGCATTTTGGGCCGCCAGGCCGCTAGGCCGCTAATATTTTCTTAAAAATGACAGTAATATGCAAAGCCCTAATTTTAATCATCACCATTATCAACAACATCATCACAACCACCACCACCACCACCACCATCATCATCAACATCATCATCATCATCATCATCAACGTCATCACCATCGTTTTTGTCATAATTATAAGTTAGTATCTCCTAATTATGAGATAGTAAGTCATAATTAGGAGATAGTATTTCGTAATTAGGACTTAGGAAGTCATAATTATGAGTTAGTATCTCCTAATAATGAGATAGTAAGTCATAATTATGAGTTAGTATCTCCTAATTATGAGATAGTAAGTCATAATTATGAGTTAGTATCTCCTAATTATGAGATAGTAAGTCATAATTAGGAGATAGTATCTCGTAATTAGGACTTAGTAAGTCATAATTATGAGTTAGTATCTCCTAATTAGGACTAAATAAGTCGTAATTAGGAGATAATATCTCCTAATTATGAGATAGTATCTCGTAATTAGGACTTAGTAAGTCATAATTATGAGTTAATAAGTCGTAATTAGGAGAAAGTATCTCCTAATTATGAGATAGTATCTCGTTATTAGGACTTAGTAAGTCATAATTATGAGATAGTATCTCATAATTAGGACTTAGTAAGTCATAATTATGAGTTAGTATCTCCGAATTAGGAGATAGTATACTGGAAAATATTTTTCACTTTGGCACCTTGACGCTTCCATAGTTATTTGATTATTATGTGTGAGTTTTGTATTCTTTTAGAACCAATGTTCCGATAAAGTGTCAACACGCGTTTTGATTCTGATGGAGAATTTTTTTATTTTTTTTTTTAACTTTCTAGACATGACACCTTGTCACAATGGTGGTCCCTTAAGTTGAACATGCATGGAAGCTCACTATGACCAGGAGGCGTGTCTCACACAGTATCCTAAACTATGTAACTCAAAGGTTAAGGTCAGTTGTTAATTGTCAGAGTACTGTTAAACGAATTAATCTGGAATAAAGCTTATCCGGTCAGTATCTTAACTATGCAATACTCTAGTATACACTTTTGTATACACTTTTTAAAACACGGAACGTTCAAAATTGATGAATAAACGTGTCGTGTTTGCGTCCGTTTATACCGACAGAGCCTTGTCCAGGATGTATCTTGAGTACATCAATTTTCAAATAGTAACAATGTTCGTTCCAGTAAAGAAAGTAAAGTTTTGCTACTCGCTTGTAGCATTTTGTGGCATATTTATTGCAACTTACTTCAAATGTAACAATTATCAGCCGTAAATGGAATACCTTTATCATATGTTCCAACTACCTTAAACACACATCGAAGGGAATAACAGGGCGTTAAAAAATAAACAACATTTAGGTTTAAACAAAAGGGCACACTGATGTGGCATATGCGATAAACAACTGCGACATCTAAAACATATTAAAAAAGAGCAAATATTGTGATATTAAGAACTTTACCCCTGAAGTAAATTTTGAAAAATATGCGACATATGATGTAGGTTTTACATAAACGGTAGGAAAAATATTCAAGGATGCTCCATCTCATAAATAATATACAGGCCATACATACAGTTCTCAATGGCAGACTTTATTCCCGAACATCAAAACCTTCTGTCACAATATTCAAACAATGACATTATCAGTCACTGCGATCTTATTTATCTTATCTAATATTTGTTAGATTTTCGTCTTAAAGATTAATGATGGACCACGTGGGTCAAATGTCGTTTACTTTTATTTTACGTTTTTTGTCGACCTATATTTGAGAACAAAACATGATTAATCACAATCCACGGTAGCATTTGAATGCAGATCAAAAGCAACCTTTCCCTTTAAATATGTAAGCCACTATTTTGTCTATGATATCAACCAATTTCAAATAAGAGTAGGAGTCGATCACAATCTCATTCAAAAACAGATAATCGAATGTTTGGAAGACATAACTTTTCGTGAACGTTTCTGAAGTAAGCAAAATGAGTATTTGCGGGAATGTACACTGCTTACAATTGTTAACCAAATTACTGACATTCTAACATTCCTGTATAAAAGGTATTATGTTTTATCTTTCCCCATAAATACTTTTTAAACATCAAAACATGTCAAGTTCTACTTTTTTACACCAGGGCTCCAATTTTTCGAAAATGTTCCTATGCGGTTGCTAGTGGTAGGCATTTATTAACATAAGATGACTTGTCATGATACTGCTGATATCATCATTTTGGAGTGTTTTATGATCATATCAAGTTTCAAAATTATAGTCTCAACTTTGAAAATGAAAGTTTCTTGAAATATCGAAGATAATTATTTGGGTTGAACTAGAAATAGAAATCTCAACACATTAACATAATTTCGTTATATGACAAAACAAATAAAGATAACAGTAGAATGATTAAGTAAAAGGACTTTAATACCTATCACGTACATTAATGCTGAAATAAATTTTATTAGTTATCACAGATATTCAACTCCTAGTTTTTCAAAACTATTTTTTCGCTGGAATCATACATCATCATTATTGGAAAGCATATTTTAAAATGATCAGACTAAGTGCACAAACTCACTTATTTAATGGTGAATTCTTACAACATAATGCCTGCTAAGACGGTTTATAGTAAATCCATGTGTCCGTATTTTGTCTTTATTTCTCTTCATTTATTTTTTTTTTCATTTGGCAGTTTCTATAAAAAAACAAATATTTATATAAGATAATGTGCAAAGCAATAGATTTTAGAATTATGTAAAAATGTTAAAAACAATTGATATGGCGTATGAAGAAAAGGATAGTTACGAACAGAATTTGACAAAAAAAACCTATTCATGCAAGATATAGATATAACGCGTTTAGTCTGTATAAGATTCAAACAGCATAAATCTTGCTTTGGTAACGATACATACATAGTCTTTAGGTAATTTTCTCCACCTTTTTGTGTGGTCTCTTCTTGTGTTCTGGCTTTTGACGTTAAAGTTTTTCGATCACTTCTGATTGATCTCTTTCCAAAATCATACTCTATAATGCCATTTTCTAACTTTTTCATGTAAACACAACTTACTAAGTCAGTGCAGTTATTTATTATGAAAAAGTAACAGAAAATGCATGCCATTATGATTTAATAAGTAAAAGTCTGTACTGAGAAAAAACGTCTTAAGACGAATGGAGGATATATGCGCCCGGTTTCGTTACACTCGTCAGTATTATCTGTTTATCATATATTGTATTTTGTCAATGCAATAGCTTTGATCAGCAAGTAAACACTATCTTAAATGTATTTACAATAAAAAGGTTAATACATAGATACATTAACTTGCATAGAAACATGGCATCAACACTACAAAAAGACAGTTAGGTATGTCACATAAATTAATATACAGAAAATGTTTTTGAGCAATACTTGACACTTACTACACTCCCTGCGTTGGGAGTGTTTCTGCATGTTGCCTGAAAATACATCAAGGCAAACTCTGCATTAAAGTAACGTAATAATACTACCTTGTAACACACAGAACTTTTATTCATTTATTTCATTATATTATTGACGACATATTATTTCAATATGAGATATGAAAACACACACCTTCCCCTCCATTGTTTTGTTATTGCTCCGCGACGTAGTTAAATGAACGTTTTATGTGACTTCGCAAAAGAGCCCTGGAATCAACCACTTCTTTGAATGTTTGTGTAATGTTCTGTTCTAGTGTAAGACTTTTTGACTGGTTGTTGGTACAGTCATGTTTTTTGTTGTTGGTGTTTTTTTATAGTCAGCATTGCAGTGCTCTCTGTGACAACGTGTTAAGGAGAGGTAGTGCATTTTCAATTAATCATATGAATTTGACTTCTCCAAATTTATTCGATCAGAAACGATCAGAATCAATAATGAACTAACAAAGACATTAAAATACTGCCAGCCATGACATAGTATCATTATATGTCTTCAAATTACAAACCATGCGAAGCATTTGAGTAACAAATGATTAAAATCAGCTGAGCTGTGAAAATGCCGATCACCAGACGGAAGGCGGAGTCGAGATAACAGAACTGACTAATCAACAATCGTATCCGATACAGCGGTATGCATATTCTGCTGAAGAAATCAGTAAAATGGTCGACTGGACACGTGCCCTGTGTAAACATCCTGGAGATGGGGGTATAAATCAATACACAATTCAATTAAAATGCACTAGACTAAGTGATAAGTATGAAAGTGTTTTCTGCAAGAACATTTATTATGCTTTATTACATTCCAAATTTATTTTTCCATTTTCTAATAAAAGTTCATTTGGTGTTATATTTGGTTATTTTAAAAACGACATGCACTTTGCATCTTTATAAATATAGAAGTATTTTGAAATATAACTTAAACGGTAATTTTATTTTTGCTTTTTCTTGTGAAAAAATATTATGGTTTACCTCATTGTTTTGTCTTATACATTTTACTTAAAGATGAAACATTACGATGAGAAAAATCTCAGTGTATGAAGGCTTCAAATATATTATAATATATTTGCATTCAAATGTTCCAAGCTAAATTTAACACATTATGAACACATGAACACATTATAGGCGCTATAAAATGCTCCTTAGATACAAAATGGCGTCTGAATAACAATGTTAACACAAACTAAAACAAAGTTGGGAACCAAATTTAGCCGAGCTTATTCAAAAGAGATCGCTGTTTATACGGACGTCAAAATCACACCAGGCATACTGGAGGATATCATATAATATAACGTCGTTTCCTCTATATTTCATAATAATAATAATAATAATAATAATAATAATAATAATAATAATAACCATCTTCAAGTTAGTTAGTTTCAAGTTAGTTCTTGAGGCATTTCCTGTCGTTCATATTTGTACAAATCCGATAGTTTACCACTGGTAAACGTTTAACCAATACTTCGAGGAAGCCTGGAAACGGTGCCTTTGATGGTCAACACAATCTAGAAGTATTAACACCAACAAATATCCACACACTGGCGTATGATAGAAAAAATCTGCGGTCCTTAACACTTATAGTCATTTTGAGTAACATTCTCAATACTCCCTCATTGGCTTGAGTCAGGATTGAGAACTATATGTCCCCTACTTGCCTGTATCCCAATGAATTGTAGAGGGATTAGCTTATTATCCGCATCAGTAAGCTGTACACTGCGTTTTTGAACAAACGACTATCAAAATACCTCGAAAATGAATATATCCTTGCGGACGAGCAAAATGGATTCCGGATCAATACATCTTGTGAAGATCATGTTTACAAGCCTAATAGTGTTATATAGAACAACAACAATGCATTTTCAACGTACGTCGACTTGCGACGCTGTTTTGGTAACATTCACAGGGACATGCTCTTATACAAACTACTACTTAACAAAATATATGAGAAGTTTTATATTTCAGTAAAGAATGTTTACGCAAATTCTCTATCTTGTGTCCGGTTTAACACTTCGAAAACGGACTGGTTTTATTGTGTCACTGGTGTGAAACAAGGTTGCACATTGTCACCGACGCTTTTTGCATTTTTTGCCAATGTTCTCGTTAAGGAAATCAACTTCAGAAGATGTGGCATCGCTATCGGGGACAGTCAAATTTGTATCCTCATGTAAGCTGACGATATAGTGTTAATGACACCGAAGAAAAGTAGCAAAACATGCTTGAAGCCCTCAACAGTTACTATACACGTTGGCGTGTCGTTGTCAATACGTCTAAGTCGAAATACATGAACTTCCGGAAAGGCCGCACACAGCGAATTCAACACTCATTTCGAATTGGCGAAAGTGAACTTGAATTTGTTAACAAATATAAATACCTCGGAGTAATTTTCCATGACAAAGGCGATTTTATTTTCACATGCAATGGCACAAAGGGCATAAACTAAAAGACATTGGTTTCAGGCCATACGAGAATTAAGTTGTATAATTCTTGTGCTGTACCTGTATATTACTGGACCTCAGTATGGAGATTCAAGCAGTTCCAATCCTCACACAATGTCCAAAACCGTTGATAAGATATGCCCTTGGCGTACATAGATTCGCCCCTGTTTCCGCGCTTACTGGCAACACTGGCTTATATCCTAACCCGTAATAGACGTTGGATTAACATGCTGCGCCTCTGGAATAGGCTCGTGCTCATGAACCTAAACGGACTGTGCACCCAGGTGTTTTAAATGGACTTTAACAGGTGAACTTGTAATTGGTAAAGCGAGTTTCAGAAGATCGTGACACACATAGGGCATATAGACAGTTTCAATAACAAACCACTATATAAACATTTTGTCAAGAGGGGTCTAATCTATGTCGAAATTAAGAACGTATACGGTATTAAAGCGATACTTAAAATACGAAAGCTACTTGGACTTAGGCCTGACCAAAAATGAACGTTATTTGCTGGCCCAAACACGTACTGGTATATTACCTTTAAGAATAGAAACTGGGCGGTATCTATCTAGGTGAACCTTTGAATGCAAGATTTTGTAGACTATGCGAAGCCCAAGAGGTTGAAAATGAGTGACATTTTGTATTAAAGTGCTCATTGTATACTAATACAATAATTTCATGCATCGGTCCTGTGCTTTCTGAAGATCATTTCATTTATCTTACTGACATCGAAAAATTAGCATTTTTAGTGAATTAAAAAAATGAGGTAGTTATTGAAATAATGTGAAAGCTTATGCTATAAGAAAAAGTACACTGTATGCATAGCATTTATACTTGTATTAGTATGTCTTGTGTCATTTAATTTTGTATCAAACATGTATATGTTTCAACATTGTATAACCGACCAAGTATCCTCATTTACTGAAGGAAGTTAGATTAACACATTAAATGTTCGGTATTCTGGAAATCTTTATGAGTACTTTTAATTTTTAATAGTACACAATATTTGCTTAAGAGAAACAGGACCGCGACTTACATACTTATATAAGTTAATATATGTACCAATGCTTGAGAAATGTTAACATTAAGGTGACTTATTGTTTTGTGAATATCATTTGTGTTGTGCACATGTCAATGTCAAACTTACTTACTTACTTTCTGACTTATAGTATTACTATACCCGAGTATTATTTAATCCGCTCCCCCCACAGAGTCCACATACTTGCATAATAGCTTGGCTTGTATCAGATTGTAGCCCTAAATGTCCCCTTTGTACCAGAACCTGGTCTTTGTGGGTCACATCACCTTCATTTAGTAGTTTTAATCTTAAACTTTGCATATAAAGACCTTTTTCGTTTAATTATGTAAAACATGAACTTACACCGTTACCCGTATCGCTATTTCTGAAAAATGACATGGGCGTAAACAAATTAAGCAGAGATATCTAATATTTTAAATGTTATTTAGCATTTCACCATTTAACAGTCTAAGTGCATTTTTTTTCTGATTAGCTGCTATTGTGATATTACTTCCTAATACCGTGGTTATACTTTGTATTTCGGCTTATCCATTCTAGTTATTGGCTTCTGGTTGCGGTTATTATCTTTTACATGTTTAGCAGTTATCTTCACTTGATTAAAATAGAGCCTATTTAAGGTTGATGTCGTTCACACATGGAGAGTACCTCAGATACTTTGATTAACTAGTTGACTGCATTTTTAAAACATTCTTCAGATACTCACTTTCATGCGATGCTAAGTAATTATAAAACTTAAATGGAAATATGATTTTGGAACAAGCAACGAAACACTCAAGTTGATTTAAAGAAGATATTAGTAATAATTGATTCTTATGTGTTGTCGACTTAGTTTATTGCAGATACGTAATGTACGTGCATCATGAATTTAGTTTGAATAACTGCTTTAGTTGTCTTGAGGATTTCGAAGAAACTTGTTGCATGTGGCGCTTGTATATATATCCTTTAACCATTCATCTTTAAATGCCAGGCCTGACCAGGCTTGACTGATGCAAGAAGTTGCGACTAGTTCAGTGAAATTTAATGCGTTATTGTTAAAGATTTTACCCAAAGCATTATTATACAGACATTTTCTTATTTAAGGAAAAACACTTTGTTATTATAGACAAAAATAACCCCTTTAATATAGCATATGATAATAGTATTGTCAATTTGGTTTATTTAAAAATGCCATCAATAATACTATAACAGTAAATCAAAATTAATACAATATAATTATCCTGATATTTGCAATTACTCTCGAAGCAGGAAACTAACTGCTAAATGTTTCTACCTATCTATACCAGCATCTTAAAGATTGAAAGGATACGACCAAGTGTATGTTTATACAGTAGATATCAATAGCAGATATTTGTTTATCTGCCTTTGAGAACGTGTTAAACCTCTTGAGAACGAACTATTCTTAATCGGCTTAAACCAACCTTATCTCTCCACTCGAGTGATGATTCTATGCGTTAGAAATATCATTATAAAACCACTGATGAATGAGAATGAATACATACCCAATGTATAATTGCATGATCAAAACAAATCCTATAATCCGAATGCAGACAGTTTATTTCCCTATCCGGATGGAAATATCATAGCATTTGAATAAGTTATTAACGAAATTCTTAAACATCAATTATTAAAATATATAATTTTAGAAATAAGTCTTTAAAACATTTTATTTAGTATTTGAACGACATACATCAAATTGCTAAAGCTTGCGATGCATATCCACGAAGTATTTAAACTATGTTTTACTTTGACGTTTAATAAACGGACTCGTTACGCATTTTTATGTCTCATGTACACGTTTACAAAAAGTCTGTCATCGTGTTAGCTCACTTTTAATCTTTAAGACAAGATATCGCTCATTTGGGGCAAACAAAACGATACAAGAAACAAATACGTGCCTTCTGCAGTTTGGATTTGTTTGGAGGTAAACATACTAATTCTAACAACTTGTAAGAAATGATTTATTTCAGTTGCAACAGAGCTGAAATAAGAATGAGTTTTTTGTTTGTAAATTCTGTTTTATACATATTAACGAGTTACGTATAGTTAACTACATCATATTATATGTTTTTTAATCGACCGATAAACTGTTTTAAATACGTTTTATGTGTGACTGTCTATTAATGAATATCCCCAATTTGTGTGCATAAATGATGATAATGATGGATCGATACAAAGTAGAGTAATGCGTGTGCGTGTGTGCGTGTGCGAGTGCGTGAGCGTGTGATTTGCGCGTGCGTTCATATTTCTAATAAATGATTGGTCTGTGTTACATTGATTAATGTGTAAATGCATTTGTCCGGATGGCTTTATTGGGATGAGTGAGTGAGTGAGTGAGTGAGTGAGTGAGTGAGTGAGTGAGTGAGTGAGTGAGTGAGTGAGTGAGTGAGTGAGTGAGTGAGTGAGTGAGTGAGTGAGTGAGTGAGTGAGTGAGTGAGTGAGTGAGTGAGTGAGTGAGTGAGTGAGTGAGTGAGTGAGTGAGTGAGTGAGTGAGTGAGTGAGTGAGTGAGTGAGTGAGTGAGTGAGTGAGTGAGTGAGTGAGTGAGTGAGTGAGTGAGTGAGTGAGTGAGTGAGTGATCGAGTGATCGAGTGAGTGAGTGAGTGAGTGAGTGAGTGAGTGACTGAGTGACTGAGTAACTGATTGAATGAATGAATGAATGAATGAATGAATGAATGAACGAACGAACGAACGAACGAACGAACGAACGAACGAACGAACGAACGAACGAATGAATGAATGAATGAACGCATGAATGAACGAATGAACGAACGAACGAACGAACGAACGAACGAATGAAGGCACGAACGAGCAACGGACGAACGGACGAACGAACGAACGAACAAACAAACAAACAAACAACAATCAAACAATCAAACAAATAATAATAATAATAATAATAATAATAATAATCATAATAATAATAATAATAATGATAATAATAATAATAATATACAATTAATTACTTATAAGCTGGTCCCAAATATCTTTATTGATTGAGGCGATATAATAGATAATACTGATTTTGCGGTCAACATGAACTGTATATTTAAAAAAAAATAATAAGTTAATAGCTGTTTATCTACTTAATTACGCATGTCATAATATCACGTCACGATAACAGTATGACTGTGCCATTATTTCTACAGTCGGATTATATTTTAGAACTTCGCTTGTTTAGATCATCCGTGCAACATCGATGTTATGTAACTAAGTTAGTTTAGAATTAAACTGATATTAAACGTATTGTCAACCAGGTACGACTGCTGTATATTGATCTGAAAAATACCTTAAATCACAGTACAAATTAATCAATCTTTATACATGAATATTGATTTAAAAAAGGAGAAAATAAAATAGTCTATTTTCATTTTATCACCTTATCTAAATGTGTTTTCGTACATAATTGTTTTTGTGTTTGTTTAGCAAAAACCGGTCTTTAATGTTACAACACAAAATGTTAAGTCGGAAACACTTAATAAAGAAAAGCACATGGACAGAAATAGCGCATGAATCTATTTCGGGTTGTAAAATTACACCTCGGAGTGAATAACAACTCAAGTGATGTAGGATTTTTTTTTAAATTATCTACTGCTACTACTACTACTACTACTACTACTAATATTAATAATAATAATATTAATGATATTAACAATTATTATATTACTACTACTTATAAGAATAATAATTCAACTGACTGTTCGCTATGAAATGCATATCAATTCCCTGACCACAATCTGAATAATAAAAATGCGTAAAACCTCAAAGCTGCAATGTACTTGATGTTAGCGGCCTATCGGCATTTCGGCCAAGCTGCGGCCTGGCGACCAGACAGCCTAGCGGCTTAAATTGCTTCCTAATTATTTTATTTGCGTTTTCTTATTTTGAAGTTTTTTCTTTGATAAAACATTGATAAATCTAATGTTCCTTTTCACAAATCAATATCCTTTAGCGAATACCAGCATCTTCCCTAGCTGGACTGGTTGATTGAATATTTTTTATACTCGCTTCAGAGTGTTGAAGTTTTTAGAAAAAAAAAATATTGTTAAAGGGGAAAGCTCATATAAAAATGATTTCTGTTTATCTATGAATCAATATGCTTTGATTTATCATTGTTTTTTCCCCAAAACGGATGTTCAATTTCATTGAATAGAGAACAAATCTATGCTGATAGGACCCTAATTCGCGCAATTTCGCGCCGCACGGCCGCTCGGCTGCTAACTCCACGAACTTATAGCTAGCTGCCTATTCTTGCATCAAGGGATGTATTGCAAAAATCAGATTTGCTGGGCGTTCATAATCAGTACGAAACAAAACAATTATGTGATATGCGCATCCTTTTGAAAATTTGATTTTTATAGAAGTCCAGTGCATGTACATTATGTAGCCCAGTATTTTCAGGTCACTTATATTTCCAAATAGCTGATAGTTTCTCCTTGTCATGTATATTTAACACTCAGACTCATTCGGTTTGTATTTACATCTAATCCTCCGAGGTCGGTTCAAGTGGCCTTGTGAATTTATATGAGATATATTTGGGTGCCATTTATAAAACTTATTCAGTCAAATCCACACATATGTCATTTCAAAGTGAAGAATATTACTGGTCATAAGATTTTCATGAATACAAGCCAATGTGCCTGGTCAGCTTTTTTTCTAGGTGCATAATTTTGACAATTTTGGTCTAAGACTGGACTCGGAAATAAAGGGCCGAATTCAGATAAACCAATCTCGCCCACACACAATGAGTTAATCCTCTGTAATAACGGCTCAGAAATGAGTAACACGTAAGTGTTTTGTGTGTGGGACATTTGTAAGTGCACGACTAGACCACCCATAATGTACATGACAAGCAGTAAAGATGAAATATTTAATAAATTTGGAACGACTATGGGGCATGATCGTTCCCAGACAATATTCGATAGACTGGGACAGTCCATTGGAGTACATGTACTCAAAAAACGTGACTTCTGTGAAGACATCAATTTTCAGAAGGATGCACCATTCACATATTTGTTTTGTTTTATGCTGATCTTGACCGCCTTGAAAACTTGATGGTTGTAATTCATCGATGACTGCAATAAAAAACAGCATTATGTACGTGAAAATAGCGGCTTAGTGGTGTGAAGTAAGCGGCCTAGCGACGTTATCATCGGATCGGCTAATGATGACAGAAACAATAATAATAATAATAATAATAATAATAATAATAATAATAATAATTATTATTATTATTATTATTATTATTATTATTATTATTATTATTATTATTACTATTGTTTCTGTCATCATTATACGATCTTAGTTTTCCTACATTTCTTGATTTGCTTTCTGTCCGAGTTGTAATTTTTCTTAAGAAGTAGATGAATACGCCTTTTATATCCATGTGCTTTTTTATAAAGTGCATTCAACTTCCATCTTTAATTAATTTTCAAACGCTAAACCCACTTCATGCAGACTAAATTACATTACGATTATTTACGAATATGTTCAAATCACGTGATACAATTGAAAACGGTTATATTTTAAAAACAACAGGAAACAGAAAACATGCATTTTAACGAATTTTAGAACTGTTATTTACAATCCAAAATGTTTATTTTTTAATAGCGAACTGTTTTAAAAGGTAAGTTTCATTTTAAGAATAATAATTTTAATTGTCATTTGTTTGTCGCAATAACTGACAAAAAGGTACTCAAATCACATATGTTTACATCGTATACTATAAACACCACCATGATAGTGAAGCAGATAATCCGATATGATCATTAAAACATAATGTATTTGTACCGTATTGGTCACTTGATGAAGTGGAGTGTAAGCGAGGCATGTGGATATGAACAGGCCCAATTTTCTTGAGACTTCTTAAGCTTAACAGGCTTAAGTAGCTTATTTTATTTAGCTTAAATACTGACTTAAATTGATTTTTTTATAAATGAACAATGGTGAATTGTGATTATCATAGAGATAATTTCTATTTAAAGTATAACATTTCTGAAAGAAGTTAATATAATGCAATAAATTGAAAACAAACAATAATGAGATTAGCTTAATCCTGTTATAAGGGACTTCAAAGTTTGGAGAAATCGGGGCCAGATCACTTGAGTGTCACTTCCCTTTTTCCAATCAATTGGTTACTTGAGTTTCTCTTACAGGAATGTGGTTGGAGTGTGAGTGAGAGTAGATGTCTTGAATTCGGGCAAAGAAGATTTGTAAAGTAAGACAAAGTATATTGAAAACCTTGTACCACACTGGGCCAGTCCGGACAGCAAAAACTTAATTTGAACAAACTGTGTTGAGCACCATTACATAATGGTTAAGATCTTATTTCAAGGGTCTGTGCCTTGCTGTTTCAGAGGAAAAACTTCAGACGTTATAAACGAAGGCCAAGGCATGCTTTGACCAGGGACAGCTTGGGCATGGTCACTTATGACAACAAAGCTAATATTTTATCATGTTGTTCAATTGGCATTGAAAAAAAAAAACATTGAGGCTCCTCGGAAGAGTAAACATCGCGTCCCGCACTCAACCACCAATACTTGGGCCTGACATTTTGGGACAGGCCCTGATCCTAGTTAAGACCACACACACACGTACAACAGCATGCCAATAAGAATAAATTAGTGTTCGGTTTACAGCCATAGTCAGGAACGTAGCTCTTCCTCTATTCGTGAATGTGTTTGCATCCTCTTCTAAAAATTGTTTACCATGGTGCAATCAGGTGCATTCTGGTAGTTCGTATATTCTTAATAAGGCTGTATGCAGCTAGGCCTGCATACTTTTATAACCGTATTCCTGAAATCGCATCGGCAATTCGACATAACATTTTTAACTTTTGGCGAATTAATGCGCGCACGGTCGTATCAACCCCAGCGCGGTTAGAACTGCGGTGGTCACCGGCCTAATTTACATTTACATTCGCATCGAAAATACCTCGAGGGCAAAAGCTACTGCTTATTTATAAGCTTGCTATAAATAACGCTGTAATGAGTTCTCAATCTATGTTATGCGGTTAATATAGTTCGAATAAACTGCATTTTACGTAATATAACGCGATTGAAATTATAAAATAAGCAATTATTTAATTATCTGCGAGTTACAGAACGTAATATAAAAAGCAGAATCCTATATACCTGTGTTTCGATTTTGCTTCGGCCGATGAATGATAATATCTGCATGTACAGTGTCGTTTAGAATAGAATGTGGGTCATTGTTTTCGGACAGGGGTACTCCCTCTGCGAAGTTGTCAAAACCCGGAAAAATTATGAATCATATCATGATGCAATTAAATGCTAATTAGGCGTTAAATATAAATTTATAATGTTTTAAATGAATCATTCATTTTATCCTACAAGCATTTTGTTTGTGGGGGGGGGGGATTTAGTTATTTCATGAGTATATTTTCTATGTTTTAAATGTCTTGACATTTTTTATTGAGATTCTTATTTTATCCTTGTGTTTATAAAATGTGTGTCGCATTAAACCATAATCTTGTGTAAGCACTTACTTACAACCTTTTAACCCTTAATAAATGCATATTATACATTTTTACCACTCAAATTAAATGGCGTAAAACGTTAAAAGGCTATCGACCTGCTACAATTTGTATCATAGTCATGTAATGCCAAACGAAAAGTATGTGAATATTTCTCAGTTTGTCTCAGTAATTTCAGTCCAATATTTTGAGCATGATCAATATATTTTTTTTAAAAAGAACTGATATAAATGTGTTCATATAAATATGTTCATTTTTTCCACCAAAGAGCGCATAATTAAGATACAAGTATGTACATCAAACATATATATATATATAAATAGTATGTGGGTTGTTCGAGCCAAAGGTATTTGGCGTTGTAGAAAGAAGGCTTTAACATAAACCTAACTAAAATGTCCAATGCATTTTGTTGGGATTCATTTAGTTGAGCTAACATACCCTGGTAGTAAATTAAGTCAGGTTTCAAGAGTAGAGTAGATTCTACTAAAATTTCCTTTATGCCTTATCCGTGGCAGTGCATTGTTCATGAAACCAAAGCTCCAGATAAGGGTTTAATATGATTTTGAGAATTACTCCCTACCTTATATGTAACGTTTGGCGTAGTCCACATTTCAAGTGACTTATACTGCATGATCTCCCTAAGAATCAACTTTAAACTTTAAATGTGTTGGCGAAGGAAATTATGTGCAAGCATATACTATCTTTAAAAAATGACGCTGTTTTTTCGAGAACGTTTAGTTTAATTGAAAAAAAATACCTTGTAGAATACATTTGCTGAGTGCAATGAGTGCAGTTGTAATTGTGGAAAGTTGCGTATTGATATAAGAATGCAAATGCAGGTATTAAGTTGATCATTTAATTGACTTACACAGCAGAGTATGTGTATAGCTATAATACGGGGACACAAATCGTTATTCATCTTTTTACTTGAATTATTTGGACTTTTAAAAAGGTACTAAATGGCTAAATAGTTAAGTACACGAGAATTGCTTTGCTAGTAGATTTTGCACAATGATGAGCTTGAAATACCAGAACTGAAAGTCTCTGACGTTTTGCCGAACGAGTGTTAAAAGGACCATAGTGAAAAAGTATGTTTACCATTACTTTGATTACTCTTTTAAAACTGGTTAAAGATATTATTTTAGCAAATGATGGTTTGATCAGTTTCGCAAAAAAATTAAAACAAGTCTAAGAATTTGAGGACTGCTGCAGCATATATTGCAAGGTCGTACACTGAGAAGCTGGCCGAAAGGATAAGTATTGAAAATGTATCTGTTTACAAACTTTGACATTGGCTCTCCGATATGGGTGCCAGGTTTGTGCTTCGACATTTGAAAGTGACGACAATGTTAAAAAGGGCAATTATTATATATTTTTTTATAAAAATGAGTCATTTACCAGGCGGTTGAGCGGCATTGTGGTTTCGCACGAAACCCTGCTTCGAATCCTGGTCCGGAGTGGAACTATATCCAATCAAGGAAATATGGTCTTCTGATAACTTAATATTGCCACCGTTTAGGGGCCATTTTGAGTTAAAAGTAAACGGTTTCTAACTTATCTGAATGTGAAAATATATCACTTTATCAGTATGACCAGAAGCACATACTTTGGAGTTATTCTCGTGTACAATGCACAAAATACCCTTGACCAACAGTCACACCCAATGCTTTCTTTTTATAGATTTTATCGACATTTCATGATGTTTGAAGTATTTGTCACATTTCAATTTTAACATTAATTAAGTCACTGTGTATTTCAAATACATTTAAACACGGCTTGCATAAACATATATCGTCATATACTCGACATATAAGTCATGAGATAACGCGTTGTATTGTCTACATTCAAAAAATATATTTCTAAGACACAACTTTTATGCTAATCTGGAAAATGTACACTCTTACTTACACTAATATAAAGGCGAACACATATCCATGAGTTTTTTACAGCGACTAAAAACTACATGATATGGGTAAAGGGTCTGGCATTAAAAGACAGCACGTTTACAATGTAACCATATAAACACAGTACAGCAAGATTGCTTATGATTGTTGGGATCACATTTTATTTGACCTGTTTTTAACAACAAAACTATTTTATGCAATTGCTCAGTTTAAGTTCCAACGGCAGGACATTCTCAGACGGGACACTAGTGCTGTCTCTTCATCGATCAGTTCAGGGTTCAAGCGGTTAACTGTTGGATGTTTACAAACATTAGATTTGAGTATACTTAAATTTGGACTTTCTTTGGACATTAAGCAGTAGAGAACTATTTTGCGACATTTTATGTGTTACAAATTTAGTAGAAGAGTAACTGACAGGGAATCTCATTTAAAGATGCACTCTCACTCCCACATAAGAAGTACCACCATTTACCGAAACTGAGAAAAATAATGGTTGTTATGAAGGATACCGAGTTAGATATGGAAGAAAGATGCTTAAAACACGGAATTTCCTTATTATGAGACAATAATTGATTACTGTCGGACCCACCAGTCATTCATGTTCAGTGAGTTCTAAGCTACTAAATACATGTTTACAATCCTATTATCAGCAATAAATAGTTTCCATAAATGCATAATAAAGCAAGAATAAAAAGGTATGTTTGTCATACATATGTATGGGTTTACTTTTCATACGATTGTCACCATAATATGATTCAAAACTATTTACGTACATATATTTTTCAGTAATATACCATTTCGCAGTTCTTTTTACCGTTAATAGAAACACACATACAATTACATTAAAACAGTCAGCCATAGAAATGTTTTGTCCTAATTCAAAGCTATTGACGTACATATAATTTTTGCAGTTCTTTTCGCCGATAAATGAAACACATATATGATTACATGAAAACAGTCAGTCAACTAATCATTCACCATAAAGTTAATGCCGCTCAACTGCCTGGTAATAGTATTAACGCATCATTACGCGATGAACAGTTTTTCGTTTGATAAACCGTTCTTTTTATAAAGAAATAAACATATATTAACTGAGCCTGTAACATATTAAAAAAGGTATAAGATCAGAAAATAAATAACCTAAACCACTTGTTTTTTTAATGAATTCCGCAAAATTTGTTGACAACGGAAATAAAAAAGACTGTTATGTAATGACTATTACGATTAGACCACACATTTTGGAATGGTTACCGGCAGCATGCAGTCTTTACGCATTCCATATAGGAAATTGTTACCTTTGATTTATGTTTCTGTAGATACAGACTGGTCAATTAGTAGCGATTAAAGATTTTAGATACAGCTTTTGTATAAAAGGTCATATATTTTGTAGGCAACCTTATAAGTTTTCATGATAAAATGATATGTGCAGTGAAAAGCATTTAAATCTGTGATGGCACAATACTAAAATATGTCAAATAACTGTTATGAATCACTATAGGTCCATGACTAAGATATATGTGCTGTTTTTGGCTTGTAATGGTTCACTCTGAGCTTATTAGTTTTATCTGAGAGTTAGCATATGAACCTAGAATTGCCATTCCTTGTTTTCACGTAGTTGCGTCAGGACCGCTACCCTGGATAGTTAGGGTGGTGCAATTGTTCAATAAAACATTTTAAAATAAAACTATTATGATAAGCACTTTTGACATTTGTGTCTATAAACTTTTAAATAAAGTAACACATGCAACGAAAAGTACAGGTCTTTCTTATATTTTGTAAAGTATTGCATTCACATCAACCTTTGGGCGACACAATAACACGGAATTTACGCATATTTCGAAAATATTTTTTGAGGGAATTTTGAAATCTTTTAAGTTGAACACAATTAAATTTTCTGTTAAAAAAAGTTTTGTTTTTCACATTTATGAACTCTTATCTTAAACATATAACTATGACAAGAAAATTATTAACAAACATATAAATGTATCCCAAAGGTTGTTTTCAAAATATACACACATTTTTGAAATTCATGATTTTTCCTAAAATGGTATTCCTGCTGATTAGTGCTTAATGACTGAACCTTTTTAAAGCGTTCAAAATCGTTTGCAAAATTGTTTTATTATTTTAAAAAATAAATTAATAGAAAAAAACACAATTACTTTTGGGCGACACAACATATATCCTATGGGCGACACGAGTCTCCCAAAGGTTGCATCAAAGTTACCCAAAGGTTGGATTGTTCTAAATATATATATATATATATATATATATATATTTATCATATATATATATATATTTATCATATATATATATATATATATATATATATACAGTGATCGAAAAATTATTATTTAAATATATAACCCGCAATCGCAGAAAGCAACTTTTTTTTAATAACAGGTAAAACACAATTATACTGTACCAATTATATTCGGAAATCATTGAGTATATCCCGTACAAAAATAAGTTTTCTCTTTCAGTACTAGCAGGTTGGTTGGTACTCAATCTCCAGCTGACATTCTGACTTGCCTTTAGCGATAAGATACTTGTTCTAATTAAACGAAGTACGGGCAATTACATGTGTAGTCAAGAACTATTTCCCACGCCCGAAACAAGTGAGCCGGATACTACATTATGTGAATGAACAATGCTGCAGCTACGGGAACAGGTTTATTATACAGACAATTTGCTTGACATTTTCAGATTTGAACCAAAAGTTCATAGAAGGAAAGTAGTAAATATAATAGCAGGTTGATATGCAGCCTGTCAGTCTGAAGAAGTTGTTTAGAAAAAAAGAGAAGCGATTTTGGCAAATGCGTATTATATGATCAAGATGAATATTGTCAATACAAGGACATTTTACAATAATCATTATTGGGAGGTAATTTGAAAGCAATTCTGTTCTACGTTTGATTAAATGCCATAAACAGTTTTTTCTCTTGGATTCTGAAAACAACGGAAAGAAAGATGGAATCCTAGGAGAAGTAAAAAAGCAGTAGGACAAAATATGAACTAGTGAAAAAAAGGGAAAAACCTGGTCTGTTAAGAGGCAGGCATTTCCTCATTCCTCTCATATTACATTCTGTTTTAGAAACGATTTTTGTATTATAATTATGTAATTGCAACTTCTGCTGTCCTTTACTAAATACCTCCCCAAGTCCCTCACATTTCAAGCATGGTTTTGAAAAACGGCCTTATATAAATCTCCTTCTGGTTACAGTAAGGGCAATATAATACACAGCAGTTATCTGTTGTAATAGGTAACAATCTGTTTATGGTTTTAAGAGATATAAATCTGTAACCAGAGCCAGTTTTATAGGATTATTTACAAAGACATTCTAGGAAAAGGAGTTATTCTTGGACTGCAGCTTCATATTCAAACAATCAATAATTTTGAATAAAACAAATGCCAGCTATCATAGGATACATATATGGCACAAATATCAATACATATATTATTTTCTGTTTTGATATATGATAGCATTGCATTCCAATACTCCTGTGAAATTATATCATCAACGATACATACAATGACATATATAACAGACGATGTTGTCTTTAAAAGACAGACTTTTGCGGACAATCCCTGTAAAAATACTATGCTTCAGACAGCTATTTTAAAGCTAATTAACTGCTTTGATAAAATCAAATATAAGTTGCAATTTTGACACATATTCTACAGCACCGTGTCTGCAAACGACACAACTGTTTAATACATGAATATACCGAACGAAATTGTATCGTCACATTACAGAAAGATCGGAAAGATTTACACATTATTGCAACCTGTTACAAAATCATTACGCCAACTTGCCAAATAAAAACATAAAGATAACTTCTGGTAAAGCCGTAGAACATAAAACGAAGCCTGCACGTAACTAAAAAATATTGATATGCACTTTTAAGAAAACTAATACGTATTCTGGATTGACCATCATCACAATAACATTTTATTATATTTCTATACAATGGGTAAACGCAATAACACTTACAACACTAACAGTTCGGGTGCCTTTCATTTAATCATTGCAAAAAGCCTCTTTAATACATTTGTATCTACAAATAGCATCGAAAATACAATTGTACAGTTACTTTCATGCTAAACATCAGTTCTGTTTTAAATGTGCCATGCAAACAAAAAGTGGTACATTTCATTTTTAAAGTATGACTTCTCTGTTTTGTTCCTTTTAAGAAAACATGTCATAACAGTATTTCTTATTTGATTCTGATTAAAAACAACTCATTAAACCTTTTAAACTATAGCTCAGAAATATGAAATCCTATGAGGTATAGAAAAGAAGTAGGACACATAATGAAACTGTTCAAATAGGTAAAATATAAAAACACTTTAAAGTCTGAATGGAAAAATGATTTAGCATATATACAAAGTATCCTAGTAACACGCTAGTTTAGATGCCTGACATTTTCGTAAAGTCGCGACCCTGCGTAAATATATATATAATATTATATATTCAGGAGAACATGCGACAATTACCACTGTTTTACTCTAATGGGAATGTAAGTATTAATCAATTTCCATCAGTTAACAGGAATCTTCTTTTACCTTAACAACGGTCTCCAGAATTCAATTAAATGCTTACATATACGTATAAAGCAACCTATTATCTAACATTTTATGAGAAGATAACTATTTAGCACATCTCCTCTAATATTTTAATCAGTATAAATCATATTCATTATCAATGTGGAAACGGAGCGTTTTCCAAGTATTTTCAAGGTTAAAGGCGAAGTTCCAACACTTTAGCTGAAAGAAGTATTTTCCACAAAAGCCTGTGCCAAGATAAGGTTTGTATGTATATTGTTCGTAGGATTTTCCAGTTGATAGCAAATAACGGAGCTTAGTAAAAAGACGATTTATAACTTATTAACTGTATGAGTTGTCGATCGTACATCTTTGTATCGTTAACTGTATGTGTGTTGTCGATGACACATGTTCACAGTGTCAACAGTATTCATATTCGTATCGCTAACTGTGTATGAGGCCGATGAAATATGTTCACAAACATATTTTCACATTGTTAACTGTATGTGTGGGCGATGATACATGTTCACATCGTTAACTGTGTGTGTGTCCCCTATAACACATTTCCACATTGTTAACTGTATGTGTGGGCGATGATACATGTTCACATCGTTAACTGTATGTGATGCTGAAGAAACTTGTTATTATGGTCTACTGTATGTGTTGTCGATGATTTTTATTTCGTAAGCTATCTGTATTGTTTTGTGTGCTTGATTTTATGAATGATTCTCGACGTTTGATCATTTTGACTAGTCCGTGTAGTGTCAATGTCTGCATTCCATACCTTACCGTCGGAACCAAATGTGTAACTTGACAAGACTGTTTGTTTACAAACGAAACATATAAAATTAAACTATATGAACATACATTTTGCTTCCATTATTTAGATGCATACATAAATTATTTTTTAAGTAAACTGTTTATCAATATCTGAAACGATATTTTTACCAGACCGCAAATCAGAAATAATCAGAAATAAAACGTTACTGCAAATTTCAAATATCGTTTCATTTACATAAAAAGAATTTATCTCTAAGCTCAGAATCCAGCTCTTTTATTAAGCCTGTTTACGACCGTTACCTGTGTTAAAGTAATTAATAGGATTCTTCGATTGGCTATAACACCTGGAGTCATCAATACGATTACCAGCATGAACATGGTGTGAGAGATATAAAATATGGAAATAATCCAATGTTTTGCATTAACAAATCTAAACTATGGACTAGGCTCAATGCCTGATATATGTCATAACACATACACAAATCCTTTTATAATACGATATCTTCATATGTCAGATGAAATTCTTCACTTTGCAAAACCTGTTTCCCCTTGGGGTAAACTGTGTAGAATGAAACTGTGCTGTTTATTTTATTGTTTTCAATTTTCAAACTTAATACCATTACTAATAAAGGATGCTCTTAAGATGTGAACACCAATCAGTTTAGGCGACCTTCTCTCTTGTTGTAGAGAATAATGAATAGGAGCTTGTGATTAAAATGGGGTCAAATTACTTCCTTTCACCGGCTTTTAAGTATTTACACACATACGCCACAAATGACAATTGCCATAACAGTTTGAAAATATACAATCTTTAAATATTTTACGGCAATCCTGAAAATCGGTTTTGAACATTTTACATAAAGAAGACATTGAAGAATCTCCTGAAATATTTTTTCTGTTGTACATGTTAGCTGTTGTCCTTGACCAAATATCTCCTTCTTAACTTATTGTCTTCATAATAAACAGCCTTACATTAATCTTATTCTGGTGACGCTAAGTGTAACACAATCCATAGCAGTAATCTGTTTTAATAGAAAAACAAGATGTTACATGTTTTAAGAGACAAAATACTGTAACCAGAGCGAGTTCAAAGGGATTAGCTACAAGGACATTCAAGGACATGGAGTTATTACGTGAGGCAGCTTCAGATGTAAACAAGTAGTATTTGTTCATGCATGACATGAACACACGAGTGTACTTATGGCCAGCTGGCGTTCCAAGCTGATTCATAGTTTCGTTCTTTCATTCAACATTCCATCTGCACGGTGCAAAATCTAATAAACCAAACAAAAAGTTAATAGTTAAGTTAATAGACGACCTTAATTAATAGATTAGTGGTTCTTATTTCTGGTTAAATGTCCTTGCACATCCTACTCTGAAATAAAAGAGATGGATGCATAAAATTTTGTATCATAAAACTGGTTTAAACCACAAAATGATATCTTTGTATCATTGCAATAATAAAGCATGCTGCCCTGTCTGATGAAGGAAAACTCAAAGTCAAAACCACACACAAAACACACAAACATACACTTATTTGAATTGCACTTTGTTATGTTCTTCAATTACCATGAGAAAAATAACATTTTATTGTATTACTATACAATAAGTGTATACAAGCACTCAAACAATACTAACAGCCTTTTATTGAATTAGTTCTTAAAAGAATTTAGTAAATATAATTTGACAGTCATTTCTGTTCTTTTTTAAACGTGCAATGCTCAAATAATGTCGATTCAGGATTGACAAGTTATAATAAAGAAGTTACACATTTTGTATAGTTTAAAGAAATACATCTTCTACCAAATACTTCCACTGTCATCCGTTTTTTTCTAGTCATGCAAGAGTTGTTTCCCTTCCACTATAAAAAAAACCAGTTCCAATATAGTTCACGTACATGCTCCCTGTGCCTCTTTTGATATCATTTAAACTTATTAGTAATACGAACATATAGTTCAAGTAAATGCTCCCTGTGCCTTTTTTGATATCATTTAAACTTATTAGTAATACGAACACATATAGTTCAACCGTATAAAAACTACAATCATCCCAAATTATTGAAGTTATTTCAATGTTCAGTTTTTACATCATCGCTTTCAGCATCCTTTCGGAATTGTTTGTTGCAGCGATGAAACATAATCAAAGTAAAGCACACAGAGCCTTCTGGACTTCAATTAACCGGAGCTGGCCTCATTTTCAACCAGTCTCTCTTTCATGCTTTTCAAGTCCTCTTTAGAACCTCTAAAAGGGGGCAGGCGTGGGGAGGCAATCGTCGTTGGCAGACCATACATATGAACTCTAAGAGCTATGTGTGTTTTTTTTATACAAGTTATACCTTTTGAATACACATATAACATTTTGCTGTAAGCTATCTTCACTTTTGGTTAAAGTTAATGCTTTTAATATTTGTTATCAATTTATCATGATTTATATATTAACACACAATTTTTCCTCCTAAATATATAAAACAAAATATGACGTATTCTTCAGGCGAGGTAGCTGCTGCCACAAGCCTGAGGCATTTATCGACACTTCATCATTTCACTTCATCCAGTTGAATATTTAAATTTGGCTAAAGCTATAATCTGTGTCAGGGGAGACTGGAATGATCTTAAATCTGTTTAAAGGTCAAATTTGCAACACACTGATTTTTTTAATATCTCAACTTTGTGTTCGTTTTTAGTAGCCAAAATTTATATCACTCAAATATCAATGGTGCAAAATAGTGAAAATATGACACGTAGAAAATTTAAATATACGACGAAGATCGAATTAGATCTTTATCAAAACGGCCCCTGTGTGCAATAAGACTAAACGTAATTTCAGGAAAATGAACTTTGCATTTGTACAGATTTGGCACATATATAATTAATATGTATAAATACAGACCGGGTCACATGTAATTACAGCCACAATCATCATGGCCATAGCCCACATACATGCACGATAGCAAAACACACATGCCATAATTAATATAATTTAATTAAATAACATCATGTTCAGTTTGTCTTATACTAAAAACGGAAGTTCTTAGCGTATGAATTATTTCGCTGTAAGATCTTGTGAATTATTTAATCATTGAGATGCATTTTCCAGTATTTAAAATAAATGATTATTACGTGTATGTTAGAGATCTACACTCAATTATAAGGAAAAAAGCATTACACTTGCAAAGATTTGGCAAATTTTTAATGATATAGAAGATAATTGTTTGTTGCTTTTAAAGATCGCAACATATTTCATCGAGTAAGCACCAAGAGATATATTAACTTTTAGAGTTCACTTGGTTAAATATGGAATCGTATGCGGTTTACAAAAAAATATGGCACACTAGGAGACAGTTTAAAAAAGGCAGGATATTGAAACACTTGACAGTAAAATGACTAACAAAATAACCATAATTATCTACAAAATTATCCCAGTAACGCGCCTGACAGTTTCGACCCTCAGAGGATATAATTTCACGAATGCATACGACAGATTGCCTTACTTTTGGTCTAATGCGGCTATACCTATGAATCATTTACCAGCAATTGTCAGAAAAAAACCTAACCTTGTCAAGGTAACATCCAGAAATAAAATAAAATGCCTTTACATACACTGAAATGGGTCAACAGCTTATCTATTATCATCTTAACATACCATTTTATGAGAAAATAACGACTTTGTACTTATACAAATGAGTATACAAATTATTTATAATTGAAATGAACACTCTGCAAGTGGAAACGGAGCGCCTTCCAAATATGTTCAAAGTTCAAGGTGATATTTCCACACTGCCACGTGCCAAGACAATAAATCAGTTTGTATGTAGTTTTAACTACGTAGCATTTTACATGGTATATTAAATAACGACTCTTAGAGATAGGAAGAATTAAAAATTAGTTAAGAACCCATCCAATATTCATCGTTCGTGGGGTTTGAATTTTGATCTTCCCCTTACAAGTTCTGTTACGACAAATCATTACGAAGAAGTCGAGGTTTGAATGCTGGACCTTAGCGGGTATATGTTGCCGATCATAGATGTAAACAACTTCAACGTTTTGTGTTGTGAATGAAACACGTTCTCAGCGTCAACTTTAGGTACTGCGGGTGATGCATGTTCACAAAGCCAACTTTATGTGCTTTAGGAGATGCATATTCTCATCGGCAACTGTTTGTGGTGCAGAGCATATTTGTTTACATTGTTAGCTGTATGTATGGTCGATGAAACATGCTCACATGTATGGTCGATGATATATATTAACATCGTTAACTGAATGTATGGTCGATGATATATGTTCACATCGTTAACTGTATGTGATGTTACTGTGTGTGTTGTCGATGATACATTTTAATATAGTCAACTGTATGTGTTGTCAATGGTATATAATCATATCGTCTATTGTACGTCTTGTCGATAATACACATTCTCATAGTCTTCTGAATATGTTGTCAATAGTACATGTTCACATTGTCTATTATATGTGTTGTCAATAGTACATGTTCACATCGTCAACTGTGTGTGTTGTCAATGATACATGTTCACATTGTCTATTGTATGTGTTGTCAATGGTACATGTTCACATTGTCTATTGTATGTGTTGTCAATGAAACATGTTCACATTGTCTATTGTATGTGTTGTCAATGGTACATGTTCACATTGTCTATTGTATGTGTTGGCAATGATACATGTTCATATTGTCTATTGTATGTGTTGTCAATGATACATGTTCACATTGTCTATTATATATGTTGTCAATGATACATGTTCACATTGTCTATTGTATATGTTGTCAATGATACATGTTCACATTGTCTATTGTATGTGTTGTCAACGATACATGTTCACATCGTCTACTGAATATGTTGTCAATGATACATGTTCACATCGTCTATTGTATGTGTTGTCAATGATACATGTTCACATAATCCACTGAATATGTTTTCAATGATACATGTTCACATTGTCTATTGTATGTGTTGTCAATGATACATGTTCACATTGTTCATTGTATATGTTGTCAATGATACATGTTCACATTGTCTATTGTATGTGTTGTCAATGATACATGTTCACATCGTCTACTGTATGTGTTGTCAATGATACATGTTCACATCGTCTACTGAATATGTTGTCAATGATACATGTGCACATCGTCAACTGTATGTGTTGTCGATGATACATGTTCACATCGTCAACTGTGTTTTTTGTCGATGATACATGTTCAAATCGTATACTGTAAGTGTTGTCGAAGGTACATGTTCACATCGTCAACTGTGTATGTTGTCGATGATACATGTTCACATCGTCTACTGTGTGTGTTGTCGATGATACATGTCCACATCGTCAACTGTGTGTGTTGTCGATGATACATGTTCACATCGTCAACTGTGTGTGTTGTAGATGATGCATGTTGACACCGTCTACTGTGTGTGTTGTCGATGATACATGTTCACATCGTCAACTGTATATGAAGTCGATGATACATGTTCACATCGTCTAATGTATGTGTTGTCGATGAAACATGTTCACATCGTCTAATGTATGTGTTGTCGATGATACATGTTCACATCGTCTAATGTATGTGTTGTCGATGGAACATGTTCACATCGTCTAATGTATGTGTTGTCGATGGAACATGTTCACATCGTCTAATGTATGTGTTGTCGATGGAACAGGTTCACATCGTCTAATGCATGTGTTGTCGATGGAACATGTTCACATCGTCTATTGTATGTGTTGTCGATGGAACATGTTCACATCGTCTATTGTATGTGTTGTCGATGGAACATGTGTATGAGTTGTCGATGGAACATGTTTACATCGTCTAATGTATGTGTTGTCGATGGAACATGTTCACATCGGATAATGTATGTGTTGTAGATAGAACATGTTTACATCGTCTAATGTATGTGTTGTCAATGGAACATGTTCACATCGTCTAATGTATGTGTTGTCGATGGAACATGTTTACATCGTCTACTGTATTTGTTGCCGATGGAACATGTTCACATCGTCTAATGTATGTGTTGTCGGTGTAACATGTTTACATCGTCTACTGTGTGTGTTGTCAATGATAGAAGTTCACACTGTAAGCCGTTTGTTTTGTGGTTGCTGGTTTGTATGTTTTTCGAATTTTCATTGTTTTCGGCTCGTCTGTATCCGTCTTTGCATGTTTTACATTACATTTCAATCTAAATTGATTTGACTAGACACGCACGTACGATTGCTTACAACTGAAACACATTATGCTTAACATACGTTTTACCTTTTCTAATTAGCCCTATGCATGAAATTTCGGATCAATTAGTTTTCAAGCATATTGTTGATAGATTTATTAAATAAAAAACCACTTTCATCCCGATTTCACATATTGTTTCAATTACATAAAATCGATTAATCTCTTTGTTCACGTGCTACTATCTTATCCAGCTCTATTTGCCTGCTCTTCTATTAAACACGTTTAGTATTAATAACCTTTACTTGTAAGTAATATGCTTAATTCGATAGGAGATAACACATGATCTCTAAATTACCAGCATGACTATGGTATGAGAGAAAAACAACGTGACCTTAAGTGTTTTAAGGATAACAGCCTTACTTAATATACTGCTGGGGAAACAACGTGCAACACAATGTATTGCATAAATCTGTTTGAATAAGTAAACAAACTGCTAGAGGTTTAAAAGATATAAAATTTTACCCAGAGCGAGTTCGACATATTAGGATTTAAACGAACACCAGCTATAATATAGTATATAAAAATTTGTGACACATATAGGTTCAGAGTTCCTGTAATTCCTTTCCAATACTGCTTCGATGTTTAATCTTCAAAGAAACACGGCATGAAACATGCTATAGTGCCCTGAAAAGACACTTTGTAATATATGTTATATAGATATGCATTTGAAATTAAATTACTTCTTTGATAAAATGACACTGCATACTTGACGAGATTTACTTAATAAGTTACATTCAATAAAACATTATTAATTAAGAAAATACAAGCTTCCCACACATATATCATTTTTCATCCTCAAGTTAACATCCTGAATATATATGACATGTTCGCCAAGAGAAGTGGCTACTGACTGAACAGCTGTGGCATTTGTGACGGAATGTCGCCTCTTCTGCCTAAAACGTAAAGCATAACTTAATTTAGTGGCTTAGAAAGTGTGAGAAGAACTTACATTTAGTGGCTTAGAAAGTGTGAGAAGAACTTACATTTAGTGGCTTAGAAAGTGTGAGAAGAACTTACATTTAGTGGCTTAGAAAGTGTGAGAAGAACTTACATTTAGTGGCTTAGAAAGTGTGAGAAGAACTTACATTTAGTGGCTTAGAAAGTGTGAGAAGAACTTACATTTAGAGGCTTAGAAAGTGTGAGAAGAAGTTACATTTAGTGGCTTAGAAAGTGTGAGAAGAACTTACATTTAGTGACTTAGAAAATATGAGAAGAACTTACATTTAGTGGCTTAGAAAGTGTGAGAAAAACTTACATTTAGTGGCTTAGAAAGTGTGAGAAGAACTTACATTTAGTGGCTTAGAAAGTGTGAGAAGAACTTACATTTAGTGGCTTAGAAAGTATGAGAAGAACTTACATTTAGTGGCATAGAAAGTATGAGAAGACACGTAAACAGCCAATTGATTGAGTTGATTAGTTTCAAGAATAAGAATACCCTAAAAATGAAATCTTACTTGTGAATTTAAATGATCTAAGTGGCATAGTTTCATTATTTCGCACCAAATTTGACCTATGGCCAGTTTTGAGAATGATCACGGAATCCATGTGTTGCCTATTGTGATTTTTTACAGATTTCAGGCTATTAAAGTTATACGACTTTCATCCTTAATGGAAACGTCGACCTTAAATGTTAGTGGTCTACACGAAATTTGTATTTTATAAAATCATGCTGGTCACAGTCACATAAGCATGGTTATAACTCACATACATGTGCGATAGGGAAACATGCCACTATTAAAATGCTTTAGTAAACATAAAATTATGTTAAAACATAAATCACAACTTCTGGTCCAGTTCGAACACATATTTTACGAAACTTTACTTTATTTCGTTTTAAGATCCTGTAAAACATACATAGAGATGCACTAAATGCTACTTTAATTTGACAATTCAATACTGTTCGTGAACATTTCACTGGAAATACCACTTAACGTTCATTGTTCTGTTTTCCAGTATACATTGTTAGCTTCTTTCATTTAAGGGTCGGCAGCGATGCAAAAATCGATTGAGGGACCAAAATTTAAATGTTTAAAAAAACAACAACTTCTATTTAGTTTTGAGGTTCAATATTTAGCAAGCATGACTCATATATCCGATGCAACATGAAAAGCTGTACTTAGGAGTTGAGCATCTTTTACGAAAGAATAATTTATCAGATTTCCAATCAAAAAGCATTTAAGGTTTACCGGAAATGTCTTAATACAAAAAGAATATGTTTGTGAGTCAAATTTATCAAACTGCCCAATCAACAATGTCTTGTGGCTTTGTGGTGATTACAGCTATCTTTTAAAAGAGATATGCATTTTTGTAACCCGGATATTAATTTCATCCACGAAATTTAATTATTTTTCTGAATAACTTTTTTATTTGACAAGATATCATCAATATCTCCCAAGACATTGCTGAATAGGTAGTCTGGGGCATTTTGTCATAAAAACGAAATACTAATGTCGACAGACCTTTCCGTAATTATATGAATGCTTTTTATCCAAAATCTGTTAATTTTTGTTTTATAAAATTTGTTTAACACCTAACTAACCCAAAACATGTCGCCAAGAATAAATGTTTCACTCCCAAAAGAGATCGTGCCTGAAAGCTAAAAGAAACATGTACTTTTTTAACGTTTTAGTTGTTGCTCTTCTTCACCAACGTTTGCCGACCCTTAACATGCAATGTGACACAAATACGTTGTAAAATTCTATAAATAGCAAGAGTTGTACAGTAACAAGAATAGCAAGAAACTGACACCACAATTTCCGGAAAATTAATAGACCTTTTGCCTCGAAGTCCGAAGAAGAAAATAAGACTATCTATTTACATTATCATGCTGAGATGTGATGTAGGCTTTATAAACAATGCATGGAAAACTACAATTTAAAAATATAATTCATAATTGAAGAGAGAATCTACAAAGCTGATATCAGAAACGATGCATTTTTTTTAATTCAATCTAACAAGTACAATGCAATTGTTATGTACAAACTATATTAAGAAATCACTGTGTTTATCCAGTGCAAACATTATTATTCTCTTTCAGTACTAGCAGATGGGTCGTCACTCAACCTCAAGGTGGCATTCTAACTTAAGCTATGGGAGACTTGAACGAAGTACGGGAATTTACATTTGTAAAACAACAAACTATTTCCTCCGCCCGAAACATGTGAACTGAAACTGTTTTGTGTGAGCACTTCGGTTTAAGTTTTATTCTAGACTTTGTTATGATGTCTTAATGACTTATCATGTTGCAGCTACGTGTATATCTCCATTATACAGAAGCTCTTGCTAGTCTTCAAATTTGTTATAATTCAACAATAAGTTCATAGAACGTTAATAGTTAATAAGGCAATAGGGTATGTTTTCATTTGGAGAATATGAAGTCTTGCCAGATGGATATTTACCTAACATCATATTTCTTTATCGAACAATTTCTTCTCGACGTAGTGAAATTCATTTTGAAAAGGAGCGTAGTCTATTTAATTTTTAAAGTTCATGTATGACTTTTCTGTGGTGTTCTTTTTAAGACAACACGTCATAACAAACTTTTCTTATTGAATTCTGATAATATAAATTGATAAAACATTTGAACGAAAGAAAGATAAAATCCTTGGAGGTATAAAAATGAAGTAGGACAAATTATGGACCGTTCAAACAGGCGAAATATACAACCATTTGTCAGTCTTTAAGATAAAGAAAAAATGAGTTGGCATATATATATGCAATAGTATCCCAGTGACACCCTAATTATGATGGCTGTCACTTGCGTAAAGTCACGGCCCTGTGGGCATATATTGTAGGTGAACATGCGATAATTTCATATTTTTGGTTCTTATGGGAAATATTACTATTTATCATTTACCATCAATTGAAAGGAAAATTCCTTAGTCTTAACAACGGTCTCCAGACATTGATAAAATGCTTCCATACTCGTATAATGGCAACGTACTAATTAACATTTTATAAGAAGATTACGACTAAGCACATCCCCTCTAATATTTTAAAATAATATAAAACACGCTCATAATCAAGGATGAAAACACGACAGGTGGAAACGCAACGTCTTCAAAGAAGTTTCAAGGTTAAAGGCGAAGTTCCCACACTGAAGTTGAAAAATGCATTTACAACAGAAAATCGTGCCAAGATAGAATCACAGTTTGTATATATTTTCGTACAAATTTCCTATTCAAAAAAGCAAAAAGGACCTTAGATATAAAACGGATTAGTTAACTGTATGTGTTGTCGATCGTAAATGTTCGTATCGTTAACTTTGTTTGTGTGTTGTCTATGACACTTGTTCACATCGATATCTGTATGTGTGTTGTCTATGACACTTGTTCACATCGATATCTGTATGTGTGTTGTCTATGACACTTGTTCACATCGATATCTGTATGTGTGTTGTCTATGACACTTGTTCACATCGATATCTGTATGTGTGTTGTCTATGACACTTGTTCACATCGATATCTGTATGTGTGTTGTCTATGACACTTGTTCACATCGATATCTGTATGTGTGTTGTCTATGACACTTGTTCACATCGATATCTGTATGTGTGTTGTCTATGACACTTGTTCACATCGATATCTGTATGTGTGTTGTCTATGACACTTGTTCACATCGATATCTGTATGTGTGTTGTCTATGACACTTGTTCACATCGATATCTGTATGTGTGTTGTCTATGACACTTGTTCACATCGATATCTGTATGTGTGTTGTCTATGACACTTGTTCACATCGATATCTGTATGTGTGTTGTCTATGACACTTGTTCACATCGATATCTGTATGTGTGGCCGATGAAACATATTCGCATCGTTAACTGTATGTGTTGCCTATAATACATATTCACATCATCGCTTACTTTATGCGAAGCCGATAAAATATTTCCCATCGTAAACTGTATATGTCGCTGAGAGAACAGTTTCACACTATTAATTGTATGTGTGGCCGATGAAACATACACACATCGTTAACTGTTTGTGTTGCATATAATACATATTCACATCGTTACCTTTATGTTTGGCGTATAACGCATGTTCACATTGTTAACTGTACATTCCCTGAGGAAACAGGTTCACATCGTTGACTGTTTGTGTGGTCGATGATTCATGTTCACATTGCTAACTGTATATGTGGCTGATAAAACATGTTCATCTGTTTTACTGTGTATGATTTATGTTCGAATCGTTAACTGTATATATTTGCATACCATTCTATGCCGTTAGCTGTTTGTTTTTTGTTTGGTGTGCTTAGTTCTATGTATGAATCTCGACATTTGATATTTTTATATAAATCATCTCTTGTCGTATTAAGATTTCAAAAGTAATAAAATCAAATGTATTTGAACCTCATTCTTTGACTGTAATAAAACACGTTTGCTCACTTTAACGATAACGTGTCTATGTCCTTTTAAAATACGATATCTCTTGTATATGTCAGATGAAAAGTTCGCTTTGAAAATCTGTTTCCCTGATGTTACCACAATGACATAAAAGTTGGGTCTATCTTGAGAACATTCTTTACTTCAAACATCTAATGAAACTGACTTTGCTGAACGATGTTCTTAAGAGTAAAACACCAATTACATGTTTATTAATTTTCTAAATGATCTTATGTTTGTGTAAAAATATTTACATTTACTAAATACGTTACCGTATTGTTTTAATTTATTTTCCGCAATATGTAAACTGTGATTAACATGTCATATACCCATGATTGGAAATAAAATTTACCTTATCTTATCTTATCTTATACTCAGTAATGGTAGTAAAGTTAATTGTACTTGGGGTCACCTATAAGTTAATTATTAATTGTTTTATTATTAAGTTTCCTCAAGTTAATGCATACTTCGATAAGATTTACCTTTTACGGTTTTCTTTATTCTGGATTGTTGAAATAAGAGTGAGGCTATGCACGCAAACTGGTTAAACCCCCAGTAAATTTACATTTTACTGACCGTTCCAAGGCGGTACCTAACAATCTTTGATAAACACACATAGATTTTTGTATAGAATATATGCACTGTGTTGTTTGTGGAGTTTTGTTCTGTCGTTCCATGTTTCTTGTTTGTAATTTTATGTTTTTGTGTCATATGTATTTGGCGTTTACCCTGTACCATTAAACGGGGTTTAAACTGTTGGCTATTGAGCTTGTTTCTGTAGTTTTTACGATTCAATATGTACTTGTATGTGAACAACGTCTCTTGAAAATGTGCGAACATTATTGGAACCTGTTACATACGTAATACTGCCATATGCCAAATGACAAATAAATAATCATAATTGGATAAACCATAACAAAATATGAAGATAATTAACACGAAGTCTGACATGCACTTTAAGGGAGATTAATACGCCTTGACCCTTGCTTCAAAGTGCAGTACATTCCCGACAAGAATGAGGCCAATGCATTTTTATACAAACGTATCTTGTAAAATACTGAAGGTGCTACACAATATGTACTACTAACCTCAAAACAGTAATTCACGTCCAGACAGATAAAATCTCGTAGCATGCCTGCGTTCCAAGCTGATTCATGACTTCGTTTTTGCATTCATTACTTCCTCTGCATGTTGCAAACGCTAGGTGTTCCAAAAAACTTTTTTTAACATTCATAGATTTCTTTTCCTTCAGAACATTTCATGAACATTATACACTAAGAAAGTATGGATGTACATAAATTGATTATATGAAACCGGATTAAAGCTCAAAATGATTATCTACAAGCCGTGGCAGTAACACAGCATGCTGTTTTGTCGAATGGAAGACATAATAGTTCATTGTCAAAACCAACAAACATGTATATGAAATTTCTGATAATGTTGAATTATTCTGATACTGCAATCCATGGAAACGTCGAAAAAATATTCTTAATTTATTTAGATAAAGGATGATGTATGATTCAACATGAATAATTTAACACAATATTCACTGTGCTCTATATAGAAACATGAATATTTCCGTCTCGCAATTATGGTCTTATTACACAACAAAGCTTGTGAATAAACAAAGCCCAAAGTTAATATATAGGTTAACGATTTGTAAGATATATGTTTTAAAAGGCGATCATACTATTGCTAATAAAGCGACATAGTTTTCAAACAGATTACATTCCATCTTCTCATGTGTTTGCGTAGACTTTTTGCCAGCTGACGGTTCCATTTTTCGCAAAATTCTTATTGGCATCTTCTAAACCTATTGAGATACATTTTTTTTGGAGTGCAAAGCCGTTCTTTTGGATTTATTTGTGGTACCTCGATAAACAAAAGTAATATTCACTTGGAGTAGCATTGAAGGATGACTTTTATATTTAACATCACGCGTAGTAAATTTAATATGGAACTACATTCGCCGACTGTTTTATTTAAAAAGTACGTGCACAAAACTCGAACGCAAATAACTGACCATACTCACTGTTCACCTTAATATTCACTTAACTGGCACCAAACATTTTTAAAGCAGAACAAAATGTTGTGGCTCCGACGATTCTTCGGCAGGCATTTTCAATGACGCAATTTCTGAATTCAAGAACTTGCATTCACTCTTCCAATTCTCGACGTTTATCTACTTGAGATACCATAAGCAAACCAACATAGTTATTGTATTCCTATACAATCATTATATACTAGAACCTTTTCATTACAAACAGTTCGGGTGCATTTTATTTAATAGTTGCTCTGAAGCTTCTTTTATACATTCGTACTGTACAATTCGTAGAAAATCTCATTTGGAAGTCAATTTTAATACCATATATCATTCACTTCCGTTTTTAATCTGCCATGCTGAATCAGTGTAGAATGACTATTGACGAGCTCTACATAATGATTAACACTCAATATTTGTGTTTTCTCTTAACGTTTTAATGCCATGCGAGAGTTGTTTCCCTTCCACTATAAAGAACTCCAACCATCATGTACATACTCCCTGTGCAATGCATATTTTATTAGAAGGAGGCAACGTTTAGTTGCAGCGATGCAACATATGATCAAGATGAAGTAGACAGAACCTGTCCAGAATCTATTTAACCGGGGCTGGCCCCTCATGTTCCATTGGTTTGTGATCTCATTTATTAATTAAGATCAATTGCCTGCCTCCTTAATGCTCACAAATTCCTCTTTTACATCGTGCGGGGAGTGCCATAGTGTCAATCAATTATGCAGCCAATTTGCGTTTGAAGACCTTAACATATTAAGTCTTATCCCCTTAGTTTACCTCATTGTGTAAACATAACAAGGGTTTGGTATTTTAAAACAAGGTAGATCATATACCTTTTGAACATACATTTTTGTAAGATTTTTCTCTTTTTGTATATGCTTTCTTTCAATATTCGTAATAAATTTAGTCTATAAATCACGATTTTTACGGTACGGTAAAAGTATACATCCTATTTATTTGACGTGTCTGCTAAGAGATGTGGATGCTGCCCTAAAATATCTAAATTAAGATCTTAGTCGTAAATTGAATTTATCTTAGTGCCATTGTTTCATTATTGTTTTATTATTTTGCAACATATTTGAGAAAATCGAACTTTGATCATTGAGCTGAGGAAAAAATTCCGTGAGTTGCCTTATGTTACTTTCATACGGGCTATTGTAGACATAAATTCTGTATCAAAAAAGGCCCCTTCAAGGTTAATGATCTGCACGGATTTTAAAATAAAAATGAACATTACAATTGTACATATTTGAAATAAAACTTTATATATATAATCATGTTCTGTTAAAAACTTAAATAAAACGCCTGGTCCAGTTCCATTAATAAATTTTACTTTTTTTCTAAGTAAAATCCTGTGAAGCATATATAGAGATGCATTTTAATATAACTTTGATTAAACATTTCAATACTACTCCTGAACATTTCACTGGAACTACCGCTACTACACTCTTCATTGTTCTGTGTTACAGTATGAATGGTTAGCTTCTTTCATTCCAGATACAATATGACCCAAATACGTTGTTAAATTCTATGAATAGCAATAGTTGTACAAGTATATAGAAAGAAACTGACACCACAATTTCCGGAAAATTAATTGACTTATTGTATCGAAATCCCAGGAAGGAAATAAAACTACTTTTATTATCAAGCTGACGTGTGCTGTATGCTAAGGCAATACAAAAATAATTCATAGGGGATAAAAACAATGACTTGTGCTGTATGCTTAAAAACAGGAAAAGAGATTGCAATTTAAATTGTTTTCCATAATTAAAGAAATCAAAAACAAAGCAGACACGTAAAGCGATGCGTTGTTTTTTAAATTGTATCTTACAGTTATTATACGATTTTACGGTACAAATTATAAAATTAAAATAAGAAATCATTGTGTTTATACAGTGCAAACATCAGTAAGCTCTTTCATTTCAAGCAAGTGGGTTGTTACTCAATCTCCAGGTGGCATTCTGACTTGCATTTAGCTATGTGAAACATGAACGAAATACGGGAAATTACTCTTGAAATTAACAAATTACAAGAATCTTTATTTAATGTCAAGTGTATGTTAATAATGCATATCAACACTCTGCAAGTTGTAACAAAGCGTCTTCCACGTATTTTTAAGGTTAAAGGTGATGTTCCCACACTTATGTTGAAATATATGTGTCACGCAGAAACATGTGCCAAGACAATATATCAGTTTGTATGTAGTTTTAAATACGTAGCATTTATATGGAGTAGCATAACACGAATCTTAGAGATAGGAAGGATTAAATATTAATTAAGAACCCATCAAATATTCACCGTAAGAGGGATTTTGATCTTGATCGTACGCTTACAAGTTCTGTTACGCCAAATCATTACGATGTTAGTCGATGTTTGTTTGCTGGTTTGCCGTTCATAGCTGTGCGCAACGTCAACTTTATATGCTGTAGATAAAACATGTTCACAGTGTCAAATTGAGGTGTGCCTTTGATACATGTTCACAACGTCAACTTTATGTACTGTCGGCGATACATGTTCACATCGGCAACTGTTTGTGCTGCAGAGCATCAATGTTTGCATTGTTAGCTATATGTATGGTCGATGATACATGCTCACATTATTAACTGTATGTTTGGTCGATGTTCACATCGTTACTGTATGTGTTGTAGATGAATTATGTTTTACATCGTTATTTTTGTTGTGTTGTCGATAATAGATGTTCACATCGTCAACTGTGTGTGACGTTTATGATACATGTTCACATCGTAAACTGTGTGTGTCGTTAATGATACATGTTCACATCGTAAACTGTGTGTGTCATCGATGATACATGTTCACATCGTCAACTGTGTGTGTTGTAGATGAAACATGTTTTAATCGTCAACTGTGTGTGTTGTAGATGATACATGTTGACATCGTCAACTGTATGTGTTGTAGATGATACACGTTGACATCGTCAACTGTGTGTGTTGTAGATGATACATGTTGACATCGTCAACTGTGTGTTTTGTAGATGATACATGTTGATATCGTCAACTGTGTGCGTTGTAGATGATACATATTAAAATCGTCAACTGTGTGCGTTGTAGATGATACATGTTGACATCGTCAACTGTGTGTGTTGTAGATGATACATGGTCACATCGTCAACTGTGTGTGTTGTAGATGATACATGTTGACACCGTCAACTGTGTGTGTTGTAGATGATACATGTTCAGATCGTCAACTGTGTGCGTTGTAGATGATATATGTTCAAATCGTTAACTGTTTGTGTTGTAGATGATCTATGTTCACATCGGCAACTATGTGTGTTGTAGATGATATATGTTCACATCGTCAACTGTGTGTGTTGTAGATGATATATGTTCACATCGTCAACTGTGTGTGTTGTAGATGATATATGTTCACATCGTCAACTGTGTGTGTTGTAGATGATATATATTCACATCGCTAACTGTGTGCGTTGTAGATGATACATGTTGACATCGTCAACTGTGTGTGTTGTAGATGATACATTTTGACATCGTCAACTGTGTGTGTTGTAGATGATACATGCTGACATCGTCAACTGTGTGTGCTGTAGATGATACATGTTGACATCGTCAACTGTGTGTGTTGTAGATGATACATGTTCAAATCGTCAACTGTTTGTGTTGTAGATGATATATGTTCACATCGTCAACTGTGTGTGTTGTAGATGATATATGTTCACATCGTCAACTGTGTGTGTTGTAGATAATATATGTTCACATCGTCAACTCTGTGTGTTGTAGATGATATATATTCACATCGCTAACTGTGTGTGTTGTAGATGATATATGTTCACATCGTCAACTGTATGTGTTGTAGATGATGCCTGTTGACATCGTCTACTGTGTATGTTGTAGATGATACATGTTGACATCGTCAACTGTATGTGTTGTAGATGACACATGTTCACATCGTCAACTGTGTGTGATGTAGATGATACATGTTCAAATCGTCAACTGTGTGTGTTGTAGATGATACATGTTCAAATCGTCAACTATATATGTTGTAAATGATACATGTTCAAATCGTCAACTGTGTGTGTTGTAGATGATACATGTTCAAATCGTCAACTGTGTGTGTTGTAGATGATACATGTTGACATCGTCAACTGTGTGTGTTGTAGATGATACATGTTCACATCGTAAACTGTGTGTGTTGTAGATGATACATGTTGACATCGTCAACTGTGTGTGTTTTAGATGATACATGTTCAAATCGTCAACCATATGTGCTATGGATGATACATGTTCACATCGTCAACTGTGTGTGTCGTATATGATACATGTTCACATCGTACACTGTTTGAATTGTTTTGTTTGCTTGCGTGTATGTATTTTTCATGACGTTTGATTATAATCTTCCGAATAGTATCGGTCTCGGCATTGTATACGTTCGGATGGCTCGTATGATAAGATACATCTAAAACATATTATAATAAACTCATAAAAAGTATGCTTTCTTCGATTAGTAAGTCGAATACACGAAAGTCATAAGTTTGAATTACTTTTAAAATAATCTGTCGCCCAATTTCTGAAACTATTTATTTATCAGATCGAATACCAGAAATAACCATTTTCATTTTCATATATTGTTTCAATAAGTTATACATGGAATTAATATATCTCTTTGCAAACGTGCTGTAATCTTATCCAGCTCTTCAATTTAACCTGTTTAGCGTTTATACCCGTTACCTATTTATATACTTGAAATGCTTACTTCGTTTGGCGATAATACCTGGAATCAGTAAAATGATTACCAGCATGAACATGGCAGAAGTAAACAAAATAAACTTGCAAAGGATTGATTCATTAATGTTTGCAAAAACACATCTAAACGTTAAACTAGGCTTTGGAACACAAGCGTTATGCCTAATAGATGTGATAAAATATAAAATGTTAATGTTGTCGGTCAAGGCTTTCGAAAGAAATAAAATCATATTGATTATTATTCTACATTCAGATTGTCTTGCACAATTTTACTCACGTTAACGATAACGTGTCCTTTTCAACTTTTAAAACGAATGATATTGTCTTATCTATCAGCAGCCAATTGTATAAACAGATTTACCCAGGGTAATATTTTACCGGCGGTAATTTTTCTGGTAAATTGGCGGTAAGCAATTGTATAAAACAAAATTAAGATTTTACCAAGCTATTTACCGCGGTAATATTTACCCTCCTCCAAGAGGTGGGTAAATTGATTTACCGTTTCAGTTACCAGAATCAAGATGGCCGACCAGACATAAACAAACGCTCGATTCACAACTCATTTTGTCGATTTGTAAGACAAATTGAAACTTCGTGAATAGAAAAGTGTTCCATTACAGAGGTAAGAAAACGCCAATAACAACTGTGAGAACAAACTTATGCATTGAAAATATTCCAGCAAAAATTTCATGTACAAAAACAGTAACACAAGAAATCTAAAGTTTAAGAATTTATTTTAAGAATGTATTTACCTTGTTATAGTTAATAGTTAAAAAATATAATTAAATAGTGCTGACAATAACTGAAGAGATCATGTTTCATTTTAAACAGAAACAATGATGACATAAATAAGCAGACACTAAAAATAATTTCATTAAGTTAATTATACATGATTGCACTTTTAGTGCCAAGTTGAGGTTAATGCAAACCTATGGGTAGGAACATAATTATACAAAAATATATATATATGTTACAAACAAGATCAAAGAAAAAGATCATTTGGTCATTAATAATAAACATAACTGATATATTTTACAAATGTCGTTGTAGTTTAATAATCTTATGAATTTGCAAAGTGGTTGCATGCAGCATAAATGGAATTCTTCAAGAAATGACATTTCACATAGGATATATAAAATCAAGTACACTTATAATATGTGTCTGTATTGACACTTAAAGAATCAGTGGTGTTTGCTTACATATATTTTTAAGTTATACTTCAGTTAAAAATATAACAATGGACCCCCAGCTTAAATTAACAAATACATGTTATACTGAATCAATGGTACATATTAGATTAAAGATATGAATTATTTATAACTTAAATAAGAATAAATTCTATGAAACTCAGTGCATTATTTCTATGACAAGTTGAAACTGACTATAAATTCCTAAGGTGTCAGCGTGAGAAAAACGGACGATGCCATTAAATTTTATTAAAAGATATTTTTTTTTGTATTTTGTGTAAGCATGTATAATTTCTTGTCAGTTAATTTCTGTTTTTATTTTTTTCAGATACATTGTGTCATTGTGAATTGTATATCATTGCAATAATGTTCGCATTTTCCTGCGTTATTCGTTGACCGTTTTTTATGAAGTAAAGAGTAACACCCCTGAATTCAGAATAAACCTACCCCTTGAAGTGTTGCATGTGTTTTATTGATCAGACACGGGAGTAGCTTATAAATACTTTGTACTGTTTTGTTGAATATTTACCATGTAACTTGTTGGACCGATTTAATGAATTTTGTCATTAAACCTGCCTTTTAGATTTTTTGTTATAAAAATGGAATGTGGACGTACATATTTTTTTATAAAAAAGATACCTCCAATCTGACAGCTGTGCGGGAAAATGACGTCACTCTATTGCGTTATGGAACCTTTTGTTAAAATTTACCCTGGTAAATTTACCGCCTTGGTAATTTCTTTTTTACAACGTATTTACCGCCATGGTAATATTACCACGGAATTTACCGGTGGTTGTACTTACCGAGGTAATTATTTACCATTGTTTATACAATTGGCTGCAGACCAAATAGTTCAGTTTTCAAGACCTTTTTTCCCTGATGTTGCCTCAAAACTAGGCTCTTTCCTGATTGTATTTAAACTTCAATTATCTAATGCAACTGACTTTACTGAAGGATTTGCTCAAGAGTTAAATACCAACTATTTTCGATAGTAGTTTTGACTGGATGACAAATTTATGTTTAAGCTCCACTTTAGCTTTAACAGATTTCATATTATCTGATATCAATCGGTAATGCAATTGGAAATGGTAATGAAGGTTAAATCAGAAACTAAGTAACGAAACAACGTCGAACCGAAATTCCAATGATGTTTTTCGTAATACAGTGAAAACTTAAGCAATAACAACGCTTGATAAGGGATGTGAAGATTTTTATGATTTTGAAGGTTTTGAAAAAGTCAAGTGGAGTGACAAATCAAATATGGTTAATGCAAAAAGGGATTGTTAACAGATAAAATCAAAGATGTTAAGAAAAAATAATAAAGATTTTATGATTCTTTGAAATGATATTTTTATTGGTGTATTTATTTATTTATTTACAACATGTTATATACAACAAAATTACAAATTGAGAGATTTGATCAATAGCTTCTTACCACCATGCAGTATGTTATAAAATATTTGTAAACGAGTCAAAGTTCTGTCACTGCGTACACTGTCATTGTCATCTTATAAAAAAAGCTACTTCTTGCTACTTCTACAACATCATCATTATCATCAACTAATACAACTAATACTTCTAAAACCAACACTAATGATGTTGCTACTCTAGCGATAAACAACTTTATGTAGTTGGGAATGAAGGGACTTCGTTTTTTCAAAGTGATGACCCTTCACTTATGTATTGGTATTGATGAGGCCATAAAATAACAGGTGAAATTTCTTGCTCGACATGAAAAAGGAATATCTTTGTTTTGATTGCATCGCTTTCTAAATCCCTGGTTAATTTCCTGAACGATCATCTCTGTTGTACATATACAACTGTTTTCCTTTATCGAATACATTCCTTTTTACTTATAGCCCCATATTTGGAACATGTGTTACATTCTCATGATAAACGGCCTTACATGAATCTCCTACTCGTGTCATTAAGTCCAACAAAATGTACAGCAGAAAACTGTTTTGTAAACAAAATATAACAGGTTTTATGAGACATAAATCTGTAAACAAAGGGAGTTCAAAATGATAAGTCACAAAGACATTAAAGGAAATATCACTATTGCTTGAGGCAGCTCTAAATGCACACAAGTAATAAAGCATGATTAAAACGAATGTCAGCTATCAAAGAAGATATACGTAGCACATATACGAGTGAAGTTTCAAGTGTGATTTCTGATAGCATTCGCTTCCTATTCTTCAAGGTTATATTACCATAGGGAAATATAATGGCACATAATACACGCCATGGCGTCTTTAAATGGCACACTATTGTTAATAATCCATGTATATGTTTTCTTTGCTACATAAATATCTATTTTTACAAATCAAATAACTTCTTTGATATAATAATATGAAACACATCTAAAAAATGATGTCTTCGAATAAACATGACAATGCATTACTGCAGGCACGCGCTTATTAAAACCGAACGAATAAGCATCAACACATTTAAGAAACATCGGTGTAATGAATCAACGTTACACTATGCAATAATATGTATGTCACGTCTTTGGAAAACGTTAGTACCTAATTGCAACCTGTAACACTATCATACTGCAACAAGTTACAAAAAATAAACATAACTCCTAGCATTGAAATGGGTAAAACATAACAACAAGTCTGAAGATAATCAATAAAAACATTTTGACATACACTTTTAGGAAGATTAATACATTTCACCCTTTCAACAAACAGCAGAACATATTTGCCAATGCAAGTAATCAGTCTATGAAATAAACCACGCACACTGCATTGCTCCGATAAAGCATCTTTCACAAGCCAATGGGACACACAAATAAAATCTAGTGGACATATATAAGCACAAGCAAATCATGAAAACATGTTAATATGGCCAGCTGGCGTTCAAAGCAGCTACATATTTTTGCCTGCATTCATCATTTATTCTGCACGCTACAAACTCTAGTAGTAGTGCACAAAATGAACTTACTAAGTAGGATTACTTTAATCAAAAGTTGAGTGGTTCTTATTTCTGTAATGGCAATATCAAAGCAGGCAGCCATGTGTAATAAAGGAATACTCAATAGTCAAAACCAACATACATGTAATAGAATAGCCCACTAGCACTACTTTTAAAAAAAATGCATGCCGTGAGAAAACAAATCATTGACTAAAATAGTTGATTTATGACTCACAATGAATACTTCAGTACAATTTATTGAAAATTCGACTTTGCAATCTGAAGAGTCGACGAAGGTTTTACCTGTTCCTAATTAAGTTTAGCAGATGCATGGAAAAGTTTTACAGAATTATGGGGCCTTATCAGTCTTAAAACTTCTTCCTGGGATTTTTCAATTACCTCGGTTTGACAAATGGTTCATCTGTTAAAGGTAATATTTAATGGCAGTGGCATTCAGGGATGGCTTTTATATAAAACAAAACACGTACTAAGGATTACATTATCAGACATGTTGTGTATGCCTACAGATAAATATCTTAAACCGAAAAACAACAGACAATACGCACTGCTTATCTTAATTTAAATTAGTTGGCACAACAAAGATGCGTTGCATCATTTTAAAAGCATAAACAATGTATGTGGCCCTTATGATTCTCCAGCGGGCATTTTCAATGGCACAATATCTGAATTCGAGAAATTGCATTAAACCCTCTATTTCTCGATGTTTATCATCAGGGGTTACCATACGAACAAATACAAATTATTGTTTTCCTATACAATTATTGTATACAATAATTAACACAATACTTACGGTTCGGCTGCCTTTCACTTGATCATTGCTTTAAAGCCACTTTTATATATTCTTAAAAAAAGAACTTTCATTATAATTGTGCACTCGCTTTTCATGCTCTACATCAGTTTTGTTTTAAATGTGTAATGCAGAAATAGTGAATGTTTGTATTGTAACTAAGTAACATTTTTTAAACAAAATACGTATTCACCAATATCTACCACGGCCATCCTACATTTTCGTTAAATGCAAGATTTGTTTCCCTTCCACTATAAGAAAACCATTCTCAATTCATGTTATGTCCATGCTCCCTGTGCCTTAAAAATTCAATTTGATATAACTAAAACATTTAAGTAACTCAAAGAAATATATTTCATCATTATAAAATTTACATTTTTTTCAAATTTTATTTATTGAAGATATTTCAATGTTAAGGAATTTTATTATCTCTTTCTGGTTCCTTTCGAGATGTTTAGTTGCAGCGATGAAACTGTATCAAAGTGACGCACACATAACTTGCTGGACTTCACTTTACCTGAGCTGATCAACTTCTCTACCATTCCCTCCTTAATGTTTTTCAATTTCTCCTTTACACCACAAATTTTGGATGGGGCAATCGGAGCTGGCATACCTTAAAAAATAAACTGTAAGCTTTTTATAAACAAATAAACAAGTAAAACATAATTAACTTTTCATGTTAATGCGTAATGCTACAGAAACAAGATCAACAGCAAAAAGCTTAAACATAAACCCGATTTAATGGCACTGGGTAAACGCCAAAGACAAAAAACATAAAAACAAAAATTCAAAAACAAGAAGCATGGAAGAACTGCACAAAACTCCACAAACACAGTGCATTCATACTATATATAAAAAAAACTGGCCATGTTTATCAAGGTACCGCCTGAATACCGATGAATCATTTCATTGTAGGCAATCTTTTTTGGTTAATGTAATTTTTGAATATTTGTTATCAATTATCACGATTTATATACTAACATACAATTGTTCATCCTCAATATACTTCAAGTATACTCCGAGCGAGGTAGCTACTGCAAAAAATGCTGTGGCATTTGTCATACGGCGTGTCGCCTCTTCTGCGTGAAACGCGAAAGCAGATATTTCATCATGTAATTTACTGGATTGGAAGAGTGTGAGAAGACACAAAGCCAATCCACTTGATTGTTTTTTTATTAATTATAAAGAATATTATAAGTTACAGGGTTAGTAGGTGACCCGATATGCGAAGCTCGAACCCGAATATGGTTTCCTGCGCCCCGTATATCCCAAATCGGGTCACCTACAATCCCCGTAACGAATATTTCACGTCGACAACCTGTTTACATGCTTAAATGTTACATTTATTCAACGAAATATTCATCGGATTCGGACGCCATTTTGGTACGATATGAATTTGGTGATCCAAAATGGAAAATAATGGGGTCACCGAGTGACCAGTCCATGACCAATGGCGTTGCGTCATTCATGTTGGATGCGTTATATAATGTATGTACGTATGCCGACTCAATTTTGATACCAGTTGATCATGGTCGTACATCGAAATTATGTTAGTGTTATTTTGCACCATATTTGAGTGAATTAAACATTGGTCAGTATAAAAGTTAAACACAAATCGGAGGAAAACGAAACAAAACAATAATAATGTTGCAAATTAGGATGGCAATCAAATTAAAGATCGTTGAAGTGTGGACTAAAATCCTTTATTGAAACTGCCCCTGTATGTTAGACGTATATACATACTGAATTTAAAGATAATGAACATTAAACTGTACATATTTGGCATACATGTTCTTACATAGATATGCGTTGACACAGTCCGCTTCACATATACTCACAGTCATAACCATCATAGCTATAAGTCCCTATAACCCATATTCATGTACGATCGGAAAACAAATTAATATACTTTAAATACATTATATCATGCTCCGGTTAAAAACTGCTATCAGAACTTCTGGTCCAGTTCAAACAAATCGTGTACTAAAGTTTGCAATATTTCGTCTTTAGATCATAGAATTGCATCTTCATGTAACTATAATTAAACAATTCAATACTGTTTGTAATTCTGTAATCCAGTATAAATAGTTTACTTCTTTCACTCAAAATGTATTATGACCCAAAAACGTTGTACAATTTTATACGTAGCGAGAGTTGTACAATTATATAGATAGCAGGAAACTGACACCACATTTTCCGGATGCTTAATAGACTTTTTGCCTCAAAGTCCAAGGAAGAAAATTAGACTATCTAATTTTAATATCGAGCTGAAATGTGCTTTATTTGGTCAATACTGTATAATTAAAAGAGTAGATAATCGGTGAACGAAGAATCGAAGAAAGCAACTTAAAAAAAAATGAAAAATTTCTTTTCAAACTAAAACGTATAATGATAATGCAATTTCTCCGTACAAATTATGTTAAAAAATCATTCAGTTTATCCAGTGCAAACATTAATATTCTCAGTACTAGCAGGTGGATCGTCACTCAATCTCCATGTGGCATTCTCTCTAGCATTTAGTTAGGAGAGACTTGAACGAAGTACGGGAAAGTTCATTTGTAATAAACAACTATTTCCTCCGCCCGAAACAAGTTAATTGAGACTATAGTCTGTGAGCAATACGGCTCAAGTGATATTCTAGACATAAATGAAGAAACGATTATGGCGAAAGGGTATGCTATTGGGTATGCTATTGTGCTATTAGGAGAATATGAATTCTTGCAAGAAGGACATGTTACGGTCATTATATTTTTATATCGAACATTTTCTTCTCGACGTGGTGAATTTCATTTTAAAAAGAAACGTAGTTTATTTCATTTTGAAAGCTCATGTGTGGCTTTTCTGAAATGTTCTATTTAAGAAAACATGTCATAATAATATCTTCTGATTGAATTCTGATAAAAAAAAACAACTCATAAAACATTTCAACGACATCTCAGAAATATAAAATTATAAGAGGCATAGAAAACAGTGAGACACACTAATAAAAAAAATAAACGATTTGGCATTTAAATGCAACAGCATCCCAGTGACACGCTTATCACGATGCCTGGCATTTTAGTAAAGTCGTGACCCTGCTGGCATATGTTGTAGGAAATTTCAATATTTAGTTCTAATGGAATAATAACTTTGAATCAGTTGGCATTAATTAAAAGGAAAATTTCCTAGCCTTAACAACGGTCTCCAGACATCGATAAAATGCGTACATACTCGTATAATGGCAACTTATAAAGTAACATTTTATGAGAAGATAACGACTAAACACATCTCCTCTAATACTTAAATGAGTATAAAACACATTCATTATAAGTATTAAGAATAAACACTGCAGGTGGAAACGCAATCTATTAAAGGTATTTTCAAGGTTGAAGGCGATGTTTCCACACTTCAGTTGAAAAAAGTATTTACCACAGTAATCCGTGCCAAGAAACGAACACAGTTTGTATATGTTTTTTTGTGTAGGATTTTTCAGTTCAAAGAAAAGTACGTAGCTTAGAAGTAAAACAAATTAGAAATTAGTAAATTGTAGGTGTTGTCGTTTGAACATGTTCGTATTGTTGACTGTATGTGTGTTGTGGATGACACATTTTCATATTGTTAATTGTATGTGTGACCTATGAAACATATTCTCATCGTTAACTGTATGTGTTGCCTATGTTCACATCATCAACTGTGTGTGTTGTAGATGATACATGTTTAAATCGTCTACTGTGTGTGTTGTTTATTATACATATTGACATCGTCAACTGTGTGCATTGTAGATAATACTTGTTCAAATCGTCAACTGTATATGTTTTAGATGATACATGTTCACATCGTCAACTGTGTGTGTTGTAGATGATACATGTTGACACCGTCAACTGTGTGCGTTGTAGATGATACATTTTCAAATCGTCAACTGTGTGTGTGTTGTAGATGATACATGTTCAAATCGTCAACTGTATGTGTTGTAGATGATATATGTTCACATCGTCAACTGTGTGTGTTGTAGATGATACATGTTCACATCGTCAACTGTGTGTGTTGTAGATGATATATGTTCACATCGTCAACTGTGTGTGTTGTAGATGATAGATGTTCACATCGTCAACTGTGTGTGTTTTAGATGATACATGTTCAAATCGTCAACCGTATGTGTCGTATATGATACATGTTCACATCGTCAACTGTTTGAATTGTTTTGTTTGCTTGCGTGTATGTATTTTTCATGACGTTTGATTATGTTTTGGGCTTCCGAATAATATCGGTCTCGGCATTGTATACGTTCAGATGGCTCGTATGATAAGGTACATCTAAAACATATTATAATAAAGTCATAAAAAGTATGCTTTCTTCGATTAGTAAGCCGAATACACGAAAGTCGTAAGTTTGAATTACTTTTCAAATAATCTGTCGCCCAATTTCTGAAACTATTTATTTATCAGATCGAATACCAGAAATAACCTTTTTTCATGTTCATATATTGTTTCAATAAGTTATACATGGAATTAATATATCTCTTTGCAAACGTGCTGTAATCTTATCCAGCTCTTCCATTTAACCTGTTTAGCGTTTATACCCGTTAACTATTTATATACTTGAAATGCTTACTTCGTTTGGCGATAATACCTGGAATCAGTAAAATGATTACCAGCATGAACATGGCACAAGTAAACAAAATAAACTTGCAAAGGATTGATTCTTTTATGGTTTGCAAAAACACATCTAAAGGTTTAACTAGGCTTTGGAACACAAGCGTTATGCCTAATAGATGTGATAAAATATAAAATGCTACTGTTGTCGGTCAAGGCTTTCGAAAGAAATAAAATCATATTGATTATTATCCTACATTCAGATTGTCTTGCACAATTTTACTCACGTTAACGATAACGTGTCCTTTTCAACTTTTAAAATGAATGATATTGTCTATCAGCAGCCAATTGTATAAACAGATTTACCCAGGGTAATATTTTACCGGCGGTAATTTTTCTGGTAAATTGGCGGTAAGCAATTGTATAAAACAAAATTAAGATTTTACCAAGCTATTTTCCGCGGTAATATTTACTCTCCTCCAAGAGGTGGGTAAATTGATTTACCGTCTCAGTTACCAAAATCAAGATGGCCGACCGGACATAAACAAAACGCTCGATTCACAACTCATTTTGTCGATTTTAAAGACAAATTGAAACTTCGTGAATAGAAAAGTGTTCCATTACATCCATATCAATAGAAGACAGGAATACAGAGGTAAGAAAACGCCAATAACCACTGTGTAAACAAACCTATGCATTGAAAATATTCCAGCAAAAATTTCATCTACAAAAACAGTGACACAAGAAATCTGAAGTTTAAGAATGTATTTTAATAATGTATTTACCTTGTTTCGCGTTTAAATCATGCCAAAATCTTTCAGAATTCAATGCAATGGGTCGAGACCAACACTTGATTGCAGGTCTCGACCTTACTTTGTTGAAATGTATCACACTTTGCACATATTTTGAGTATTAGCACATGAATATTTACAATCAAATTGAACCGCCTGAAAACATTGAACAATAAATGACAGCTATGACGTCATTTTCTATGAAAAATACCTCAGTCAATAGTCTATTTCTACAGTTTTCTTTTATATAGAGGCACACAATGGGGTGATTGCTAACCAAATACTGTAGAGGGCCTTCATAATTTAAAAGTTTACTGTATATTTGATAAAAGCAACAGCTGTGGTATGACAACATTCCCAAGTATGAGTTTGTTAGAATGTATATAAATTATACTATTACATGTACAGTTCTGTGATTAACACGTTTATGTTCAATTGTTCACAACTATTTCATAAGTGTGATAATGAATATAAATATTCATTTTAGGCTTTTCATCAGCGAAAGCCAGCAGAGCCAGTGTGATATTAGAACATATAACAGGCACATGATTAAAGACACCAAGAGCCGTGAGGTAATAATAAGATGTTTTTTCTTCTCTAAATTATCAGTATACTGTCATTTGAGTGAAAGCAAAATATTAACTGGTTTGTTTATTGTGAAAGCCATTATCTCTTACCGACGCTCTTGTTAACTTACCTTTCAAATTTATAGAAACATTTGCCTCTAGAGAACGACGTCCCCCCACACACACCCCAAAGGTATATTTCCATTTCCGCGCCCAATATTCATTAATCAGCCATTTAAGATATGAAGCTGATTTTCACAGACAACATATAATTTTAATGATTACAAAATAATTTTACTTTTCTTTAGATTGTTACCAGTGGAGGACCAAGGTTATATGACAAATGTGCCGTCAAGAAAACATCACAAAATGAACTTCATGGAGCCGCTAGTGTATTATATGCTGTTAAACATTGCTGATTCTGGTTATTGGTATCTACATAAGAGTTGACTTTGATTTTGAATTTAAGACCATTTATAGTTTAATGAAACTAGAAAATAAATGTTACACTCCTTGTATATTGACTTTATGCTCCTGTAAAATGGAAATATGGTGACTATATGAGTAAGTACTTCTAACACTTAAATTTGACATCCACAATGGGACAGCTTAGTTTTTAAATAGTTAAAAAATATAATTAAATAGTGCTGACAATAACTGAAGAGATCATGTTTCATTTTAAACAGAAACAATGATGACATAAATAAGCAGACACTAAAAATAATTTCATTAAGTTAATTATACATGATTGCACTTTTAGTGCCAAGTTGAGGTTAATGCAAACCTATGGGTAGGAACATAATTATACAAAAATATATATATGTTACAAACAAGATCAAAGAAAAAGATCATTTGGTCATTAATAATAAACATAACTGATATATTTTACAAATGTCGTTGTAGTTTAATAATCTTATGAATTTGCAAAGTGGTTGCATGCAGCATTTAATAAATGGAATTCTTCAAGAAATGACATTTCACATAGGATATATAAAATCAAGTACACTTATAATATGTGTCTGTATTGACACTTAAAGAATCAGTGGTGTTTGCTTACATATATTTGTAAGCAATACTTCAGTTAAAAATATAACAATGGACCCCCAGCTTTAATTAACAAATACATGGAATACTGAATCAATGGTACATATTAGATTAAAGATATGAATTATTTATAACTTAAATGAGAATAAATTCTATGAAACTCAGTGCATCATTTCTATGACAAGTTGAAACTGACTATAAATTCCTAAGGTGTCAGCGTGAGAAAAACGGACGATGCCATTAAATTTTATTAAAAGATATTTTTTTTTGTATTTTGTGTAAGCATGTATAATTTCTTGTCAGTTAATTTCTGTTTTTACTTTTTTCAGATACATTGTGTCATTGTGAATTGTATATCATTGCAATAATGTTCGCATTTTCCTGCGTTATTCGTTGACCGTTTTTTTATGAAGTAAAGAGTAACACCCCTGAATTCAGAATAAACCTACCCCTTGAAGTGTTGCATGTGTTTTATTGATCAGACACGGGAGTAGCTTATAAATACTTTGTACTGTTTGTTGAATATTTACCATGTAACTTGTTGGACCGATTTAATGAATTTTGTCATTAAACCTGCCTTTTAGATTTTTTTTATAAAAATGGAATGTGGACGTAATTTTTTTTTATAGATACCTCCAATCTGACAGCTGTGCGGGAAAATGACGTCACTCTATTGCGTTATGGGACATTTTGTTAAAATTTACCCTGGTAAATTTACCGCCTTGGTAATTTCTTTTTTACAACGTATTTACCGCCATGGTAATATCACCACGGAATTTACCGGTGGTTTTACTTACCGAGGTAATTATTTACCATTGTTTATATAATTGGCTGCAGACCAAATAGTTCAGTTTTCAAGACCTTTTTCCCTGATGTTGCCTCAAAACTAGGCTCTTTCCTGATTGTATTTAAACTTCAATTATCTAATGCAACTGACTTTACTGAAGGATTTGCTCAAGAGTTAAATACCAACTATTTTCGATAGTAGTTTTGACTGGATGACAAATTGATGTTTAAGCTCCACTTTAGCTTTAACAGATTTCATATTATCTGATATCAATTGGTAATGCAATTGAAAATGGTAATGAAGGTTAAACCAGAAACTAAGTAACGAAACAACGTCGAACCGAAATTCCAATGATGTTTTTCATAATACAGTGAAAACTTAAGCAATTACAACGCTTGCTAAGGGATGTGAAGATTTTTATGATTTTGAAGGTTTTGAAAAAGTCAAGTGGAGTGACAAATCAAATATGGTTAATGCAAAAAGGGATTGTTAACAGATAAAATCAAAGATGTTAAGAAAAAATAATAAAGATTTTATGATTCTTTGAAATGATATTTTTATTGGTGTATTTATTTATTTACAACATGTTATATACAACAATATTACAAATTGAGATATTTGATCAATAGATACTTATCACCATGCAGTATGTTATAAAATATTTGTAAACGAGTCAAAGTTCTGTCACTGCGTACACTGTCATTGCAATCTGATCAAACAAAAGCTACTTCTTGCTACTTCTACAACATCATCATCATCATCAACTAATACAACTAATACTTCTAAAACCAATACTAATGATGTTGCTACTCTAGCGATAAATAATTTTATGTAGTTGGGAATGAAGGGACTTCGTTTTATCAAAGTGATGACCCTTCACTTATGTATTGATATTGATGAGGCCATAAAATAACAGGTGAAATTTCTTGCTCGACATGAAAAAGGAATATCTTTGTTTTGATTGCATCGCTTTCTAAATCCCTGGTTAATTTCCTGAACGATCATCTCTGTTGTACATATAAAACTGTTTTCCTTTATCGAATACATTCCTCTTTACTTATAGCCCCACATTTGGAACATGTGTTACATTCTCATGATAAACGGCCTTACATGAATCTCCTACTCGTGTCATTAAGTCCAACAGAATGTACAGCAGAAAACTGTTTTGTAAACAAAATATAACAGGTTTTACAAACAAAGGGAATTCAAAATGATAAGTCACAAAGACAATTAAGGAAATATCACTATTGCTTGAGGCAGCTCTAAATGCACACAAGTAATAAAGCATGATTAAAACGAATGTCAGCTATCAAAGAAGATATACGTAGCACATATACGAGTGAAGTTTCAAGTGTGATTTCTAATAGCATTCGCTTCCAATTCTTCAAGGTTATATTACCATAGAGAAATATAATGGCACATAATACACGCCATGGCGTCTTTAAATGGCACACTATTGTTAATAATCCATGTATATGTTTTCTTTGCTACATAAATATCTATTTTTACAAATTAAATAACTTCTTTGATATAATAATATGAAACACATCTAAAAATGGTGTCTTCAAATAAACATGACAATGCATTACTGCAGGCACGCGCTTGTTAAAACCGAACGAATAAGCATCATCACATTTCAGAAACATCGGTGTAATGAATCAACGTTACACCATGCAATAATATGTATGTCACGTCTTTGGAAAACGTTAGTACCTAATTGCAACCTGTAACACTATCATACTGCAACAAGTTACAAAAAATAAACATAACACCTACCATTGAAATGGGTAAAACATAACACCAAGTCTGAAGATAATCAATAAAAACATTTTGACAAACACTTTTAGGAAGATTAATACATTTCACCCTTTCAACAAACAGCAGAACATATTTGCCAATGCAAGTAAGTAGTCTATGAAATAAACCAAGCACATTGCATTGCTCCGATAAAGCATCTTTCACGAGCCAATGGGACACACAAATAACATCTAGTGGACATATATAAGCACAAGCAAATCATGAAAACATGTTAATATGGCCAGCTGGAGTTCCAAGCAGCTACATTTTTTTGCCTGCATTCGTCATTTATTCTGCACGCTACAAACTCTAGTAGTAGTGCACAAAATGAACTTACTAAGTAGGATTACTTTAATCAAAAGTTGAGTGGTTCTTATTTCTGTAATGGCAATATCAAAGCAGGCAGCCATGTGTAATGAAGGAATACTCAATAGTCAAAACCAACATACATGTATTTGAATAGCCCACTAGCACTACTCTTTAAAAAAATGCATGCCGTGAGAAAACAAATCATTGACTAAAATAGTTGATTTATGACTCACAATGAATACTTCAGTACAATTTATTGAAAAATCGACTTTGCAATCTGAAGAGTCGGTGAAGGTTTTACCTGTTCCTAATTAAGTTTAGCAGATGCATGGAAAAGTTTTACAGAATTATGGGGCCTTATCAGTATTGAAACTTCTTTCTGGGATTTTTCAATTACCTCGGTTCGACAAATGGTTCATCTGTAAAAGGAAATATTTAATGGCAGTGGCATTCAGGGATGGCTTTAATATAAAACAAAACACGTACTAAGGATGACATTATCAGACATGTTGTGTATGCCTACAGATAAATATCTTAAACCGAAAAAACAACAGACAAATACGCACTGCTTATCTTAATTTAAATTAGTTGGCACAACAAAGATGCGTTGCATCATTTTAAAAGCATGAACAATGTATGTGGCCCTTATGATTCTCTAGCGGGCATTTTCAATGGCACAATATCTGAATTCCAGAAATTGCATTAAACCCTCTATTTCTCGATGTTTATCATCAGGGGTTACCATACGAACAAATACAAATTATTGTTTTCCTATACAATTATTGTATACAAAAATTAACACAATACTTACAGTTCGGCTGCCTTTCACTTGATCATTGCTTTAAAGCCACTTTCATATATTCTTATAAAAAAAGAACTTTCATTATAATTGTGCACTCGCTTTTCATGCTCTACATCAGTTTTGTTTTAAATGTGTAATGCAGATATAGTGAATGTTTGTATTGTAACTGAGTAACATTTTTTAAACAAAATTCGAATTCCCCAATAATTACCACGGTCATCCTACATTTTCGTTAAATGCAAGAGTTGTTTCCCTTCCACTATAAGAAAACCATTCTCAATTCATGTTATGTCCATGCTCCCTGTGCCTTAAAAATTCAATTTGATATAACTGAAACATTTAAGTAACTCAAAGAAATATATTTCATCATTATAAAATTTACATTTTTTTTAAATTTTATTTATTGAAGATATTTCAATGTTAAGGAATTTTATTATCTCTTTCTGGTTTCTTTCGAGATGTTTAGTTGCAGCGATGAAACTGCATCAAAGTGACGCACATATAACTTGCTGGACTTCACTTAACCTGAGCTGATCAAATTCTCTACCATTCCCTCCTTAATGTTTTTCAATTTCTCCTTTACACCACAAATTTGGGATGGGGCAATCGGAGCTGGCATACCTTTAAAAATAAACTGTAAGCTTTTTTTAAACAAGTAAACAAGTAAGACATAATTAACTTTTCATGTTAATGCGAAATGCTACAGAAACAAGATCAGCAGCAAACATAAACCCGTTTTAATGGCACTGGATAAACGCCAAAGACAAAAAAAACATTAAAACAAAAATTCAAAAACAAGAAACATGGAAGAACTGCACAAAACTCCACAAACACAGTGCATTCATACTATATATAAAAAACTGGTTATGTTTATCAAGGATTGCTAGGTACCGCCTGAATACCGATGAATCATTTCATTGTAGGCAATCTTTTTTGGTTAATGTATTTTTTGAATATTTGTTATCAATTATCACGATTTATATACTAACATACAATTGTTCATCCTCAATATACTTGAAGTATACTCCGAGCAAGGTAGCTACTGCAACAAATGCTGTGGCATTTGTCATACGGCGTGTCGCCTCTTCTGCGTGAAACGCGAAAGCAGATATTTCATCATTTAATTTACCGGACTGGAAGAGTGTGAGAAGACACAAAGACAATCCACTTGATTGTTTTTTTATTAATTATAAAGAATGTTATAAGTTACAGGGTTAGTAGGTGACCCGATATGCGAAGCTCGAACCCGAATATGGTTTCCTGCGCCGCGTATATCCCAAGTCGGGTAACCTACAATCCCCGTAACGGATATTTCACGTCGACAACCTGTTTACATGTTTAAATGTTACATTTATTCAACGGAATATTCATGGGAATCGGACGCCATTTTGGTACGATATAAATTTGGTGATCCAAAATGGAAAAAAATGACCAATGGCGTTGCGTCATTCATGTTGGAGGCGTTATATTATATATGTACGTATGCCGACTCAATTTTGATACCAGTTGATCATGGTCGTACATCGAAATTATGTTAATGTTATTTTGCACCATATTTGAGTGAATTAAACATTGGTCAGTATAAAAGTTAAACACAAATCGGAGGAAAACGAAACAAAACAATAATAATGTTGCAAATTAGGATGGCAATCAAATTAAAGATCATTGAAGTGTGGACTAAAATCCTTTATTGAAACTGCCCCTGTATGTTAGACGTATATACATACTGAATTTAAGGAAAATGAACATTAAAATGTACATATTTGGCATATATGTTCTTACATAGATATGCGTTGACACAGTCCGCTTCACATATACTCACAGTCATAACCATCATAGCTATAAGTCCCTGTAACCCATATTCATGTACGATCGGAAAACAAATCAATATACTTTAAATACATTATATCATGCTCCGGTTAAAAACTGCTATCAGAACTTCTGGTCCAGTTCAAACAAATCGTGTACTAAAGTTTGCAATATTTCGTCTTTAGATCATAGAATTGCATCTTCATGTAACTATAATTAAACAATTCAATACTGTTTGTAATTCTGTAATTCAATATAAATAGATTTCTTTCACTCAAAATGTATTATGACCCAAAAACGTTGTACAATTTTATACGTAGCGAGAGTTGTACAATTATATAGATAGCAGGAAACTGACACCACATTTTCCGGATGATTACTAGACTTTTTGCCTCAAAGTCCAAGGAAGAAAATTAGACTATCTAATTTTAATATCGAGCTGAAATGTGCTTTATTTGGTCAATACTGTATAATTAAAAGAGTAGATAATCGGTGAACGAAGAATCGAAGAAAGTAACTTAAAAAAAATGTAAAACGAATTTCTTTTCAAACTAAAACGTATAATGATAATGTAATTTCTCCGTACAAATTATGTTAAAAAATCATTCAGTTTTTCCAGTGCAAACAATAATATTCTCAGTACTAGCAGGTGGATCGTCACTCAATCTCCATGTGACATTCTCTCTAGCAATTAGTTATGGGAGACTTGAATGAAGTACGGGAAAGTTCATTTGTAATAAACAACTATTTCCTCCGCCCGAAACAAGTTAATTGAGACTATATTCTGTGAGCAATACGGCTCAAGTGATATTCTAGACATAAATGAAGAAACGATTATGGCGAAAGGGTATGTTATTGGGTATGCTATTGTGCTATTAGGAGAATATGAATTCTTGCAAGAAGGACATGTTACGGTCATTATATTTTTATATCACATTTTCTTCTCGACGTGGTGAATTTCATTTTAAAAAGAAACTTAGTTTATTTCATTTTGAAAGCTCATGTGTGGCTTTTCTGAAATGTTCTATTTAAGAAAACATGTCATAATAATATCTTCTGATTGAAATCTGATAAAAACAACAACTCATAAAACATTTCAACGACATCTCAGAAATATAAAATTATAAGAGGCATAGAAAAAAGTGAGACACACTAATAAAAAAATAAACGATTTGGCATTTAAATGCAATAGCATCCCAGTGACACGATTATCAAGATGCCTGGCATTTTAGTAAAGTCGTGACCCTGCTGGCATATGTTGTAGGAAATTTCAATATTTAGTTCTAATGGAAAAATAACTTTGAATCAGTTGGCATTAATTAAAAGGAAAATTTCCTAGCCTTAACAACGGTCTCTAGACATCGATAAAATGCGTACATACTCGTATAATGGCAACTTATAAAGTAACATTTTATGAGAAGATAACGACTAAACGCATCTCCTCTAATACTTAAATGAGTATAAAACACATTCATTATAAGTATTAAGAATAAACACTGCAGGTGGAAACGCAGTCTATTAAAGGTATTTTCAAGGTTGAAGGCGATGTTTCCACACTTCAGTTGAAAAAAGTATTTACCACAGTAATCCGTGCCAAGAAACGAACACAGTTTGTATATGTTTTTTGTGTAGGATTTTTCAGTTCAAAGAAAAGTACGTAGCTTAGAAGTAAAACAAATTAGAAATTAGTAAATTGTAGGTGTTGTCGTTTGAACATGTTCGTATTGTTGACTGTATGTGTGTTGTCGATGGCACATTTTCACATTGTTAATTGTATGTGTGACCTATGAAACATGTTCTCATCGTTAACTGTATGTGTTGCCTATAATACATGTTCACATTGTAGAGTGCATGTGAGGCCGATGGAGTTGTTTGTGTTATGTTTTGTGTGCTTGCTATTATGTATTAATCTCGTGACTGGACAAGAATCATTGGTTACAACCGACCAAAATTATATTTAACTTTAATGCCATACAAATAGCTTCTATCATTTAGCCACGTACATAAAATTCCAAATTTTTCAAGGAAACTGTTGCTCAATATCTAAAACTATATATTCCAGATCAAAACTCGGAAATAAAACTTTCGTGCAAATTTCACATATTGTTTCAATTACATAAAATTAATTTATCTCTTTTTAATCGTGATGTTATCATCTGGCTCTAAATCCAGCACAAACAAATTTACGACCGTTACCTGTGGCAAAGTTATTAATAAGATTTCTTTGATTTGTGATAACACATGGAATCAGTAAGTCGATTACCAGCATGAACATGGTGTGGGAGAAATCAAATATAGAACTTGCAAATGAGAAAATTTCAAATGTTTTACTTGAACAACTCTTTAACTCTGGACTAAGCCAGACACATAAAACAACTGCTGTCGTTAGGCTTTGAAAAGTAATGGAATCAGATATATTTAAAAAAATATCGACTGTATATAGGACTCATTTGATCACTCAAAAACATGTCCATATTGAGTACGATGTATTCGATATATGTCGGATGAAATTGTTCACTTTGCAAAAATTGTTCCTCCATGACATAAAACTGGGCTCTATCTTGATTATGTTCTTTACTTCAAATATCTAATGAAACCGACTTTGCTAAAAGGTGCTCATAAGAGTAAAACACCAATTATTTTCGAATGTAGTTATGACCAGATAAATTTGGATGTCTGAGTTTCTCTTTACATTTCAACAGACATATCTAAAATATAAATTGTATTCTAATGAACACATATTTGTTCACATTCACTATTATCAATTGGTAATATACTCAGCAATGGTAAGAAGTTAAAACCAAAAGAGATTTCTTTGCAATGATTTTATTTAAATATTTTCTTATGTACGACATATTCATGTTCATCATACCATTTTTTTAGATTTAACAAAGAGAAATTTATCAAGTCGCAGAAGGATATAAAATATGTGACAAAGAGTAAACGTTCACACAATGAGTACAGCTTCTCGCTGCCATCTGCTCCAAGCAAAAGCAAAATACCAAAACAGATAAAACACAAATACTGTTGAAGCTCACAATATACAACAATGCATGATAAGTAAGAAACCTTTTAACAAATAAAATATTATATTCGAAACGATTATAAGCTTACACAGGAGAAATATGTGACGCATATATCTTTATATTTTCAATATTGATAGCAATTCCTTCAATACTCCTGTGAGATTATATTATCAAAGGAACATATATATCACGCAATGCTGTCTTCGAAAGACACACTTGTATTAATTCCCTGAAATATATGCTATTGTACAGACATGTACTTTAAAGTGAAATAACACGCTTTGATATCGTAGTATCAAAGTAATACTTCATGGCAGATATTCTACAACACTGTGTCTTAAATTGGCACAATTGTTAAATACTCTACTATGCATTTCTACAAGCATGCACGTTTCATAATGCACGTACTTGTATCAATATGTTACAGAAAGAGTTATCGGTTGACTAAATTACGTATCGTGATGTAATTGATGTGAGACACGTCTTTTGAAAATATGCGTACATTATTGCAACCTGTTCATACTTAATACTGCCAAAGGCCTAATGACAAATAATCACGTCGAGCAAATGGATATAACGTAAAATAAATGCTGAAGATAAATTATACAAAGGCTGACATGCACTTTAAGGGAGTTTGATACGCTCTACCCTTGCGTCAAAGTGCAAAAACGCTTTATATGAAACATACCATGTAAAATAATGAAAGTGCTACACAATATGTACCAGTAACCTCGAAACAGTAATTCACGTCCAGACAGATAAAATCTCGTAGCATGCCTGCGTTCCAAGCTGATTCGTGACTTCGATTTTGCATTCCAAAACTATTTTTTTAACATTCATGAATTCATTTCATTCAGAACATTTCATGAACATTCAACGGTAAGAAATAAGAGATGTATGTACATAAATTGATTATATGAAACCGGATTTAAGCTCAAAATGTTTATCTTCATGCCGTGACAATATCAAAGCATGCCGCTCTGTCGAATGGAAGACATAATAGTTTATTGTCAAAACCAACAGACATGTATATGTACGTTCCACTAATGTAGAAATATTCTGATATTTCTGCAATCCATGGAAACGACGAAGGAGTCATTCTTAATTTATTTAGATAAACAGATGACGTATGATTCAGCGTGAATAATCCAACACAATATTTACTGTGCTCATGAAACATGAATATTTCCGTCGTGAAATATTGGTCTGATTATACAGCAAAGATTGTGAATAAACAAATCCCCCCAAAATATATAGGTTAACGATTTGATAAGATATATGTTATTAAAGGCGATCATGTCATTGTATTCAAAGCGACATAGTTTTTTTTCTAACGGATGACATTCCTTTTTCTCATATGCATGAGTAGACTTTATTGCCAGCTTACGATCCCATTCTTCGCCAAATTCTTCTTGGCATCTTCTAAACGTTTTGAGATACATTTTTGTCAGAGTGAAAAGCCGTTCTTTGGCTTGAATTATGTGTGACCGCTATATACAAAAGTTCAAAATATTCATTCGGAGAAGCATTGAAGGATGACTTTTGTAATAAATATAGTAGTAAATTTTATGTCGAATTATATTCGCCGATATTTTTATCTAATAAAATACGCTTATAAAATCGTATGAAATAAATGACCATACTCACTATTCACCTCAATATTCACTCAATTTGCACCAAACATTTTAAGGCATAACAAAATCATGTGGCTCCGACAATTCGAAGGGCATTTTCAATGACGCAATTTCTGAATTCAAGAAATTGCATTCAACCTTCTATTTCTCTATGTTTATTTTCTGAAGTTACAATAGGCACAAAACATGTTTATTGTATTCCTTAACAATCATTGTATACAAGAACTCATTAAATATTTACAGTTCGGATGCCTTTTATCTAATCGTTGCTTTAAAGTTTTTTTCATACATTCGTATGAAAAAAGTCGTAGAAAATTTCATTTGAAGGTTCTTTTGATGCTCTATATCACTTTCCTTTTCAATCAGCCATGCTGAATCAGTGTTGATTGAGTATTGTCGTGCTCTACGCAATGAGTAGCAGTCATATTTTCTTTAACTTAAAGAGAATTCAAAAATCCTCCAAATCTACCTCTGTCATTCTACTTTTTCTTGCCATGCGAGAGTTGTTTCCCTTCCACTAAAAGACTTCGTGAACTCATTCACCAATGCAGATCAATTGCCCCCTAAATGCGTACACCGTCCTCTTTTACATCGTGCGGGGAGTGACATGGTCTCAAGCAATAATGCAGCCAATTTGCATTGGAATACCTTTAAATATTAAGTCTAATCCCTCATTGTGTAAACATAACAAGGTTTTGGTATTTTAAACAAGATAGGCTATTTCCCTTTTTGAACAAACATCTTTTGCAAGCAATTGTCACCTTTTGCATATGCTGTCTTTCAAAATTCCTTATCAATTTAGTCTATATATCACGATTTATACGGTACCATAAAAGTTTATATGCTATATATATTTTTTTTTTAACGTGTTCTCCAAGAGATGTGGATGCTGCCCCAAAATATCTAAATTAAGATCTTAGTCGTAAATTGAATTTATCTTAGTGCCATTGTCTCATTGTTGTTTCATTATTTCGCAACATATTTGAGTGAATCGAACTTTGATCATTGAGCTGAGGAAAAAATCCGTGAGTTGCCTAATGTAACTTTTATACGGGCTATTGTAGACTAAACTTCTGCATCAAAATGTTCCCTTTAATGTTCATGATCTGCACGAACTTTAAAATAAAAATGAACAATACAAGTGTACATATATGGCATATGTTTATCAGCATGTTCTTTTAAAACTTAAATCAAAACTCCTGGTCCACATATAGAGATGCATGTTAATGTAACTTTAATTAAACATTTCAATACTTCTTCTGATATTTCACTGGAAATACCGCCACTTCAATCTTCATTGTTTTGTGTTCTAGTTTGAATGGTTCATTCAAGATACAATATGACACAAATACGTTGTTAAATTCTATAAATAGCAATAGTTGTTCAATGATATAGCAAGAAACTGACACCACAATTTCCGGAAAATTAATTGAACTATTGTATCGAAATCCCAGGAAGGAAATAAAACTTTCTATTTTTATAATCAAGCTGACGTGTGCTGTATGCTAAGTCAATACAAAAATAATTATTAGGAAATACATAGGGGAAAAAACAGTGACATGTGCTTTATGCTTTATAAACAGTGAAAGAGCTAGCAATTTAAAAATATAATCCATAATTGAAGAAATCAACTACAAAAAAGACATGTAGAGCGATGCATATTTTTCAAATTGAAACTAACATGTTTATAACGATTGTACGGTACAAATCATGATAAGAAATCATAGTGTTTATACAGTGCAAACATTAGTATTATCTTTCATTACTAGCAGGTGGGTTGTCCCTCAATCTCCAGGTGGCATTCTGACTTGCATTAAGCTATTAGGGTCTTGAAAGAAATATGGGAAATAACACTTGTAATGAACAACTATTTCCTCCGCCCCAAAACAAGTGAACTGAAGCCTTTTTCTGTGAGCACTACGGTTCAAGTGATTTCTACACTTTTTTAAATCTACGACATCTACGAGTACAGGTACATTAAACCGACGCTCTTGCTAGTCTTGGCTGTTGTTGTATTTCTTCCATAAGTTCATAGAACGTTAACAGTAAGTATAATTACAGGTTAATATGAGAAGTATGTCAAGCAGACCTTCTTGAGAAAAATGAAAAAGCGACTTTGACAAAAGGGTAAGATTGCAACAAGAGAATATAAAATATGGCAAGAAGGACATTCTTTTGCTATTCGTAGAAAAATACGGAGCTTGGAGAAAAAAGAATTCGTTAACTGTATGTATTATCGACCGTGAATGTTCGTATCGTTAACTGTGTATATGTGTTGTCGATCACACATTTTCAAATCGTTAATTTTATATGTGGCTTATGGAACGTATTAACATCGTTAACTTTATTTTTTGCCTGTAATAAATGTTCACATTGATATCTGTATGTGAGGCCGAGGAAAAATGTTCGCATCTTAAACAGTATGTTTTGCATATAATAAATGTTCACATCGTTAACTGTATATGTCGCTGAGAAAACAGGTCACATCGTTAACTGCATGTGTGGTCGATGATTCATTTTCACATCGTTAACTGTATATATGGCTGATGAAATATGTTAACTGCATTTGTTGTCGATGATACATGTCCATGTCGTCAGCTGTTTGTGTTTAGTTATGTGTGTTTGTTTTTATGTATGAATCTCGACCTTTTTTACTCGTCCGTGTAGTGTCCATGTCTACATTCCATACATTTCCGTCGGAACCAAACCTGTAACTTGACAAAAATAATTGTTTACAACCGAATCAAATTATACTAACTTTTATTTATTTTATTTAGCCGCATACAGAAGATTCATAATGTTTCAAGGAAACCTCTGTTCAATATATCTGAAACTTTATAACAGAAAAAAACTTTCGTTTAAAAATACGATATCTGCATGTCAGATGAAATTGTTTACAAAACCTGTTTCCCTGATGTTAACGGTATAACATGAAACTGTGCTCTCTTTTTAATAAAATTGTATAAAATGTTTAAACTTTATTACATTACTAATGCAAATGGCATTGCTGAAAGATACTCTTAACATGCGAACATTAATCACTTTAGGCGACTTTCTCTCTTTTTCTAGAGAAAAGTGACTAGGGGTGTGTGATTCTGTGTGGGAATTCGGCTTGTACTGTCATTCACCAGCGTTAAAATACATACACACATATGTCACACATGACAATGCCCACGACAGTTGAAAAATAGACAATCTTTGAATGTGATACGGCAATCCTTAAAACGGGTTTTGAAAATTGTACATGAAAGAATAATTAAAAAATCATCTGACCTAATTTACTGTTGTATGTGTAAACTGTTGCTCTTTACCATATATCTCCTTCTTTATTTATTGCATCATTTATCGAGATAAATAGCCTTAAAAATCTCCTTATTGTGACACAATGTACAACAGTGATTTGTTTTAATAGATAAACAAAATGTAAGAGGCTTTAAGAGCCATGATACTGTAACCAGACCGAGTTCAAAGTGATTAGTTACAAGGATATACAAGAAAATGTGTTGTTGCGTGAGGCAGCTTCAGATGTTAAAACGTAATTTATGTTTATAAAAACGAATGCCAGCTATCAATGAAGATATATGTGGCACATATACGTTTATACTTTTACTCAAGTGCAGACAAATAAAACTTGGTTGACATTTCCTAGAACATACACGCCATGAAAACATGTGTGTAAATTAGACAGACTGGCGTTCAGGTGTTCATACGTCAATTTGCCTTCCTTTGATCTAATGGGGAAAGAACTTTAAAGCTTTTTACCCTTTGTTATCAATCTTTAACCTAAACAACACTCCGCTTATATTTGAAATGATTATAACACATATTTATAATCACCATAAAAACGCTGCTGCAAGTGGAAACGAAGTGTCTTCAAAGGATTGTCAACGTGAAGTTCCAAAACTCCGGCCGAAATATGAGTTTATCAAAGAAACTAGGATCATAGTTTGTAGGGTTTTTATAACTTTTTGTACGTAGTATTATTCCGTCCATACAAAATAACAGAGCTTTAGTGATAGGATGACTAAACTTTAAATATAAAGTAATTATGTTCAGAAGTATCACTAATATACATTTAATATTTATGTATTGGTCTCTGTCAGGTTTCATTCATTTCCATCCCAGTTGAATCTGAGAAAAAGTAAATGCATTTGCTAAAACTCTTCATGCAAATGGATGCAAATTGGGAAATGATTATTGTTCTTAGAATGTGCGGGAGGTGAACATTAAATTAAAGGAAGACTAAGAATATCCAGTTGATTTTGCTACATCACAATTCAGTAGAATTAATAATGTTATAGTTGATATCACCATATATAATGTTTCTTTCGCCTTTTGCCAAATTCAATGCACATAATTTATGTATTTTTATTTGAAATAAATACTAGTTAAACTAACATGAACTTGCTTTTAAGCAAACTTCCATTAACTTATATTTGTTGCTGAAACAAATTTCATAACAAAGGATACATTTTGGTGAAAATTGGCCACATAGTTATGGTTTTAGTCTTACACATAAGTACTTAACTTTATATGTTAATGCTTAAAGGATCCTATACACACTTCTCACGCTTTGAAGAAAAGCAAATTCCTTTGTTGAATCTGAATATTGATGTTAACTTTTAAAAGGACATACATCCGACAATAATTATATAAGAGTTTGGTCCTTAAAATGTATTATAACTGCGATCAAATGGATAATGCTTGAAGTTCAAATAGGAACGGACAAATAGACGGACGGAATCGGCATAAAGACATATTTTAAACAAAGTGTTTGTTTAACTGTGAAAAGTAATGCTTAGTTTATAAACTGATGATACAGTTATAAGTGGCACAGGCAAAATTAGTGCATAGTGATATATCATGATGAAATGGTAAATCAAAACAAGCACGCATCAAGATATAAAGCAGATACAGGTATTTGATTGGTCAACCTTCGACTGCTTTTTCCCTTAGAGAAGGGGATATAAACATACAGTTTTAAGGATGCACGCATAAACAGTTATTAGTCATACACAAATGAAAAAGAGGCAAACATGTGAACGGCATACATATAAACAGCTGGAAAATAAATATTCTCTTGGAAACTACATATAACAGTTAATGCGGGAATTTACATAAACACATGCTACAAATAACATAGCAAGAGTAATATCACGTGTTAAATATAGACATACCGTTATTAAAATGACGACTACAGGGACAAACCCAGTTGTCAAAAATGTCCCATTAAATGTGACCGGCATTGAAGCATTTAAACACCAAGGCAACCAATAACAATAAGAGTCAATCCTGGAAACGGGTTTTGAAAATTCTACATAAAATCGTTTCAGTTGTACATCTTAACTGTTGACCTTACAAATGGCGTCTTTTTTCAAGCATTTGTTTCATTTTAATGAGAAACCGACGCACATATATCTCCTACTCGTGACACTAAGTGCAACACAATATATAGCAGTAATCTGTTCTAAAGGCCAAACGGACTGTTACGAGTTATAAGAGATATTAATATATTCGTACATTATTGCAACCTGTTACATACTTAATACCGCTAAATGCCAAATAAAAAATAAAATATAATCTCGAGCAAGTGGATAGATCATAAAACATGAGGTGAATATAACTAATAAAGGCTGACATGCACTTTCATGAAGATTAGTACGCATTGAACCTTTCGTCAAAGTGCAGGACGTTTTTGTCAAAATTGAAGACAATGCGAATAAGTATTCTATGACACGTACCATAAAAAATACTGAAGGCTCATCACAATATGTAACACTAACCTCAAATCAGTTGTTCACGTGTATACAATTAAAATTTCGTTAACATTTTTTAGTACACGCAAGATATAAGAACATGTGTGTAAATTAGATATGCTGTTTTTCAAAGCAAATTCATGACTTCGTCGTTGTATTCATCATTTCGTCTGCCATTGCAAATGCTTTTAAAAAGTCAAAACGACATAAATTCAAAAGCTTACTTTCCTGTCATGGCAACAACAAAGCATGCGCCCATGTTGAATCGAAGAAATCGTAGTTTGAAGTCAAAACCATCAGACATGTGTTTTTTTTAAATTTCAACTAATGTAGAAATACACGTTATACGTTTTAAGTTTATATAGATAAACAGATGATTCATCATTCATCGTAGATAATTAAACACAATATATAAAATATATAAAATATAAAATAATATTGCGGTCGTGTAATTATTGCGTAATTATTTTTCTTCTAAAGATACTTTAAGCACTTTTTTTATTGTATTCCTAAACAATTATTGTATAAAAAAATATTTTACAATACTAACAGCTCGGTGCCTTTTATTTAAACTTGGCATCTTTCATACATTCGTATTTAAAATCTTAGAGAAGACAATTTAAAAGTCACTTTTAATGCTCCGTTTTCAATCTGCAATACTAAAAACAGTGTAGGTTGAGGATTGACGAGCTTAACTTAATGAGTTACACTCAATATTTTTTTTTTATTTTAAGCAAATACAAAATCCAACAAATCTTCCTTTGTCATCCTACATTTTCTTGTTTTGCAAGAGTTGTTTCCCTTCGACTGTAACGGACTTTTATGTAAATACTTCCTGCGCAAGGCATATGGCATTTGAAGAACACAGCATTTAGTTGAAACGATGCAACATATCATCAATGTGCCGAAAACGGAACCTGTCCGGAATCCAATTTACCGGGGCCAATGTGTGTGGGCTGACCTTTAAATATTTTTTTAAAATAAGCTAAACAACGTTCCCCTTGAACACACATTGTAACCATTTGTTGTAAGCAAATGTCTCTTTTGATAAATGCTTTATTTCCATTTTCGTTATCAATTTAGTCAATAAATCACGATTTATACGGTACCATACACGTTTACATCCTAAGTATATTTGACGCGTCCCCAAGGGATGTTGCTGCTGACTCAAAAACTGTGGCATTTGTGACGGAATGTTGCCTCTTCTGCCTAAAAAGGAAAGCATAACTTACAGTTAATGGTTTTGAAAGAGTGAGAAGACACGAAGTCACACACTTCATTGAGCTGATTATTTTCATTGAATTAAGGCTACTATCTGTGTGAGGGAGGCGTTTTTATAAAGATCATAGTCGATTTTGTTCGGAAATTGAATTTATTTTATTACTGTATTTCATTGTTGTTTGCTACATATTTGAGTGAATCGAACTTTGATCACTAAGCTGAGGAAATAAAAAAGAACTCCCTAAGCTGCCTTATTTGACTTTTATACAGATTAAAGGTTATTGAAGTTCGACTCAAATCCTTCATTATTAAAAAGTTCTCCTTTATGTTAAAGATCTAGACAAAATTTGAAGAAAATGAATATAACCATTGTATATTTGGCTCATTTAAATAATTTATATAACTACGATATACGTGTAAACACAGCCCGGTCGCATATTCAAATGACAGTCACAACCATCATGCTTATAACTCACATACATGTATGGTAGGAAAGCATGCAATAATTATTATGCTTTAAATAGGTTTTGTTAAAAACTGAAATCAGAATTTTGATCCAGTTCGATCTTATACTAAAATTGGCATTATTCCGTTTTTAGATCTTGTGAAACATATATAGAGATGCATTTTTATGAAACGTTAATCAAGCAATTCAATACTTTTCGTAAACTTTTTGTAATGACATTACATGCTTCATTATTCTGTATTCCAGTATGAATTCTTTCATTCAAAATATATCATGGTCCAAATGCATCGTATAATTCTATAAATAGCAAGAGTTGTACAATTATATAAATACCAAAAAACAAATACCACAATTTTCGAAAGTTTATAAGATCTTTTGTCTCAAGGTCTCGGGAAGGAAATCAGACAATATATTTTCATTGCCAAACTGACATTTATGAATAATTGTAAGGGTACACAATTAATTAACAAATATTACGATTTAAATATATAACCCTTATGAAACAAAGCAACTAAAAAAAGGAATGGGAAACGAAGCGGGTTTTTTTTCTAATTCATACAGCAGATATAATGCAGTTGTACGGTACGTGTTATATTAAGAAATCGTTGAGTATATCCAGTGCTAATATAAGTATTCTCTTTCAGTATTAGCAAGTGGGTTGTCACCCAATCTCCAGGTGGTATTCTGACTTGCATTTAGCGATGCGAGACTTGAACGAAATAAGGAAAATTATTATGTACTTAACAACTATTTCCTCCGCCCGAAACAAGTGAAATGAGTCTATGTTCTGTAAGCACTTGAAATTCTATACCGTTTTTAATGTGTTTAGTGACCTTACAATGCAACTGTCTGTTGCAGCTACGAGTACATGTATAGTGTACAGACAGCATTTCTACCATATGTTCATAGAAGGTATAGTAAATACAATTTTACATTTACATGAGCAGGCTGACAAGCTGATCTTCCTTAGAAAAATGAAGCGATGGAAAATGATTTCTTTTTGAGAATATGAATGAATACAAATAGGACCTTTTACTATCATGTGCTGTTATTCAATTAAACTGTAACCCGTTACCTGTGTCAAAACATTTTAAATGCTTATTTAGATTGGCGATAAAACCTGAATTCTGTAAAACTATTACCTGCATTTACATGGAATTAGTGAAATACAATATGGAACAAAGAATCCAGTGCAAACATTATAATTCTCAGTACTAGCAGGTGGATCGTCATTCAATCTCCAGGTGGCATTCTAACTTGCATTTAGTTATGAGAGAGTTGAACAAAGTTCAATTGTAATAAACAACTAACTAAACAAGTGACCGAAGACTATAATCTGTGAGCACTACGGTTCACGTGATATTCTTGGTCTTTTTTTGTGTGTGTTTATGACTTATAATGATGCAGCTACGTGTACATGTACATTACATAGTCACTCTTGCTAGTTTTCGTTCAAAGAGTGCTAACAGTAAATATAAGTACAGGTTTATATGACACAATGTTAAGCAGACCTTCTGTAGAAAAAAATGAAGTTATGCTATTGGGTATACTATTTGGCTATTAGGATAATATGAAGTCTTTGGGATAAGAGTGAGGTTTGTGCACATAAACTGGTTTAAACCCCAAGTAAATTTACATTTTACTTATCGTACCAAGGCGCTACCAAACAATTCTTGATAAACATACCTATTTTTATATATATAGTATGTATGCACTGTGCCGTTTGTGGAGTTTTGTGCTGTTCTTCTATGTTTCTTGTTTGTGATTTTGTGTTCTATGTCTTTGGCGTTTGCCCAGTGCCACTTAAACGAGTTTATGTTTAAACTTTTTGCTACTGAGCTTGTTTCTGTAGCTTTTTACATAAATATTGCAACAATATGTTCCTATCATTATATTTTTATATCGAACATTTTCTTCTCGACGTGGTGAATCTCATTTTGAAAAGAAACGTAGTGTATTTCATTTTGAAAGTTCATGTATGGCTTTTCTGTAATGTTCTTTTTAAGAAAACATGTGATAAAATATTTTCTGATTGAACTCTTAAAAAAACAACTCATTAAATATTTGAACGATATCTCAGAAACATGAAATACTAGGAGGCATAGAATAATTAAGACACACTAATTAAAGAATAAATGATTTAGCATATATATGCAATAGCATCCCAGTGACACGCTAATCAAGATGCCTAGCATTTTAGTACAGTCGTAACCCTGCTGGCATATATTTTAGGTAATTTCATGTTTTGGTTCTAATGGATAAATAACTTGGAATCAATTACAATCAATTAAAAAGAAAATTCGTTAGCCTTAACAACGGTCTCCAGACATCAATAAAATGCCTACATACTCGTCTGATGGCAACTTATTAAGTAACAGTTTATGAGAAGATAACGACTAAGCACATCCCCTCTAATAATTTAAATGAGTATAAAACACATCGATAATCAAGGATGAAAACACTGCAGGTTGAAACGTAGTGTCTTTAATGTATTTTCAAGGTTAAAGGCGAAGTTCCCACACTTCAATTGAAAAAGGCATTTACAACAGAAATCCGTGCCAAGACAGGATCACAGTTTGTATATGTTTTTCGTAGAAATTTTCTGTTTATAGCGATTATCGAAAATGGAGATAAAACGAATTAAAAACTAGTTCATTGTAGCTGTTGCCGTTTGAACATGCTCGTATTGTTAACTGTCTATGTGTGTTGTCGATGTCACATGTTCACATGTTCACATCGTTAATTGTATGTGTGGCCGATAAAACATACTCAAATCATTAACTGAATGTGTTACCTATAATACATGTTCACATCGTAAACTGTATGTGCGGCCGATGAAGCTTTTTGTGTTTTGTTTTATGTCTCAATCTCGACTTTTGATTTATTTTTACTCGTCCCTGTTGTGTCCATGTCTGCATTCCATTCATTATCGTCGGAACAAAATCTATGACTGGACATTTTTTTTCAAGCAAATTGTTGATCAATATCTGAAACTATATCTTCCAGATCAAAAATCAGAAAATTTCACATATTGTTTTAATTACATAAAATTAATTTATATCGTTTGAAATCATGATGTTATCTAATCTGGCTCTAAATCCAGCTATTCTATTAAATGTATTTACGACCGTTACCTGTGTAATAGTAATTAATATGATTCCTTTGATTTGCGATACCACATGGAGTCAGTAATGCGATTACCAGCATGAACATGGTGTGGGAGAAATAAAATATGGAACTTGCAAATGAGATAAATTCCAATGTTTTACTTAAACAAATCTCAACTCTGGACATATAAAACATTAGTTGTCGTTAGGCTTTGAAAAGTAATGGAATCAGATATATTTGAATTTATTTCGACTGTATATAGGACTCGTTTGCTCACTCAAACAAACACATGTCTATGTCAATGTCGGATGAAATTGTTCACTTTGTAAAACCTGTATCCCTGATGTTACCTCCATGACATACAACCGGGGTCTATCTTGATTACTTTTTTTACTTCTTATGAAACTGACTTTGCTGAAAGGTGCTCATAAGAGTAAAACAACAATTACTTTCGAATGTAGTTATACCCAGATAAAAATTGGATATCTAAGTTTCTCTTAACCTTTCAACAGACATATCTAAAATATAAATGGTATTCTAATAAACACATATTTGTTCACATTCACTATTATCAATTGATAATATACTCAGTAGTGGTAAGAAGTTAAACCGAAAGAGGTTTCTTTGCAATAATTTTATTGAAGTATTTTCTTATGTACGACATATTCATGTACATCATACCTAACATTTAAAATTTATCATGTCGCAGAATGTTATAAAAAATGTGACAAAGGGTAAACGTTCACACAATTTTGTACAGCTTCTCGCTGCCACCTACTCTAAGCAAACGATGAAACCAAAACAGATAATACTTAAATACTGTTGAGATCTCACAATGTTAAAAAACATGATAGGTAAATAATCTTTGGACGTATTGACTAATTTGTTTTTTTTTCACAAGGATACAAGCGTCTGTCAATTAAAATAACAACACATAAGTGCTCTGAATACTTTTCAAACAAACATGTTTGTCAGTAACCAGGCACTTAAGAAACAATAGGTCGCGATATTGTGGTTCTTTAAATGTGTACAAGCAAACTTCTATATATTCATTTCAATATTTATGCTGAAAAGATTTTCTATTAAAAGGATGCAATTCTGTAACAAAAGGTCACATAGGTTTTTGTTTGTTATACACACAAGCTCCTAATTGGATATGTTAATGCTTCAAAGCCCCTATAACCCCAAACAATCTTATCAAGCTGGGCTGAAAAGTAAATGCATTTGCGGAATCTGAATACCCACATAAGATTTAAAAAGGGCCATAACTCTGACAATAATTACGTTAGAGTTATCTTACCTCCCTAAAATGTGTTTTTTACGTGAAAATGTATGACATTTGACGTGCTCATATGCGAAATTTTAGCAGTTATCTGTTTTAAATGGTAAACACACTGTTATAGGTTTTAAGAGATATACAACTGTACCCAGTGCCAGTTCAAAAAATATATTACTCTTTATACTCTCATTTTGATAGCATTTCCTTCAAATACTCCTGTGAGATTATATTATCAAAGGAACATATATGTCACGCAATGCTGTCTTCGAAAGACACTCTTGTGTTAAGTATTACATGAAATATATGCTATTGTACAGACATGTACTTTAAAGTGAAATAACGGCTTTGATATCGTAGTATCAAAGCAACACTTTATGGCAGATATTCACACAATTGTTAAATACTCTTCTATGCATTTCTACAAGCATGCACGTTTCGTAATGCACGTACTTGTATCAATATGTTACAGAAAGAGTTATCGGTTGACTAAATTACGTATCGCGATGTCATCGATGTGAGACACGTCTTGTGATAATATGCGTACATTATTGCAACCTGTTACATACTTAATACTGCCAAAGGCCTAATGACAAATAATCACGTCGAGCAAATGGATATAACATAAAATAAATGCTGAAGATAAATTATACAAAGGCTGACATGCAGTCCGGAACCCATTGAACCAGGGCTAGCCCCTCTTGGTATCTTCGTGAACTCATTCACCAATGCAGATCAATTGCCTACTAAATGCTTACACCGTCCTCTTTTACATCGCGCGGGGAGTGCCATGGTCTCAAGCAATAATGCAGCCAATTTGCATTGGAAGACCTTTAAATAATAAGTCTAATCCCCTGAGTTAACCTCATGGTGTAAACTTAACGAGGTTTTGGTATTTTAAACAAGATAGGCCATATACCTTTTGAACAAACATTTTTTTGTAAGCAAATGTCACTTTTTGCATATGCTGTCTTTCAAAATTCGTTATCAATTTAGTCTATAAATCACGATTTATACGGTACCATAAAAGTTTGTATGCTATATATATATTTAACGTGTTCTCCAAGAGATTTGGATGCTGCTCCAAAATATCTTAATTAAGATCTTAGTCGTAAATTGCATTTATCTTAGTGCCATTGTTAAATTATTGTTTTATTATTTCGCAACATATTTGAGTGAATCGAACTTTGATCATTGAGCTGAGGAAAAAATCCGTGAGTTGCCTAATGTAACTTTTATACGGGCTATTGTAGACTAAAATTCTGTATCAAAAAATCCCCTTTAATGTTCATGATCTGCACGAAATTTAAAATAAAAATGAACATTACAATCGTGCATATATGGCATATGTATATCAGCATGATCTTTTAAAAACTTAATTCAAAACTCCTGGTCCATATATAGAGATGCATGTTAATGTAACTTTAATTTAACATTTCAATACTTCTTCTGATATTTCACTGGAGATACCGCCACTTCAATCTTCATTGCTTTGTGTTCCAGGATGAATGGTTCATTCAAGATACAATATGACCCAAATACGTTGTTAAATTCTATAAATAGCACACCACAGTTTCCGGAAAATTAATTTAACAATTGTATCGAAATCCCAGCAAGGATATAAAACTATCCATTTTTTATAATCAAGCTGACGTGTGCTGTATGCTAAGTCAATACAAAAATAATTAATAGGAAATACATAGGGGAACAAACAGTGACATGTGCTTTATGCTTTATAAACAGTGAAAGAGCTAGCAATTTAAAAATATAATCTGTAATTGAAGAAATCAACTACAAAGAAGACATATGAAGCGATGCATTGTTGTTGTTTTTTTCCAAATTGAAACTAACATGTTTCATGCAGGTAACTGCATGTGTGGTCGATGATTCATTATCACATCGTTACCTGTATATATGGCTGATGAAATATGTTAAAATTGTTAAATGTAATTGTTGTCGATGATACAGTCATGTCAATGTCGTTAGTTGTTTGTGTTTAGTTATGTGTGTTTGTTTTTATGTATGAATCTCGACCTTTTTTACTCGTCCGTGTAGTGTCCATGTCTACATTCTATACATTTCCGTCGGAACCAAACCTGTAACTTGACAAAAATAATGTTTACAACCGAATCAAATTATACTAACTTTTATTTATTTTATTTAGCCGCATACAGAAGATTCATAATGTTTCAAGGAAACCGCTGTTAGATATATCTGAAACTTTATATCAGAAAAAAACACTTTCGTTTTAGCATACGATATCTGCATGTCAGATGAAATTGTTTACAAAACCTGTTTCCCTGATGTTAACGGTATAACATGAAACTGTGCTGTCTTCTTAATAAAATTGTATATAATGTTTAAACTTTATTACATTACTAATGCAAATGGCATTGCTGAAAGATACTCTTAACCAGCGCCGTAGCCACACTGAGGCACACCGAGGCAGCTGTCTCGGTTAAAATCTAGAGAGCAAATAAATAAAATGAATAAAATAACTAATAAAATGAAAACTAATAACATCGACCTCTGAATTCGTGAAACGACTACAATGTTGCATTTAATTATGAAAAATGCCGTAGCAACAGACACTGAGCCAAACCGAGGCACCTTCTTTGCTGTCATTTAGCACTGCCGGGACTATGTACAATGTATCAAACCCTAGAGCAATGCGTTTTTGCTCGCGCATTAAGAGCACGCTCTATGTATAGAATGGCACTCTGTATTATTCAACTGATTCCACAGGAATTTCAAATATTTTATATTTATAATAGGCTGGACAATATATACATGTTTTATCAACGAATTATTGCATGTTCCATTTTATACATGCTTAAATCTCGGCTACATGTATCAAATATATAAACATTTAATGAAATTTAATGGAATGAAAAGCTCCGGTTGCTAAGTGTAGTTTAAGGAATGTTTGACATGAAAATCCCCTGCTGTGTATCCCCTGCTTATTGCACTGATGTCACAGTAGGGGTCAATTTCCTGTTTTATTTGTTTATTGGCTCAGGACCATTTAGGGTCCATTTCAATAATAAAACCTCCAAAACTGCACAGCCGGACATTCAGATCAGAGATCTGATAAGACAATTAGGCAATTAGATTAAGATCAATACACAGAGGTTGTGTACAATACACTTTTTTTTTTTTCCTTGTGTTTTTTATTTTTTATTTTTTTATTTGGGGGGGGGGGGCACTTATTGAAGGATCAAATTAGGCCTTTAAATAAGCAAACACAGACATGATTTAAGTTTTCAGCACGGGGGAAGATAGATAAAAGTCCAAAACCGCGAGAACGGAAATAATAACTATTTTATGAACTGAATAAGCACTGAAAACACTTTCCAAACCAAATATTGCGCAGTTTTTACATCGCTGCAGCCAATTACAATGGTACAAAGTCCGAACAATTCTCGAGGAAAAGTGTTTAATGGTACATCGAAAGTGAGTAGCCAAGTAATTGGCGTTCAGGCTCTGGATTACTGACCTTTATCTAAAGATTATGGAAAATGTGTCATGCTTTTACGAAAGTATTGTTTAAATCAAATATTTGTCTCATCATGCACCCAGGTTCCATCAATTTCCAATTTTATGAACACATTTTAACAACTTACTTTCTTTTTTCACAACTCCGCAAAATACAAATGCCATAATTATAAAAGCGCAGTGTCTGACCTTTGAGCCGACTCACCGCAGTTTGAGGAAACGAATGTGTCATATTTCAGATTTTCAGTGGACTACAAAAGGACGGACTCTCTCCATTCTCTCAGTGACAAGATTGTTATCAAGAAAGGATTCCATTAGAACCCTGCCAGTTATAAATATATATTCATCGCATTTAAGATACTTTTAACAAACAAGATGCGGCAAGTTATTTGAAGTCAATGGAAAGCGGTATATAATTGCATTTATAAGACTATTTTATAGATATTTATGACATGTCAGTTATAATAGCTATACAAATAAATATATTGCCAGGGAAACCAGACAATATCAAAGGGATAATGACGGTGTAAATACATCAGTGATGGACCATTATAAGCTTAATCACTTCTTTCCATTTTTGACCACGTAATACAGTACTTTACTTCACCTGAACGATTGAAGGACGTGAAAGAGGGGACATACTGTTACCTGGAAATAATGACCATCTACCGTTAAGCTTTGAATACAAAATCAATCAAACATTTTCAAACGAACTTCCAATGATAATAATGTAAGCAAATTTTAAACCAATGTTATAAGATGGAAACACTCCTGCGTCTCTCAAAGAAGGATTTGAAATGTGGGACGAAAACGATTTTCCCACCATTGATGCAATCTGTAAGTTAATTTTAAGATTGCCTGTGGGTTCCTGTTCGTGCGAACGCAGTTTTTGGCGCTTTCAGAAGACTCAAAACATGGAAACGATCAACCATGTTAGACGCTTGTCTTAATCGTTTGGCTTTGATATTTGTTCATAAAAACATTCCAATAGAAATTAGATGTTATAAGGTGTATCTTGAATCAGTGCTTGCTTACTTTATCACTAAACCCCGCTTTTTCCGTCGAGCTCGTCCCTGGGTCCTAATACCAATATATGAATCTATGAAATTCTTTTCTTAAAGCTTGCTCGCTCATTAAAACTGAAAATGTATATAAAGTGCCAAAATACGAATTTTACGGTGGTTTTACAGGGCCGAAGTGTCGTCAAACTAAGAGAAGTCCCAAATAGGAGGGAGCTTGCTCCCGGACCCCTTTAGACTGCCTCGGTTTAAATGTGCCTCTGGCTACGGCACTGTTGAAATGCGAACATCAATCACGTTAGGCGACTTTCTAGAGAAAAGTGACTAGGGGTGTGTGATTCTGTGTGGGAATTCGGCTTGTTCTGCTCTTCACCAGCGTTTAAGTACATACACATATATGCCACACATGACAATGACCATGACATTTGAAAAATAGACAATCTTTGAATATGATACGGCAATCATTAAAACGGGTTTTGAAAATTGTATATGAAAGAATAATTAAACAATCATCTGACCTATCTTTTCTGTTGTATGTGTAAACTGTTGCTCTTTACCATATATCTCCTTCTTAACTTATTGCCTTCGAGATAAATAGCCTTACATTAATCTCCTTATGGTGACACAATGTATAGCAGTAATCTGTTTTAATAGGTAAACAAAATGTAACATGCTTAAAGAGACATGATACTGTAACCAGAGCGAGTTCAAAATAACTAGGTACAAGGACATACAAGGAAATGGAGTTATTGCGTGAGACAGTTTCAGATGTAACAAGTTATATATGTTCATGAAAATGAATGCCAGCTATCAAAGAAGGTATATATTGCACATATACGTTTATACTTTTACTCAAACGAAATGTGTCATCACGCAATATGTTACACTAACCGAAAACAGTTAATCAAGTGCAGTCAGACTTAATATGGTTGACATTTCCTAGAACACGCAAGCCATGAAAACATGTGTGTAAATTAGACAGACTGGCGCTCACAACATATTCAAATCAATTTGCCTTACTTTGATCTAATGGGAAAATAGCTTAACTAAAATTAACTAACAACGCTCCGCTTATATTTGAAATGATTATAACACATATTTATAATCACCATAAAAACGCTGCTGCAAGTGGAAACGAAGCATCTGCAAAGGATTGTCAACGTGAAGTTCCAAAACTCCCGCCGAAAGATGAGTTTATCAAAAAAACTAGTGCCAAGACAGGATCATAGTTTGTAGGGCTTTTATAACTTTTTGTACGTAGTATTATTCCGTCCTTACAAAATAACTGTGCTTTAGTGGTAGGATGATTAAACTTTAATTATAAAATCATTATGTTGTTCAGAAGTATCGCTAATATACATTTAATATTTACGGGGATTGGGATGTTTTTGATCGTCATCATACAGATTGTGTTTAGACTAACCACTACCGAAGTAATCGAAGCTTGTTTGTTAGAATTTTGTACTGATCAAATATCTGGTTATGTATTGGTCTCTGTCAGGTTTTATTCACGTCCATCCTAGTTCTGAGAAATAGGAAAAGCATTTGCAAGAACTCTTCATGCAAATGGAGGTAAATCGGGAAATGATTATTGTTCTTAGAATGTGCGGGAGGTGAACATTAAATTAAAGGAAAACTGAGAATATCCAGTTGATTTTGTTACTTCACAATTCAGTATAATTAATGCTGTTAAAGTTGATATCACCATATATAATGTTTCTTTCGCCTTTTACCAGATTCAATGCACACCATTGATGTATGTTTATTTGAAACAAATGCTAGTTAAACTAACATGAACTTGCTTTTAAGCAAACTTCCATAAGTTTTCATAACAAAGGATACATTTTGGTGAAAGTTGGCCACATACTTATGGTTTTAGTCTTACACATCAGTACTAAACTTTTTATGTTAACTCTTAAAGGCTCCTATAAACACTTCTCACGATTTGAAGAAAAGCAAACGCCTTTTTGGATCTAAATATTGATGTTAACTTTAAAAAGGGACATACATCCGACTATCAATTATGTAGTTTGTCCTAAAAATGTATGATAACTGCGATGAAATGGATAAAGCTTGAAGTTTAAAGTGTGCCGCAGCTAGGAATATGTTTATTAAATTCATCAGCTTTGTAGGTCGCTAACGAGTATGATTCATTGTAGTAATAATAGAACAAATTAATCAGACCCAATGTTTAGATTATTTGCTTGGGATATGCAAGATACGTATACAAAATATATTTAGCATGGTTACCATGAGAATGTTTTGTGTTTTGATTGGCTGGCAGCTGCGAGGGCTCTGGGCGAAAGTAAATTTGGTCAGTAAGTGAGGTGCGAGTGAAAAGACATGAACGAATGTTTGGGCTTTGGTTAAATAAATCGGAATACGTACCAATGTTTAGTAAGTTATATTTTGTAACATTTTTGTTTTTTATACATGTAAATGAAGTTAATCTACAATATATAACGGAAAGGTTAGTTAAGGCAATTTTTGATAGCTACAAAACTTCAGAGCATTTTCGTAACTTTAAGTATTTTTGAATGTCCTGAAAATACTCTGTGAACATCTATTTGCTACGTTAATTGCATTATTTGGATTATTATTGCGTATATGATGTATGTGTCTTGATTATTGTGTTTGGGTTATTTCAGATAACCGTTCATACGTTCATACGTTCCTTAGCGTTCATTTACGTTCCTATACGTACAATAGCGTTAAGATGAGTTCCATTACGTAATGTTGTGCTGACTGATTGACTGTTTGATTGTATGGAATAAATGTGAACGAGTATATTACAACGAGTTCCGGTTAATTATGTGAAAAAGCAGATCCCGCGGTTTAGTGAATTTGAAACCGCGACATATGTGAACAGACAAATAGACGGACGGAATCGCCATGAAGACATATTTTAAACAAAGTTTTGTTTTACTATGAAAAGAAGTGCTTAGTTTTATAAACTGATGACCCTTTTTTAAGTGGCACAGGCAAAAGTAGTGCATAGTATAGTGATATATCATGATTTAATTGTAAATCAAAACAGGCACGCATCAAGCTATAAAGCTGATACTGATATTTCATTGGTCAACCTTCGTCTGCTTTTTCCCTTAGAGACAGGGAAATAAACATACAGTTTTAAGAATGCATGCGTAAACAGTTTATACTGTTTGCTTCATTAACATTTGTGCATGACTATAAACTTTATAGTCATGCACAAATGTTAATGAAGCAAACATGTGAATGGCAGACATATAAACAGCAGGAAAATAAAACTCTCTTGGAAACAATAGTTAGCGGTTAATGCGAGAATTAACATTAATACATTCTACAAATGTCATAGCAAAAGTAATATCACATGTTAAATAGAGCCATACCGTTATTAAAATGAGGACTACAGAGAGCAAACCAGTTTCCAAAAATGTTCAATCAAATGTTACCGGCATTGAAGTTTTTACACACCAAGGTAATCAATGACAATGAGAGTTAAAATTGTAATCCTGACAATGGGTTTTAATTTTTTTACATAAAATCGTTTCAGTTGTAAATCTTAACTGTTGACCTTTAGTAAATATCCTATTTATTTCATATTGCGTCTTTCTCAAGCATTTGTTTCATTTTAATGAGAAACCGACGCACAATATCTCCTACTCGTGACACTAACTGCAACACAATATATAGCAGTAATCTGTTTTAAAGGCCAAACGGACTGTTACGAGTTATAAGAGATATTAATATGTTCGTACATTATTGCAACCTGTTACATACTTAATACCGCTAAGTGCCAAATAAAAAATAAAATATAACCTCGAGCAAGTGGATAGATCATAAAACATGAGGTGAATATAATTAATACAAAGGCTGACATGCACTTTAATGGAGATTAGTACGCATAGAACCTTTCGTCAAACTGCATTTTGTTAAAATTGAAGACAATGCAAATAAGTATTCTATGACACGTACCATAAGAAATACTGATGGTTCATCACAATATGTACCACTAACCTCAAATCAGTTATTCACCAGTAGACAATTAAAATCTCGTTGACATTTTAAGTACGCGCAATATATGAAAACATGTGTGTAAATTAGACATGCTGGTGTTCCAAGCAGATTCATGACTTCGTCGTTGCATTCATCATTTCGTCTGCCATTGCAAATGCTTTTTAAAAAACAACAACAAAACACAAAAAATACCTACCTGTCATGGCACCAACAAAGCATGCTGCTATTTTGATTCGAAGAAATCATAGTTTAAAGTGAAAACCAACGTGAACGTTTTTTTTTTTTAATTTCCGCAAATGTAGAAATACACGTTATACTTTTCAAGTTTATTTAGATAAGCAGATGATTCATCATTCATCGTGGATAATTTAACACAGTATATACTTTGCTTTGTATAAAATAATATTGCGGTCGTGTTATTATTGCGTAATTAATTTATCTTCTAAATATACTATATAAGAACATTTTTTATTGTATTTCTAAACAAATATTGTATAAAACTCTTTTACAATGCTGACAGTTCGGTGACTTTTGTTTAAACTTGGCATAAAAGCAGCTTTCATAGTTTACATTCGTATTAAAAATCTAAGAGAAGCTAATTTAAAAGTCACTTTCTATACATGATCTATATCAGTTCCGTTGTCAATCTACAATGCTCAAAACAGTGTAGGTTGAGGATTGACGAGCTTAACTTTATGAGTTACACTTAATATATGTTTTTATTTTAAATTAAGGCAAATACAAAATCCAACAAATCTTTGTCATCCTACATTTTCTTGTTTTTGCAAGAGTTGTTTCCCTTTGACTGTAACGAACTTTTATATACATACTCCCTGCGCAAGGCATATGGCATTTGAAGAACACAGCATTTAGTTGAAACGATGCAACATATCATCAATGTGCCGAAAACGGAACCTGTCCGGAATCCAATTTACCGGGGCCAATGTGCATGGGCTGACCTTTAAATATTTTTTTAAATAAGCTAAACAATATTCCCCTTGAACACACATTGTAATTTGTTATAAGCAATTTTCTCTTGATGTATGCTTTCTTTCCATTTTCGTTATTAATGTTGTTTATAAATCACGATTTATACGGTACCATGCAAGTTTACATCCTAAATATATTTGACGCGTCCCCAAGGGATGTTACTGCTGACTCTAAAGCTGTGGCATTTGTGACGGTATGTCGCCTCTTCTGCCTAAAAAGGAAAGCAGAACTTACATTTAATGTTTTTGAAAGAGTGAAAAGACACAAAGTCATCCACTTCATTGAGCTGATTACTTTCATTGAATTAAGGCTACTATCTGTGTGAGGGGCCGTTTTAATAAAGATCATAGTCGATTCTGTTTGGAAATTGAATTTATCTTATTATTGTATTTGTTTTTTGCTACATAATTAAGTGAATCGAACTTTGATCACTAAGCTGAGGAAATAAAAACAAGAAATCCGTTAGTTGCCTTTTTTGATTTTAATACAGATTTAAGGTTATCTAAGTTACGACTAAAATCCTTTATTGAAAAGTCCTCCTTTTTGTTAAAGCTCTAGAATATATTTGAAGATAATAAACAATACATATTTGGCATGATATATAAATAATCAATGTAACTATATAAACACAGCCCGGTCACATATAATGACAGTCACAACCATCATGTTTATAACTCACAAACATATATGTAGGAAAGCATGCAATAATTATTATGCCTAAAATACATGTCATCATGTTTTGTTAAAAAGTAAAATCAGAATTCCGAATTCTGATTCAGTTTAGACTCATCGTGTACTAAAATTGCCATTATTTCGTTTTTGATCTTGTGAAACATATATAGAGATGCACTTAATGAAACGTTAACCAAGAAATTCAGTACTGTTCGTAATCTTTTTTATAAACACACTACATGCTTCATTATTCTGTATTCCAGTATGAAGTATTTCATTCAAAATATGTTATGATCCAAATGCGTCGTACAATTCTATAAATAGCAAGAGTTGAACAATTCTATAAATAGCTAGCAACGGAAACCACAATTTTCGAATGTTTAATAAACCTTTTGTCTCAAGGTTTTGGGAAGCAAATCAGACAATCTATTTTTATTGCAAAGCTGACATGAATGAATAATTGAAAGGGTACATAATTAACGAACGAAGATTACGATTTAAATATATAACCCTTATAAAATAAAGTTACTAAAAAGAAGGCATGTGAAACGAAGCATTTTATTTTCAAATTCAAATACAGTCAAAACCCGTTAGCTCGATATCGCTTGGCTCGATATCATCGTTGGCTCAAACTTGAAATATTTATTTTTTACTCTTTGTAAGCATTCCCGCTTGGCTCGATATTCGGGAGGCTCGAAGTATTTTGGCCGATCCCTGAGATATCGAGTCAACGGGTTTCGACTGTAACAGTTATATTGCAATTGTACAGTACATTAAGAAATCAAGTATTTCCGGTGCTCATATAAGTATTCTCTTTCAGTACTAGCAGGTGGGTTGTCACTCAATTGCCAGGTGGTATTCTGACTTGCATTTAGCGATAAGAGACTTGAACAAAAAACATAAAATTACAATAGTAATAAAGAACTCTTTTCTACGACCGAAACAAGTCAACTGAGTTTAAATTCTATGAGCACTTCGGTTCAGGTGGTATTCTAGACCTATATTAATGCGTTTAGTGACCGAACAATGCAACTTTCTATTTCAGCTTCGTGAACAGGTATATTTTATAGACAACATTTTTACCATATTTTCATATAACGTAAAGAAAATACAAATACACATTTACATGAGCAGGTTGTCAAGCTGATCATCCTTAGAAATCTGAAACGATGGAAACAGGATATAATATCATTTTGAGAATATGAAAGAATACAAATAGGACCTTTTACTACCATGTGCTGTTATTCAGCTCTTCAATTCAACCGGTAACCCGTTACCTGTGCCAAAACACTTGAAATGCTTGTTTCGATTGGCGATAAAACCTGAATTCTGTAAAACTATTACCAGCATTAACATGGCATTAGCGAAATAAAATATTGAACTTTGCACACGTGTTGTAATCAAATCAAGCTTTGAAATTTAACTTGTAAAGTGTTTATAATTGCTACCTGTGTTAGTATACTTGAAATGCTTATTTCAATTTGCGATAATTCCTGGATTCAGTAATACGATTACTAGCATGATCATGGCATCAGGGGAATGAATGACGGAACTCGCAAAGGATTTATATTAAAATGTTTTGCAATTACAAAACTGATCTATAGACTAAGCTGTTATACCTGAAAGGTGTGAACATTTATCAAAATTAATTGTTGTCGGTTGAGGCTTGCGAAAGTGATGAAATAAAATTGCTTAGCAACTTACTTTAAGATCGTATATAGAAAATTCCTTGCCCACGTTTATGATAACGTGTCCTTCAAGGTTTAAAAAAGTAGGATATCTTGTTCTTTCAGAACAAAAAGTTCACTTTCTACGACCTTTATCCCTGATATTAAATTGTGCACTGTCATCATTACATTGCATTTTAAACTTCATATATTATATCCAATAAACAGACATTGCTGAAGGATGTTTCCACGAGTATAACACCAATTATTTGGTAGGATATATATTTATATTTTAATGTAGTTATGACTGGATGGCGAATTGATGTGTTCCTATACAAATACCAACGTAACGTTCTTAAATATTCATTTCATTCTAGTCAATCCAACACTTTCACATATTCTATAATAAGTTTAAAATAATAAGAAATGGTAAAGGGTATTACATCAAAAAGCAAGTAACAAAAAATCGTACCGAAATTTCAATGACGTGTTCCAAAATATATTGAAAACTTTGTAGGTATGTGAAAATGCTTAGGGGAGTGACTATGGAACTTTTGGCCTTGCAATTAAAAATGTTGTTCACAGATCATAAACCTTTTCTTGGAAATGTTGTTATTTGTATTTATTCATTCACAACATTTGATGGTACAACAAACGTACCATATTCGAGATTTTATCAAGGGGAACTTATCAACTGACAGGATGTTTTAATTATGTGACGAAGAGTTTAATTTCTGAAAATGATTTTTGAACACAATAACATATTGTGACTGCGATCCTATGTCTGAAGTTTAAGGTTCATATCTTTTTAAGTACGTGGACGGACTAGCAGACGGACAGGGTGATTGGTAAATGGCACCCGCCATTTTCCTGCGAGGCCCTTACTATTTGGGCTACCCGGTAGCCAAACATTTAAAGAAAACACTGTTGAAGGTCATACAGACACTAAACGAGCGACACACAATGTCACAAAAACAGACAACACCTGAACCTGAATATCTATATAAATACAGATTAGGAGTTTAAACAAATACCTAATTGAATTATGAAAAGTAGGCTTTAGTTACTTAGTTGATTATACAGTTCTAAGTTAAAACAGGCCCCATTAAGCTTAAAAGCAGATACTCGTATTCGATCAGTCATCAGCCGTCTGTTTATTTCATTTTTTAGAGAAAGGGGTATACACATCCATATTTAAAAGTGCACGCGAAAACAGTTTATAGTCAAACACAAATGCTAATGAAACAAACATGTTTGTGTGCAACATTAACACAACATATTTACAAGCCCAGCTGCCAGACATAAACTATGAATGATTTGACCGGTGTAAAAAAGTATTTTGAGTTTGAACCCCATAGAACCACAACCCCATTGACATAATTCTTAATGATGATGACACCACTGATAATGACAAGGAAAATAGACCATCCCTTAGTTTGCTATGACAATTCTGAAAACGAGTTTTGAAAATTATCCAAACGATCTTTACTGTCAAACAAGGTAACTGTTTACCTTTATAAAACATTTTTTTCTTTACTTATAGCATCACATTACTAGCATGTGTTTAATTTTCTTGATAAAACAGCTTTATATAAATATCCTACAAGTGCCACTTAGTGCAACAAAATGTATGTCAGTAATACGTTAAAGTAGGTCATCAAACTGGAACAGGATTTAAGAGATGTAAAGCTGTTTCTAGAGCGAGTTCAAAAGAACATTACAGGAAATGGAGCTATTGCGTGACGCAGCTTCAAAGTAATCTGTTTCAATAAAAAAGAATGCAAGTTATTACAGAAGATGTATGAGGCCCATATACGTTTAAACATTTTTTTATATCTGTTAGCATTTCCAATACTCCTGTGAGTTTATATTATCAAAGGAAGATATATAACACGCCATGCTGTCTTCGAAAGACACACTTTAATAAATAATTTACTGAGATATATGCTATGCTACAGACAAATACTTTATAGTGAAATAACGGCTTTGATATAGTAATAAATTAGTATAAGTAACACTTCATGACAGATATTCTACAACACGGTGGCTTAGAAAGTTTTTTATCATACAATAATGCATTTCTATAAGCATGTACTTTGTGTAACTGTATCAATATTTTACAGAAGGAGTTATCGGTTTACTTAATCACATTTCACTATATAAGGGAGATTATTACGCCTTGGCCTCTGCGTCAAAGTGCTTAACATTCCTGTCATGAGGCCAATGCAAAAAATAATTATATCAAACACACCATGTAAATGCTGAAAGTGCTACACATAGTGTACCACTAACCTCAAAACAGTTATTCACGTGCATACAGATAAAATCGCGTTGGAATTTATTTGTACACGCAAGACATGAAATTTGTGTGTATATAAGACATGCTGTCGTTCCAAGCAGATTCATGACTTCTTGCTTTTGCATTCATTATTTTGTCTGCACGTTGCAAAAGCAACTTTAAAAAAACATTATAAGAAATAACAGATGAATGTACCATTTTTTTAAACTTGACTAAACCTTACAATAATTACCTACATAATAGTTAAGAGTAAAAACTATTAGACATGTATTTAAACTTCCACTAATGTAGTTATAATCTCCGGAATCCATGGAAACGACAAAATAGTCATTCTAATCTTATTTTAGACAAACAGATGATGTATGAATCAGTATGAATAAGTCAACACCATTTATACAATGCCCTACAAAACAGATATATTGCGGTGTTAAGTTATATTTTTAAAACGCAAGCATTCCATTGTTACAGTATTCAAATCGACACTTTTTCTAGCGGACTGTACTCTTTCTTCTCATATGCACGAGTATATTTTTCCCAGCTTAAGGTCCCGGAAAAGGAAACCACGGCATCTGCTAAACGTATTGAGATAGTACATCTTTTAAAAGTGCAAATCCGTTCTTTTGATATCGGCTTGAATGTTGGTACCTCTATATAGATAAAACTTATTTAATAGGAGTGTCTTTCTAGGATGACTTTTATGTTAAAGGGGCTGTACTCCGTATGATGAAATAAGGAAAAAAAAAAAGAAAATTGTCGAGACCTGACATAAACTTGGTATCGATGTGTACAATGCATTGAATCTTACTAACTGAAGTACAACATAGTTAACAATTAGTTTAGTAGATTTAGCAGATTTTTCGTATTTTTTCCATTAAAAAAGATTACAAGATATGTCTACCTAGTAGAATTCAATCCTTATGCGTGATTGGCTAGTCGATGTTATCACGTGATATTACAAAGTTGCCATGTATAAAGCTTAAGTATTACAGTTGTACGCCTTCGTAGCACAGTGGATACAGCACTGGACTGCAATTTTGGAGACACCGGTTCGAACCCGTCTTCGACTCGATTAGTTTTTCACATTTTGGTATTTTTTACAATTATGATATCAAAGAGTAAACCATTTTATTAAATAATTGTCCTGAGATTCGTTACAGAAAAACATTTTTTGGTGCCAATCTGGTGCACAATCCCTTTAAGCACGTAGTAAATAGTTTTTGGAACACCCCCCCCCCCCCCCCGACTTTTTATTGATTAAAAATACGCATAAACAAATCAACGACAGAAATATAACTGACCAAACTCACTGTTTATCTTCATTCTCAAGTAATTAACACCGATGATGTTTAACGCAAAACAAAATGTTGTGACTTTAATAATTCCCCGGATGGCGAAACAAAATTTGAGAAATTTAATCCTCAAAGTATATCTTCTGGAAATACCATAAGCACAATTAAATGTTATCGTATTCCTATAAAAATAATAAACAATTCATACAATACTAACTGTCCGGTTGCCTTTTATTATATTGTTGCTTTAAAGCCTCTTTCATACAAAGGCATTTAAAATTCCTGGAAAATCAAGTATCAAAGTCATTATTGATGTTCTATATCAGTTCTGTTTCAATGTGAAATTCTCAAACAAGGTAGGTTCTGGACTAACGAGCTCTACTAAACGAATAACAATCAATATTGTTTTTTTCTAACTTTAAGATAATAAAAAAAATCCACAAAGCTTCCTCGGTCATTCCACATTTTTTATCAGGCAAGATTTGTTTCCCTTCCACTATTAAAGATCCAAACTTCATGTTCTTCCTGAGCTATGCATATTTCATCAAAATAATACAACCCAAAATTAAAACTTATATAAGCTGCAATAATTTCAAATTATTAATCATCTCTCTTATATACCAATGAGTATGTTCAGTTGAAGCGATGCAATACATGATTAAGGTGACGTCGAGTTAACATGGCTTGAATCCATTTAACCGGAGCTAGCCCTCCTTTTCCCTTATTTTGTGAACTCATTCACTAAAGCAGATAAGTTGCCTCCTTAATGCTTACCAATTCCACTATTACATCGTTTGGGGAGTGCTATGGGGTCAAGCCAATGTGAAGAAAAACCTTTTAATATTTTTTGTAATCCAAAAGGTTTACATCATTATGTGATCATTACAAGAGCTTGGTATTTTAAAACTAGCTAAACCATATACCTCTATATTAGTTTTATTCTTAACAATCTTATTTTTGGTAAATGCTTTCTTTCACGTTATGTTATCAATGTAGTTGATTTACAACGATTTATACAGTAACTTAAAAATACATTTGACGACATCTAGGGAGATGGCTTCTCAAACGCTGTGGTGTTTGGCTGACGGCATGTCGCCCCTTCGAAAGCCGGCCGAAATGGTCACTTGGCCGATATGTAACTGAAACAAACTAATATTCAGTAAATATTAGCATAACCCATCCGTTCTGTATTTCTCAAATATAACCTTTAACCAGCGTATTTTCTTATTCACGTTCTGCCAATCATTTTCCAGATTGAAGCATAAGTAGTTTTCGCTTTCATTACGTACATTGTTACATAAAGTATTGCTGGTGAATCTCAGTGCAAGAAGGAAATTGTAGTTATCTGTTTAAATACCGTTTAAAGCCGGGTTCCAAATGCACTAAAGGCAAATCTGGTATTGTGGTTGACTTTTTTTAGCACGTATAGGGGATCGACGATCATTCTTGGTGTTTTAGTGCCGACAGTTTAACTTTTCATGGACAGTGCAGGTGGCATAGGCTTAGCTTTTGGTGTTTTTTTTAGAGCAACTGGTGCTAAGGTGCGAAACCTGACTTCGACATGAGAAGGAGTCTACTAAAGACATCATGCTTTTAGACATTTTTCCGATAGTGGTGTTCATGAGGTTACAGGGATTTAGAATTGTTCATATAATTGAGGTGTTAAGAAGTATTCCATTAACTTATTTGACACAAAATATCGTTATCAGAACCCTGGTGCAGCACACAACCTTATGTGTGATTTCTTAACTCATTTACAGATCAGTCGGTTCAAAGAGTTCGAGAAGCAAACCCAGGACCAAAGATAGTCCCAACTCAAAAAGTGAATATATTCACCACACAAAAAGGCAATTAATAGCCGCTAGTATTCATGCAACACAAAAGGCGAACAGTCCCTGCCGTAAAAATGTTCAGACAATAACGTGAATTGAGGTTTCTCCGGCGCACCTACTAATTGCATAGTTCACTTTATAGCCAGATGTCTCGAGAAACATTATGCATCTTCAACAATTTGTACATATGTTTTGGGTTCTTATTTTTTTCATGAGATAAATGGTTTGGATGATCTGTCACCTATGAAGCAGGGTTATTTTAAAGCGCATCCTACGGTTTCATAGGAGCATGGATGGTGCAAATGCATACATTGTAGGTTAAGAAACTGTCCGCCAATTGTTTTCTTCGACAGGCTGTTTGTAACGATCATAGTGGTCGGATGATTGACTCTTATTTTGATCGCAGAACGTCGAGTTTTTACTCTTCTGATGGTGACCACCTGCCCCAAGTAGGTTATCGGATGTATCTTGTCATTTAGCTTTCATCAAGTAGCTCAATGAACCTGCAGTAAATAGCTACGTTGAACTTGAAATGATAACTTTGTTTAGAAAAGCCCACAAGAAAAGGGCGGTGCATTATGGGGGACACGCGCTTGACCTTTGGTAATTTTATAAAATTGTCTTAACTATTGACTAACCTAGCAAGATCAATCATTCTAGTAATTTATTAAAGATCAATATCCTTTGACCATGGCGTTGAACCTGGTTGGGGAGGATGGATGATGCAGGTTTAGCCGGAATATATTAAATAAATGCTGTTGGTTACAGTATTGAATGTAATAATGGGCCAATGTATAGCCAAAAATGTTTACACTAGGTTTCCCCGTGTATCTCCTATATTTCTGCTATAAGATATACTCTATGGTTATTAGGAATTTGTGGAAACGGAAGCTTGCGGATTTTGCAAAAGATATGGATAAAGGAGATAGTAACGAAACACATTACCATAACCACATCATAAGGGTGTACATGCACTTGGTTAACACATGTCGTTGGTATCCCGCGTTTGGTTCTTTCCTCCTTCTCTCTTACTAAGCAATAACCTAGCAGAGTTGCATTGTTATCAAATATACCCACAATGTACTCTTTATGTCATTCATGCTGTCCGTTTATAATGTTTATGTTTGCCATGCAAATGCAATAGGTTTTTAAAATATTGTGATGTTCGTAATATAAACATTACACTATTATTATGGAAAATATGAATAAATATATTATATGTTTAGAAAATTTCTGTTATTTCTTATGTCGTAGAATAAAGTATTGATGGCAAATCTCAGTGCAATGAAGGATATTGCAGTAATCTGTTATAATACCGTTAGCAAATGCAATAAGTTTGTTTAAAGAGATATAACTCTGTAAGTCAAGCGATTTCAAAGAGATAAGTTACAAAGCCTTACAAAGAAATTTAATTATTTCGTGACTAGTTTCCGTATGCAAAGAAGTAATAACAATTAAAAACTTATTACAGCAGCTGTCATGGAAGACATGTGACAGAAATATGTTTTTACATTTAATTGTGAAATCTGATATCCTTATCTTTCAACTTCTTTGAGACGATATTATTAAAGAAACACGCCATAGTACACATAACAAAGTCTAGAAGTGACACTATAACAGGTCATTCATGATGCATCAGAATAGCTCCAATAATAAATGATATATTAACCGTCTTTGAACGACCAATTAAACAGTAAAACACGAGTTCACTCGTACACGTGTTCACTGGGGTTTACATCAGTTCATGTACTTGCAACCTCACACTTGTCCGAACACATATATGAAAAGTTGCTAATTTGAAGATATCAGCCTGAACGGACCCAGAATTAACCTGAGAATAACCTGAGAATAACATTTATAATAGTTCGTAAGTATATATCTAGTAAATTTCTGTTATTTCTCATGTCGTAAAAAAATCGATATAAATAAATATCGATGGATAAAACTCAGTGCAATAAAGTGTATTGTAGTAATCTGTAATAACACCGTTAACAAACGCTATAATTTTTAAGGAGATATGACACTGTAAGTCGAGCGAGTTCATAGGGATTAGTTACAAAGCCTTACAAGGAAATTTTAATTGTTTCGTGACTCTAGTTTCCGGATGTAAAGAAGTAATAACAATTAATAACATATGACAGCAGCTGTCATGGAAGATATTTAATTGTGAAATCTGATATCTTAATCTTTCAAAACTTCATTGAGACGATATTATAAAAGAACACGCCATAACACACATAACACAGTCTAGAAGTGACACTGCAGACATATCATACATGCATGCATCAGATAGCTCCAATGATAAATTACATATTTACCTCCTTTGAACGATCAGCTGAACAACGGAACACGAGTTCACTGGGGTTTAAATCAATTCATGTACTTGCATCCTCACACTTGTTCCAACAATTATGAATAGTTGCTAATTTGAAGATATTAGCCTGATCGGACCCAGTATCAACTTGAGAAAAACATTTTAGTAGTTTGTAAATACATTTTCATGGCAGTGATATGAACTGTATTGTAAAAAAGGAACATTATTAAAACATACTGTCATATATCATCCTTTCTAGGGTCGACTTAATCATAATAAAATGGCAATGAAGAACATAATGTTTCTGATTGAAGGCATAACGTACCTCACCATTGTTGCTCACCATTTCCAGCGCAGACAAATAAAACATTTCGTTGACATTTATTGCTACACGCAAGACATTAGAACTTGTTTGTAAATCAGGCATTTGGCGTTAATACAATTACCTTCATTGATGCATGATTTTGCAAGGTAATAACACTAATGAAGCTATTTTTTCATCAATGTGCTTCTTCTAAAACAGATACGGGCTCTTTACCGGTACATACCATTCTTAGTGTGAAGTTGATTGTGTCATAAAGAATCGGTCGACAATGCCGTTGTCATAACCCACATATTATTTATTATATACGTGTATATTGTACACTCTGAATATGGTATAATCAATATATTTTATGGAAGAAGTAAGTACAATAATTCTGCAGATTGTTTGGTGTCACAAACCAAACTTTTGAAATTGATCTTGCATTGCTGATTTAGTGTACATAGGGGATTACATGAAATTGTTCAATCATTACGTGCTCTTGACTGTCAAAATTGAATAAAAAGCTATCGAATATAAAATGAACAAGTATCAATTATTGATTAATTGATGATTCATTTTGAACAGCGACTAACATTTTTAATGAATTGAAGTTTAGTATTCAATTACATTTACCGTAAATAGACCCACAAAGTCAGATATGGCAATGCTATGAATCATGAATGTAATTGTTTTCAAAATTAACGTGACAGGCAGAAAGTAACCACAATATGTTGTACACACAGCAGCTGCATTGTCAATAGTTAGAAACGATATACTGTTTGCTTTTGTCACATCTTTGCTAATGGCGAGTTAAAGGGGTCGAGTTAAAAATTGTTTTCGCGAGTGTTTATACCTTCGTCGTCCATTTTGTCGGTTTCCAAAAATTTAATTGTCATAAAATCCACCAACAGGTTAGAGATAACTGTTACATCAAACCGTATAAAGCGGCTGAGGTATTTTATCGGCTAGTTATTCAGATGTTTAAATCAAGGCACACAATTTTCAGATTAGTTTTGTAAACGGAAAAAAATGGCTGCCTTTTAAAATAATTATCATATTAGGGCGAGTTGAGAAAGCCAATGCAAAAAGTCCGTTTCTTTAATCCCGTATAAGGCGGGTTAAGTAGCCAAACAAAGCAGCAGAAACTCATATTGGCCGACGTTGGTCGATATGCGGCAAGTTCCTGCATATATTGTTGTCAATTGTATAGTATTAGTACCACTTTAGTCCTCGTATCGCATTAAATACGTAATAGTTGATTAATATATATATATATATATATATATATAAATCAGTATGCCTATCGGGTGTGCACTTATTTATTTAAACCACTAACACGAAATAAAAACACCAAAACCACCAAATGGGTTAAGTCATTTCAAGGTACAAAGCAAGACAACCGTTACATTTAAATTAATACCAAAATGTTCCAAGGGACTTTTTTTCTATTTCTGGTATAACTATTTATTGCATGTTTATAGTCAGATTGTTTTGAAATTTGTTCTTTATTATCCATCAACTTGTTCGTTCCATTACTTCGGCTTGACTGATGGTCACCCTATATATTAAATATTGGAATTGGCAATTAAATGTGACATAAAGCACTATCTGTAGTTTGTAATGGATATTAAAAACGCACATAAGGAAATGTCTCTTTAATTTATTTCTTAAATAAATGATATATCTGAAATATAACGGTATCAAATATTGTTGGAGAGGCTGATGATGGTCTAGTGGAAAATGGAGTCTGTCTGTGTAAGTGAGGTTGTTTGAACTTTCACATTGCCTTTTGAAACGGACAGCAACATTGTTTTTTTCCAAGAAAACGGACTAGATAATAATATCATCAGATATCCTTAAAATCGAGCTGAATGAATTTACTATCAATTAGATATCCCTTCCAAATGTAGATTTCCCCTCATTGTATGACTTATCAAATGTTGAGCAAATACACTGTGAATTGGTTGAGCTTTCTATAATAAATACAGTTCTTAGTTTGGTGTTAAGACCGCTTGCATTCTTAATTAGGCAGAATAAACAACTAGTTCTAAATAAATTATACATTTGATATTTGAAATAATCTAGCCAGACAAGAAGCATGAATTATGAGCACGAAATAAGATGTTGTAACGCTGTTTAATACGTGCAAAAAACCCCACTCAGCACGATTCGACAAATAAATTTAACAAATGCGATTTTATATGGTATGAAACGTGTTTATCTATTTAAGATCAGTCATATTGCAATTTTACATCCTTGTTCATGACCATAGGATCTGCTTACAGACTGTAAACCATTGTTGTTGAACGGTGGTAACACAGGTGTTGTTCTGGCCCCATTTTCTCGAAACTTCTTAAGTCCTTTATAACAGGATTAAGCTAAACTCACTATTTTTGTTGTTTTATAATATGCGTTATATTAACTTCTTTTAGAGTTTTTATGAATTATGTAAGAACATTCTGAAAGCTAATTAGAAGAAACCATTTTTCATTTATCAAAATTCATTATTAGTATGTATTTTGGCTAATTGAAATAAGCGACTTAAACCTTTTCAGCTTAAGAAGTTTCGAGAAATTGGGGCCAGAAGATCTATAAAAAATACGTCATTTCTTGGTTCCAAGAAATATTGTCGAAATCCGTTTTTTCCGAATATTAAAGATGCACTATTACACAGTGTGTGTATACCACGTGATAAGTTGCGTCATACATGCTACGTCGGAAGGCAACATTTTGCTCAAAATGAAAACTTAAATCAGAGATAAGTTTTCTTTTACTACACTATTTTAAATAAAACAAAGTGCAGTCTATGCCGCTTAACGAGCCCCGCCTTTGTTTGTTACCGGAGTTTGATTGAGAGTTTAGTTTCATCAAACACTTCGACAAACCTGTTTCCAAAATGATGTTTTGACAGTGCTCCATCAGGCAGCGGTTTTGTGAAAAGGTTTGTCAAGTGTTTTAAGAAACTAAACTCCCAATCAAACTTTGGTAAAAGACCGAAGGCGGGGCTCCGTAAGCGGCGTCGACTGCGCTAACTTTCATTTAAAATGGTGAAGAAGCAATGAAGTTATTTTTTTTAAGTCTTCATTCGAAGCAAAATATTGCCTTTCGACGTAGCATTTATGACGCAATTTATCACGTGGTATACACACACTGTTACACCCAAATAAGACATTCCATCAACACAATTTTTTTAATTCATCAAAAAAGAATACATATCGAAAACAATAGTTCTTATGAAGAAAACCGACATTAATTTGAGAGAAAAGTGCAGTAAGCACGTAATTTCTACCTCATGAGACGATAATAGATCAAAGTAAATCTTTTAGCGCTCACCAATCATTTAATATGTTTAGGTTTTCAGCTACTCAATAGATTTGTATGTCTAGATTATGAGTTAGAGTGTCACTTTAAGTTATGTCCCGTTCAATGAATCAAGTGTTTCAATTTCAACGGTACTTAACAAGACATATACAGTAAGTTGGTTAATGCAGCTGTTTTCATGCATATCGAAATACGTGTACTAATAAAACATAGAATTGATAATACCTCTGCTATAACTCGCTTAAGCTTTCATCACACAGAAGCTTTAAATAATATTTAGTGACATTAATATGTTTTACGTTCGTACCTGTAAAATAATTTAAACCACTTGTCGGTGCTTGTTTTCTCGTTAAATTAAATGGGTCAACATACGAGGGGTGATCAAGAATTACGTGGACTTCTTACATTTTTTCCTATATTTATCGTCTAAAGCATTAATAAATTCATGAATAGCTTATTCTGCATAGACGATATGAATTATAGGTCTGAAAATTGTATGAGTTTGAAAATTACAGGTTTTAAAATAACAGTAACGCACGGTCGGCGCACCGTCTAGAATCTAGTTTACAAACTTTTTATGTATCTTTCACAACACGCTTTTCTTCAATGTTTATCTACGAAATTACGTCACATATTACGCTGACGTTATACTGACGTCATACTAATATACTGTTAAATTTCTGATGCCATTTCCGTTTTTAAGGCATTATTTTCTGAGTTGATTACAAGCACAGTCTGGACTACAATATGGCGTCATCACACTTTGTAGAAGCGCGAGCGGTAATACAGTTTTTCGTTTCATTGGGAAAAAAAACAACACAGCCTATGAAAATGATGCCCAAGATGAAAATGAAGCAACCCGTGTGTCGTTCATTAGTATTCAACTTGCATCAATGTTTTAGAGAAGGGCGAGATTCCAAAGAAGACGATAAGTGAAGAGGACGGAAGAAGACGAGAGGCACGACGTTAGTGACGTCGGTGAAGAACACCATCAAAGGGGATCGCCGTTTGACAGTCGTGATGTGACATGCGTCGTCGGGTTAGGGTACGGAAGTGTGCAAAGGATTTTAACTGATGATTTAGGCATACGTAAGGTTTGTGCAAGATGGGTCCCTCGATTGTTAGACTTGGAGACCGTCACGCGTCCGCCATAATCGCCAGATCTGGCGCCAATGGATGCAAGAGTCAGCTTAGAGGGCATCGTTTTAAATTATTCCATCAACTGCAAGTTAATGTGCATAATACGATATCCACGTTTTCTTTAGAGTGGTATTCGAACATTTATACGCTGTGGATTACGCGCCATGAAAAGTGTGTCAGTGTTGGTGGGAAATACGGCGCTTCATTAGCGCAATGTCACTAACGTCATTGGACTGCGCCGGTCGGGTTTAACCATAAGTCATTAATGCATTGTTATTCAGCAAATAAATTATGTATTGTTCTGAAAATCTCAGGAATTATACCAGATATTTTTTATGTATTGTATGTGACTTTTCTATGTTCTATGTGCAACGATATTTGAATTATTAAGAAAGTCCACGTAATTCTGGATCAACCCTCGTACTGCATTTAATTTTACTGATCGATATATAAAAGCTTTCATTTATAAAAATATAATAATAATTTGGCTGATCGTGTGAGCACTTGCATTGCAACAAACGTTCTCTAATTTAATAATTTGACTATCATAAATCATTATTTGCTTGCTTTTGATTGATTGAATAATTGTTTGAAGATAAAGCCATTTATCCAGATATAACTTGTAAATTTATTCGAAAATATTTCTATAAGGCATGTGTTATATATTAGCTTTTCATTTATTTCCATAAGATACGCTATAAATATGATTACCTTAAAATTATATCATGGAATATTGTTTATGTTTGTAATCAATAAATTACCGATGTATCCTTTGATCATGATCCAATAACAATAAACGCAGTTTACAATTCATTATCTGTTATTGTTTTGACATGACTAGTTTTGTTCATTTTTATTGGCACCACTAGGTAAAAGGTTACAATCACTAAAAAAATTGATATTTTCCACAAATCTTAAACATGACCAAGTAAAGCCATGTGAATTGAGAATGACCGTCGGTGCAAGAAATGCAGACATTTTTTCTTCTTTTTTTGCGGTTTGTCAATGCAAAAACAACATTCTACAAAATATTTCTCAAGTTAAAATAAAATTATCAAATAAGCTGACAGACGTTTAAACTGTTCAGAATTGATTCCAAAACTCTGACAACTTTTTAAGCTGCTGGCACACGTATCTTTTCCCAGGCTCGTTAACAGAACTTCAATGAGCATATCGTGATTAACAAACACATTTATCTGCGCACTGGTGCTGTAGGCACAGGTGCTTGTCAATTTTTGCCATATTACCAAGGTGTTTAGTTTGTTGATGATTAAATTAATCACTGCATAACATTATGCAATGTACATCGCATACTATGAGAAAGTATGAACTTAAATGTTTTATTGATAAGGAAATTAAAAATTAAACTTAGTTACTGTGCCCAAGTTTGTATCTCGAGCACATGCTTAAGGAGATGAAGGAAATGGTTTTTGTTTGCCGATCAATTATAGATGCCACACGCTACACATTCCCCGTCGTGTTGATTCTTTATAAGTCAATGCTAGAGAGAATAGTCACGAAGTTGAGACATATTTCACATGTTCCTGTGATTCAAAACGCTTTAAAAACTTTAAAATGTGGATTTTGTAAAATATGTGTCTGCAATGTATTTTATGAGTATTTGGAAATGGTATTTAATGCATTATCAGATAACAAGAAATACTAAACATAGTTTAATGACGCTATTTATGGCACGACCAACAATGCATTGTCTGTATTCATTGCCATATATGATGAAGATATCAAGAATTTGAATGTTTATAGAACAAATTTAAACATTTGAGCTATTTCTTAAACGCTTAGATAACAATTTTATATGAGGCTCACACCACAACCAAATAATGGCCATGTATATTTTCAAAATCTATGCTTCAGACAAAGAGCTTTGTCCTGTTTCTTGCCATTTTCTCATGAGAAACATTTTATAGATTTTGTAAGTCAACAGAAAATATTCGAAACGGACTGATTTGCCTTTAAATTGACTCCACAATTGATCTCTAACCATAATTGGAAGGTGTCTGGCAACAAAACGAATGCTAACATAGTGCATGAAATTTTAAATATGAAAAGACTTTTCGAAGTTCTGCAATATTCAATTCCAAAACCTCTTCCGGATATTAAAAACAACATTTAAAACCGCATATTGACACGGTTCTTAAGATTCTTGACACTTCAGTAAGGTTGCAACCATGAGGTGGTTAATTTGACAAGTACATACGCCATTTTGTCTTACTTTTTAATATGTGTATAGGAAAAAATCATTAACCAGAAAAAAACTCTCCAGAAAAAAAACGTAATACTTACATCGACTAAAATAAGCCAACGAAATATCGAACATCAATCAAACTTACCCTTTAATGAAGAGATAATGATATTTGCTAATTAATCATTTCATGATCAATGGTGAAAGAGCTGCAAGTGGAAACGGAGCGCATTCAAAGTATGTTCAAGGTAAAATGTAATGTTTCCACATTTCAGATGAAATATATTTTACCAGAGCAACTCGTGCCAAGAAAAGCAATTTTCCTGTTTATAGAAAATAACGGAATCGATGGCAATAGCTATTTTTTAATTCTTAAGACTGAGCCAAATAATATTTTACTATTATATAAGTATACGTTTTGCTTATAATAACTATCCGCATGGATGAAATGTGAATAACTATCTGAAGCTATATACAAATGAAAATAAAGAAATTACACTTTGTTCGCAATTTCATATATTATTTGACATGATCTCAATTTATCATTTTGTAGTCTAGTCCTGCTCTTCAATTAAACCTGTTTACGACTATTTACACATGTCAAAATGCTTGATATCATGTTTTCGATTGGCGATAAAACCTGGAGTCAATTTAACGGTTAACAGTTTACACCCGAGTGAAAGAATACATGTAATTTTAAAGATTAATATTCCAATGTCTTGCAAAAACATATCTTAACTCCGCACTAGGCTTAGAACAGATGTTGTGCCTGACCAATGTAATAACCTTTCTGTAACCTTTCCTGTCGTCAGTTTGAGTTTTCAAAGGTTATAGAAATATATCCTTTGATATCTTATTAACATATTTTATACACAACCGCTTTGCTAACACAATCGATAACGTGGCTATAATTACTTAAAAAGAAATGTTTTTATATCCCAAATAAAATTATTCTCTTTCCAAGACAAACTTCGCTGGTATTAATGAATGAACATGAAACAGAAGAATCTATATTTTAATACAGATTAGCAAACCAGTCAGTAAATATAATGTATGTGCTTCTTTCAACAAAACTATGTTAGATATGCATGATATTTTAATAAACACAACACTTTTCACATTTTCTATTATCAATTCGCAATACCAGAAAAGTTGGAGAAAACAGAAATCAATAACAACAAACACCGACACAAATGGTAACACGCGCTTCCTTTAATATTTTCAATGTTTCTGATTCTGCAGGAAAGTCTGAATACATTTCTAAATAATTATTCATTTATTGCATATATGTTCAAAAAGTTTGAAGATTGTCGCATATTTATTTAGCATGATACATGAAAACATGCAAACATGGTCTAACAGCAGACGCTGGTATCTAATTGGTCAACGGTTGTCGGGTTTTCTCATTTGAAAAAAAGGATATATAGATAACAAAATCAATTTATTTTGGAATTTTACAGAGAGACAGAAGGCTTCAAGGCAAGAAATATTTCACAATCTACCCATCGTAAATGTTTATATTTCTGCTACGGTAGCATAAACAATTAATGGTCATACCAAAAACACATTTGATAAAAATCATGGTAAATCAATTCTTGTAACATCTATATTCTAAATATGCAATACCATCTGATATATTGCACAGGCACAAAAATTTGTCTTTATATACAAAAGCCTTAACGGCAATGTTTAAAAAGCTTTTTTATATGTATCCTGTTTAATCTGACAAACTGTATCACATATATATATACATAAGCAGAATAAAATGGAGAAGCCGGATGTATGGTTGGGTTTTGGATGGATGGATGGATGGATGGATAGATGGATTGGTGAATGGATTGTTGGATAGATGGATGGATGGATGGATGGATAGATGGATAGATGGATGGGATGGAATGCATTGGGGGGAGTAGATTGATGGATGGGTAGATTGATAAATAGAGGATCTCAAATGAGTGTTTATTTTGTATCGAATTTATTAAACGAGTTCATTTTAAGACGTTTTTAAATGACAAGTTTAATAAATTTGATACAAAATAAACACGAATTTGAGATTCTATTTATAACATAACTCATTTACGGTCCAAATCTAGGTCAAATTTTCTTCAATACACTTCACTTGTCATACTAGTGCGAAGAATTTACATTGTGTATTATTAGCATGCTTCATCCGCAGGAAAAAAAATAGCCCGACATAAAAACATTTTATTAACGATACAAAACATCACCAAAACATAAATCATGTCTCAATTATCAACCGATTTTCAAAGGTTTCACTTAAAAACAACAAAAATACATATTTCAATCCATTTAAATCAAGCAAATCAATAATAAAAGCAATGTCATAACTGTTTGACGTCATAAGTAATCACGCGAATGTGTACATGTCATTTGGCGGTTGAAGTTTAAAAAGACCATAAGCGCGTCACAGTCGCTTTCAATAGTGCAAATTCGCTTTTTAGTTGGTCGATTACAGAATGAATTTTTGTCATTTTAATGGATGTGCACAAGGACATTACTTCCGTGAATTCAAACTACATAAATGTTGTAAAATCCACCAGAAAGGTGGGTATTCATCTGGAATCAGTGACTGTGGCAGTGTGTGAACTATAGCATTAATGGCGAACAGCCTAGAATGAGCATTTTGTTAGGTGGTAGACAGGTTTTTTCACTTGAGTACTGGATGCTGGACATTTCCTTGTGTTTATTTGGATTTATGTGGCTATCGTTGTTTATAGATGCAAGTTCTTATGTACCTGAGTTTGCATAATCTGGTTCGCAGGAACATTGTTGTCATTCAATTTCTAGACAAGGTATTTTCTGTTGCTGTGATCAGGGAGGTGTTTGGTTTGGATTGATCCCAGCCATTCGTTTCATCGTGGAGCTGAGTTTGTTGACACCGACCTGATTTCTTTTGAAACATCGTGCCTAATGTTTGTTGACATTTTTTGACAGCGCGTATGAATACATTTTTCTGTGATGCGGTTACCTAATTTGCATAGTTATTACACTTGTGATATATGGACAATATTGCATGGGGTTATATCACTCCTGCGCCGTAAGTTATGTTATAAATATAATTTAAAATTATGAAATACAGTTAAAAACAATATGCCGTGTCATCAACTAACATTACATGTTCAGGGTATCACCAACACAGCACAGTTTCAATATAACTTCTATTTTCATTGTGGTCCCTTTTTCAGCAAATAGCCGCCTTACAGATCACCGCAGTATATCTTAAATGTTGTCCTTTACCAACGTCTTCCTATTTCACGTATTGGCTAACGGTTTACTTTTTCAAGCATGTGTTTCATTTTAAACGAAAACATGCTTCATTAAGCTTTGCGGGTAAACGCAGTACAACAAAGAATAAAGCCGGAATCTGTTTTAATACCTTTAACAAACTGTTAAAGGCTTTAGAGATATAAAAGTGTAAGTCTAGCCACTTAAAAGGATTAAATACAAAACCTTTCCAGGAAATATATTTTTTACGTGACTAATTAACTAGTTTCAATGACAACAGTAATGTTTATGTCGCAATCGTCAAATACTTCACGTAGAGTAAAAAGATGAAAAATGTTAGAAAAAAACATTAACAGAAACACCATATGTGTTGATGTTTGTAACGGTTAGCACTTTTCACCGCTATATCATTTTGTTTCTGGTACGATAGGTGTCTTGAAGTTTGTTCATCTGTTGAACAAATGAAGATACATCTAAAATATCAGCTTGTCAGCATATACTTCTGTTCATTCCATTACGTCGGCTTGACTGATTGTCTCCCATATATTATATAATGGGAGTGGCAATCAAGTATGACATATATGCCAACTGTAATTGTTATGGATATTTATCGCCCATTTTGAAGGAATTCTGTAAAAATCATTAAGTATATTTTCAAATTACAATTACAGTATATCAAATATTATTTAAAAATCTCGGGATACTATAGTTAACTGGTGAAGGTATCGGCCTCTTACCACCCAAGTGAGTGTGTGGTTGATTCTAATCAGTGGAAATCAAAATCCCTACAAGAAAACAGAATCGCGAGTTATTAAATAAGCTTTCGTCACAATCCTGCTCAACCAAATACTCATAAAGTAATAATATTTTCTGATGAAGATTTTACCCTCAAAGTTTTAAATTAATGAATGTTGAACTACCACAATGCGCACTTCTTGAACTTTCCGGAACAAATACAGTTACATACTTAATATGGCAGAATATACGTCAAATTCAGCATCATTGATACATTTGATATTTGAAATTCACCAACTCAGACAATAAAGATCATAACTAACGTACACTAAATTAGAAGGAATAATGCTGTTAAAGACGGTTTAAAACGCGAAAAATACTCGTTTAGCACGATCCGACCTTTAAATTTAACTAGTACGACAATATGTGGTTCAAAAATTTCTATTTACTTAAGGCTTAACATATTGCACTTTTCCTTATTCATGACGTAAGTAAATATGGTGTTTTCTTGCATATTTATAAAATTGGACATTTCCAATCTCCCATAAATGATGTAAATATCTGGATCTTCTATATTTCAAAGTTTTATGTTGCATTGAATACATTGATTTTGTCATTTCTTAGAATTTTTAACATTTCGTTTAAAGAATGCCGAAATCAGGTTCGTTCGCATTTCAAAGGCATAGGTCGATTTAATGTATCAACTTTTTCAAATAATTTTTTTTTATGGTTATAAATAAAATATTTATTATATGTAGGTTCACGCATATTAGGATCATGTACGATTACACGCACACATTTTAAATCCTGAAAGTCTGTTGATACTTTGACAATAATATGTGAGCTAAAGGTCCAAGAAAATTCAAAATTTGCCAGATCGCAGATGAAGGCTTCAATATGATAAATAATCTTAAAATCAATTTCTTCGTCATACCAAACCCTATTTGTTCAAAGATTATAAATAAATACTCCATTCACTGATTCAAAGTGTTTCATTGTATACTTTAATATAAGGTCCTTTACAATACGTAGATTGTAAGTTTATTAATGCCTATTTAGATAATGTGCGAGTACGCATACACATTACAAATCCTAAAATGAATTCATTAAATAGATTGGCAGTTAGGTATATGAAACATGATTATTCGTAGACCAGTCAGTTGAAAGTCTCAGAAAATGAAAAGTGACTCTCAAACTTTCGACAAAATATGCATTCCATTTGAATTCAAATAAACAAGCTTATTTAAAAGACCCAGTTCATGATGGCATGACGGCATTATTATATGACTGAAGAAATATTGTAAACAAAGCTATCATAAAAGAAATTAGACATATATTTAACACTGCTTTGAAAGAGTATGTGCGATTTTAATAAAATTAAGTAACTCAAATTGCTGTTTGCAAGGTAATATATATTTATTGACAGCGTTACATATTAAACATGTTAAATATTTCTTTTACAAAATGGCATTTCTTTTTATAGTTGCAAAAACAGATGTAACCTAAACACATTAAAGTTTTAAATTGGATTACATTCAATGAACATAGTATTTTATGTCAATAGATCGCTTTCTGTTATTGTTATGAGCACGACTTTCAAGTAGATAGTGGTACTCGTCTCCAATATTTTTGCAAAAAGCTACAGAAACAAGCTCAGTAGCAAAAAGTTTAAACATAAACCCAGTTAAGTGGCACTAGGCAAACGCCAAAGACATAGAACACAAAATCACAGACAAGAAACATAGAAGAACAGCACAAATCTCCACAAACAGCACAGTGCATACATACTATATATATATATACAATTATATATATATATATATATATATATATATATATATATATATATATATATATATATATATATATATATATATATATATATATATATATATATATATATATATATATATATATTTATATAAATGTTTATCAAGAATTGTTAGGTACCGCCTTGGAACGATCAGTAAAATGTAAATTTACTGGGGGTTTAAACCAGTTTATGTGCACAAACCTCGCTCTTATCCCAACAATCCTTAATAAAGATAAAACGCAAAAGGTAAAGTATGCATTAACTTAAGGAAATGTATCAATAACACAACTAATACCAAACGTAAAGGTAAACCCCAAGTACTTCAATGATTAGAGATCCCAACTCTATCTGCAGACGGAGGGAAACAATTTAGAGCACCTAATGCAAACACACAGTCTGCCTTATAAAATAAAAGGTTTAAAACTGTATGATCATAGAGTTTCATAATAAAAAGCATCATTGTACTAAAACTGGGAACCAATAAAGAAAATATTTTTAAAAATAAAAGCGACATGTATTCGCTAATCTTTCCTTCCAAATGATTTTAGAAAATGTAGAATATTTGAAGAAATTGAAGTCACATGCCAAATCACCCCGAGTCAGCCAAAAACGTGTTCGCAAAAGAAGGTTTTAAAGATAACATGAATTAGCAATATCTTCATACAAAATAAAAGCACTGAAAGTTTAGTTAAGAAAGGATGCTATATTCAACCCTATATTTTGTTTCCGGTATTCATCTTCAAAAACTACTGTTATTACTACTCCAATACTACTGTTAGCTTGGCACAACGGACACTTTCTTGGAAATACCTCAAGTCCAGTCTAGCTGCCGATCTCGATTGCAAGACGAGTTCGAAACTAACCCAAAAAGGTCAACAATTTGAGAGGAGTAGCTTTTAAACACGTCCAAAATCGTTTTTAAAAAATCTTGAGTTGCTATATTTGCTAGAAATATTAATAACACAGTTACAAGTTTTACCTTATCTAAAATTAGCCAATAATACTTGTTAGTAATGGTAAAAACAGAAAGCGAGTAACAAAAACGCCTTGACGAAAGATAACACGCGCTCCCATTATTTCTCACATGAATCCTATTTTACAAGTTTGAAGACATTTCTTATAGATTACCAATTTACTATAGTAATTTAGTATGAATATACCGCAAATATGAGGATATATATTTAGCATGCATGACACAATTTAAGTGAAGACATGCAAACAAGCTATGAAGCAGATATAGGATCTGATTGGTTTATGGTCGTACGTTTTTGTATGCTAACAAGCTATAAAGCAGATATAGGATCTGATTGGTTTATGGTCGTCCGTTTTTGTCAGTAGCAAAAAATATATACCCCTATCATTTTAATAAAATATTTGCAACTACAGGAACAAACCCATTAGCCTTAATTTATATATTAATGACATATTGATTAACACAGCCTTAATTTAACCTTGTTTTAAGGCTTATGGATCAAGAATTAAAAAGCATTAAACAAGGGACACACCTATTGGTCACGCACAAGTCTATACCTATCTGTACAAACGTTTTAATGATAATGTTGAAATATATATATTTTTTCCATTTTTTCAACGAATGAATATTTAAAGATTATAGAGTCAACGAAGATTTTACTCTCAATGAATTGAATATTTAGATGCTCAACGATCACACTGCGCACTTGCTATACTTGACGGAAAAAGTACAATTATTTTTAGGTGTTAGGATCCCTTACATACTACATAACATAGAATGTGCAACTAAATAAGCATCTTTAATACATATTTAACGTCAGCTAGCCAAACTAAAAGCAGAAATAATGAGACCTTAATAAAAAGGGATACTAATGAGAAAGGCGGTTTATTATGTGGAAGAGGAATACCCCTATAGCACGATCTGACCATAAAATCTAACTAAAACGACATAAGGTACTATTAAACGTCTTTATTTAATGTGATCGGCTTACAGTTCCATGTTATCGTGGTTAAACGGTGATGCTAGTGATATACTGAACGTCTTTTCGCATATTCGTAGATGTAGGCTTGAATATCACAAATAATGTTCTATCCACCGTATCAAATGTTTATTTGTTTTTGAGGAACTTTAACAGACAAAACGTGTCAGTAGGTTCATGCATAATTGGATCATGTACGATTTCACGTACAAATTAAAACAAAATCTTTAAATGTATTGGCAATTAGGTAAAGGACAGTGTCAGTGAGAATATCTGCTATCAATATATCAGAAAGTTTGTTGGAGTCCTCTTGAAACTATTTGGAACTCGTAGACACTGTCATCACTCGAAGTTAGATAGTTAAGTTTTCTGTTATGAAAAGAGTTATCCTTTGTTTAAAAACAAATTAAGTTTTAGTTTTGAATGTGAACTCCCGCTATGTGATTCGTTTCAGCCTTCTTCATTTTTTTCAGATACTTGAAATGTTATTTTTTCAGGTACAAAACTATATGGCAAATAGAAACTCCTCACTAAATCAATAAATGACGAAACATTTTTTCTTTGTTATATACTGATTGATTGGACCTTGTATCGTTGGTTCACCGGATTCCGCTTTGGTCTTCAATCTTCAAGGTCATTTTGATGGAGTGAAATGTAATGTATTGTAGAACGGAAAATTATCAGGAGAGGAAATCAGAGACACATCTAGGGCAATTCCTATTTTGTGAGAACAAAACCAATCAGTTCCAATATAAATCATTCTCAGCTATTGATCAAATCTGACCAGAATGACCAATTTTCTTTCAACTATTAAGTAACAGCTTACAAAGAACGGAGATAAAAATGTAATTTAGTTGTCTATATTTTAAAATATATATTTATACACAATATTATTTATGCCGATAAAAAAATAGCTAAATATAACTCATGTATGCTTTCATCACATTGACGCCTTGAACAACCTGCATTTACCTCATCATTAAAATGTGTTTGTACATCAAAAACTGATTAAAATCAAATGAAAATGGTCTGACATGCCCTTCGGGTTTTCTAGAATATGTTTCAATTCATTTTTTAACATCATCAATGTTCTGAAGATAAATTTGACAAATACAACTATTTGTTGATTTAGTGCATTTAATTATGAAAATCCACTGATTTCAGCTCTGGTTTGTTCCGATCTAAAACCTTTCCTCTATAATGTCATAAACACTCATTAAATTGATTCTGAAAAAAACCCAACACTTACAAAACATTTTTATTCAATTCAGGCAGAAGGTTTAGAAACAGAAGTAGGGCAAAATATAAGACAGAAAAAGGCAGAAAATATAACCACTTGCCAGTCTGAATCAATAAATGCTATTTGCATACATACTTCCGCATTTAAACGCTTCTTAAGATGGTTGACATCTCAGTGAAGTCGCGCCACTGACGGGATATAATTACAGAAATGCATACGACATTGCCCTAGTTTTGATTTCATTTTCAATAAGAAAACAGGAAAAAAAGATCTCCAGAAATCAATTAAAATATTTACTCTGAAATCAGCAAACAGCTCATATCAGTTTCGATTAATCGGTTACCCGTATTGTTCTTACAAATCATTACGGTTGTAGTCAATGTTTGTGTACTGTTTCCCTGGATCGTGTAGGTTTGCTGTACGGATGTGAGCTGATCTTTTTGTATAAATATATATATATATATATATATATATTAGTCATTTTTGTTTCCATTTTTATCTGTAATGCGGTTTTAACTCTATAACTGTTGCCTTATATCAGTAATCGAATGTCACGAATCAGGTACGAATAAAGGATGCTTTATGAAGCGCCCCCAAAATTATTGACATGTATGAAATGGTAAATAAGATTGTTTAAGACGTTATCAAATGTATTATCCGCATGCATGAACTCCCGTTTGAATTAATGTTCCAGCAAACTGCTGATTAATATCTTAAACTATACATTCATCAAATTTCACGTATTCTTTCAATTAAATGAAATCATTTTAACTCTTTGTAAATGCGTTGCTTTCATATCCGGATCTTCAATTTAACCCTTAAAGTATCTAACGTAATAACCTGTTTATAATATCTTGGAATGCTTATTTCGTTTGGCCAACTTAGGTTCAGTTTTACAGCTACCAGTATACACAATGCATGGGAGATGTGGGAGATGTGAACTATAGATCTTGCAAAGGATTTATATTTAATGTTTTTTAAAAAGAAATCTTAACTTAGAACAAAAATATATGCCTGAGAGATGTGATAAATGTTCAATCGTCAGTTCCTGCTTTCGGTTTGGACTCTTAGGAGTAATAAAATTATATTAATTGGTACCTTATTTTCAGCTTGAGTGAACAACTATTATGCTCCATCTAACCATAACATGTCTACTTCTACTGCCTAAACAAAGTATACCCTTATATCCCAGATCCAACAATTATCTTTTTCCCTCATGTTAATTGAAGTTCATGAAACTGTGATGTTTCTTGATTTGCATTTAATTTAGAACTTCATATGTGTAATATTTGACGTTCCTGGCAGATGCTCTCAAATGTAAAAAATGCTTAATTTTCAAGAATCTATACTTGTTATACGTGTTATTAGACGCGGTAAAACTCTAAAAATGGAGTGTGTTAGTGCCTCATCAGCTTCGGGCAAAATATGCTAAATACGCATGCCATTTTGATTAATACAGCATATCCACATTATCTATTCTTAATTTATAATACTGGGCATTGATGGTTAAAAAAGCAAACAAAGTTCCTATAACAATACCTATTTCGATTGTGTTAAATTATTAGAAAAAGTGCACTTTTTCGATTGGTTTATCTTTTTTTTTTTTTTTGACTTATGCTTTGAAAATACCAACATCAATTACAATGCAATATTTTAAATATTATAACTCCATATTCTAATATATTTAACATTCCTGAACTGACAGATGCTGTCAATAATAAACCATGACTTACTTTACTACTGATCTATATTCTAATGTGGATAAGTAGACCAGTCAGTTATAACTGAAAAATGGAATGTGTGAAATATCGAACATCAAAAAAATTATCTAACGCTACAAAACAACAAACAGCAAAATTATCAAAATATCGGCGAATGTTGTGATTTCAATGATGATAGCATAAACATTTATATATAGTTGTTAATTTGAGTGCTTAATATGTACATTTTAAGTTTACAATACCATCTGACCTACTGTATTGCGGCATTCCACATTTCAAGCCTTTGTTTCATTTCAATTATTAAAAGGCTTAAATAAAGCTCCTAAATTCAGTAATCTTTTTAAAAAGCGTTAACAGACTGCTTCAGATTATAAGGGATATCAAACCGTAAATCGAGCGAGATCAAAGGGATTAGTTACAAAGGCTTTCCACGTAATAAAATAATTACGCAATAGCAGTTCCAAATGAAAGAAGTAATTATGTTTAATACTAATTGATGACATCTATCACGGAAGAAATATGTGACATTACTACGTTTTTGCAGATAATTGTGATATCATATATCACACGTGCTCAATAATTCTTTAAGATAATATTATCAAGGAAACAAGCCTGACACACATTACACGACATTTCGTTTTCTTTGTCAAGAAAGTACTCTTTTGTCTTAATACGATACTTTATTATCTGATTCAGACATGCACTTTTGTTCACCTAGTTAACGTTTGCACCTAAATGTTCTAACGATAGAGCAGCACTGCAATATCCATCCTAATAAATTTAACCTCACTTGCAAGCTGTTGCAAATGAATAGAACATAACAGTAGGGCTGAAAGACAATCAATACAATGTTGCCATGCACTTTTAGAAGAATAATTAATGCCTCACATTTGCGTAAAATTAACTGTCTTGTCGAAATTGTTGCCATACAGATAAGAGATTCAGGGATATTACTTCCAAATTAGGGTGCCGTTAAGTTGGTTCCGAATGTATATACTTATCATATATCTGTTATCTCAATAAAATGTTATTTGTATGCATTGCTCATTATGCAGCGATACAACTATTGTCTTTCCTATCCTTGAGAGGGACAAGTTAGTTATGCATAGTAATGAAATATTTCGGTATAGAAAATGTTTAGATGCAGACAGCTAGGTCCTGAAATTACACTGAACGAGATATACCGAGCTGACCTCAAATGTGTTCCTAAATTTATCAATAATTGCAACCATGAAGAATTAATATGTCATCCACATTGGAGCCAGTATCAACTTGAGAAACAAATTTGAGAAGTAATGCCAACGTTCGATTAAACCTATAATGGATAATTTATGACACTTTATATCAATAAGGTTTCAATTTCTTAAAAAGCTGTCCAAAACATTGCCATGAATTATATATTGGACTGTCTTTAAGAAAATGAAACCTTATTAATAGAAACAGTCATATAGTATCCATTTAACGGTCGATGTTATCATGATAAAATGGCAAAGAAGAACTAAATGTTGCTGGTGTAAGGTATCACGTATTATTACTGATCGAAAACTTGGGTTTCCATGTGCATACATATACAACATTTCATAAACAGTTCTATGTACACATAAGACATGCGAAAACGATTTTAAATATGCAAGCTAGCGCTTATTGCAATCCTTACGTCCATGAATGCTTCCAAACGCTACTAAAGCTAATGAAACCATATATTTTTCACTAGTCTAATAATATAGCAAAGCGGGCTATTGACCTCTACATTCGTTTATATGTTTGAAGTTAGGTGTTTTATATGAAATTGACTTCGCTATGCGGATTTTGTTTACAGTAAGAACTATTCGAAGTTTTTTATTCGTTTTGAGTTCTTGTCGGTCAAGGAGGAACAAAAATATTTACATCTATATAATGAACTAGGATTCTGGCTGATAAATGTGTCAATTAAGTACAAACAAAAGCTAACTGTTAAATGTTTTAATTTAACACTATCAACCCACTTTATTTTAAAATATATAAAAATGGCAGTTAACAAATGTTGTTTCAAAAATATGTGGTAGTGATATAAATCAGGCAAGTAAATCGTTACAAAATAAACCGCTATTAACAAAAACTTTAAAATAGTTATATTTATGGCATCAAAGCCGTTTTGGTTTACATGTAAAGTATTTAAAAGTACCCACAGCCTTTTATTAATATAACATCATTGGAACACCAGTTCTTTGGTCGATATTACAAAACTATGAACATGTTGCGTTCTTTTTTGCATGTCGTTGTTGAAATGAGTCGTTGAGATTTATTTTCAAACAATGATGTCATTTTCAAGGGATTAATTGATTTCTCGGTTACTACTGTTATAACATAAAGAGACAATAAACATGGTATTTGTTAAGATATTATTCATAAAGCATTATGATATTGCCATAACCTGGTATTAACTGATGTTCCCACTTGATAGAATATATTAAGGTATTTTGTAGTGAGGATATCGACGACATCTTCATTGTTTATGAAAATGGAGAAACCGGCAATTCTAATATTTAAGTATTTACTTCTAAGCTGTACCATCACAGAATATTCTTTTGATAATTTGTTTAGTATTTGTCTTTGTATGATACAATTTTGCGTAAATGTCTTGAAACGAGTGAAATCAGACAGCTGACAAAATATAGGTTCGGAGAATATCATATTTACGTTCAAAAATTGATGTTTTATGATTAAAGCCTTACTGACGCTTGAATAAAATGCAATTTTCGGCATCTTACCAAACTATTAAAATGTGTTCTATTGTGATAAATCAATGATTAATACCTTGATGACAAAATCAGAATATTCTGAGACGAAAAAATCCAAATCAGTGTGAGTGCAGCTTTAAACATCTTAAATTACTATATAAGGTGCCATTTTTTTCCTGAATTATATTACACCTTATATGGTAAAATATCAAACTAACTAAGGTTGATATTTCACTAAAAACATGTTTTTACTTTAGTTTCAAAACTGCTTTAAATATACTAAATAAGACAGAATGTAGCATTTGTTATAGATTTAAAAAAGTTCGCCATCCAGAATGGAGACATGAACTATGAGCAATTGATAAGTAGAACTGTTTCATTGACGCAAATCCTCGTTAAGCTCGATTCGGCCATGACATATAACTATACCGAAATAGTTTGCTGATACATAACGTCAACAAGGCTTTGCAAAACAGGACGAGGCAACCGGACTTAATAATTTTCCAATATGTGCACTGATGTGATTACTAGCCAACAACCGCATACGCTATCGATCAACTAGACACTGACAAACTATCTGTGTCGCTCATAGAAATCTGCTGACGTGGCTGAAATTCATTCAATCTGGATTGCATAGGAGAAATATGTAAACATAAAGGTTTTGTGTTTATATCAACCCTTGTCATGAAGACATGATCTGCTGACAACCCTATTGTCATCTTGAACGGTATTTCATGTTATATACTGAATGTCCAAATAAAGTTTCCATATGCCACATCGCAGATAAATGCTTGGTTTGTGATTGTTTGTATTTGTGTACTACGCCTTTGGCGTTGACCCTGTGCCATCAAACGGGCATTATGTTCAAACTTTTGACTACTGTGCTTGTGACTGTAATTTTTCATATAAATAATGAATAATATAAATAATGCACTAATCGTTGTTTTCAGCATTTCAACGTTTATGTGTTTAAACATTATAGATATATTTTTCTAACTGAATTAACTGTATCATTATATTTTTGAATTTGTGGTACCATACAATACGTTAATTATAAGTAGAAACATGCATTGTTTGATAATGTGCGAGTTCGCATGCAAAAACAAATCCTTAAAGAAAATATTTGAAACATTGGCAATCAGGTTTCTTAAACGACGTTATTCGTGTCAGCAAGTATAATGTGCTATTTATGTATTGTAGATAAGAAATGTTGTGTCTTTTGCACAATCCTCTACAACTTTTTCGGATCTCACAGACACCTTGTAAGTTAGAGAATTAAGATTTATGTTATAAAAGATTATCCTCTTCAAGAATACAAGAAACACGTCTGATGTTTTAGAGTTTAGTGTAGTTCATACCAGTGTTATATACTTAAGGTTAGCGGAAGTTGTTAAGAGAACCTTGTGAATATTTTATATAATACTAAATGGCTGTAAAACAAATCTCACTTAAAGTATGAATGGCCTTTGATCTTAAAGGCCTCCGGGCCTTTGACCATTTGTGATACCATTGGCGATTTTAATCTGAAAAAAATGTGTCATTGATGATACTTTGTTAATTGTTATGAGCGAACAACATTTTTCCTCGCGAATATATGTCAAAAACATAGACCTATATCAGAATATTTTACCGTGTTAAAAGGCTGCCCACAAGGCCGGAAGTGCTGGCCGATTACGTACCTCGTGTTAACCGATGGGCTTATTAGGCAAATAGAACATAGTGGCTTGGGATTTAGTATTTATGGTAAAAATGAATTCTCAAACTAAAGCAGATGACATGGTCTTATTATTGTAATTATTGTAATGAAATCAGCTACCGACAAAATGTTAGACATCTGTTGCCAAAAGTCTAGGAAATGTAGATAATTATTGTACCTGTTTAAGTGCAAAGTTCTTACGTTCAACGAAATCTCGGAGTAATTACGGACAAAGAACTTTTATCGAAACAAGTAATGCCCGAATCGTGTTACAAATAACGAGGAACGTACTTGATTATGCTAAAATCGGGGTAACGGCCAAAAAAGTTGAACCCTCTGACCTTGAGAACAAGATATGATCAGCAGTCCTCCAAAGGCACTATACGCGTGTGAAATATTACACCTTTGACGTTCGCATGCACAACATACATCGGTGTTATTCAGTCATGACGTGTTTACTCATGCACAAAATACAGCAGAATCATTTCGTTATTGCGTTTTACGCATGCACAACATACAGCAGTGCCATTCAGTCATGTAGCGTTCACTCTTGCACAAAATACAGCAGAATAATTCCGTGATTGCGTTTTTACGCATGCACAACATACAGCGGTGCGATTCAGTCATGGCGTGTTCACTCATGCGCAACATACATCAGAGCCATTCAGTCATGGCGTGTTTACTGATGCACAACATACATCAGAGCCATTCAGTCATGGCGTGTTTACTGATGCACAACATACATCAGAGCCATTCAGTCATGGCGTGTTTACTGATGAACAACATACATCAGAGCCATTAAGTCATGGCGTGTTTACTGATGCACAACATACATCAGAGCCATTCAGTCATGGCGTGTTTACTGATGCACAACATACATCAGAGCCATCCAGTCATGGCGTGTTTACTGATGAACAACATACATCAGAGCCATTCAGTCATGGCGTGTTTACTGATGCACAACATACATCAGAGCCATTCAGTCATGGCGTGTTTACTGATGAACAACATACATCAGAGCCATTCAGTCATGGCGTGTTTACTGATGAACAACATATATCAGAGCCATTCAGTCATGGCGTGTTTACTGATGAACAACATACAACAGAGCCATTAAGTCATGGCGTGTTTACTGATGCACAACATACAACAGAGCCATTAAGTCATGGCGTGTTTACTGATGAACAACATACATCAGAGCCATTCAGTCATGGCGTGTTTACTGATGCACAACATACATCAGAGCCATTCAGTCATGGCGTGTTTACTGATGAACAACATACATCAGAGCCATTCAGTCATGGCGTGTTTACTGATGAACAACATACATCAGAGCCATTCAGTCATGGCGTGTTTACTGATGAACAACATACAGCAGAATCATTTGGTCTTGACGTGTTTACTGATGTTCAACATACAGCGGAACGGTTCAGTCAGGCAGTGTTCACTTAGTACATCATACAGCAGAGCCATTCTGTCATGAAGTGTTTACTCATGCACAACATACAGCGGAACAGTTCAATCAGGACCTGTTTACTTATACACAGCTTACTCATAAACCATTCCTTTATGACGCGTTTACTAATGCACAACATACAGCAGAACCACCGCATGCTCGACATGGAAGCCAAATTTAAACTAATGAATACATGTACGCATGGAGTAACATTATAAGACATTCTATGACGAATACGTAGTTCCTACCAACCAAAATTAAAATTATCGAAACAACAAAGCAACAACGTTTGCACGATGCGTTTGTTGATACTAGCAAGGCGTTGTACGTAGGGATGAGGTTCCACTTGATATCTAAGCGGGGCCTATGCGCACTGGTTGAATTTGATGTACGGCGGTCCCAGTAGGTTTTGTAATTGATCTGAAACGACGGGTCTTCGTCCTTTATTGTTTGAAATGTGTATAACTAATTATGACATACCATGGAATCAAGGAAGCACCAATACCAAATAAATCAGAAGTTGTATCCTTGAACGAATTCACACAGGATTTACACAATATATTTACTAGTAAAAACAATAAAATGAAATGTTTATTGTTATTAAACAGTACTTTAATATAATACTATTTTAAAAAAGATTGGCGGAGATGGTAGGACGAGACGTGATGTATAACTAGCCTGTCGTGCCTATTGACAGCAAGGGTCACGAACGTTTACCTTACCAAACCAGAGGCACAACATACAATAAATCGTTCAGTCTTGACAGGTTTACTCATATCGGTCAGTATTCATTTGGCACATAAACTGGAAAGAGTTCATGTTGTTTACTAAACTTAATTGTTCATGATAGTTTCCTTAATTTGTAATCTGTTCTAGATTATATGTAAACACAACATAGTTATTATTTGAACAAAGACTATCCATTAAAATATGGACAGTCCATTATTAAGATATTGGACAGTCGACTCTTCAAATAATGGACAGTTTATAGAAATAAAATACGGAATGAATTCCAATAACCCATACAGAGTACTAAAAAAAGAACACGGGATGATGTCACAAACTTGTTTTAACAAAAGTTACTTTTCAGTTTTCGTAATAAACATTAACTTTCTGAATTGATTTTGAATATAACAAACTCATTTTTCTTGCTTGGACATCATAGTGGAGCTCTATGTCTTATATTGTTATATCAGTTGCGTTACGGAATTTTAAATCACTGTCACATTTTAACCTAACGATATTGTTTCAGTGCTGGTCACTTGTCTAAAGACATCTAGGGATGTTGCAAAACAACGAAGCTGAACGGAAAATATTTCTCCACAAACTGAATTATTTATTTTTTAATTATGGATTGAACAACTGAATGTTGATGGAATTCTGACGGGTCATTAGAGCGTATAGTAAAACACAATAAATAATCATCCACAGTTCACCAATTGAATGATTTTCCAGAAAGTTATTATCTCGTGGGATTTATGGTTGCTGTTTTTGCTCTTAATGTTTAAGTCGTGTTCTGATGATAAAATATCGTATATCATACATTTTGTCGATTAGAACATTCCATTCTGTTTCGATGTCACAAAGAAATAGTTATATTAAAGATTCTCATGAATGTTAAATATCAGAAAGTTTATATAAAGATATGTCGAAATTCTTCTTATTAACTATTTTCATAACTGTTATGACGACAATATCTATGAACAATTGGATTATGAAGGAAAATTTCTGCAATTTTAGTCTATCGATTGTTCTAGCACAAAACGTGAATGTAAATGTGTTAAATACAATTACTACACATTCTTTGCTCAGTTGTTCCAGTTGGTGTTGTGATCTCATAGCCAGTTCGCTCACTTACTCCGTGACTACAAGAGCCTGTACATGTTTTAATGAAACTTCAATGACATTTACAGAGGACCCGTCGAAGGCATCAGGATTTTACTGCGGTCAACGGAAAAATGGCCTTCAGGTAGTAAAAACAAAGTTGAGTTATTTGTTTCTTTTATTCACACGTGTTTCATCGATTGCTCCGACGAGGCCTCTTGGTTGGAGTGTTTCCTCGCATTGTGTAAGGATAAGTGTTAGGTCGAGAGCTCATAAACCGGTTTATCACTTATTGTGCTTATTTTGGTTTAATTTCCTGTGACGGTGTGAGTTATTTATTGAGTCTGCATACAAACATTTTAAATAATCTGTTTATCAAACGGGAAATATTTCAAAACTATAAATTTACACCTCACCTCCATTCCTTAAATGAACTGCCTTTTGGCAGTTGCGTTCATCAATCGATGAACGCAACATCTTTGGAAATGTTCGGATCGTAATTCATTGCATAACAATATACATGAAAGCTATTGATCTTGTTATTGGTTGTATTGTGTCTGCTGGTCCCGTAAAATAAAGATCAACTCCGTCGGACTCCACACACATTGACCAACCCAATTGCGTTCATACCCCGATAATGACATCAACCCCGCAATTCATTCCTTAAATTAACTTGTTTCGTTTCGGATATAAAATATCAATGAAGCACTACGGCATTTTCAGCAGTCATGATTTTATCCATAAGCCTGTTCAAAAAGGAACGGATTAAGACAGAATATTTCAAATAGCTGTAAGCACTTATGATTACAATAAACGTCTGCACTGCTTACTTATTATTCATGGTTTTATTCTGTTAAATAAGCAGTTATATTGAAAGGATCCAGTTACATTTATTGCCACTTTAGATCTCCGCAGACAGCAAGTTTGTTCGACGTCACGTGATGCCAGAACGACAAGATTGTCAATCGTTGTACGAGGAAGGCTTTACTTCTGACGGTGTATACACGATACGGCCGCCGGAAGGGGCGGCAACGGACGCCTGGTGTGACATGGAACACGGTGGATGGACGGTCATCTCAAGGCGACTGGACGGTAGAGAGGACTTTAACCGCGGATGGAATCAATATGTAGCAGGGTTCGGAACACGTACAGGTATTTGAACATCCACTATCTCGTTTTCATGTCTTTCTTTGAAAGTTTCACGCATTTTTATATTCCGGAACTTGGGTCGTGTGAAATGTTACACGGGTGAAATGTTACCCGAGAAAAATGTTACTCAAAGAGTCGTTATTCACTTCAATGCTCATATGCACGTTTATATATAGTTTGAATCCGCAAAAAAAGTTAAATCTGATAGTTGTTAGATAATGGTTTCAGTTTGTGCATGTTTGTGCAACATACATTTTATATATCTCAAGGTTCAGGTAATTTAACAAAGATGTTTAGCCAGTTGTTGTTTAATGGTTGATGTTTAATTATTTGGTGTTTGCACATTGCACGAATTTGTGGATAATCCTTGTGTTTTATGATCGTTTATATTAACAATAGGCGAGTACTGGCTTGGCCTGGAAAGCATACACCTGCTTACACTCCTGAACACATCAGTGAAAATCTACGTTGAATCATTTGGCGATGTCTCGCCGACATCTGTCAATGCACAGTACAGCAAGTTTGTCGTCAACGATGTTTTCACCAACTACCGCCTAGAGATAGACGGATTCATAGGCGACTGTGGCGATAGCATGGCTATTCACAACAACATGCAGTTTACTACATTTGATAACGATAATGACAAATACTCTGGCAACTGTGCTGTTTTGTACCCCGGAGGGTATTGGTACAAATCATGTCATTATGCTAATCCAAACGGATTGTATCTAGGTGGGGCCACTGACCAGTTTGGGAAAGGGATGTCTTGGTTCGAATGCTGGGGACATTACTATTCACCCAAGATATACGTTTACAAACTCAAAAGGAACTAAAAATACCGGTATCAAGCACATTATTGCAAATTTGGCACAGGATTGAAACAGTTCTGTGGTCAGAAATATATACCGAACTCATCTATGTCTTTTGGTGTATGCAAACAGCTGCATATAAAACGAAAACAATGTTTTAGAAAACAGTTTAACGTTCGCAAATACTGCTTGAAAACCATTTTGTAAATATCAAATCACCCATTTTGCTATATTCCATACCATTTATGAGCTTGATAGACGTCACAGCGTGTGTTTTAATCTGTGTTTTAATGACAATTGTAATGAGGCTATGCAGGTTTTACTTATGACACAGGTGCATTTATGAACTTGGAAATTTAATGTCAGATGTATCTTCAGTGTTGCAATGGTTATTGTCTCAGGCTTGTATACTTAATTTAACCTAATTTAAAACAGAAACGCTAATGCATGCTTTGTCATATTGGAAACTATGTCCATGTCCGAGAAATACGTTTCACATTACTATTTCGTTTTTCTAAAAAAACGCATAAACATTAACATTAAATTATTTTCTTATGTCTTTTACTTGCTACAGACGGATTTATATTGCGAATTGTTTGGAAAAATTAATTGAATGTATTATATTTTCACATTTGTATATAAACTGAATTCTGTTTCGTTCATCGAATTGTTTTATATAAACGAGCATCCGTCATCGAAATTGTACTTTGCAAGTTTAACATTTTTAAAAAGATCCGCGATAGTTCCCACAATCATTTCATTTTAGGTGATTTCATGTTGGGAATTCCGAAGAGTAAAATCTGAAAAATATTTTTGACAATTTTTATTTTGTTAGAACAAAACCTGTCTGTTTTAATATAAATCATCCTCAGCTATTGATCACAACTAATCAGCATGACCCATTTTAATTCAAGCTTTCAGTTATAGTTTACCTAGAAAAGAAATAATAATAAGTGTATATTCGTGATTCCTGTTTGCGAGGGGAACAACAATCAAACATAATATACATATCATACAATAAAACTATTGCTCGTAATAAAATGTCCACCATATTTCGCATAAAGTATAACATTTCTTTATTGTTTCAAATAACAGTAACTGTCATTCATATATCATGCTTACATATATTTGCTTGTATATCAGATAGGACGAATAATGTGTCAGTAATATCAACATTTCGTTTGTGCAATAAAACATAATTTAAACAATTATCAGGGCTTGTGTTCTCATAAGCCAAATGGAACATATACTAATTAATTTCTCCTTATGATAAAGAAGCTTTTATAAATTATACATATCTTATGATAATTTGACAGATCATGTTTGCATGTCGACAGAGATCTCCAAACAACTAACAACATATTTATTAACTCCATTACTGTTTCTTTCTTTGAGAATCAACTTTTTTAACCATTCAAATATAATTTGTTAATATAATCGAAAAAAAAACCCGACAAGCATGTGGTTTATATGAGTGTTGCTCTTACTTTCATTAGATCTTAAAATTACACTTTCAATCTTATTCTAAGAAAATGATATTCTGTTCTATTGATATGATGTATGTCAAAATATATGACAATGGACTGTTTTAGTGTGAAATACATTTCAAATGGGCATTTGGGTTGAACTTTTTTACCACAATAATGAACAAACACAGCTTTTTTCGTTGTCTGGACATCAGGAACCTCTTCCCATGTTATGGACATGACTAATTTCTTTCTATTTTGACAGGCATAACTAACTAGATGTATAAAACAAGACTATACTAGGTCGAATAACAGTGATACATCAATGTGTTTTAAAGCTTCAACCTAATAATAACCACATTAAAGCTATTTGCATTGGCAATGACGATAAATCAAAAGTCTAGTAAGGAACATCTTTACGTTGTCCATTGTCCAGTAATAAAACACCATTTCACAAAGATATTCTCAAGTAAACACAAGCAAATCGAAATAGGCTGGCATATCTTTCAAATTTCTCCAGAATATATTCCAAAATGTAACCTAAGGAATTAGGACTTCACACCGAACTGAGATGTTTACCCGCGCACGTGTTCTGGTTATTTGTTGTATGAGCATATTGCGTTGTTTGTTAGTGCTTAACAAACAGGTTCATCTGCAGACTGGCGTTGGCAACAGTGAACTAATAAAATATACTCACAGCAACGATACAGTAGACGACATTCTTTGGACTGGTGGTTGTTTACCTTTGAAGAACTGACATAGGTTACAGTCTTTACGACAACCAATGTATTTTGTTTGTTTTCAATTCATCACTGCATAACATAATGTCATTTTAATTTGCGAAACGTGTGGTAATATAAACATAAATAGTTTCTTGATAAAAAAATCGGGATTAAATTTGGCACCAGTGCAGAAGTTAGTTGTGGGAGCAAGTGTGATGAAAGCAAATGTTGATGTCTGTCTGTTGATTTAAGGTGCCTCAAAAAGGACTTGTTGTTTAAATTCAAACCATATCCATTACAATTGTTTGCCATACAGACACGAAGTTAAAATACATTTTCACCTGCACTTGTAATCAAAAAGGATTTATGAGCTTTCAAGTTAGAACTGTTGTCTAATTGTCTGCATTTTTTGTTAGCATGTGAATATCAAGTCAGATATTACAAGTAAAACTCCAAGTTTTAATTTATGATATCTTCATATGTCGATCTATTTCCTTCTCTGAATCTTAGGCTTTTCCATGCATCATCATTTAATAAACACAACTAACACATCGCAATTTTATACAAGTCACTTACATGATGCTATAACATGGAGATACTTTGATCGCGCGAAACACAACCATAACGTATTTTAGAAATATTATAGTACCGGAAGTGTATATGGCTTTACCCCGTAATGTGGATATGGATCAAGCCGTTTCTGAGGAACGCCCCATTTAGGGGCTTATTTGACGATCCTTACAAGAATTTACATTTGGCCTAGAGTGAGGGATATTTTTTCCTGCCGGTCAAGTCTACATATATTCATGCCAAAGCTTGAATCATGAGAATGCACGGAACATATTCGAAATAATAAACATTTCTAAGTTGCAATTGGTACGAACGAATCAAGTTAAACGTTAAAAAAGAACTGTTTTGTAAAAAACACAAAAATAAGTACCAAAGAAAAACTGTATTATGACAAGGATCTGATGAACTTTACAATGTTGCGTTAATCTGCAGTATATCACAATGTTTAATTATAATATATTGTCTTCACATTGTTTTGCATTGAAAGCTTGCTAAAAGGTTACATTGAATCTCTATCCAAAGCTACTTATTTCTGACAAACAAAAACACGAAAATACAGACCGGCGCGCTGGTTAATGCTTGTGCTTTTTACTTTCGGAAGTAGTGAAAGTAGAAAATCTATGAGAGTTATGATTATGAAAGAGAAGTTGGACGGGTCGTCACTATAACTTTAAATCCCGCTGCTCTATTTTTTAACAAAATGCGGATTTTGACAAACCGCTTAATTTAAATATTTTGAACGGACAGATTCATGTAAGGTATATAAATCTCTTACTTTACACCATTGCTATATAACTTAAATATGTTTATATTAATAAACGTCATTTCGTTCTACCAAATTAGACTAAAATTGTATACCTAAAATGATTAAAATATCTAGTTCATGCGACGAGTGTGTCACGTGAAAGCACGAATCTCACAAGTTACCAATTAATATATTTTTTATGAAACTCGTTACGCATAACCAAGGCATCTGAACGATTGGTAACTATATGAATTATGAAACTATTATATGCAAACTATACTCTACTGTTTGTTTGCATACATCTCCTCTTCTGCCTAAAGTTTGCTAAGTATGCCATTAAGTTTGTGTTGTGTGGTTGTGTTGATAAAACTGAATCAAAGCACGCGTTCGACTTATTTCCCTTGTCAAATAAATAGATGATAATTTGTTGTTTCTCGTAAAATATTTACTTGTGGAGTACACGAGGAGCAATACATATATATAGATCTTACACCAAAACAATCCTTTCTTTTACATGTCTTTAAATGACTAAGATAATGGTTTATTATCGTATTTCAGAACAACGAGCCAAATTGTATTCGAACCTCAAGTTAGTTCGGAAATGACACTGATTTTGTTTTCCAGCCATGTGCTCGATGGCGTTTGATTTGGAAGTGAGAGCGGACTAAAATGTCACAACACTGAAAAATACCAGACTGTTACAAACCACCGGAAAGCAAAGAATGAATTTTATCTTATTCACTGTCGTTAAATACTTCTTGAAAAAGTTTGTATGTCAATGTCGTGGCCAGGAGCATTTGGCACATTACACTTTTCTAGATATGCTACGTACATCAATATTCGAAAGGAATTGTTACGTACAAATACATTTTTATACACGATATAGTTAATGTACATTTCACAATAATTGCGTAGTTTACAGGTCAAATCAATTACTGTAGCTATTTTGTGTCAGCAGCTTTTTTAAAATGGAGGGAAGAGCAAGAAAATATGATTTAATTGTTTCCAAGAAGTTCCAAACAGTATAAAGTAAATTCAAACAAACAATCAACTTGAAACAAGAGGATTGAAAGAAGCACACACATACACCAATGGAACTTTGAATCTACATCAACATAAGTATGATCAAATGATCAAGAAAAACGATTTTTAAGTAGCCAAAACTAAAATAATTTCTTCGAAAACGTTTACTTTTACATGCCGATATTTTTTCATATTTGAATATAATAATTACTTGTATTTATATTTCAACATATTGGTCGTAAATAATCAGCACTGGGAGAACTTATCACAAGAAGTGCGGCACTTTAACTCTTCAAAGACGCATTCTCAGAGATTCCAGGATCCCATGTTGCCGGAAGGAGGCGGGGAACATACATTTATGCCCGCCTTCATCTCCCTGAAGAAAGGATGATATTTGTTTGAACAGTATCGTCTTTATTGGACTAGGTCCGCCGGTAACGCGAAAGGGTTCAAAAACGCGAAACGAGGTCCCCATGTTAACCGTATGGGAGGGCCCAGGTGATAAAGGGAGTGATTATTATCCAAGGTGGTGATATAAAACCTTTCAGTCTAATTACCGAGCCGCATGCTTTCCGCAACTTGATGGAAAAGAATCGTTTGTGACCCAGAGGTAAAGATGATGTGATTACCGTTTGACACGTTTAGAACGACATCATGTTAAGCACGTATTAACGGGTCGAGGATATATTATCAAAATAGCAAAATATGTTTGCAACAGAAAACAGGATACTGAAATTGACCTAACCATCATATGACATATTCAACGAAATTGTTTTCCAAAGACATATTGCTGCAAATTCGAAAGCAATTTTCTGCAAAATTATTTGATTTGAAGCCAGCTCTTGCTAGTATTCTCAACGAGATTCATTTCCTTTCTAGTGTTTAAGTGTGATGTATTGAGAAGTTGAAATTAACCAACACTTATTTAACTCAATATCTGTCTGTCAAAATAAGCTGAGCAAAAGTGCAAACTACTTCTGCAACTGAGAATAGAAAACTAAATTAAGCATACAAATCACGAATCGGAAATAATTCGCTGAAAGTGTCATCCGAATTGCTGCCAATTCGAAAAGCATTTGTTAACCAATAAAAATAATCCGAGTTAGGTCCACTCTTGACAGTATGCCAAAAGGGTAATCCCGTATATATCTGATTAGGTAATATTTTTTAATAAATGATGGAAATGAAAACCTATTTAAGTGAGTGTTGTATGTGCCATTTAACATGCTGCAATTATTTAGTTTATTCTAAGATTGATTGTTGCCACACGGCTGAATTAAATGTGTTTCGAAAATATACAAAGTACATGCAATAACTTGACTAGCGTATCGACATATATTTTACTTGACTGTCTAATCCTGTCAATAACTATGAAGTTGCCAAAGCACTAAATATTCAAATATGATACACTGGAAGTAATTCCAAGAGGTTGGTGCGGAAATGTAAGCATGTTTATTTCAGATGAACGTGTTAAAGGAACTGAGAGTTAAGGAAAAGGCTCTTGCATATACAGTTCATTTGCTGCCAATTAATAAAAACAACACTATCATTTTAATCACTACAACATTATGAAAGAGGTTTTCAAATACAGAAAACACAAATATCTCTAAGTGTAGTATTGTCATAATTTTCGTTACCATAGCAGCAACACGTTCGTCAGAAAAAAAACAGTGAATGCCTTATCTTTGTAAAGCCTCTTGAGCAAATTTCATCAACCAAGCCTACTTACTTCTACCGATATTGATCCAATTTTGTCTAGACAGTCTGACTAAAGGTGACCTGCCATCCTGTAAAATCGGTTTGGAATATTGATAATTTCTCGAATAACTATATTGAGTTATTACACATCAAAAGACATGTCGTAAATAATTAATAAAGGGACTTTTTACCATCATGCTGCATTAAGGCCGTTTCCAATGACTCATAGATAGTATACACTTCTTCATTAACCCTAACAAATTATGCGTTATGTTTGATTTAGATGGAATGAAATTTGGCTACATCCGCCAGCAAACGGCGAGGTAAAGTAGCCCTTTCATATATAATATGGCATTGCAAAGCATAAAATTAGTATCCGCAAACATTTAATTCCGATCAATAAATGATTTATATATTTGAAGCAAAACAATACTCAGATCTAATTTCATGTGTTGTTTCCAATAATGTAATCAATTGATCTCATGTAACCGTGTTGTTATCCATTTAAGCGTGCTATCGACTGTAACCTTTGTCAAACGTGTGGATATGTTTTGCATTGATTTGTTACAAACCCTGTAATCTAGCATGCTTATGCTTTGTAAAACCTGTAAAGGGTTCATATTTTGATGACATTATAATGCGGAGAGTAGCGTCCAGATAACTTTTATGCCTGCCAAATGACCAAATATAAACCAATTTTGCAAAAGTCGGTTACGGTTTCTAAAAGCAATCGTTCCATAAGATTTTGCAGGCTACTTGGTTTGGTTTGTATATTGCTACTTGAATAGGATATCTTTATATCTTAGAACAAAGGTTCATTGATCAATACCTATTTTGATTGTGTTTACTCATCATAAACTGTCCACCATTTTGATTGGATTATCTTTTAATATTTTTTCTAACGTGTTCTTTGAAAATACTTACATCAATTTCAATGCAACATTTTGAATATTATATCTCCATATTTTAATATATTTAACGTTCATGTACTGGCAGATGCTTTCAATAATATACCATATCTTACTTTACTACTGATCTATATTCTAATATGGATAAGTAGACCAGTCAGTTATAACTCTGAAAAATGGAAAGTGCGAAATATCGAAATCAAACAAAAGATACAATGCTACAAAACAACACACAGCAAAATTATCAAAATATCGGCAAATGTTGTGATTTTCATGATAATAGCATACACATGTCATATATATAATTGTTAATTCGAGTGTGTGAGATATATATTCTAAGTTTACAATACCATCTGACCTACTGAATTGTCGCATTTAAAATTTCAAAAAAATGTTTCATTTTAATGATTAACAGGCTTACATCAAGTTCCAGCTGTTGAGTTTCAGTGCAACGTTGTTGGGATATCAAAACGTACATTGAGCGAGATCAAAGGGATGAGTTACATAGGCTTTCCACGAAATTAAATAATTACGCAATTGCAGTTCTAGATGAAAAGAAGTAATTATTTTTTATAATGATTTATATCATCTACCGCGGATGAAATATGTGACATTACTACGGTTTTGCAGATAATTGTGTTATCATATATCACACGCGTTCAATACTTCATTTAGATAATACTATAAAAGAAACAAGCCTGACACACATTACACGACATTTCTTTGACAAGAAAGTACACTCTTTCATCTTAATACGATACTTTATTATCTGTTTCAGACATGCACTTTTGTTCACCTAGTTAATGCTAGCACCTAAATGTTCTATCGATAGAGCAGGACTGGAATATCCAACCTAATAAATTTAACCTCGCTTACAAGCTGTTGCAAACAAATAGAACATAAAAGTAGGGCTAAAAGACAATCAATACAATGTTGCCATGCACTTTTAGAAAAAATAATTAATGCGTCACATTTGCGTAAAATTGTTGCCATGTCAATAAGAGATTCAGGGACATGACTTCCGGATAAGGGCGCCGTTAAGTTGGTTCAGAATTTATATTGTAACCGGGGCTCTTCGGGGTTGCCCAGCATATCTTTGTGAGTGTAATTCGGTGAAAATAGTGTTTCTTATCTCCTATGGAGCAACAACAACAAGTACAGAATTCCCGGAAGATTCAACATGCCTGTAATACAACACAGAATTCTCGATAACCAACATCTCCCAGCAATGCCACAGCTTGACAACAGCTCGGGAAAAGTCAACTCGGACCTTTTAGGTTTAACCTGATGAACAGATTTTAAATGCAAAATTTATTTTCACTAAATTACACTCACAAAGCAATGCTATAAATCGGGCAAGTAAATCGTTACAAAATTAACCGCGATAAAAAAATAAAATAATTATATTTATGGCATCATTGCTGAAATGTTTTAAATGTAAAGTATCTAAAAGTACACACAGCCTTTGATTTACATAACATCATTCAAACCGCAGTTCTTGTGTCGATAATACGAAATTATGAAAATTTCGCGTTCTTTAATCTTTGTCGTTGTTGAAGTGAGTCGTGGAAAAAAAATCAAACAATGATGTCATTTTCAAGAGATTAATTAATTTCTCGGTGCCTACTGTCAAAATATTAAGACAATAAAAATCGTATTTGTTGAATTATAATTAATGAAGCAAGCAAACCATACATTTTAATTAACACAACATAGTTACAAAGGACTACATTCGGGTCTCTCAAATCAATAGTGTTTACCTGCATGGAGTCATTTTCATCTTGAAACTCTATTTTAGCGTCTGTTAATATGTATCTAAAATCCCCATTGGTGTGTCAAAGCGTGAAACTGTTATTGCCATAACCTGGTATTTTCCCAATTGATAATATATAATTATATAATTTTAGTGAAGACATCGACGACATCTGCATTGTTTATGAAAATAGCGAAAAAGGCATTAATTTTTGTGATTTTTAAGTACTTTCTTTAAAGCTGCACTTTTATAGAGGTATCGTTTAACTTCTTAAGTTTTTGTCTTTGTATGAGCCGATCTTTGCGTAAATGTCTCGAACGACTGTTGACAAAATATCAGTTCTTCGTTTATTATATTTTATGTTCTAAAATTGTTGTATTATGACTGAAGCGTTACTTACGCTTTAAGATAAATGCAATTTTCAGCATTTCACAAAACAATTGATATTTGTTCTATTGTGAGTTGTGTAAATTCGGCCATCAAATATAACTATACCGACACAGTGTTCATATGTATACCGTTATAAAATGCTTAACAAAACAGGACGAGGAAACCGGACTAAACATTTTTCCAATATGTGCACTGATGTGATTATTTGCCAACAACCGCCTACGCTATTGATAAGCCTGACACTGATATATCTTTATATCAGCCATTATCATGACCAAATGATCTGCTGACAATTATTTAGTCATCTCCATTTAACAGCAATTCAAGCTATATACTTAATGTCCAAGGAAATTCGAACAAGGCTTGACTATTTTAAATATTGCCCTAATCATTGTTTTGTTTTGCATTTCAACGTGTACGTATTTAAAGATTATTTTTCTAACTGTATCAAGTGTTTCACGCGTATCAACTGTACCAAGTGTTATTTGGCCTTTACCCTGTGCAATTAAACGGGATTTATGTTTAAACTTTCGGCTACTAAGATTGTTTCTGTAGCTTTTCATATACATTATTTCATTATATCAATATAATTTTTTTTAATTTAAGGTACCTTATAAAACGTCTATTTTAAGTGGATGCATGCATATTTGGATGATGTACGAGTACGCACGCAAATAACAAATCCTAAAAGAAAATCTTTGTAAAGATTGGCAACCAGGTTTCATTAACAACGTTATATTTGTAGGTCAGTATAATCTGCTGTTCATGCAACCGAGATAAGCAATGCCGTGTCTTTGTAGAGTCCTCTACCACTTTTTTGGATCTCATAGACATAGTAATCCCTTGAAAATTAGATTATAAAGTTTTTTTTGTAATGAAAAGATTATACCCTTCCCGTTTATCAAGAATTTCTAGAAATACGTCTCATGTCTTGGTATTGAGTGTAGTTTATGCCAGTGATATGGACTTAAGGTCAACGGAAGTTTTTTAGGGAAACATGGAAATGTTTTATATAACATTTAACATAAAACATTCCTTGAAGTAAGTTAAACACTACGAAGATACGCAATAATAATTTCATTAGATTTATAATCATTACATTTATAGATGTAACAGTTTATCGGCTGTGTTATGCTTTGAAATGCCTATAAATAAGTTTAATTTCTATTTTTTTAAAACAAACTTAAACGACTTTAAAGGTTTAAAGTAAAATTAGTTGTTTTATCACACGAACTGCCTAAGCTCCACATGGTTGATACATTTTATTTTTACATATCGTTTGTTTCTAAACATAACCACTCATTAGTTGGAAAATCAATTCGCGCTGTGAAAGTATTATTCAATTTTATTGTTCTAAACTTAAAATATCATATTTTGAAATGATATGATTCAATACTTGATGGTTTTGAAACAAAGCCCACTTAAGGCATTAATGATTTAACATTCATTTTCTTTATCAAGCATCGATGGATGATACTCCATTAAGATATCATACTGCAATAGGATAATTTAAAATCGATCTTTATGACAACAATATATTTACAAAAGAAAATAGGAAACTGAAACTTACATGACCATCACATGAATTATTCAATGAATTTGTTTTCGAAAGACATATTGCTGCAAATTCGAAAGCAATTTTAAGCAAATTAATCTGATTTAAGCGTGTTCTAGCTATTATTCTCAAAGGATTAATTATCTTTCTATTGCATAAGTGTGATGCATCAAAAGGTTGAAATTACCAAACACCTAAATATCTGTCAGTCGATACAAGCTGAGCAAAGGTACAAACTACTTCTCTACCAGAGAATAGGAAACTAAATAAGGCATACAAACTACTTCTCTACCAGAGAATAGGAAACTTAAATAGGCATATAAAATTAAAAACTACTTCTCTACCAGAGAATAGGAAACTAAATTAGGCATACAAAAGTACAAAATACTTCTCCACCAGAGAATAGGAAACTAAATTAGGCATACAAATCGCGACGAGGAATAATACGACGAAAGTGTCATAGAAATTGCTGCCAATTCGAAAAACTTAAGTTAACAAATCAAAATAATCCAAGTAAGGTCGACACTTGACAGTATGCCACAAGGATATTCTCGTATATCACATTTTGATAAGGCAATACTGTTTTATCTGGTAAGAAATGACGAATATGAACGGACACCTATTAAAGAGAGCGGTGAATGTCCCCTTGAACATCTTGCAGTAATTATGGTTTAATTTTAGAATGACAGTTGCGACAAAACTGAAGTTTTTCGAAACTATATGCCATAACCTGACTAGCCTCTTAACATATACTTTACTTGAGAAAATGCGACATGAAATAGACCAATAACATTAGTTTTGGTATGTCTAGAATCCTCTTAATCTCGTTCGCCGAATCCTTTCAATTACTGACAAGTTGCCTAAGCACTTAACCTTTGAATATAATAAATTGGCAGTAATTCCAAGAGGAATTCCTCTGTTTTATGAAAGGAAATTGTTAAAATGATCGGGAGTTGGAATGAAAAGGCCATTGAATGTACACTTTATTTACTTAAAACACTTTAATATATTAACCTCTGCAACATTTAGAAACAGTTTTTCAAATACAGAAAACGCCTATATCTTTAACCGTTAACCATACATGTTCAATACAAAGTTCCAGTGGGTTGAGCAAAATACTCACTTCCCATATTGAACAGTTGTCCGTTTACTGTTGTGTAGTACATACATATTGTTAATCATAGCCGTTGTTATTTCGTCATATGGTAGCTTTCTACAACCTTTAGACTACCACAAGGCACTTAGTTTTAGATTGTTATTTATAAATTGAAGAATGTTAAACTATATAAGATATCGCAGTCATGAGTAATGAAAACCTTAGCTGAAAACAGGAATTGTAAAATGGCACCAATTTTGTAACAGAAAGAAGTAAGCTAGTTTTTATTTTGTTTGTTAAGAGGCATGTCTAGTCCAACAGTTCCAGTCAGTGATGTGAATGAATGTCAGCAATGACATGTTCTACTTTGGAAAATCCAATCGGCCTTAATAGATTATAAATGAATGATCCACTGCATGATCAAGCCTTTGCGATTTATTCGTATAGTAGCTCTCTAAAACCTGGCCTGGCTTTCAGTTTTAAATTGTTCAAATAGAATGAAGCGTGCAGAGGTAAACGATGTTCTGAACGATTAATCTAGCTAACATCATGGAAGGCTTTAATGTGTGGTAAGAATAGGTATTGTACGCTGAAAACCATGTCATAGTGTCATTGTACTATTTCTGAGGAAAAGTAGGTTATTGTGTCAATTGTGAGATTGTTCTTATACAAGAAAGGGTTATATGACAAGAAGATAAACCATCTTAATGGACATTAAATGCATTAATGAACCCGGAAAGAACGCCATCTCAGTAACCGTAAATTGCGCGGAAATCCCCTAGATAAATACATCTGAAGTTTAAGGATTCCCTTCCAATTACTTGGAATTGCTTTTTATTTTTAGACACTGTTTAGGAACGAATGTAGATGATGTAATTAAGGATTTTCGATTTCGTATTAGACTTAAATAAATCTCTATGGCAAGGTATATATGCTATTATTTGATCGTCTGTTTTTGTTGTTTTTTTTCTAGAAAATAATACCGTTGCCTCGGTGTTGTTGCCGTTTTCATCTGGTAAATACAAAGTTGAATGTTGACCAAACCTGAAAGTATCAACACCATTTGATATAGTATCATCATTACACACGTGTATGACAAGTCCCATAATACTTGTTAAATATTTGTCGAGTAATGCCCCCTGAATGATCAAGATAAATGAACGAATATTACCATACTTTTAGTTATTTTATATACCCCGTTAAGACATTGGGAAAGTGAATGTCATTAAACTGTGTAAACTGCAATTGCCATTAACGATAACTGTGCTCTTGGTTTGATTTTTTTCCTTTAATGTAGGCATTGCATTATTTTTAGATGTATGCTTACTAAACACTAGTATGTTTTAAAATATAATAATTATATGGTTTCGTTCTAAAAGACAATAGCCGTTTATGAAATGTTACAATATAACGAGGAATAATACGACGAAAGTGTCATCCAAATTGTTGCCAATTCGAAAAACATTAGTTAACAAACTAAAATAATCCAAGTAAGATCGACACTTGACAGTATGCCAGAAGGATATTCTCGTATATCACATTGTGATAAGGCAATACTGTTTTATCTGGTAATAAATGACGAAAATGAACGGACACCTATTAAAGTGAGCGGTGAATGTGCCCTTGAACATGCTGCAGTAATTATGGTTTAATTTTAGAATGACAGTTGCGACAGGACTGAAGTTTTCGAAACTATATGCCATAACCTGACTAGCCTCTTAACATGTACTTTACTTGAGAAAATGCGACATGACAAAGACCAATAACATTAGTTTTGGTATGTCTAGAATCCTCTTAATCTCGTTAGCCGAATTCTTTCAATTACGGACAAGTTGCCTAAGCACTTAACCATTGAATATAATAAATTTGCAGTAATTCCAAGAGGAATTCCTCTGTTTTATGAATGTTAATTGTTAAACTGATCGGGAGTTGGAATAAAATGGCCATTGCATGTACACTTCATTTACTTAAAACACTTTAACATATTAACCACTGAAGCATTTAGAAACAGTTTTTCAAATACAGAAAACGCCTATATCTTTAACCTTTAACAATACATCTTCAATACAAAGTTCCAGTGGGTCGAGCAAAATACTCACTTCCCATATTGAACAGTTGTCCGTTTACTGTTGTGTAGTACATAAATATTGTAAATCATAGCCGTTGTTATTTCGTCATATGGTAGCTTTCTAAAACCTTTAGACTACCACAAGGCACTTAGTTTTAGATTGTTATTTATAAATTGAAGAATGTTAAACTATATAAGATATCACAGTCATGAGTAATGAAAATCTAACTGAAAACAGGAATTGTAAGGCAAAAAAAGTAAGCTAGTTTATATTTTGTTGGTTAAGAGGCATATCTTTTCCACAGTCCAGTCAATAATGCGAGAGAATGTCAGCAAAGTCTGACATGTTTCACTTCGCGAAATCCAATCGACCTTTATATATTTTTAATGAATGATCCACTGCATGATCACGCCTTTGCGATTTATTCGTATAGTGGCATTCTAAAACCTGACATGACTATCAGTTTTAAATTGTTAAAATAGAATAAAGCGTACAAAAATGTACGATGATCTGAAATATTAATCTAGCTAACACCACGGAGGGCTTTAATGTGAATAGGGGTTGTACGCTGAAAACCATGTTACATTGCCAATTGTACTCTTTCTGAGAAAAGGTAGGTTACTTTGCCAATTATGAGATTGTTCTGATACAAAAAAATGGTTATATGACAAGAAGACAAATCATCTAAATGGACATTAAAGGAATTTTTGATCCAGGAATAACCGCCATCTCAGTAACCGTTATTTGCGCGGAAACCCTCTAGATAAATACATATGAACTTTAAGGACTAACTTCCAATTAGTTGTAATAGCTTTTTATTTGTTAAAACTGCTTTATAAATAATTAATGCTGTAGTTAAGGTGTATAGATTTCTCATCAAACTTAAATATTACTCTCTATGGTAAGGTGTACATGTTATTCCTCGGTCGTCTGTTAATTTTTTCTTGGAGATACCGCCGATGCCTCGGTTTGTCGCAGTTTTAAATGTTGGCCAAAACGGAAAGAGACAACACAATTGAATCAACATTAGACCCTATAAATACGACCACAGTGTTATTAAACTTATGTATGACAAGTCCCATATTTAAATCAACATGAGGCCCGATAAATACGACCACAGTGCCATTACACATATGTATGACAAGTTCCATATTTGAATCAACATGAGACCCAATAATACGACCACAGTGCCATTACACATATGTATGACAAGTCCCATTTTTGAATCAACATGATACTCGATAAATACGACCACAGTGCCATTACACAAATGTATGACAAGTCCCATAGTTTTTGCTATATATTTGTCGAGTAATGCCACCTGATTGATCAAGATAAATGAACGAGTATTACCATCCCATATGATATTTGATATATTTCGTTACGAAAAGGTGCAAGTGTATATAATAAAACTGAGTAAACTGCAATTGTCATTAATGATTACTGTGCTCTTGGTTTGATTTTTTTCCTTCAGTGTAGGCAATACATTATTTAGATGTATGCTTACTAAACACAAATATGTTTTAAAATATAATAATTATAAAAATTCGTTCTAAAAGACAATAGCCATATATGAATGTTACAATATTAACATGTTACCATAACCATAGTCCGATAGCTTAGTAGTTAATGAAAAAAGCTATAAAATATATCTTTACTCAAACCCTCGTATATCTGTGTTTCATTTATTGCAATAATTAGATGCATTTTTCCTATAAACCATAATCAGGTTTCCTCGGTATTTTATGAAATAAAATATATAGCTGTAAGTTTATTATAAACCAATCGAGATCCCCCCACACTTTTATTAAGGAAAATATTAAAAGGTAATATTTACTGTAAACCATTGCTAGATACACCCAAGACTTTGTGAAAAACACTAATTAGATGACATTTTACTATAAAATACCATCGTACGATAATCCACACCCCTTAAATTTTATGAACAGAACAGAACAGAACAGATATTTTATTAAGACTTGTACAAAGTACATCATCTTCTAAACCACAAATAAATAATAAATAAACAAACACATGCTATAACATAGGTTAAACATTATATGAAATAGAATCATACATATATTCAAAAATATATATTCAAATCAGGTGAGGATTAACAAAACTATTATAATTTTAAATTAATATTTAATGTTGATCTTCTAATACTCAAAGCTTGTTTGAAAATTAAAGATAGATTTATAAGTTCTTGTTTATTTCTAGTGTTTAACAGTTCAATGAAATTAAAAACAGACGGACGTATATAATAATACCGTTTTATGTATTTCTTTCTTATAGTTTAAAAACGTGTACAAATGCAAATACAATGAAATTCATTTTCTATACCTCTTGAATTACAGAATAAACAATATCTTTCTTCACGTTGTATACGATTACGATTACATCTACCCGTTTGAATCCTTAACGGGTGTGCAGAAAGTGCAGAAAGTCTAAGTCTACAGAAAATTAGTCGTACGTTTTTAGGTAATACATCCAAAAAATCTTCATACACAAAAGTAGTCTTAAATTCCTAATACAAATATAAAACTGGACTATCAAGGGATCTATACCATTCTTGCTTAAAACAATCAATTATTCTTGCTATAAATTCAAATACCGTATTAGAATTATTGAATACGTATGCAAAACCATATTGACTCAAAAGTTTTTATAACATTTGATACCCAGTTAATTTTTCTTTTATTACAGTCAAATAATGCATACCTATATACACTACTTATTATAATGTTAACGCTATTTGTAACCTTTAACCAATATTGTATAATTCTAATGTATACCAAGCTCCCAATTTACACTTGTCGTACATGTATTTTTTTCTAACGTTAAACAGAACTTTAAATGGATTCCTTCAATTTCCTTAGACTTAGTAAAACCACAAATTTCGGAAGAATAATTCAAAACGGGGGCAACAAAAGCATCAAATAGTTGACAAAAATATTTGGTTTGCAGGTTACTCCTTACATTTACACAATAACACATTTAATGCTTTTAAAGCTTTGCCACTTAAATGTTCCTGGTTTAAAGCATTATTACCAGTGTAATTAAAAACAGTTCCTAAATAATTAAAATCATTCACGACATCAATAGGCTGGCCATTGTAGGCCCAATTTGTTGGCAATAGCCCTTTCCTTTTAACGAAAGACCATAATCTTGGACTGTTACAATATTCTGAAAGTCTATCTAAATGTTGTTGAATTTCCACCTACGATAGCCATGCCGTCAGCAAATAATAATAGAATAAGAACAATATCGTCAATAAGTAAGCCTGAGTCTAAATTTGTTTGTAAATATAACTATAGGCCTTCAACAAACAGAGCAAATAACAAAGGGGATAGAACTGTCTCTCGACGGAGGCCTACTACATTGTCATAGAAATCGGAATATGTAGAACAAGTTTCACCACAAGATTTGTCTTTTTGGTACATATCTCTAATTATTCGAAGTAATTTGCCTTGAGACCGCATTTATATAATTTCAGCCACAACGCATTTCTATAAATAGAAAAACTTTTTATCATATCGACGTATACAACATAAAGCCTTTTATTGTCATTTAAATATGTTTGTACTAATGACATTAAAATAAATAAAGCATCGATGGTGGATCGCCTTTTCCGAAATACAACTAAGGAGAGTAATTCCCCTTTAATTATAAACATCGTCTACATTCCCTTTTTTGTGTAACGGTATAATAACACCCTCCATCCACTTAACGGGGGAAATATCCAGTATTTAAAATACTGTTAAAATATCACACAAATGCGATAACAAAATATATAAAGACTATAAAATATTAATTCACCAATAAATATGTACCTAGAAATGTCTTACGCTTCAGTGTTTTAACAGCAATATGAATTTTATTGACAGTTATAGGCTGGTCCAGTTTAGGAAATGTATCATTGATAAAATTAAAATCATTTGTGCTACCTTAATTATCTGACTCTTCATTGAAACTTTCAAAAAATCTACTACCTAAAGCTGAAAAATATTCTTTAAAAGTTTCGTTTAATAAGCTATTATTCTTTGATTTAGAATAAGATTTAAAATATTTCCAAAAATCTATAGGTTAACGTTTCCTTAGATGTTCTATTTCTTGCATTTTTAATCTAAATGCAGCATTCTTTATCTTTTTCATAATACTTTTATACACATGCTTACATTCTACTAATAACGAACTATTTTCAAGTGATTTATCGGTTATAAATACACCTAAGTATACATTATGCGCTTCAATACATTCAGCGTCAAACCAGTCATTCTTTTTTACACAAGCATTCAAAAAGAAATAGGTTTATTATTATAATGAAATCATATTGAGAAAAAAAGGATCCGCAACAGATCGTATAAAATTCGAAAAATCATTAACAGCATCATTTACAGATTGTCCAGTGCTATCAATATTATTATCAATGGTATTGAATTGTGGCAAACAGCCAATAATTCCTGAGCGAAACTGTTTTTATATGCATTGTTCCATTTGTACTTCATCTCTAATCTTTATGAAATACAACAATTAGATGTAATTATGCTGAAAATGGCCCAGGTGATAATTATGCTTTGCTTTTCAGCATGTACATTCTGATAGTTGGCTGATAAATCCACACTCAGTTTTTACTGACTGATATATTACATTGCTTACTACACATGTATCTTTCGATATTTTTGCGTATAACTCAAATTCGAAAATTTATAAAGTAAATTAATGTATTATTGGTCACGTACTACCTCGTGTCGGTAATACTACGCTTGTTATTAGGAAATACTGTATTTGCCGAATTTCGAACCATCTGGTGTCTAGTCCCTTTAAATAGCTTTGTATTCCGTATAAACTTAAGCAGGATGGTTTTATGTAATCCTTGACAGCTAAATCGCTTTGCGCTCCTATATGCACAGCGCAAAGAATATTGCGTCATAGGTTAGCATCAAATTAACCAACATATTTCATATACTTGTAAATGTTATTAAATGAAATTTTGTCAGTTCTCACTAAACTTACTTTATATAAAATACGGAATGTATACTGTTGGAGCTGACGATGATTAAAAACGTTTTATTTTGAAACAAGAAAAAATATTTTGAAATGTCAACATATTCATTATGTTGTAAAGGAGATTTGATGATATGTTAAAATTGATTTATCTTCGATGGAATAGAGGTGACATTTTAACGAGATACAAAGTTCCTTGTATCGAGATAATTAGTCGTTGTAACGAGGTCATTTCAACGTAAGTCAACTTAACGAGTAACTAAGTCGTTTTAACAAGCTAATTAAATCCAAGAAGATTCTATAATATATTACTTTTACTATGACTGTAAAAATTGAATGAGGCAAATAGAGAGCCAAGATGCTAGTAAATTGTTTTTGTAACTTGCAAGCAATTTGCATTATTAAAAGTTTTAAAGTAACACTATTATTCAAAATCAATGCATACACATGTATAACAAACATAAATTTTGAGTGATACACCTTATATTATTTACTAAATAATGCATTTATGGAAACTAATAATTACTGATAACAAGATTGTAACCGTGTATTTAATAGAATGCGCAAAAATATTAAATGATTGATGAATGCTAATAGATATACTGTGATCTTTTATCGTCACATAAGGTAGAAATACCGTGTTTTCTGCACATTTCTTTCAAATTAAACTCGGTATCGTTCATAAGAACCATTGTTTTCGACATTTATTTTCATACAGTTGTTTTAACTGTGTTAAATCTTATTTGGGAGTAAGAGTGCATCTTTAAAAAATCATTCTAAATGTCTTTACTAAATTAACATGTTGATGTGATGTATATCTTTCAAAGAAAAGCATTACGCTTAACGCAATGTGAGGTGCATCTGCCGGATCATGTTTTATCCAACTTTTGCAAAGGTCCCATGCAGGTTTGCACAATGTTATGGCTGAGTGGTAGTTGATAAAATAATATACCAAAAGTGAATATTTTTAAAATATTTAGCAGTTGTTAAAACAACAGCAATTTAAATGCACAACCTAATTACAAGTACCTCAGGGTGTCGTCAACGGTATTGGATGGGGACTGATATTGCATTTCAATGGAATGAAGTGCGGTTTTCAGACCCGTCTGGTTTTGTTTCTTAGATATTTCTTCCTGATATATTAATTTTGCGATTTGTTTCTCACAGTAAGTTCAATATGTAATTTCATTTCCTGTTGTTGTATAGTATTTAAATGTGAACATCTAACATAAGAAATTTGGTTTATGTCATTTTGTTTCCATTTAATACAGTGACACCGTGTACAAATCAAGAGTACATCTGCCCAACACATAACAGTAAAGCAGTGTATTATCATCATGTGAATTAATAGCATTAATAGTTATTCAATGTTATTTTATCTGCATTTCAATCTATGGGCTGTTTAACAAATCAAAACTTGCGCCAAACATAACAGTTAAGCTGTGTTTTGTTAAAATATGGACATACAGCATAACATAGTTATTTTATGTAATTTTATCTCCCGTTCTACCTGAAAGGTCTGTACGCGTACTAATCACAAACTGCGCATCAATTCACATTGTTGTTGTCTTAGAGTAGTTACAGGTGGACATGTATCATATATTAACAAAACCATTAGATGGCATTTCTAAGGAAGAAACGTTACAACGCATTCAATCGTGCCTTCGAGACGTAATATCATGGATGAATCTAATCATGCTCAAACTTAACACTGATAAAACAAAAGTCATCATGTTCTCATCTCCTCATAACTCAAAACACATTGAAGATCTATCGGTAGCCGTCAGTGACTCGAAAGTTAAACAGTCCGTGAATGTAAAAAAATTAGGTGCCATCTTTGATTCAAACATGAACATGGAAGATCACGTTAATTCAGTATGCAAATCATGTTATTTACATTTTAGACAAATAGGCAGAATTCAGAAATATCTGACGATTGATGCATCTAAACAACTTGTGACTTCATTGGTTATCTCGCGCCTAGATTAATGCAATGCACTACTGTATGGAGTTTCTCAAACATTAGTCAACAAACTGCAGATCGTTCAAAATACTGCTGCCCGCATCATCACCAGAACCTTGCGGTACGATCATATCACACATCATATCATACCAAAAAGTAAAACTGTAACCTACGGCGACCGACGTTTTGAATATGCAGCTCCGAAACTGTGGAACGACCTACCATCCGGTGTGAGAGACTCAAGTTCATTGTGTTCTTTCAAACGTGCACTTAAAACACACTATTTCAAACAGGCGTATGAGTAGCATTTTTACCAAGAATGATCTGTGACAGTGATTCGCGAAGACTGTGTGACCATTATGTGATTTAAAACAAAATTTTACAACCTGTTTTAATTCTACCATGATCTTTTAGTACAGTTACATATCCTATGTAAACTGTTTTAGACTATTGAGACAATATATAAATGCAATTTAGATGTCAGGCGTAAATTATATTAATATCATTTTTTTTTAAAGTTTCGCTAGACTATTTTTTTATCGTATGATATTAATATTTATTGTTTTTAATTCAGACGACCAGTTAAATACCACATTTTATTTTATTGTGTTTCATATTTTTTAGTATGTTGTACATTTATTGTTCAAAAGCTGTCTAGTATTTTAATGATATTGCTTGTAGTTAGCTATCAGATTATATCGTTGTAAAGCGCCTTTGAACGTGTATATGAAAAGGGCGCTATATAAGTTTGGTAAATAATAATAATAATAAAAACATAATTGTTTCATGCCATTGTTCATCCATTTAAAGATGTTAGCATATGTACTAAACACAACATGTGTCTCACCTAACATTTAAGTTAACTGTGTATCATTCACGTATTAAATTAATCTCCCATTTTAGCTATAAGCTCGTGACTAATAAAACACATCGTCTCACCTTGTATTTATTCTTCAATATTATATGCGTTGAATATTTCCATCACTTTCTATGGTTTGCGTTTATTTGGGGGCAGACTATTTTATCCGTTTGAAAATACTGGGACAGTGTTGCATTGCGCTTATGCTAATCAGTCCATTGCCTTCCCCTTGGAACCTTCTTCCAAGGGTATACTATGTGATATATCCAACAATTGACATGATAATAGAAGAATCATTTTGACATATTTGTCAACAAAGGTTGGACTTGCCTCTGTGTTAGCACTGTAACTGTGATGTGTTTCCCCATTGTTTTAATTTGTGGGAAGTGTTTATTGTATGCTTTCGCAACTCCAACTATCTTTATGCATTTGTTTATGGACGCTTCTGACGTTTTTAATACATCACCTCTTTATGCTATGATACTAGCAATTCTATTGACTTGTTCAATGCCTCTTGAAATTTATATTATGTTATGTGTTGCTCATTTTGTCATGAATATATTACATTGGATTACTGAATAATCCTCCAATCTTAATACGTCTGGACTCTTGTTAAGACCATATTTGCTTTATCGTATTGTGCACTGCAATAATGGGACAAGAAAAACAGTCTCAGTTTCCTATAGCTGTCTTGTCGTGGTCGATGTAGCCCTATTTATACATTATGAGTACATTTCACTGCTGTGATTATCTTAGTCATGAAGACCTCATCATATGCAGTCAGGTATTTTGGAAGTAAAATACAAGTCTGCACGTATTAAATTTCTAAAACAGTCAAATATATAGGACAATCCAGATTTTATTTCAGTGCAATTTTAATGGCACCGTATATCGATTCTTAGAGGCTTCCTGAAGACATGGGTAAGCACATGTTAAAGCAAGTTGCTACAAAAACTTTGCATAAAGCTTTGGAAAATAATAGCCATATTTATTAGATTGGTTTTTCGAATTAATTTCTCACAAATCAATTTTGCAGGGGTCTGGTAAACGGAGGAAAAACTATGCATAATATGTCAAGTGTTCTTGTACCAAGGGATACTAAATTTAAGGGCAAGATGAATGTTTAAGTTAAGTTGTACTGATGATTTTTACTGCATATGTTGAGGATTAGAATCTTTAGTTTTCTTTTTTGGAACGGATGAGTTTAAACAAAATATGTTTGTTTTGTGTGAGCGAAGATGTAATGATTGTTGTTCGTTTTGAACGTTGCATAAAGAATAAGTATAGTATGCACCGATATATAAATTATAAGTGCAATCAAATCATAATCTCGACATCAAATAATAGAAGTGCAAACCTAAACATAGAAGAAAATGCATGCAAGCAAGGACCACACAAGACAACATTAGCAAATAAGAAGCATACTTAAACATAAGGAATCAAGGGCTACAGAAGAAAACCTACGTTAACAAGGAAGACATACAATAGCCTTCGCAAACAAGGAGCACATGAAGTTTAAAGAAAAGCACACAAGATAACTTACGCATAGGATGAGCCAAAACCGTGTTAAGCTTTAAAGATATTTTGAGAAATTGGGACACGGTGAAAAAAGTTAATGCTGTTTTAAAGGCATTGTCACATAAAGGATCTTTGCACTGTGCTTTGTTAACTCTATTTCGAATTTAATAATGAGAAGACGTATTAACAACAATAAGAATATGACACCCGATACGTTTTTTTTATTATAGTGTATGTTTGTAAGCTGAAGATCAGCTTTATGTGAATGTGTCATAATTGCATCGTTCTATGCATTAAGGTGCCATCAATAATACATTTTGTATCAATGTTTTAAAACTAAAACGACTTTAAGGGTTTAAAATTAAAATATCTGAATTACCATCATATACCATCATAGAAGCTGCGATTTCTACTCGACAAGAAATACATCTGTATTGACTGTTTGATACATTTTATTTTACAATTTATTTGTTTCAAAACCAAATCAACCTACAGTTGTTAAAATATCCCCGCTAGGGGCGTAGCCAGGAATTACTGAATGTTACGCACGAAAGGGTGCGGCTGAGGAAGGGGGAATATCCCTGTAGCTGGATTGGTGTTTGGGTGCCTGACCAGGGTAAAAATGGACAATGGAACTACCATGTTGAGCTCTGATATGAATTTTCAGGGATTTTTAGGTTCGAGGCCGACGACTTTGAGGTTATCAAGAGATTGATTTAGGCTCAGTAAGCTATCTAACACAGGGAAGCAATGCTTACTTTAGCTGATGTTCCTTTTATTCTGATATCATTTTTAGCTTAGCCCTCGACTTTGATGCCTTTTTTTGCCATATTTATTTATTCATTTCTCAAATTGATCTTACGCGCATAGGTTAATGCGTAAAGCTGGCAACGCCCCTGCCCGCGATGATATTTTTCTTGGAAACTATATGACTGTATCTTATTGATATGATACCCCTAAGTACAATTCTAAATGGCTTTTTAAAAGAATTCTCACTTAAGTTCGTATCTTAATTATACTTTTTTATGAAACATCGATGTATAATTTTCCATTAAAGTAGAACTGAACTGATATTTGACATTTAATTATTACATAACGATATAAAAGATTGATAATTTTCAAGTTTGATACGATATGTTATTCAGTTCAAATCATTTTCATAAGCTGGCAATTTTGTTACAAACTACCCCCTGTTCCGCATTTTCCGAAAAACTCAACTGACTTGCGTCCCTTGGCGTTGCTATACATGCGTAGTTGCTACCCTTGGTACTGCCTCTCGGTTTTGATAGAGAATGAAGATGAAACGGGAGCCAGTCAGTCGACATATCAACTTCCGCGTCCGCGAAAATTCAGTAAAAAACATGGACTTTCCGAGGTTTCCAGTCCACTTACATGGTTTATCACCAAAATAACGAGTAAAACATATGGATTTTGCTTAATCTTCCGAAGTAGACGCTTTTAATTTGAAAGTTAACAGAAGAAATGGAACGAATCAATATGTTCAACCAAGCATTTCATTATCGCTACCTTATTTTGTGCCACTGACTTGACGGTTTCTGAAAGTAGTGTGGCCATGGCCTCCATTTTAAATGGCTTATTTTAATCCAAGGGAAGTAACACGTTTATATTTATCGCAAGGATACAGACTGACTTCATATAAACACTTCGTATCGCTAATCAAACCGACTACGTAGATTTTGTAGATTTAATTCTTATATCAATATGTAGGCGATATCAGAGACCCAGAAATATCTAACATTTTCCGGGAAATTAAAGCAATGCATTGTGGTATATGGTGCAATGCATTGTGGTACTCGCTGGGCATGCGCACTTAAAACAAAGGGAGACAACACAGTGTCCACTCATATCAAGGTCATTAATTCATCTAGCAACCATAGAATGGGCAGAACAGAGGCCGGATTCCGTGGTAACGGTAGACCGTAGAAGCAAAATTTACGCTTTGTATGTTAAACTTGAGCGCGTTTAGTAGAAACAATGAATAAAATTAAGAACTAGAAATTACAGTTCAGTTCACCTTTAAGCTATCAGAATTCCGCGATAGGTCCAAAATCATTTCTTTGCAGGTCATTTCATCAATAAGACTGTTATATTTTTTATGGCAAGGAAAATGATTAAGATAGTAAAGTCAGACCCATATCTCAGGCAATTTTTATTTTGTGAAAACAAAGCCTGTCAGTTCAAATATAAATCATCCTCAGCTATTGATGACAACTGACCAGCATGGCCCATTTTTCATTCAACCTTCAATAACATAACTGATTATTGCATATTCGTTGTCTACTGTAAAAGAAAGGAACATCAAACAAAAATGCAATATAGATTCATAAACATTTTGCTATTTATAAAATGTCAACTAAACTTAGCAAAAAACATAATTTTGTTATTGTATCATTTTAATGACTGGCATTCATGTAATGGTCATACAGTTATTTGCGTGCATAAATTTTAATTATGATATTATTACATAATACGGATTATGTCGTTTCCTATTACTCATATATGCTATTATCACATTGGACGCATTGAACAATCTTAAGAATCTTCATTATTTTACATGTTTCACCTCAAAGCACGATTCAAAACATGTCGTTGCCTGTTTTCTCAAAAAACAACAACAAAAAACTCGTACACTAATTGATTTGTCTTAATGATACAGAAGCTTTTATCAATTCATATCTTATGATAATTTGGCAGACCGTGTTTGCATGGCGACAAACTTTCCAAATAGCTAACAACATATTGGATAATTTGATTATTGATTGTGTCTTGAATCCTGGAGATAAAAATATTTTAACCATCCGTATATATTTTGTTTGAAAATATCCGACAAGCAAGTGGTTTATTTCTGATATTGATTTCTACTACTATTTTCAAAAGATGACAAGATCTAAGAATTGCACTAAAATCTGTTCGAGAGATAACTTTCCTATTTGTAATGGATATTTCTTGTCGTGTGCAATACATTTCCAATGTAGATTTGGGTACAAGGATATTTTTTTCTACAAAGATATTAAAAAGCATTAACACAGAGACAGTTAGCATTCACTAGCTATTATCGTTTTCTGAACATCAGGAACTCTGAACTCTGTTATGAACATGACTAATTACTGTAGGCACCACTAACTAGAAAATGTAAATACAAATACCTTTTTTATTTTTGTATATATACATAACAATGTGTCGTAATGCTCTTAATGCTCATACGTCAAACAGTACTATTTAAAAACCATATGCATTGGCAATGACGATAAATAAGAAATTTTGTAAGCTACATCTTTGATTTTTCGTTGTCATCTGTATAATACATACAGAATTTCACAGAATATTCTTAAGTAAACACAGACTAAACGAGATGAGCTGACCTGCTTTTCAATCCTCTCCAGAATATATTCCAAAATGTAAGCCAAGATATTATCGCAAGATTGTACAACGTAATGACCTGCTTGCATGCGCACGTTTTCCGACGCTCTTGACATGAATGTTGTTGATTGCAGCTTTGATGCTCCTGTATCATTTTTATAATTGCTTAACAAATAGGTTCATCTACAGAATGGCGAGGTCAACAATGGACTTATATTTAATAAGTACAACACCGACACAGCAAACGGCATTCTTGGCACCGATGGTTGCTTTCCTTTGAAAATCTGCCATAGATTACAGGCGTTATGACTACCAAGGTGTTTTGTTTTGGATAGAATCTATCACTGCATATCATTATATAATGTTAATTTGCAAAATGATTGGTAATGTTTACTTAGATATTTTCATCATTAAGATATTGGTAATTAAACTTCTCTCCAGTGGGAAGTTAGTTGCTTGAGCGCGTGCAAAGGATGTGTAATAAATTTCCAATGAGGATTTGAGTTCAAGGATTATTTTTTATCATAATATTTAAATATAACACAGAGATAGTTAACGTTCACTAGCTTTTATCGTTTTCTGAATATCAGGAATTACCTATGTTATGAATATGACTAGTTTCTGTCTATACAGGCACAACTAACTAGAAACTGAATATAAGAATACTTTTTTCTCAAACAGTGATATATAACAATTTGTTTTTATGCTTAAACCTAAATCATAACCACACAGAATCCATATGCGTTGGCAATGACATAAATTTCTAGAGAGCCACATCTTTATGTTTTCGTTGACATTTCTTTAATAAATACACAATCCCACATAATTGTCTTAAGTATACCCAAACTAATCGAAATGGGCTGACATGCCTTTCAATCTTCCCCAAAAATATATCCCAAAATGCAAGGCAAAGTATTATCGCAGAATGTCACAACGTATTGAGCTGCTTGCACGCGCACGTTTTCCTACGCTAGTGAAATAAATGCTATTGATTACGCTTTCATGAGCATATCAAATTGTGTAAGTGCTATTAAATTATAATTGCACAGATACATCAGACAGCATTCTTAGCACGTGTTTTCCTTTGAAAAACTGCCATAGATTACGGGAATAACGACTACCAGGTATATTCACCACATGCTTAGCATTATGTAATGTCTATTTGCGAAATTTGTGGTACACATAAACTTTTATAAAATATTTTCTTGGTAACAAATGGTGACCTGATTTGACACCAGTGCAAAATTAAGTTGTGGGAGGAAAGGTGTGATGAAGGCAATTGTCCATGTATTTCTGTTGAGTAGAGCTGCCACATAAGGGGCATGTTGTTATACAATTTATTCTGTGTCCTTATGTGGATGAGAAACTTAGAACTGGATAAATAAAACGCGTAATTTACTTATACGATTTTACAAAATCATAGAGGATAATATACTGCTGGTGTTCACAAGGGGAAATATAAAGAGAGCTTACACTGACATAAACAAGTTGTTTTCTTTTATTTTATGCCTATAAAATAATAAAAATGATAGTTAATTGAAAATTTCAGATCAGCATGCCAAATGGTTTGCAAAAAAAATAAATTTCGGAAAAGACGTCGTTGGAAATGTGTTCTGTTCTCGCTGTCGTACGATTAGGAAGTGAGCGACCTAACACTTCCCAACATTGAAAACTATCATTTCTTTTATAGGGCTTTGGGAAATAAATGTGTGTTAAAAAGCAGCAATCGTATAAAATTAAAGGCACCAAGAAATGGTCGCTTCAAGGCAAGGAAGGAACTTGTCCAAACTGAGAAAATGGGGTTCACTTCAAATTGTTCACTAACAGATATGCCTCATCAGATATATACATGATAATTACATTTTGGAATACTGTCAAAAGTAGACTGAACTGTTTTAATTCGTTCATAATTACGTTCCAATTTGCATGTTAGCAATTTGAAAGACATTGTTGTAGTATCTTTCATGTTAAATTTAATTCCCTATTCCCTGCTGCAACAGATATTTGTACTTTGAGCAGCTTATTTCATCTGACAGAAATTGGGTCAAATAGGTGTTTGTTAATTTCAACTTCCCATGTAAACCATAATAACAAAAAAGTACGCTTATAAAGTACACATAACATAAATACTTCGGGGAAACTACAAAGAGCAGACTTATATCAGATTACATTGTTCAAAATTGATTTTAAATCAGCAGCAATATAGCTTTTGAAAAACACCTTCGTTGAATTATTCATGCGATGAGTAAATCAAATTTAGATTCCTATTCTATGTGGCAAAATTAGTTTGTTCTTTTGCTTTGCTTGCTTCAACCGACAGGGATTGAGTAACATAGGTCTTTATTAATATCGACCTCCCATACATTACATAATGAAGCAAAATGTCTCATCGCACTTATACACTAGAACGGAAATTATTCCTTAGGGAATATCATCAAGGGCAGACTTAAATCAGATTATCTGTTCAAAATTGCTTTTAAATTGGCAGGAATCTAGCCTTTGGAAAGCACTTTTGTTGAATAATTCTTGTGATGAGTATGTCAATTTGAGTTTCCTATTTTCTGTTGCAAATTTGTTTGCACTTTTGCTTGGCTCTTAAAAACGACTTTGTTATTATATTACTTTTTAGTTTTATCTTAAATTAAATGATATCTTTTAACAAGGGTAAATATTAGGCTTTTCATTTTTAAAAGTAAACGATAAATATCCATGCACTTGCTCTAATGAAACAAAGATGAGATATTTTCCATAAAATGACTTTTACTTCGAAAAAAAAACTAGCAAGGTACGTCGACACCTCCTGTAAAAACAGAGAAAAAAAGGTAGGTCGGTTTAAGTATAATTAGCAGATTCAGCAGTTTCTACAATCAATACCATTGATGGAAACGTCTAGGAACTAGCATTCAATTATATATGTATGCTCATTATATTATATGTGCTTGTCTTCGATCCGTTTATAAGCACCGTGAATGTCAAACGATAATCACATCAACGTGACCTACGGCTTTGCTTGACATGTCGCAAACGTTTTTTCCTTTTTAAAGTGTGGAGAATGCGGTTCTGCAATTAGACTGAATGATGTTTCTCACCACCGTGGATTATAATCACATTAAACATACCTTATCATCTCGTATTGGTGATGAGAGTGTACGTATTAACAATATGCCATTGGAAGCGGCATAAATTGGCACTCATTGGTATTATAAGTCCCGTTGCAAACTAGTTCTGATCATTTTTATTGAATTGTTTACGTTCACTTAATTAAAAATATAAACAATATAAAAAGATTATTTAAATATGATAAATATGGTAATATTTATTGTCCACCGGACTATATTTTAATCCACCGTTTTGAAACATTCTGCAATATTTCTGAAGAATATGTAAGCTAGAACAGTGTAATACTATTATTTAGATGTTCTCAATAGCGTACTTTAATGAGTTTCGCAGCACTCGTTCTCGGTGTTCTCTGAGTGTTTTAATTTGAAATAAAAAAACCCATATAATTATCATATATAAATCGAATACACATTACATTAAGGCATGTTCAACCATACGTATCTGAAGAAACTACTTCACATTTTGCTTCCTAATGATCATATCCCTTGCTCAACTTGGCATGCATATGTACATGGTGATTCAAAATTCCATTTACAACTGCATCTTTTTATATCTCCTTTTTAATAACCTGTGTTTCAGGTTGTTTGTGTTTGTGGTTGACTTTCAAAAAACTTACGTAACAGTTTGCCTAACAATTTGCTCCATTAAAAAAACTCACTCCAAACGCTCGTGCAATAATTTTTCTTGTCGGCATTTGTTGCAGCTCATTCTGTATTATACGACCCCTCATGATATAAAACAGACGCCAGTTTACTGTCTTTTAGTTCACATTCTATTTAGGAGATTACGTGGCGCTGAGTATTTGATTATTTCTTTAATAAGAAAAGAATGAAAAACCCTACACACCGCCTTGATACAGTTATGGTAAACATTCATATTTTTCCTGAAATGAAAGTAAGTTCTTTTGTTTTTTTTCAATGGGGCATAACCATCAAACAACTTTATTCACGAATATCAATGGATGTAGCCTTCTGTCTGACATGTTTCACTGCGTGAAATCCGATCCACTTTAAGAGTTCATTGCCGGAATGAATTTCGGGTATGAACGCAGTTGGGCTTGTTAAAGTGTTTGGAGTCCGAAGGAGTTCGTTTCTTTAACATTCATAAAAACATTGTAATATCTGTGTTTCGAAAATGATGAAAGTTAGACTTCTGGCGCTTAACACTTGACGTTTATAGTTCAATGAAAACATCTGTGTATTCTTTAAACTTGTTTACTATTTTCTGAAACAGGGGTGTTTTACGCTCCACACTGAAAGCATGAAATTACTTGAAGGAAAAGCGTTTTAAAAACCATATACTTATGTTGTTGTTGTTGTTGTTGTTGTTAAGTCTATTTATGTCTTCCCGCACCAAATAAAGGCTGCATTATAGCTTGACCCCGCCATATCCTAAAGTGTGACTTTATTTTGAATTCCAAGGGAGATTTCTTCTCATACCGGTTGATGGGATATTTGCAAAAGGAAATATTTTGTACCCAAAATGCCGCGATACCTGTGATAAATGTAATTTAGAGTGGTAATATAATTACAGTTTATACATATCATTTATATCTAATATCGATTGGAAAATAATAAAAGAATATAGCTTAATTCAAAACTGATTCCAAGTATTGTCTTGGAAAGGTGGTCTTTGCACACATATGACAATACTTAATTGGATATTTTTTTTAAATTCATGGAACAGTTTGTTCTTTGAGATGGAACTAAACTGTTGATGTTTTGTGACATATTCATAGAACTACAAAGTCATCTGATCGACAATTAAAGCCATGATAATGTTGATTTTATTTAGAGAAACGGCGAGTAATTAAAACACAAAAGTGGTTAGATTTTATTTTCATTTTTAAAGATGAAATTAAAAAAATAATAAAAAACACCCATCAATACTTATTTCAAATATAGATATAGGTTTCAAGCCGATTCTCAACAGCTTTTATTTGTGTTCATACCGAATCTCAATCAAATATGTTTTCAACATGTCAAGACAACATGGTAAATTGCTAGACTAATTTTCAGTAAATTTGACTAATCAGCGCGAACAGGTTTAACATGTGAACCCAGTTTAACCATTACTTTCGTATCCAATTATATAAATGCTTCATCAACAAAGACGTACCTTGTCGAATAAATTCATTTAATTTGGCGATTCGATACAATCATAGATCTTTAAGCCATTCGGCTTTTGAATCACGGCCAATCTATTCTAAATGACCTTAAATTATAACTAACTTACTTGTTCTGGATTGAAACCTATACAGTGATGTATGAGAGTTAGTTACAGCATTTTGCACAGACTTCCCGAAGCGCTAGCGTTCACATTTTCTAATCAATGATCATCAATATTTTAAAATTAAGTGGTCATATAGGGGCGCGTTCACATTTTAATAAGTGTGTAAATGCGAATACATTGCCTATAATAGAGCTCCATTCCTCATGTTTATTTAAAAATGTGACGGAAAATGCTCTATTTTGCCGAAAAGCGATAGTAACGCTTTTGAAAACAGCATTCTGCTCAAACGAGTATTGGCCGTTACCTGTTCGTGAAATTTCAAATAGGTAAGTTAACATTAGATATACATATGTCAACACCAACAACCCCCTTGTTCCAGTAACAAATGTAACTGACATGATATCAAGCACAGACAATTCACGTATCATTCAGCTTGTGTTGAAAAATTCTCTCATAACATCAAACTTGTAATTTGTTATTTTGAGACTTTCTCAAATCCACAATATTGTGTTCTATTGAAATGATTAACTCCCTTAATATTGTGTTGCGTCAATAAAATATTCGTTTGATCTTCAAGCAAAGTAAGTATAATTTTATAAACGCTGTCCTTACTTCCTGTGACCTAAGCGTTGCAGCAAATTGCCTTGTCCATTTTGAACTTGGGTGAAACCTGTTATGTAATTAACAGATGACACATTCATGTGAAACAGACAAGTAACATCGACATTAATTTATATCGTAATTCTTTTGAAATCAAGATACAAACAGTAGTCCTGGCCCCAATATCACGAAAATACTTAAGTCAAATCTCAAACTCAGTCTCAACTCATTTCACCGCATAAAAGCATAATATTCTTCAAAATCTTGTATGTTTTATACGTTTTGAAAACGTATTTTCTAAAAGAATATGTTGATAGAAAGATTTTGTCAATATTTCAAAGAAAACTAATGATGCTTTATGGTAAAATGTATTAAGACTGAGTTTGAGATTTGACTTAAGTATTTTCGTTATATTGGGGCCTGGCACTTGATGATGTATGCTGAGTGTTAGGAGTCACAAGAGCACTGGGTAACATGGTTTCCTTGTCTGAATTTCAAAGACATGGACATCTAATCAATGTAAAGTATCTCGTTCTGCTTAAGCTAACATTTTCAATGACCTTGCAGGCATGCTTCTTGACAAATTTGTTAACCAGAAGTGGCTTAGGCTAAATCAAAATAATTATGTGGCCACGGTTACTCGACCGTATCGTTTTTTTTAATACCCCGCCGACAATTATCAAAAAAGAAACACATGCTATATTTAAATATGTTATTTATCATTATTGGAAATATTAACCATGTGACACCAAGATGATACAAATTACTTTCATAGTTTATTTAGTTTCTAGGCATGCCAGAATATTAATGTATGAACATACATTTTAAATGATTGTTTTAGCATGAAACAGTAGCCTCATCATCATAATTGTCTAGCTTAGTTAGTTGGATCAGCGTTTTCGTAAAACCATGGATGAAAGGGACATGGAAGCCAAAAATGTGATTACATCTTTTTTTGGTTAAAGATGTCAACAGATTTTTGTTGTTGTTCCGGAAGTGAAACAAGCCCGAAGCCCATTTGTTGTGCGAACTCGTGCTTAAGTTGTTCTGTTTCTTCCAAGGTTAATAATTTGTTGAAAACGTAATTGCATGTATAATATGTCAGCCATAATATCGGAGTCATGACTGAAATGGAGTTAAAAAAATGCATATGAAATCTAGTAGACAATATCTTTGTGCAATTGCTATAAGTATGTTAACAAACCAATCTACTGAGAAAAACAAAACAAAAGTAGCACCCGTTTAATCGAATACTCGAATACTTTTGACACTAGCGGATTATGGGGAGGGGTAAGAGGCATTTTCGTAGAAAACGTCATGACTTTGTATGAAAACCTATTAGAAATAAAGTTCTGGTCCATTCCTATGTCTTTAAAAAATAACCGTTGTTCATCGTCGACACCTGTTCAGCTAGCAATAAATGAAAAGTGCATACATCATCATGTAAAATATTTATCAACATTGTTGGACTTGCCTGTTTGTTAGCGCCATAACAAACTGCGCAGTGTTTCATCCTTGTTTTTATGCGTGGGAAGTGCTAGTAGTAAGCTTGAGTTACCTACTGTTAGTCATTTCATTGGTCGCTCCTTTGAACCTTCTCCGGGGAGGTTATATTTATGTTGTACATTCTTACATATTGATAGCAGAAGAATCATCTAGAAATATTTGTCACTAAAGGTTTGGTATACCTTTGTGTTAGCACCATAACAAACTGTGACAGGTTTCTCAATATGCGAGAAAACTTGTGTGGTCTAGTGCTGATACATGTACTTGTGTGTCTGTTGTTTAATGTCGGCTGGACCACCCTATCAATATGCCTCTAAGGAGAATTTATATTTGAAAATTTGACTACTTAGTAGAATTCTTGTAACTCTCATCGTCTTATTAATAAGACACAGTTAAATTGATAAAATAGTTACATATTAAAGTAAGTTTTTGATCGCAAATCCCACTGTGGATGGTCGGTCATCTCTTAATGCTATGCCTTAACAATTATAGTGTATTTTTCAATGCTTCTTAAAGTGTTTGATTTATTATGCATAGCTTATTTTGTTATAAATGTTTAGAATTATCAATTACAACTTAAATCTTGTTAAGTTCTAGACTCTTGTTAAGACCGTTTTGTCTTAACAGTATGTACATTGAAGGAATAGAAATAGCAAAGAACTCGCAGTTTACTGTAAACGTCGATTAAATTTAGTTCCTTGCATTTGTTGGAAAGGTCGCATTTTTCTGAAGAAATCTTGTTATGCTAGTTTGATGTAGCACAGCATCAGGGATTGACTGTCGTACGTTGTTTAGAAAAGGTTTGACTTACAAAAACTATTATCATTAGGCAAGAATGAATGATTCGAACTTTCCAATTAAAACTGTATTTACACTTAATAACATGTCCTTTATGCTTCAAGAGGGAAACAAAGAAGCATCAAATGCTTTCTAACTAAGTACCCAGACATGTTACGTTGGTAAAGGTGACAAATTATTTGTGCTTTGTTCGATGCTTCTTAAATACTTTGAATCCGAGATACTCATCATGTTGATATGAAGGAACCAATGATAGTTAAAAGTAAGTTTTTATTTGTTTCATTTTGCATTCAGCTATTTTTCCACCAGGACAACTCATTTTCAATTAATTATGCATTCATAATAGTAAGTGTGCTAGTAAAAATTGCATTTAGTAAAATGTGACGATGATCTTGTTTTGGCAACACATACGTCTATTTTCTAATCATTAAATTACTTGGGATTCACCTATTAGTTTATACTTATTTGTTTTATCATTAAGTTTCCTCAAGTTAATGCATACTTTGATAAGATCTACCTTTTGCGTTGTTTCCTTTTTCAGGATTGTTGGGGTAAGAGTGAGGTTTGTGCACGTAAACTGGTTTAACCCCCCAGTAAATCTACATTTTACTGACCGTTCCAAGGCGGTTACTAATTATCCTTGATAAACATACCTAGTTTTTGTTATATAGTATATATGCACTGTTCTCTTTGTGGAGTTTTGTGCTGTTGTTCCATGTTTCTTGTTTGTGATTTTTTTGTTTTTGTGTTTTATGTCTTTGGCGTTTTCCCTGTGACATTAAACGGGGTTTATGTTTAAAATTTTGGCTAGCGAGCTTGTTCCTGTAGTTTTTACATACGTTCTGATTATGGGGCCTGTTTCACTAAGATATCTTATACGTAAACTTAACGCTGCCAAAGGGTTCTCAGGAACACTCTTAAAGCTACATCTAAACGATAAATGTTCTACGATATTTTACTGAAACGCAGTTAGCACCAACACGGTGTTAGGGCAAGACACTAACGTTTTAATCTTAACGATGCAAATTAAAACGCGACCCTCTTCGATTATAAATATAATAGGTCAGAAACATGTATTGATTAGATTTGTATATTTTATTATTATTATATATCATACAAATGAAGCTAATTTATATGTTATTAAACCAAATCACATCTATACTTTTATCTCTTGTCATGGTGACACCCACATTAGAATTTTGCATTCCATCTCATTTTACAAGTAAATTACATGTGTGTACCTATTTAATATCTAGAACAGTCACGTTTTTAGTACAATTAAAAATTGCTTCTTGAAGTAATGAGTAAGCACAATATTAAAGTAAATTGCTGCAAAAACGTTACAGAAAGCTATGGGATGGAAAATAATTGCTATATTTATCAAATATTTTTTTCGGAATTATTTTCAACAAAGATGAACTTTCTGAAACTATTTCCAGGAGTTGGTAATCGGAGGAAATACAGTGCATAAGTTTCCTTGCATGTTGGAAAGATTGCACCCCGGGATATTGAATTTAAGGCCAAGATGAATGTTATTATGACTTCTGTTAAATTGAACTGTTGATTATAACTGCATTTCGTTACAATTAGATCTTTTAGGAATCTCCTCAATTCAAACGGATTATAAGAAAACAAAATATATTTGTGTTTGTGTGTGGGAAGATTATAATGATAACAGTTAGTTTGAAACGGTGCAATAAGAAGACTATCAACACAAAATCATTTAAAGGTTCAATCAAATCATTATTTTGCTTGGGTTTATGTTTAAACTTTCGACTTCTGTACTTGTTTCTGTAGTTTTTTTACATAAATATTTAAATGTTAAAAATATATAACTGATCATCTGCGGCTTGTATAAACGAAATCAAGAAATCTTCGCGAAAAGGAAACGCAGCCTACAAAACTAAGGACTACACATAACACGCTATAAAACAATAAGCACACAAGAAAACAGTCGAAAACAAGGACCACATAACAAACGAGACAGCCGACGGATTCAATGAACACAGAAGATAGCGGCGCACACAATGCACCTACACCAACATGGCTTACAAGACATTTTACACACAGAAGGCACACACAAGAAAACCGACGAATTTAATACGCACAAAATATAACGTACTCAAACAAAGAACACGAAAGGCAGCCTACGTACACAAGGAGCTATACTAACAATCTAAAATAAAATAAAATATGATGCATGATGTTGTAATCGCTAGATATACATAACGCAACAGCACCAACAACCTCGCCCCCCCCGGAAATAGTCTGCTTTTGACATGCGATTTAGTATAAATTTGTTTTGTAACATTCGTGTTTGTGTCAACATTGAGATGCACTTTTAGTCGCTTGTTAAAAGTCTGGGGGCATATTCTTCTAACATCGACATTCACTCCTGGACGCTTGCTGAAACTTTAGGTGTTATTTTTAACAACTTAAAGAAAATAAGAACCCATTACCCATTACCCCTGATGTTATGCTTTAGATGTTTTAAGTGCCAACAGTGTGATAAATGATTTTTGAACTAGTAGTGTACTAATATTGTTGTTTACACCGTCGTTTGCTTTTTGCGGATTATGTTTTGTCTCCGTGCCATACAATATCCCAATATCAAAGTTGTTATTTTGCTACGAGGGCTTTTCAAATAGGCCCTATGGTTTCGCTTGCGTACTTTAAGATTATCATTCTTGACAAATGATGCAATTGAAGGCACACAAGCAATTGGCCAAATACATGCATATGGAAACATTTGATAACCCACAAGCAATTTACTCCTTTGTACCAATAATATTTGAAGAACTGGAATGACTTGGTGTTGCAAGCAAGAGTGCAGTGAATATCAAATGACGGAGTGTTTTTTATTCAATTTGTAATTTCAATCAAATTGTATTCAATTCTTTAAGGTATGTCATTTCAGGGCAAGCTACGATGGTTTGTTTGTACGCTTCACAGTTTATGGCACAATTAAGGGATATAGCATAGGTTTTTTACCTATTTGTATGAAAGACGGATATATTCATAGTTGCACCGGATACATGCCAAAATTGCAGCATGCTTCAAAAGGCCAAAATAAATTATGTTTTTGTTTATCACATTTAAAAGTCATTGGTAAAAAGCTGTTTATATGGATAAATAGAAAGAAATCCGGACGAATGAACTATGAGGGACTTATTAAAATGAAAAACACTTATTTTATTATTAATAGTAGAAATGTTGATATGGTCATTGTTTTTTCATTTCCTGTTTATTGCCTCTGATGTTTTGAAGAGAATGGAAATATTTTTCTTAGAGTTTGAGTAAATATTTTTCATTATTACTAACAGTTATTAAATCTGTGATCATCGCTTACAGGGATCAATGTTAGTGTACAGTTTGCCTAGTCATTCACTGTCAACCAATCTGATATCATCGTTTATCATTGCTTTATCATTCTTGAGTTTGTTCCATTTGCACGTACATATCAAATATGCGGGAGCTTTTTGAAACAATGAATAGATGTCGAGAAATGCATTTTATTTGCAAATGCAAGGGCTATATCTCTGGTTTAACTAGTAAGCGCAGCGGGGAACAAACACCATTAAAACTCCCATACAATTTCAAGTCAACATATTTAGTGTTATTTATTTTTTGCTAAAACCAGTTTTACTTCAGAAATTCTCGTTAGAAAACAGCTGCGAGGAATGATCAGAGCATGTATTAGGTATATAAGATTCAGAAAAAATTGTAAATTATTTTTTTCTAAAGAGATAAGCTCTGCCCAAATTGAACAGTAGCTTTTAAAACAAATCCTATCATTTTTTAAACAAGTGTGATCTGTAAAAAGGCACTTGAACTATTGATCTTGACTCCTTAAAACACATAACGTGGAAGTTAATTTGGCCCCAATTTATCAAATATTGGTTTGAAAGGCAAGCACATATAAAAAACATATGGTTTATGTGCTTTTGAGTAACACTGATTTGCCAAATAGGTTGATATTGAAAATAGTTCATGTTTAATTGTTTCTGCAGGAATATCCGACCAGAGATTTCACGTTTAATTATATTTTTTATTTCGTATATATACACTGTGCTGTGTGTGGAGTTTTGTGCTCTTGTTCCATGTTTCTTGTGTGTGAATTTTTGTTTTTGTGTTCTATGTCTTTGGTATTTACCCTGTGCCAATAAACGGGGCTAATGATTAATCTTTTGGCTACTGAGCTTGTTTCTGTAGTTTTTTGAAGTACTTATGTTAGATTGACAGACAAGATGCCAGTATAAAATGACCAATTTGGCATGTTTGATGGATTTGTTTTTGGTTTGCCGAGATATTTGAGAAGTTTTTATTAAAGGGACTTTTCATATATAGAGATTGAATTTCTTTGAAAATAAATTGGATGCACTTCGGAAGGAAGTTGAATACGTTTAGATGGACACCATTGAGATGATTTTGAGTTATCATGTGCGTAATTTATTTAAATTCAGTGGAATTGATTCGGAATACGGAAGATGTTTTTGAATAAGTGTGGATAAAGATATCAGCAGGAGACTGTTTATGTTAACCCGGGTTAGCTCGATTGTCAAAAATATATTTTAAAATAATTTTGTTGACTGAATCTTGATATATGAATTGCTTTTTCTTTTAGAAAAGAAGACATATTCAGTTTATGGTACTACATGAATGTAAAATTTTCTAAGGGTATTGTACTGTTCATGCATGTTAATACTCAAGAATATATTATCTGTCTCGAAACACATACATTTGTTTTCAGCAGACTGCAATACGACATCTGAGTGGTTTAAATTAATATATGGCGAAATGAAATGCTCTTGTCACTAGATAATTGAAGGGCGTACCTGTTGTGACATCCATTTGACTAAGTGAACTTAATTATGTCAATTTTGCAGAAAAAAATAAGAAAATAACAGATCACACTAGAGATCACTCTTTTAGACTAAATTCAAATCGTATCCTTTCCGGGGAGGACCATATCACTCCTTACCCCATATATTTGTCAGTTCTAGTTCACCTCATATTCTTTTCTGAAGTCGCACCTCTTTAAAAGAAATATCCTCGATACAGTCCTGCTTGCTATTACGAAGTGTCAAATGAAGTTGTGTTTTTTCTTAAGGCAAGTGCTTTTAGGGCAAGATACCATGTATTGTTCGTAGTGGTTATTGTTCTATTTGTATAAACACCGAAAAATCATAGTCTTCAATATATGATGCACTGGTTTCATGCTCAAATCGCGGCACACTTTGTAAGGCCCTGATAAAATATCTGTTTAGAATCTCTTGTTTAAAAGTCTTGGCGAAAAGCTGTCTATATTGAAAAGGAAATAAACACCTGGCTGAATCAACAATGAGGGACTCAACAATTTGCATGATGAAGGTTTTTTGTTGTAAATAAAGTAGAAATGTTTGATATCCTCATTGTTTAATTATTTTTCAGTTTATTATCTCTTGTTCTCTGAAAATAATGATAATAGTGTTTATATAGTTTTAGTAAACATGTTTCTCTTTATGACCAAAACTATGAGCATGTGTTACAGTGATTACTGTCAGTATTAAGTTTACTTACTCATTCAGGGGTAACCATTCTCATAGCATCGTAATTATTCTGTAGGGGTTTTCATACTTGCTGTATGCGAGTTTCCTTTTTGAAATAATGAAAACAGATAACATATAGAATAGTTACAGTTGAAAGTTAAAATGGTATTAGTGGTAATAATGTCAGCATCTCATCCAAGAGGTGTCTTGGTTTGAATAGTACAAGGGACACTTTTGTGATCTTTTAAAATGTATACCAGCACTGTCAAAGGCAGTATCAAAACATTTTACGCAGATCTCTGTAATATTATAAGAGGGGTAAGAGATAGTGTTTCAGAGTCTTTGACGCAAAGCTTTATTTGAGGATAATTAAAAAAAGGTTTCATAATCTTTGATGTTTTAGGGATAGTCTAAGGGAGTTTCATTATATCTAAGTTGATTGTAGATCAATAGTTCAGATCGTTATAACTGTGAACGTTAATTATCGAGTACTGTCTGTGAGGCAGCAAGGTGTTTGGTGTTGCCTTTTGTCACTTTTCGGGACTGGCTAGATGTTACAAACTTGTTATCAGATACAATGAAACACATCATTTCACATATCAGGATGGTGGCGAAACCTTCATTCCAAATCAAAAACATTGCATTTGCAAATATGACCTTGCCATATTGTTTTTCTATTCGAAGTTTTTATCACATGTTTGAGTCAACTTTAAGAAATGTCAAAACACCTCAACATGTCATAGAGTGCTTTATTGTTTGTCCACCATACGTGCATTAAAGTGCGTCTTGAACAGTTAAATTGTCTGCATTAACATCATAAACCATTACCACAGTAGCTGCCTTTTCTGCACGACAAGATATACATCTTTAATAAAACATTTAATTTTACATTTTATTTGTTTCAAAACCAAATCAATCTATATCCCCGCGATGAGTTAATATTTCATTTTGGAAACTAAATGAATCGTATTTGATATGTTACTTTTTAAGAACAATTCATTTTGGCTTTTTAAAAGAGTTCTCACTTAAATAGTTCATATCTTAACATTACTTTTTAACCAAACATTGATGGATGATTCTCCATAATGCTATCATAGTTCAGTAATTTTGTTGAACATGACTTTATATAATTCTTTATTATTTTTGGTTCACCGAATTCCGCGATAGTTTCAAAATCATTTCATTTCATGTCATTGCATGATTGTGACTGTTATGAATTGTGGCAGGGAAAATAATCAGGATAGTAAAGCCAGACACATATCTCAGGCAATTTGTAATTTGTTAGAACAAAGCATGTCAGTTCAAATATAAATCACCCTCATCTATTGATCACAACTGACCAGCATTTCCAATGAACCTTCAATTTAAAATTTACCAAGAACAGATCTGATTATTGTGTATTCGTTGTCTACTGTAAAATAAAGGAACATTATTCAAATATGCAATATATATAAATAGATTTTGCGATTCATAAAATGTCAACTGTTTTTAGCAAAACATATAATCTTATTATTGTATCATAATAGAGACTGTCATTCATGTAATTGTCATACAGTTGTTTGCCTGCATAAATATTAACTAGTATATAATCTCATACTACGGATAATGCCGTTTCCTATAACTTCTTTTGCTTTTAGCACATAGACGCATTGAACAATCATCAGTATCCATCATCATTTTACATGTTTCACATAAAAGCATGCTTAAAAACATGTCGTTTTTTTCTAAAAAACAACAAATGGAAACACGTTAACCAATTAATTTTTCTAAATGATACAGAAGCTTTTCATCAATACATATCTTAAGAAAATCTTCTGTTCGAGAGATAAATTGCCTATTTTAATTGATATTTATTGTCGTATGCAAAATATATTATTTCTTAAATTAATTTCGTTTTTATAATTATCTGAAAGTACACAGTCATAATGATCAGAACTCACTCGCATCGGGACTTCTTACCCTTATGATTGCTAAATTATACCGCTTCCAATGACATATTGTTAAAACGCACACCCTCATCACCAACACGAAATGAAGAGTTTTGTTTGAATTGCGTCGAATTAATTTAACCAGTTCCGCTAGAAAAGGAAGTGATAAGAATCCACGGTTATAAAACACCTTTCAGTCTAATTACATACCGTATGCTCCACACATTGAAAGGGAGGACACGTTTGCGGCATGTCAAGCAAACCCCGCGGTCACAATGATGTGGTTATCGTTTGACATTGCTTAGATGACAACATGCGTGGTGCCTATTAACGGTTCGAAGACAAACACATAATATAATAAGCCTAAATATAGTCGTGTCTAGTTCCTTGACAATTCTATCACTGATTTTGATTGTACACATTCTCCTGAATCTGCAATTAATTCTTCATCTGTTTTCTTAATGTTGACGTTCCTTGATATACTCATAGTCCGATCTTAAGTAAAAGTCCCTTATGGAAAATTATTGAAAATATGTCAACTTCACTGAAATGGAACGAGTGCATGGATAATATTTTCGCTTTTAAAGATAGTACTTAATTTAAGATCACACTTAAAAGTAATGTTACTGTATACCAAGGTCGTTTTATTTGAGCCTAGCAAAAATGCAAACACATTTGCAACAGAAAAAAGGAAACTAAAATTGACACACTCATCACATGAATTATTCAAGAAAAGTGTTTTCCAAAAGCTTTATTGCTGCCAATTCGAGAACACTTCTGAACAAAATAATTTGATTTAAGTCCTCTTTCGTGTTCTCGATAATACTCCCAAAGGATTAATTTCCATTCTAGCGTATAAATGTGATGACACAGATTTGCTTTTTTATGTAATGTATGGGAGGTCGACATTAACAAAGACCTATGCTTCTTAATGTGTTTCGGTTGAAACACGCAGACCAAAATTTCAGTATAATTTTGCAAGAGTAAATGAAACTTAAATTGACATACCCATCGCATGAATAATTCAACGAAAGTGTTTATCAAACACTATATTGCTGCCAAATCGAAATCAATTTTAAACAGAAAATCCGATTTATGTCTATGTAATACAATATTGTTTTACTTTGTAGTATATATGAGGTTGAAATCCACAAATACCTTTTTGACCTTATTTATGTTAAACTGGGCAAAGTGCCAATTTTCCTTTGCAACAGAGGATAGGGAATTTAATTTCACAAGAAAGAGACAAAGAAATTGTCTTCTAAATTTTGAAAATTTTGTAATTTTGAACTAAACATCTCAGTTAGGTATACTCTTGACAGTTTTATGAAGAAGTTATATTTGCATGTATACATCTGATTAGGCAATCCTGGTATATGTTTTAATCTATAGGAGGTTGAACTTAATAAACACCTATAAAAGTTATTCTTGTATGTGCAATTTAAAATGCTGGAATACATTAAGTTTCATCTGTGTTATTGGCAGTGGAGACACGGCTGGATTTAAAGTGCTACGGAAAATATACCTAGTACATTTCATAACGTGTCTTGCCTTTTGACTCTTTTTCGCTTGACCGACAATGCGACATGTTCGCATCAATCTCGTTCATCAAATTAGATCAATAACTAGCCATGGCATATACAGATCATTTGATGCCATTTATAAGAAAAACAACATCAACTTTTTAATCATTCCAACATTTGGAAAAATATTTTCAAATGCAGAAAACGCATATACATCTTTCTGCTTACTATTCACTTACAGTACAAAATTCCAGTGGGGAAGACAATCATATTCTGAATATTGAAAAGAGGGAAGTTAACTGTTTTATATTTCATATTCTATTTACTTTATGACATGGCATTGAGTTTTTAGATTGTTATTTATTAATAGACTCTGAGTATGATTGTAAACGATATATGATCTATTGCAGTTTTGAGTGATGAAAACTCCTTCAAACCGCCTGGATACAGAAATGGAAAACACTTATCACTTTTGGTAAAGATGGAAGTAAGCTCATTTGTTTTTCTTTACTATGGGGCATAACTAATCAAATAAGTTGAGTCTATATATGTTATCACAACTTTTATAATAGAGCAGTCACCTTAGATCAAAGAGACGCTACGGTTGTTTTCCTATCTGACACATCAACATCACTATTGCATGCTCATTATTCATGTAATTAAAAATATTCATGGTTAACATAAACCTGTATGAAAGAACAGGAACTAACGATGTTAAACATATAAAATATTTCCAGAGTTATTTCATCCGTTCTCAGAGATCAAAAGAACATGATCGTCACGATCAGTGTCTATAAGACCATTCTAACGTATGTGACCTTGCTATTGTAATATAATAATGATAATGATTTTGGTGATAAACCCGCAATTATAACAGTTATTATAATGAAGATGATAATAACAACTTTTTTATGTTAATAATATTTTTGATAGTTACATATTCAGTCAACTAATAAATTGCAACACATTGGCACAAATCCGCACCATGATTACATAGCATATTTAGTGACAATATGTTTGATATTCCATGATATGTGTGAAGATGGAAAATAAAACCATACATTTTCATCAATCAAAGCTGTGTTTGCCATTTTCTTATAAATGATTGTTAAATGTAAAACTCGAATCTTTCTATTTAGTGACAAAATTGCTGCATGCGACACATAATAATTGATTAATGTTGTATATAACATCCTTTTGAAGACCTTCAATTGAAACATCGGTTTTAATATATTTCCTTTTGGTGTATTTTGTTGTAGGCAACTGCTATCCACTTTCGTTTCAGCATTCCCTAGGAACTAGATTTAACGCCACACACCTTTGTGATCTGTATGTGAATGTAAAGGGTGAACGTTCCAAGAAATTTTGAAAATGAAAGTAAAAACTTATTTAATGAAACTTTTCTCGTTTTCAGTCAAAACGCATTAGTGAATAATGTAAATAATTTTATCAATGAATTTGTCCAAAATGTATATAAAAAACAAGACCATTATGAATTTGTAACAATGCAAAACCTGTTGATTTGATACATTGACAATAATACGGACAAAATAAGGGAATCACTATTGTGATAATTGTGCGATGCAATTAACATGTGACAAATGCTTAAATATTGTTCAAAGTTATGCCCCGATATTTATTTATGCATCTTTCTATTTATATTTTGATGCGATATATATATATATATATATATATATAATTAAGAGATGAATCGAAAAATGATGTGTGGTCAATGAAAGCTTTTTTGAAATACTTATCCAGATTACATCATGGTATCTTTAAATATGTTATGAGCATTTAGTGTGTTTTTGAAAGCGATGTCTTCACGTAAACTGTCGAATATATGAAGAAAAATTGTGTTCCTGTGTCAATAATGAATTTGCTCTAGTAGGAAAATGGGTCAGATGAGATACAAATGATGCATTATATTACATTTCACCTTGGAATTACAGCTCTTGGAACAGGTTATTGCAGAACAAAACATGATAAACCTCCCAATAACGTGTCTCTGCCTCAAACAAGCCATTATAAAACGCTTGAACGACCTATTTCTCCACATTCTCCATCAAAATAACCTCATTAATGCTAAAAAATCGTGTTTTGCTTAAAAATCTAATTGCAATTGATCATTGTTAGAATATGACATTTGTCTTGTGAAACATGTGCATATGTAGCGCATACTGTGTTAGACAGGCTCTTGACGATACCATTGTATGAAACTTTAAGGCGACGATTTATTTCTTATGAGACATCGAAGCGACGTTTTATTTTTAATGAAACATCAACGCGATAATTTATTTCTATTACGTTTTGAGATTCGTTATTAACTTCAATGTGTTTGCATTTCATCATGAACAAGCAGCCACGGGTGCGAATCTCCACAACCATTTTAATTGTACGGGAAACACTTGAGTGCTATGCAGACAAGTATCTAATTTATTGCATTCAAACATTTATAAAATTAATTAAATTCCAAATATTATTATCATTACCTGCATTCTACTGCATTAGCATTACCATATTGATATATCTCTTTGCATGAAACCTAGCTCTCTTTTGGTGTTTCTACCCACGCAAAGGAGGAGCATGAGACATTCTTAGCAAACGCGGATAAACAAGACAACCCACGCAAACGTGTGTTAAACAGAAGTCAAGCCACGAAAACGAGGAACTATGCAAACAAGGAGCATACAGCACAGTCTACCCAAAAAGGAACATAACACAACGAAAGCAATTAAGAATAAAAAACGAAGACAGACAAAAACTAGAAGAAGCACACCAGACAACCCTGTACACGAAGAAGAAAACTACGCAATGAAACTAACCCCAAGAAGGAGAACACAATACAACCTAGGCAAAGAACGATCTACCAGGACAACCAACCCAAACAAGAGGCATTCAAGAAAAATATACAGACATAGAGCTCACAAGACTTCTTTCAATAATAAGACAACTTAAGCAAACAAGGAGCACCAAGACAACTTTCGCTTAGTAGGAACGCATAACATAACCTACGCGAACATGGATCACAAAGGACAACCCATGCTAACAAGAAGAACATACATGTTATTCAAACTGACCAACAACGAACAAGCAAGTCACCACACTCAAACAAGGACACACAATGTGAACACGTTCTTTAAGCTTCGAAAGCAAAGAACATATTAGACATTACGCAAATAAGGAGCACACAAGTCAACATTTACAAACTATGAACACAACCTATGCAAAAAACGCGCAAAGGGAAACAAACAAGGGAAGTCAGACAGCGAAAAGGCACATTGTGAAATGCTAACAAGGAGCGCGCACGAAACCAAATAGGCAAGAAATGACCAACAATGGAAACAAAATAAAACAAAAAAAAAAAACAAACAAAAAAAAACAAGAAAGCATACGCAAAAAGGAGTTACCAAGACAGTCGAATCAAAATCAAAACAAATACAAAGAGGACCAAACAAATCTTTACAAAAGGAGCAAGTACAAATTGCTTATGCATTAAAGACCACACATACTACAACATATGCTAACAACAGTGTGTGTATATACCACATGATAAATGACGTTATATAAAAAAAAAATTATGCTACATCGGAAGGCAACATTTTGCGCAAACCGAAAACTTGAAACAATAACTTTTCTTTTACTACACCATTTTAAATGAAACAAAGGGCAGTCTATGCAGTCTATGTCGCTTAAAGAGCCCCGACTTCGTTTTACTTCCGGAGTTTGATAAGGTGATTAGTTTCATCAAACACTTCAACAAACCTGTTTCCAAAATAACAATTACAGTGCTCCGTCAGACGACCGTTTTGTGAAAAGGTTTGTCAAAGTGTTTTAATAAATGAGACTTTCAATCAAAATCTGGTTTGTTCCTAAAGGTAAGACCGAAGGCGGGGCTCGTTAAGAGTAGTAGACTGCGCTATATTTTATTTAAAATTGTGTAGAAATAATTATCTTTGATTAAAGTCTTCATTCGAAGCAAAATATTGTCCTCCGACTTAGCATTTATGACGCAATTTATTACGTGGTATACACATATAACAAGGAGCGCATTATATAACCCGTGCAAACATATTACATACAGGACAACACACAAAAAAATACAACATTACAACAAACGATAGTTAACCACTATATGAACACCTGAAATTAGTCTTCAATCTTCCATTAGCTTCTGCTCAAAAACTTTAAACAATGATCATTAACATTTTGAAACTGAATGGCCATATTGGGACACGTTCACATTTTAATGTTTATGTTTAATTGCAGAAAATGCTTACAATGAAGTTGCATTGCTTATATTTATTTTAAAATGTTACAGAAAATGCTCAATTTTGCCGAAAAGCGTAAGTTACGCTATTTGAAAACAAAATTATGTTTTTACAAGAACCGACTGATTGCTGTTGGTGTTTGTTCATAAAGGTAAGTGATATGACTAGCTTCAAACACCGTATAACATATCAATGTTATCCCAAATTTATGAGAAACGAAGTTTTAACCATTACCAACACTAACGACAAACAACCCCCTTGTTCCAGTAACAAATGTATCAAATGTAACTGATATGATATTAAGCACAAAAATGTCTAGTAACATTTAGTTTGTGTTAAAAAACGCTCTTTTGTTCTCATCAACATACTTGTATTAGTGGTATGTTTTTTTTCCGGACTTTTCTCAAAATTATAATTTATTAATCAACTATTACGTATTTGGCGAGATACAGAGACAATTGCGGTACCAATACCAGGCAATAGAAGACAATATATGCCAGAACTCGGCCAATATCAACGAAACTCGTCTAATATTAGTTTCCTCCGTTTTGATTGGCTTAAAAACTCGCCTTATATAGGATTTGAGAAATGGGCCATTTTCATTGGCTGTCGAAACTCGCCTAATATGAGAAATATGCCGGAAATTTTTAAAGGCAGCCATTTTGTTTTTAGTTTTCCGACTGTTTTGAAAAGTTTGTGCTTCTTATAAACCTATTTGTAATACTTGAACCTATTGAATGATTGAACCACCTTGTACGGTTTGATATTACAGTTGTATTTAACCCGTTTGTGGATTTTACGACTACATTGTATTACGATTTTGTACACCGACAAAATGGACGACGAAGATGAAACATTTGACGTTTGGCAAATGATTAACGAATTTAAGACGAAAAGACATGCTTCCTTACAATGTTCAGTGCTTTATTCATAAGTATGTGCAATGTCACTCTTATGATGCATGTCAAAAACAGCAAAGTCAAGTCTAGAAAAGCAGACACTATGAATGAATAAGGGATAAATATGGCTTCACTGTGAACTTAAAAGTAAGTTATAAGAATGTTTTTAACCAAAATGGTAATAGTTAATTAATAAAATACTTATTAATTAGGTGATTTCATATTGGCCCAGTTATTTGTCCTCGGTCAGCTGTATTTGCCTTCGCCCTTTCGGGCTCAAGCAAATACAGCTAACCTCGGACAAATAACTAGGCCAATAGGAAATCACCTAATTAATAACATTATAATATGGACCATAATGCTTTGTTAAGTCAATAAATATTCGTTTGATCTTCTAGCATTGCAGGTGTATTTTTAAACGCTTTTTATGAATTCCTGTGCCTTATTATTGAAGCAAATTGCTTCATCCTATTTGAACTTGGAAGGAACCTTGTCACATTTATGTGGAGCATACAAGTAACATCAACCTTAATTTCTACGGTAAATGATGCTGAGATCATATTGAAACGGGATTACTGACATTTGATGGGAATGTTTAGTGCTAGAATTGACAAGAGCATTGGGTTACAGGATTTCTAAGACAAGTGAAGCATTGTACATGTATTATGTGGACTTATTAATACGAAATAAACTTTGATCTGTTCTGCTCTGTTTTAATTTCCAATCACAATTATTGAAAGATAAAGACACATGGCTTTATTTATGAATTTGTTAATAATTATCGGGAATATCAACCATGTCGAACCATTGTTTCTAAACAAGGTGGCACAGTTTACTTGCATTGTGTATGTACGTCATTGGCGACACTTATGCCTGAATGTGAATGTTTTTACATTCATTTCTTGGTTCAGCATGCACAAGTTTTCACATCATTGTATTTGACTGACCATATTAGTTGAAACAGTGTTTTCGTAAATACAAAGGTGAATAGGTAATGCATGAAGAATATAAACTAATTTTTATTTCACTCGTGATCATAGAAAAATAATATACGACCTAACACTGACATAAAAAAATATCCGTTATATATTTCTTTGAACATTTTCTTTACATTTATTGTCAATATAGTTCTCGTCAGTTAAAAATACTAGTTTAAATCAAATGCTTTTTAAAGTAGAAATAGCATAATCAATAACCGCGCAAGAGCGATCAATGAAGATAATTGAAAGTCCCACTGGTTGTGTGCAAAATTCCCTGTGTTTTTGGGGAAAATCCCCTTTCAGAAATATGGCAAGTATCACATAGAAGATGAAATGTTGGCTTTGTAAGTAATTGTCTACCGATACTGCCTTTCAGGATTTAAAATGTATGATATATGCATTGTTCTAAGTCTTATATTTCATAACACTGGAAGCAGGTGCTGTAGATATAAAAGGCGGAACACGCGTACAAATTGATCAAGACTCTTTTAATCTAAACCTCTTTTTCTTCGAAAATTTACTTATCTTAAATAGACAGAAATCGATAAAGCGTCATGGTTGTTTTCTTTGGTAAGAATATTTTTATTTTAAAATTAAGTGTAGAGATTGCCATCAGATTTATAGGGTTGTATCAGGAATTTCATTTAGTAATGAATGAAAATGACACTGCCGGACACACCTAAAAAGTATAAATGATCAGTCTTTTCCTAGGTGTACCAAGGGTTTTCTGAACATGTTTTGAACAGTGTTTTCAGAGTAGTTCAATTTTTCAAATATATTTTCTCGCCGTCAGCATATCTGTGGTGAACTATATTCCACATCTAAATAATGAATTTTAAATAACAAAATTCGCATCTACACGCACATGTGCAATAACGTGACAATCATGTTCTCTTGTTTCTCCAAGTGATGGGTGTTCAAAAACTTGTTCATCAAAGAAGTCAATTGCATCCAGGAGTGTTTTTACTAGTTCAAATGTTAGAGTTATACAGTGCATGCATGCAGACATTACGAAAGGATTGCACAAAGTTTATAAAATACTGGGTTTAATTTGACTTCCATAACTTGACGTTAAATTTGTCTGACATTTGGAAGTTATAAACTGAGACTTCTAAACAAAAATGTGTGTTTATCTTCTTGATTTTCTGCATCGACTGAAAAAATCCGGTAACATTTTATAACATATTACTGATACTATATCTGAAAAATCTGTTTGAATCACATTCGGCGCCAAGATACTGTAAAGTTGTATGCATTTCGCATTGGCAAGTGTAAAACCATTCGCAATATCAACATATTTCAGGGAACATTAATTAATGTCTGAATTAATTTGATATGTATGAGATAAGGTTCATCTTTCAAACCAAATTATTGAGCTTAACGCATTATCCTATGCATTTGCATGTTCATGTTTCATCCAAAGCATAAACTGACTTTTGCATTGGTCTCAGGCAGATTGGCACACTGGAAGACACACCTATGACTGATTGGCAGTTGATAAAAATAATCGCTTGACTGGAGATTTGTTAAATTATTAGTCTGCAAGACTACATTATGCTTATTCACAACTTAATTGTATGTACCTTAGGATGTCGTAAATGATATTGGGAGGGTAATATTATTGCAATCAATATAAGTTTTTTTCTGTTTTCAGACCAATCTTCTTTTTTTACCTTGATATTTCTCACTGTGTGGGAAGGGACACCGGATATAGCTCAAAAAGTGATAAGTAAACAGACAATTATGCATTTGTTTTAATATACCAGAGGTAAGATCTTGCTGTGTTAACGCATATCTACCGTATCCACAAATGAAGCAAGTGTTTGAACAAATAGCTGAATGCTAAATTTGGCCTATGGTATACATTAAAGTGCTTACGGTTTAGCAGCCCTCGTAAAAGGTTTCTTCAAATCTGAGATGATCACCTCAAAACTTACTGAATTTCGACAAGTATTGTTATTTTTAGGAAATATATAGAATCAATAAAAAAAACTGCATCGAAGGATTTCACAAGAATAAGCTCAACTATTTTTATTGTAAGAAATAGCAATGTAACTTTTAAACTGTTAAAGATATGCCCTTAGAAATGTTCACAGTACTGTACTGGGGATAGCCGTTTTATGAACTGGGGATTGTTTCAAAGTTGAGAAATGTGTGTCCTGGTGATATAAATTAAAATGGGACAAAAATTTATAGTAACACTGTTAATATAACCTAAACATGTATATGTCTATTTCGAACTTTCAAATAATCTGCAAAAAGTGAGAGTACAATTTGATAAGAAATTATTGAGCAAACTTTAGTTAACAATGAGTTTGATCCTTGCTCTCCTAAATGAACGTATATATGCAAGCTGCGTAAATATCATGGTTGGTCACAATACATTCTTTCTCACTGAAGTGAACGAGCAGAGACCATTATTATGTTCTAAGTAATACCAACATCGACCCAAGCTTGAAACAAAGCCTTACATGTTCAAAATTTGATCACAATATCCATACTGGTGACTTTCTGTTTGCAAAAACGTACCTACTTGATTTACAAAGCAATTTTATATATATGAATAGCAAACACCACATAAATTCTACGGCCATATGTTTTGTGTTTCTCAATAAATCAGATTACCGGCGTATTTCAAATATTTATATAGTGATGCTTGTGAAAAAACACATCATGGTTGACTATAATTTATGACTGAAACAGTTTTGAGTGCATACAGATACAAAGAACAACAACATGTTTTTGCTCTCATCCCTCGATATGGACAACATCGAACAATATCCCTCGATTTTGTGAAATATATCACCATAAAATACAAAAAATGATAGAAAACTGTCTATGTGTCAAAACCAAACGCTTATTGATTGATCACTTTTTGAGCTATATCCGGTGTCCGTTCCCACACAATGTTTCTTCCATCAAGATATATTCATCATTGAGATTTTGTATTGACATTCTAATTCACCAGCTAATTAAAGCAGACCGGTTAATTCTTTGGTTTGGTTAAAGTAAGTCGAAATGCTGCTTACTTATTGGTCAATATATATACAATAATGAATGTTGATCAATTTAATTTACGAAAAGAATACCTGCGGATAATTCACACATCTTATTTAATGTCTTCAATTGTATAACACTACTTACATGTTAACAAATTAAATTAGATATTTATGTCATGTAAATTTAATTTCCGTTCTAGTTCATGTGCTAAAAAACAAGCACTTCACCTAAATTAACTTTTGTTAAAGTATATACAGATGGACATGTAGCATTACATAGTTGTTTCTTGTCATTTTGCCTTCATTTCTAGCTGTAAGCCCGTGTATTTATCAAAATATGAGCCCAACCTAACAGTTAAGTTGTGTATATTTATCATGTGGACTTATAACATTACATAGTTATATCATGTAATGTTATCACTCGTTTTAGATGTAAGCTCAAGTACTAATAAAAACCTGTGTCTTGCTTTGTTTTGGCTCTTCGATATTCTTTGCATTTCATATTATCAATACATTTCATAGTTTGTGTTTAATCTGAGGAAGAATATTTTATCCGTCTAAAAATGATGACTGGGACTTTTAGCATGGCGCTAAAGCTAATTGTGTCCACTGCTCGCTCCTTGGAACTTTCTTCATTGGTTAATATGTGAGAACGTCAAACCCTTTGACACGATAATGGTAGAATTGTTATATATATTTGTCAACAAATGTTGGACTTGCCTCTGTGTTAGCAACACAACAAACTGTGACATGTGTCACCCTTGTTATACTGTGTGGGAAGTGTTTTTGTTATGCGGGAATTACCTAATGTTAGTCTTTTTATTGCTTGATTCCTAAAACGTTCTCCGGGGAGTTCATTTTATGTTATACAATGCAGCAATTGAATAATAGAAGAATCATTTCAGAAGAAATATTTGTCAACAAAAGTTGAGTTTGCCTTTGTTATAGCACCGTGACAACGGATTTCTTGCTGATGTTTTTATGTATGTACCAGTTAACTGTTACAGTATATGTCAGTAAATTATTTCCTTGCATTAGTTGGAAAAGTCGCAGTTGTCTGTAGATGTCTTGACATTTCAAGTTCGATGTAGCGTAGTATTAGGGATTGAATTCGTACGCTGTTTTGAATACGTTAATATTAGGCAACAGTAAATGATTCGGACACTCCCCAATAAAAAATACATTTACACTTAGTTACCTGTCCTGAGTGATTCAAGAGGCAAACAAAGAGGCACCAAATGCTTTAGGACTTAGTAGCCAGACATGATACGTTGGTAAAGGTGACAAGTTATTTGTGTTTGGTTCAATGCTTATGACAAACATTGAATCTGTGATTTTCAACTTGTTTCTATAAAGGAACAAATGATAGTTAAAAGTAAGTTTTGTTTTGTTTTATTTTGTAAATAGCCATTTTGATTAAATGTTCATGTAATATTATAAGTGTGTAAGTGAAAATTATCTTTTGTAAAATGGACGATGATCTTGTTATATTTCTTTGTATAAAGTAACATCTAAACGATAAATGTTCTACGAATGATCTATTTAAACGAAACGCCAAAACGGGATAACGCCAAGACATTAACTATCTTAACCTTAACGATGTCTATTGAAACGAGAGCCTCTTCGATCATAAATATAATAGGTTCGAAGAATGTTTTGATTAAAGATGTATATTTTCGACAATTATATATCATACAAAAGGAAATTGTTTACATGTTATTAATAAAAATCATATATTTAATATAATCTCAAGTCATGGTAAGCTCAATTTTTGCATTAAATCACAATTTACAAGACATTGTACATTAAAAGTATGTACCAATTGAATGTCTAGAACAGTCACGTGTTTTGGACTCTCAAAAAATGTTTCAGCTCAAACTTTGTGATAGAAACACGTACATCGATAATTAGAAGCTTCTTGAAGTCAGGAGTAAGCACAATGTTAAAGTAAATTGATGCATAATCTTTACAGAAAGCTATGGAAAATAATTGCCATATCTATCAGTTGTTTTTTCGAAATTATTTTCAAGAAGAATGAACTTTCTAAAATTAGTTCCAGGGATTGGTAATTTGAGGAAAAAGTGTGTATAGTGTTTTTTTCAAGTTTCCTTGCATGCCGGAAAAAAAGGCACCACGTTATATTAAATTCAAGGTCAAATTGGATGTTATTAAGACTTTAGTTGAATTTAACTGTTGAATTTTACTGCATTTACTTAGGATTATTTCTTTTTGCGCATTCTCTATTCAAATGGTTAATAAAAAAAACAATAAAATATATGTGATTTTGTGTGTGGGAAGATTTAAATGAGAATAGTTTGTTTGAAACATTAGATAACAAGAAGACTACCAACACAACAAAATAAAAGGTTCAACTAAATCATTATTTCGCTTTAAATGCTACAGAAATGTTCATTTGCGGCTATGTAAAACGATTCCTAAAAACTTCGGAAACAGGACACACAATCTACACAACTAAGGAGTATAAAAACCATTCTACGAACATTAAGCATACAAGAAAACATTCGGAAACAATGAACACATTAAACGAAATAAGGAAAACACAAACAGGATTCAGAAAACAAGAAAACGTGCGTGAATTAAAAGCACACATACCAACCTCTGTTAAGACGGATTACTCAATAGAATATACATAAGCCAAGGTCCAAACAACAATACATACGACATCCTTCACTCATAAGAAGCAATTATGACAATCTCCCGAAACAAGGTGCACACAAGATTATTATGGGTTGGTTTCACCTCTATTAGCTGCTGCACATTAATGTACTCAATAATAATCATTCTATTTTGAAAGTGAAATCTCTAAAACGCGTATAGCAGTGTTCATTTTGTCTATAAGGTATGATGAATGATGTTGCAATCGCTTCATATATATAAGGCAACAGAAGCACCAATTTTACCCTCGCAACTAGTCAAAACTGCTAATGACATGCGATTTAACACACGATTAGTAGTGTAAATTTCGGCTTGGTGTAAACAAAGTTCTGATATTCTCATGACATTATAAATGCATTACTTTTTTGTCACGGCATTTCCATTCCAACAAAGTTGGCTTAAATGCAATGAATTCACTTTATATGTCAACTGCCTTACTGTTTAATTGCACAAACAAATTATTCCTTTTATCTTTCGGGAAAAGCGGACAAATGCAATAACGTTGATATAATTATTTGACCTGAGAATCACAGGAAATTGCAATATCATTTTTGCACTTGTGAGAAACTTTCTCGCGCTAGATATGTAAATATTAGACACACAGTAGCACTCTGATATTCGAGGTGAACCTTCTACCAACATCGAGTAGCGTGTTGATACTTTGGTGTGTGTTTTTTATATTAACACTGAGATGGACTTTTAGTCGCTTGGTAACAATTTAGGGGCATTTTCTCTTAACATTGAGATTAATTCCTTGAAACTTGCTGAAATTGTACTTGTTTTTTTAACAATAATAAGACCCATTCCCCAATATTTAATGCTTTAGATGTTTTAAGTGGCAAATGTGCGATTAATGATTCTTAAAATAGTAGTTAATTAATATTGTTGTTTACACCGTCGTTTGCTTTTTGCGGATTATGGTTTGTCTCCATGCCATACAATATCCCAATATCAACATTGTTATTTTGCTGTGAGGACTTTTCAAATAGGCCATACAGTTTATATTGCGTACTGTTAGATAATCATTCAACAAATGCAAAAGAAAATTTGCTTTCATTTCGCAAAAAATAATGCAAGTGAATGCCTAAGCTTTTGGCCAAATACATATATATGGAAGCATTTGATAACCCTCAAAATTTTAGTTATTGGCTTTAATGCAACTTGTGATGATTGTAATATTATCAGGATTTAACTCTTTTGTCCCCATTGTAGAATGGAATGTCTTGGTTTTGTAAGTAAAAGTGCAGTGAATATTATTTTTTTTATTGTAATACCAATCAAATTGTGTTCATTTCTTTTGGTTAGTCATTTCAGGGCAAGCTACCATGGTTTGTTTGTACGCTTCAGAATTAATGCCACAATAAAGGGATAAAGCATCGTTTTTTACCTATATGTATGAAAACAGGATATATTCATAGTTGTACCGGATTCATGCCAAAATTGCAGCAGCAGCATGCTTCATAAGGCCCAAATACATTATGTTTTTTGTTGATCACATTTGAACGTCATTGGTAAAAATCTGTTTTTATGGATAACTAAAAAGGTATCCGGACGAATAAACTATGAGGGACACAATTATTTAAATGGTAAAGCTTATTTTCTTATTATTAAAGTAGAAATGTTGATATCGTCATTGTTTATTTCATTTTCAGTTTATTGCCTCTGTTTTTGTGAAGAGAATGTAAATATTTTTCTTACAGTTTGAGTAAATATTTTTCATTATTACTAACACTTATGAAAGCTGTGATCATGGGATCAATGTAAGTGTACATTTGGCTTAGTCATACACTGGCAACCAATCTTATATCATCGTTTAACATTGCTTTTTCATTATTGAGTTGTTCCATTTGCACATACATATCAAAAATGCGTTTCTTTTTTCTAAAAATGAAGTCCGGAAGTGCATTTTATTTGCAAATGCAAGGGCTATAACTCTGGTCTAACTAGTAAGCGCAGCGGGGAACAATACCCCAGATGCAAAACTTCATCACACCATTAACATTCCCCTAAGGCTTCATGAATGCAGGTAATTTTATTTAAGAGTTTTGGGAAATATTTCAGGGATGACATTGTTTATTAATTATATGACCATAACTCTGGTTTGTCTTAGTGCAGCGGGAAGCTAAACCAGAGGTACACAATTCCATCACCCCATAAACATTCAACTTCATGGTTTTATGAGTCTTGGAATTGTAGTTTTTGAGTTTTGAGCGGAACAAGTTTGCATACTAATTGCGGAAATGCGGATTAAACTTTATGGAGTACAACATGATAAGAACGCAAAGTGGTATATGTGGTTTAGTTTTCTGCCTGTCATCCAAGAGTGTGTTGGTTTGAATCCGACCAGGGAAACATTCTTGGCCTTTTAAAATAGACACTGTCAAAAGCAGTTTCATAATGTATGATACACGTCCGTGTACGACTCAATATCATAGGAACGTAGAGTCTCGTGAGTTTTATAGTCTTTAAAGCTCTCTTCTACGGGTAATTAAAAAACAGTTTGCCTTTATCATTTGTCGGGCCTGGCTAGATGGAACTTGTTATCAGATATTTTAGTAGAAAATATCTTATTATTTGTTAGGATGGTGGCGAAACCTTCAGCCTTGCTTTTGCAAATATGATTTTGGGTTATTTTTTTTCGGTTTGGAGCCTTAGTCACACGTTTTCAACTGTTAAGAATGTCAAAACACCACAACATGTGCTTTAATGTATGCCCTTCAAAGTTTCCGCAGTGTGATTTGTAAGGTATTTTCATCTATGCATAAACTTCTCTGTTCGTTAATCTATCATGTAAAACTTTGTCTCTGATAGGTTTTGGTTCCTCCCAGAAACAACTTCAGTGTAAAAAGACACGGCAAATTGAAGTCATATGGCCATCTTTATGTCACATCAGAAATCATTCTGGTCTTAGAGCATTTGTTACCTTCAACTTTGGCAAATGTTGCAATGTAAAACAAATTCCAGTTTTGCAAAAACCATCCGAATCGGCCCTTAAGACTTACGCTCAATATGTAAAAGGTAATGACCAAATATTGTCAGTGATGCACTTAACATCACAATATTTGTCCTTTGTTATTTGTCTGAGGAATGGCTATGCGTTACAAACTGGTTAGCAGAGATACAGTATATTACATCGTTTCATATATCAGGATGGTGGCGAAATCTGCATATCTGATCAACGACCTTGTTTGTGTTTGTAGAACTTTGTAATATTGCTTTTTCAGTTTGATCCTTTGTCACATGTTTAAGACAACTGTCGAGACGTCGGGAAAAAATGCTAAAACTTTAACGGTCACATTTCACATTGTGTGCGGTTCCATGTTATCTATACACCTTTCTTAGTGTACAGGTATGTGCATGTGTTTGCCAGTAATCGTACATTGTATCTGTGACATGCGTTGCTTCAATCATTTTTCTCAATAACGTTTTTTTAAGAATAGAAGTGTCCAGGAATGCGCCCATCAAATGTCTCTTAGATTTTATGCGGTCAGGAATGCGAACCGTTTAAGGCTTTCAAAATTGAAGTGACCAGGAATGCGTCTTGTTGCAATCTTGTTGGAACTAACAGAAAATAAGGTTATGAAATGTATATTCTACCAACCCTTATCTTCTATCAATATTTTATGTAGCACAATTTGAAGTCAACATATTTAATGTTAAAAAATATTTACCAAATACAAGTTTTACTTCAGAAATTATTGTTAGAAAACAGCTGCAAGGAATGATAGGAGCATGTAGAAGGTATATGAGATACAGTTAGAGTTTTTTAAAAAAAAACTCTGCCCAAATTGAGCAGTACGTAATATCAGCAGAAGACTGTTAATGTTTACCAAGGAGCTGGCTGGATTGTCAAAAACATTTGTTGACTAAATCCTGATATATGTATTGATTTTTACATTTAAAGAGTATTCACTTATATAGTAATATATGGATGTTATAATTTTCTTGGGGAGTTATCGTGCTTATACAGGTAAATACTGAAAAAATACATCATCTGACTCAAAAAAACATAAACTCGTTTACAGCAGACTGCATAAACGACCTATAAGTTGTTTAAATTAATATTACGCGACATGAAATGCTCTTGTCACTATGAAATTGATAATTGGATGAGGGCATAATGTATTTGAATGATGAAGCTTATTTTGTTTTAATAAAGAAAAACTGTATGTAATTCTTTATTTCATTAACAGTTTATTTTCCTTTGTTTTGAAGAGATATTTAATAATTTCATACAGTTAAAGAAAATATTTTTCTTTACTGCAAACAGTAAAACTGTGATCGTTGTTTGAAGATAAACGCATAAATGATAATTTTGCTTACTCATTCAGTCAAACACTCTTATATCATCGTTTAACGTCCGTGAACCATGCTTCTGTTTGTATCATTTGTACATATCCATCAAGTGTATGGTTGTCTTGTTTGCAAAAAATGCAAAGGAACCTAAGCAAATGTGAATGCATAGTGATATTCGTTGTTTAGGTGTCCGTGTCTTACCTCAATAGTGTGTAGGTTTGAACTAAACCAGGAAAACTTAATTTGCCTCTCAAAATAGAACCTAGCAGTGTGATTATATAACATTCTGTTTCATTTAATTATTTCAAAGGTTAGCTGCATGACTGTCAGAGTCTTTGACGTCAAGCTTTATTTCACCGACATTCAGGGCATTTCATGAGATTAAAAGTGGCTATAGATAATTTGTTTGTTTTGTTTTATGTCATAACGGTGAAAGGTTATTATCAAACATTGTCTGATGCCTGAGTAATTTAGGGTAACGATTAAGTAAACAGCGATACAATGAAATACATTATTGTATTGTTCATGATGGTCGCAAAACCTTTATAACTGATCATCAACCTTGTTTTAAGCGATATTGTTTGGAGCAGTTGTCACATGTTAGAGACAACCGTTAGAACTTTCATGATACAATTTGATTTTTTAAAACAAATTGTCAAAGCGCCTAAGTTTACATTGTACATCACGTAAGATTTGATTTTGGGTATGAATCTAGTTTGCATGTTCACCAGTTTCATCTGTAAATTTTCCTTAGAACTATACATTTACACTTTGTTGTAGATGATAATTATTTAAAACTGAGAATGATAGTTGGTGTCTGGTTTGCCTCTGCGTCTGACTTGCTATTTTTTATTTTCTTTTACCGATTTGTATCGTCTAGTTTTCAAAAATAACTTTGTTTAAAGTCTTTAAGTGTTTATAAATATCTGCTATATAAACCTTCAGCCAATTGTATAAATATGCATAAGTCTTAACCAGAGGTTATCTTTTAAAACCCATTTTGTTGTGTTAATTTATTTGGAAAAACTGCTTATATAAATAAAATTATCAATACCAGTCTTGACTAGCTTTTTGAAAAAATGCCATAATTTTTATCGCTTATTGACTTATCAAAAACACTTCCCCACTAATTTCGACGAGCTTGTAGAAAATGAACACTAGGTGAATAGACAATAGAAGTCACGCTTAAACTGGGGTAAGAAAACGTTTACATAGTATGACCCTTTCTACTTTTGAGCAGTATTATTGACACAAAAAGCCTCATTTTGACACAAAATACTATTTATTTGACATGAATAACACAATAACATAACAAACAAAACAAAACAATGAACTTGTGACCTGGAAAAAGTAGCATATAGTTTTAAGTAGGTTAAAAATTAGAAAATCAATATTTACAATAAATAATATTCATTATATTCATGCAGACAAATACATAAAGTTAGATGGATAAAAGCACTGTATACAATTATAACATCAACCGACAATCCCGATTAGACGGCCAGTCATCAACCGCGGTTTTTAACATATTCTTGTGAGATACCATACTGACATTTGACCGTGCTAAAATGTAATGTTGGCAATTGAAATCTATAAAGAAGGTTTTGGTTGAAGTGTTTCTCAGCGACCAAAAGTTTAACTTGCTCTTCACAATGTATTATATTGAATTACTTTTATTGTTCATCAACATACTTGGAACAAACTGTTATTGCTCTAAATTTATCAGGATTTGCCTGCATTGAGGGAGATACGGTACATTGAATGTTCATTAAAGGTGTTGTTGTCAAAGTGAGTGTACGATCTAAAAGTAACATTTATTTTTATAAATGACTATTATTACTCTTTCATAATGGTTGTTATGAGGTTGTAATTCTCGCTAAGGCCGCAATCTAGTTGACATTTTTACACATACAAAACCTAAGAAAGATATTTAACACAGTTTTGCTTTCTGGTCTCGACCTTTTTTTCTATGTTACGATCAAAATTAACCACATGTACGCATGTAGAACGTTGAAAACATAATATCGTTTTCATTCTATAATATAATTCTGCATTTCCTCTGTACAAAGTGGGAACATTGGTCCTGTATATTGTAAATAAATTGATATATACAACAATGAAATTTATATTTGAGTATTTAGAAGTACGCATATTTAGTATCCTGTTCTTGTGATTCGAAATCTACTGTTATCCTAATAAATCATGTCATAACTAAAAGATAAAAAGACTAAAATACAAATGAAATGATTGATAAACAACAAAGATGAAATGATTTGTATCAGGTTTTTCCCGTTTGAATGATTGTGGGAAACGCTATTAAATCATTATCAATTTGATTTTGAATAAATGTGATAAATATGTTAGCAATAAACATATACAATGTTTTGATGATGGACATACAGAAACGAGTTTGTACTCTGCACCTAGTTCATAAAGAATAACATTTATCATTGCCCTAATTAAGATATCTTTATTAGCTATATATTGGAAAATGTCAGGGAAATGCTGTGAACTCATGAAGCATACTGTTAATTTTCCCTATGAAAACACGGACAATTTACAAATGTTGGAAGCCTGCAGTATATTCCTTAATTTCGGTTTCTTGTTTAAAGATAAAACAATTTCTGATATAATCATCAGACACTAAGTTATTCTGAGCAAAACAGATTGATATGGAATGTAACGTAAATAAGATCAACGATCCTATGTATTCATAAGGATTACTGAACAAAAATTTTGTTTTAGTGGGTAGAACATTGCAATATTTGTTTGTTTATGAGCCTTTGTCACATATTGGAGACAACTGTAAGAACTTCTATTACACTTTTTTCAAACATCGTCTTGATATTTGATTTCTCTAAAGCAATACACAATATGGTCGATACATGGTGTGATACACTTGTAAGCAGTGGTATAGTAAACTTTCAGGATTTTTTGCAAGACCTTCATCAGCTGGCGACAACCTTTATTCGTTTACACGATTTTTAAGTGTTGTTTTCTTTATTCAGGTTTTAAATTTCCAAATCGTACTTGATAATCTGAATTTATATACTATCTCTTGTACGATATATATCTGGTATGCATTCACTTTCAAATATATCAAGTTTGACGCCTAAGAAATACAGTTTTAGACTGCTTCACTGTTTCTCCTTTTTTCTCGGATTTAAAGGGACCCGTTCACAGATTTCATGAAGGCAACATTAAAGAAAAAAATATTAAAATTTTGTTTGTCTATTGTCTTTCATGGACTCAAATCAAACCGCAACCGTTACTCATTTGAACTGAATTTATTAAATCGAAGCCAAAAATAAATTAAATTTTCAAACGCGTTTCGGCATTAAAAAGCACATTCTGTCATGTTTTACAATATTTTTTCAACATGGAGTTAATTTGATTTTTTTTTAAATTTTATATCATTTCAGACAAATATAAAAAAAATCGATATCTGACCCTTTAAAAGGTGAGTTTACGAAAAAAATACCAAAAAAAATGATGTTGCGCATGAATGCCCTAACGACTTTTCAGCGCTGGCTACATTACATGAAACACTTTTCCTTAAAATGGTCACATAACGAGAAGTACTTGTACTCTATGAAAAAAATAATGATTACTGTATATTCATATGGCTTTGTCACATGTTGGAGACATCTGTTCCTTAAGTTTGAGAATATTGTTTAACATATTCGAGATTGTTTCACATGTTCGAGGCAATTGTTTGCTCAATATAAAAATAACAAAAACAACGAAAAAACGAAGTGCCGAAGCTCAACACGTTTTGAAATTATGTACGGTTCTATTTTGGGTATATTATTCCTTCTAAAGTTATCATGTATGTGCATATGTTTGCTCATGGCACATGCGGTAGCCAGTTGTCACACATTTGTGTATGTGAAAGGATTGACTCCGTTAAGTTTTTTTTTCAACAAAGTCACAAACCTCTTCCTCAAGATTCTGGAGTAAACAAGAATATTTCTTCAAAAAATGTATGTACAAACCTCTTTGTTATTGGAAGATATGTTGTTTTGTGATGCATACTTTGAGTAGTCTTTATATTCTACAATATTGTAATGTTAGCATAAAAAGTCAGTTGTACGGATCTGGTGTTGGCAAGAACAAGACTGAATAAAAACAGTACAGTTAGTCTTGTTTGTTTAAATGTAGAAAAACTAGCTGCCAAAAAGGGTGAAATTGCAAAAGTAAATTTGATTGTTCTGAAGAAATAAGACCAACCCAAAATATACAAGTGTAGAATAACAGTGAAGATATATAAGGGAGTGTAATCTGTGGAGGAATAAAAGTTTTGGTCAAGAAAAAGTATAGGAAAACAAACGTTGCAAGTGTTGTACATACTAAACATTGATAATGTTTGTATGTAAATATTGCAGCTAAAACCTACATTTTGAATCTGACATTTATAACTTTGTGTTAACTCCTTCCTTTATATTTTTCCAACGCCAGTCTGTTTTCTTTAGAAACTTCTTCAAGACTTTCTTGATATTTCCAGATATATTTCCCCATGGCAGTTGTTTGCACTTTATTTCTTCAATATCCAGGAGAGATAAGTGCGAACATATCATCGGTTTTGCATGTTTGATATTTATAAATACTAAAAAAGTACTTAACAACTGATATCAATAGTATGACAACTGAAGACTCTCATATCATACGTTCTCACCAATGGAGAAAATCAATTTGTTTCGATTTAAACTTGATCCCATGCAAATCCCCATAAACTTGTCAAGTTACGGTTTTCCTTCTTGGAAGGAAATAATGGAACACCTAGCTCCACTAAGCTTTCACTAACTATAAACAACAAGGGGAACAATTTGACCGAAATTGAACATTATCCGACGAATCCCTACCAATATATGGTTTCGGACAGAAACAAATATTACGGACGGGCAAGGTGTTTCCCCTTCCCAATTCTTTTGGTTCAGCTGGGGATATTAAGTCTCCTTGGGAACATGCACATTGTCCAAAAGTGCCCCTCAAATTGCGACCCTCTAGCATCTACTCGAGGATCCGCCCTTTCAGTTATAAATCAAGTTAAAAATGATCATTCACAATAACACAGTGTGCACTTCCTGTCGTAAATTTATTGTACGCTTTTAAAACTATACCCATGAAACTGCATAATAAAAAACAACAACAGAAGTATACATTTCGACTCTTTAACATAATTTTATTGATGAAATTAATAATAATTGGTATATGTTGTGACTTCGTCCCACATAATATTTATGATTATTATTTATATTGCTTTTATTTTTTTAATAATCAAAACAACAGTATTTATGATGTATATAAAGTTCTAAATAATAAAACACAATATATAAAAAAGGTTTAAAATGTAATCAGCAAAATATCCTGGCACATTTTGTTATATTGACAGTGGATTTTAAATCATCTACTATATAAGATTTCACAGGAATACTCGAACACTGAGAACGAACTCCAGGGAATACTCGAATCTTGAAAAGTATCCCCAGGAAAACATCGTGCTTCATCACAATGGTATGTAAAAGAAAACTATATTAAAAAGAAAAGCAAGAGAACCCCCTGGAGTTATCCAGCTTCATTACAATTTCACTGTAAAGAAGTCCCTATGAATACTCAAGCTACTTTATAATTTTACTGTCATTTCACCAACAGAAATGAGCCTCGATAGCCTCGTTACAATGAAACAGCAGGCAGCGTAATCAATATGAAATGCAAACTGCAACATTGTAATATTTTGAAACGAATTTTGGTAAAATTTGGAAAGGGATTTTAACAGCATAAAGTTTAAGAGCCTCTTTTAAATGCGTTGTTATGTTCGGTTTGCAGTGAAATTGTCTTTTCCATAAAATAGTGTGCAATATGTGTACAGATTTAGCAATAACGGTGTGACTGTTATGATAGTGTTTAACTTCATAAAGCTGCATGGAAAGAGATAGCGATTATATATGATATCACTTTTGTTTTCTATAATCGTATTTAACTTTTAGAGACGAACATAAATTTCATTGTTAAAAAAATGTACTCTTTGCGAATGAATTTATCTTTACAAAATCGAATGCACAAGGCTTTGACTGATTTTTAATACACGAAGGGAATTTAAAATTAGGTTCATTGTTGGTGGCCTGTCGACTTACTTAACACATTAAAGAAAACGACAATTATTTTGCGTAATACGTTGAACGAACGAACGTGTAAAGGGGCAGAGTGCTCTTTCTACAACCGACCAATTAAATTATACCTTCAAATTATTACAAGAAAGGGGTGGTGGCACACAAAATCCGTTGAAATCTAAACTGCCATTTGGGCGGTAAAACATAACGTACCTGTGTTGCAATATTGGAGATGCTTGCCGAATATGGCTGACCCGATGACATGCATAAATATGTTCTATACACTTACATAAATGACATTGTGCACGTGCTTTGTTTAATGATTGACGAACACCTTCTTCTAAGTTTGTTTGAAAAATATATATTAACATACATAAATAGGAGTTCTATTTTTTCTCGTAATGTGTTTTATTTTGTCTTGATTAAATTAAGTTGTCTCCTTTGTATAAATGATAAAAAATAAGAAAATGCTGTCAACGTCTTATACGAGGTTGATATCTATCATTTCTCTGCCAAACAATAAAACTCAATGCTTATAGAATACTGTCAGAAGCCTTTAGCTTATTGGCATCTATTGTGGAAATATCAAACTATTTTACTGATGGTATCAAAACGCAATAAGCTTTTCACGGCAAACAGCAGATTTATGTGAAACGTATGGTGCTCAGACTACAGATACAGCCATTGAGCGTAGATAGACATTAAATCTATCGTCTATGTTCAGCGATTTAAAGTCTATGAAATAACTTAACTCCATAAAACTGCATCATTCTAGAGTTATATGTACTTCCATAGAACCCATTTATCTTAACCAATTTCTTCAGGTTTTGGGTATAAGTGCGGTCTTATCAGTTTTAAATGTAGCACAACTTGTAAAGTTGTTTGTATATGTTTATCAATAATGCACTCTTTTAGTAGTAGAAAACAGAAAATGGAGAATCTTATCCTAACATACCTTATGATGTGCATTGAAAAATTGCGCCAAACATGACCAAGTTGCTTATCCTTTTATTTCCTCATTGTAAAAATGCTCATTGGATATAAGATTAAATACCATCCTTCGAAAGATTAGCATATTGCAATCTCAGCCTAGTGGACCTAGCAGAACCCCTGGCACAAATGAGACATTAATCAAGTAGACCTTGCTTTGTGTTGATAGTCAATGTCTAGTCACATGAGCTTAAAGAGTGGGCACGTCTCTTTTGTAAGGAGGAAAATCTAATTTTCATTCATAAAAGAAATGGCCTGTCTGTTACCTTGCTATATTACCCAAGGGCACAGTGTAAATTGGTATATAAACTTGTCAAATCAAAGATTCTTTGTTGAAATGTCAGTTTGCATAAACTTATACAGAATACTTTTTAACAAATAATCTGTTGATCACGTTACATGAAGACCAATATGGCATGATAACTGATAAAATAGTTGTGGCAGAAGTGTTATTTTGGAATTAACAGCCTGCATAGCTTCGAAAAAGCCAAGGAAAAAGGAGACGTTTGTCACACTAAAGGTCATTTTTATGCCAGTTTATATAAAAAGTTTTTAATATTCCATTTTATCCTTTACAGTTCAATTATTTAAATGTAATACTCCCGCTATTTTTTGATTGGTTGGCCTCTTGATTCAAAATATGTAAAATCCTAACTGCCTTTTTCAATTTCATTTTGCTTCAGTTCTTGAAAATTCCAAATAATTTATTGAATGTTTCATGAATAGAAGTAAAGTTTTATCTGATTAGGCAGTTAGGCTTTAACATATTTTGCACAAGGTCAAACATTTCCAACAGTCGAAACCAGCTCTGTCCTGTTAGCACATAGTGTAGCGTTTTAACCAACGAGTGACGGGTTAGCGATTTTCGGCTTTGGCGCATTTGAGTTTGGTTTGTGATTACCAAGCCGGTCAAATTAAACACTAAAACTTATATGGATGTATTAAATGGGAAAATGTCGACACATTTTGTATAAAATTCGAATAAATGTTTTGGACAACTTTGTGATTCTTTGATAGTGAAAAGAAAGATTATCAATAAAAAACCTAAGTTATAGCGAGTATGAACCAATTATGTATCTGAGTAATGGTAAGCTAATATGGAATACAATATAAATATGTCGGTTCTTTGAGCGTTGTCAGTTTGTCAAACATAAGTCGTAAATGAAGGCCACGTTCTCCCTTGAGGATGTGCCCCCGTAAAGGCAGAGATTGTTTCATGAATAATTTATTATTTTTACTCCATGCCTAATGAGACTTTTCAGAAGGTGTAGAAAGATATCATTGGAAAAGCATGAGTTGTCCCTATTTCTTTTCCGTTTCTGCATGATTAAGAGTTGAATTTTAATATGATTTTAAATAGTTCTCTGATTGACAATTACACCACAAGGCCACATGTGGTATCGGTTTGATGAATTATTAAAAAAAAAGTGATACAAAGTAATACAAAAAATAGAACACTTACAATGTACTATTGAAGTTGATAATTGATGTTTTAAGTAGTATTATACATGCATAAAGTGGGTAAAGTTTGCTACAGATTTTTTGCTTACACAATTAAATGAGAATGAACTTTTTATAAAGGTATTGTGATTCTTTGGTGTATAAAAGAAATCATCAAAAGAAAAACTCGGCATTTGTTTGATTATAGGCTGTATATTTGTCAAATAATCTGTTATAAAATTCGGTAATGGTAAACATATTCGAATAACAGCGCGGACGACATACAATTTGTTTAATTGAAGCAATACATTGCTAGATGTGACTCGGAGGCAATGGATAATCACGAACTTTAGCGTTTATGTTGCCTATAACAACAATATGTTAGACGTAATGGACGCCACAAAAACGACAACGACTGGCGTCTTAAGGCTGTGGTATATACAAGGTTATTTAGTGATTCTATAAAGCTAAACAAATCCCTCATCTAGCAGGTGCTTGTGGGTGGTAACGGAATATTGGTAAACTGTTTCATTAAGTCACTTGATAAAACTACAGATAAACTACGGCCTCAAGAGACTTTCGGACAATTGCGTTAAAGCGATTACATTCTCAATAAATGTGGCAATAAATAGCTTTTACCAAAAAGAGTTGTCTCTAATTTTTTCAGTGATTTGTGGCCATTGGTTGGCAATTCGCAGCTTTAAAATATGAAGCGAACATCAACTTTTTCTTGACCAAAACTCTGTACGACATCAAATACAAATGAAAGTATAAGAACAACATACATGTAAATAATGTTTGCTTGAAGGAAACCTAATTTGCAAGATAACAATGTTGTGAAAAAAACGACAAAAACAGCATGTAAATACAATTAATCTGGTCTGGTGAGGAACACTTACATATTCTTTTCCTGAATCTAATGGATCCTATAATAACCGAATATTCAAAAGTCAAAAACTGAAATCATATTTCATAATTTTGACTATTCTATTTGAAACTTCCGGCGGTCAGGCTTCCGAAACACATGACTGATATTTATTGATTACATATAAATATCAATTTGTGAAAAATTTGAAGTAGCAAACCCATGTTGTTAACATTTCACTGCAATCCTATAACGACATCGTTTACTGTCGAAACGACGTGTAGTAATTTTTGATAAAAAAGTCAAAAAGTTCCTCTAAATCGAGATTGGGACACTTTTCTAGTTTTGTTTTATCTAAAAGGCATGCCTAGTTATATATTCAAATGTGTGCTTTAACGAAAAGACATAATAAGCATATTTATCTTTAGCCAAAGACTATAAATAGCAAAAAAAACCTGTGCGCTTTCTTGTGCATAACTCATTTGACATGGGCTTGTATGTTATTTTTTCAACAAGGCAAAACTACCAGACATACATATCCTCTGTAAAAAAAACACAATTCATTTAGCCATGTTTCATTTAGTGTCAAAATGTCACAAGTTCATCTCCGAATAATTGAGGAGTGGCCTGCCATTTATCAAGGAGGGTGTGGAAAGACAGCGAGAAAATGACTTGTTTACCAGAAAGGTATAATAGTTACATGTCAGTTGCTATTCAGTCATTGGGTTAGAAAAGAAGTTTTTTATCAATTTGTCATTGCGTTAGAAAAGATGTTTTTTTATCAATTTGTTTAAAGTTTCTTGTTATATTCCTTTTTCATTAATCCCCATTGTACAATATAGATTACGTTTGAATTGCAGAGTTGCGTGCTTCAATATAGTGTGTGCTAGGAATGTGCACATAAACCCTGAAAGTTTAATTGTGTTATCTGCAATCTAATGCGCTGAGCTGTAAAACAGAGTGTTCTATTAGTGCAAATGTGTTCTATGTACTGAAAGTATGTTCCCTTTATTGCACTGAGCTCTGACATTTTCCCACAAATGAATTCCGTCAACTTGAATTAAGACAATAATTGCAGTACACCAAGGGTAGCATGGACATGTTCAAAACGTGTCGGCTATGGGCTGTATTATAAATATAATTCAGCGCTCTTTCTAAGTCAATGTGCTTAAAATGAATCACAGAGTTTTTACTTTACACAATGAATACAGATTTTTTCTACACGTAATGTACTGCATGAATGCTAAAATGGATTCAAAGAGTTAAATGTTATGTACAAAAATTCAGTGTATAGCAAAAGAAGGCAGGGTAATGTAGAATAATAAACTTCTCTGGAAAAGGAGCGTTATGTAAAGGAGGACACTGTAATTTAATGAAAGACAAGGTAATGTAATATAATACTCTGCTAAGTATTGAAGGACAGAGCAATGTAATGGAAGTCTCTGTGGAATGACAGAAAGTTTTATGTAATGGAATACAATGGTAATGTTATCGAAAAACAAGGCAATTAATTGAAATCTATGGCATGAAAGGCAGGGTAAGGTACTTGAATACAATGTAATGTAACGCAAGAAAGGATAGTTCAATCTGCTATGGAATTAAAGACAGAGTTATGTTATGAAAGTTTCTAATCTATTCAAAGTCAAGACAATGTATTGCTAGGCGAATAATGTTAGGCAATGTGATGTGAATAAAGACATTATTATTTGATGCATTGCAATATGTTGCGATGAAGTACATTGAAAAGAATTGTAAATTGATGAAAGGCAGCATTGGTATGCGACTGAAATGCTACTTATTTTCTTGATAGTGTTCATTACTAAATACCCAATTAAATCGAAAATGTAGGTACATGTTTTCATGAAAAAGGATTGACATTCAAATATCAGCAGCTTATTGGTTTGTACCAAACAAAAATAAGTATTTGACATAAATGGGTGATTGTTCAATCCAAGTATAGTTGAATCAGTTGCCTGAATATATGTATAAAGTACCGCAGATCACATGTTTGTCAGAGTATTTAAAATTTTAAATCAACAACGGACCAGTTCACAACGTTGTTAAGTTGTACAATTTCTGAACATTCCCCTCAATGTCTTTTATAATACATTTATAATATTACAAGTTTATAGTTTCAAGGCTTAAAACGTAGTCTAACAGCATTTTATCGTTAACTCGTTGTTAAGATGGTCACAATAACCTTGGTATCTGCATCGTTGTTAATGTTTAAGTTTTAAAGAAAATGAAGTGTAATTGTATAGATTGAGCAGAACAAGCACAACTGAAAGATGGAAGTTGTCTGGAAGATTTCATTTGAGTACATTGAAGCGAAATTCTTGAAAAAATACTTCTTCTTCTTCTTCTTCTTCTTCTTCTTCTTCTTCTTCTTCTTCTTCTTCTTCTTCTTCTTCTCCTCCTTCTTCTTCTCCTCCTTTTTTTTCTTCTTCTTAATATTGCGAGTCTGCGTCCCGTATAATTCGAACTGTTAACTATTTTTTGTACTACGTGCAACCCTCTTGAGACACGCATTCTTCTATAAAACCTCTGATTACAGCATATCAAAACGGATTGCGGGGAGGGGTATTGGTTTGGTATTCAGCCTCATATAATGTCATCTGTCTGAGCTTGTCTATTCCAACAAAGTTGGTATCCGCTTGCTATTCTTTTGTTGTCAATTGCAGGTTTGAAAATACTTAAAAAATATTACATTTACTTGAAAAAAAATTAACAGGAGAGAATGGCCTTTTTAACATAATGACATATGTTTACAAATGACAGACATTTAAAGAATCATGAACTGAAAAAAACGTAAAGCTTAATCAAAGAGGGGGTTTAAAGCTGCACTCTTACAGATCGACTGTTTTGACAACCTTTTTATTTTTCATCTTGGAATAAGCCCAATTAAGCGAAAATCCATGGAAACCAGTTATATAAGACTGCTGACAAATTTTTATATTTTAGTTAAAAAATTGATGTTTTATGCATTTTTCTTAAACCGTTAGTAACATTAATTTTCGAACGGAAATATGAAATTCTACTATCTGATTTTTGTCAGCAATCTTATATCATTGGTTTGAAGATGTTTATGCACAAATTTGCTTGTTCCAAGACAAAAAATAGTTGTAAAACCGGTAAATCTGTGAGAGAGCAGCTTTAAGCACTTAATATACTATTTATATTTCTATGAAAGTTGGTCTGATTAAACATTGGTTAGGTTATGGAATTTGAAAATCTAATGTTACCAAATTGAACATTTTATGGCAATTTAAACTGATTAAAAAAAACATTTCATCACGAAACAGATGTAATTGCTTTATTAGTTGTATACAGATGATCTGGACTGTCAAGGAATAATGGAAGATACATTTCAGAGTTTAAACACGTCGCCCTTACGTAAATATCTTACCTGAAAAATGCTGTTAATCCGTTTCGAAGTGGGAAAAAATGAGGAGTCGGCAGTCATTACTTGTCTTATTGTTACTAAGACGACTATGTAATCATACGTGTGGGAAGGCTACACACCACTTGGAATGATCGAGTGATGAATTGCGGTTCTTGGATAATAGCAAAATTGAAATGATCTTTCAGGTTTTTTAGTTGTAATTTTAAGTATTGGATATTATTTTTCTGCGTTTCATTGATGTATGAAGTGTCGGAAAAGTACACCTTATTTATACATAAACACCTTTGAAACGCGGAGAAATAATGTCAGTTCTTAATTAAATTCACAGTTTCAAGTTTAATACATTAGATTATTCACAAAGATCTAAGAAATGCAATGGGGGATCAGTTGAATAAAGCTAAATTTACAAAGCTTGAAAAATGTGAAGGGGTACAGAACTATTACTTCAATGCAAACCAAGTGCATGTGATGATGTGAGTTTTATTCATGTGCATATTTACAGTTTTATTTTTTAATTCCAATGCATTCAAGCAATGAAGTCACCTCAAATTGATTATATTCAGTATGAGAAATTGAAAATATCATTAATGGTGCCTCATTGAGTTGATATAAGTTTAATTAATACTTTAATTTGTAAAGCATTTGTTTCTTTGCCATCTTAACACCTTGAGGGTTTATGTAAATAAACAACACATTTTAAGACAAAACAGTTCAAGTTTAAATACATTTTCGCCCTTTATGTGCTTGCCAGAACCTGTCCGAAGGATTTGATTATCACAACAATGTATCTTTAGGGTCGATACCAACTTGGTATCGCATTATACTCCATCATTATTTTGACCTCCTGCATATACACCGGCAGACTATCATACATATTCCAGGTAATATTATGATTGGCTTCTGTGCTAAATTTTTACCAACTTAAGCTTTAAAAAATATGATTTATTGAAATATATAAGATATTTATATTAAAGATTTTCAAATTGTCTTAGTAAGGGTTTGATAACAACGGAGTTTTGACACCATTGTACATCCACATAAAATTCTTAATAATAAAAAGGAATCGATTATGATTGTGTGGTCTAGCCATTGAAAATGTGCGGTGCTTTATTTAGAAACTGTGTCAAGGTTTATTACCGTTGAGCAAAAATATTCTGAAAAAATAAACACAACTGTATAGGATCTGGTAACAGTTGTTATTAATGTTCTAAAATTTCTGTCTCAAGTTATGCCATACACGATTAAGTGTGGTTGAAACTACAAGTTATTGCAAGCAACAAAAACAACTAAACAAGAATTATGAATTTGCAATAGATTCTTGTGAGTTAGATGAGCCTTATGTCCTACTCCTCTGTTTTGAAAGTTGTGTACCCAATTTACCACCAATGATTATTATGATGATACTAAGTAAGTGATTGCATTTGTATCCGGTTTGTTAGCAGCCTTATTACACGTAACAAAATTGACCGTGTATAGGAAAATAATTAGAAACATTTTTTCCTTTCGCAAAAGATACCCCAAACCTGCAATGACATGACATTTTAAGTTCGAATAAATGTCACCTATTGTTTCCACTATACTTTTAAAATTCCATCTAGCTGTCCCTTTTCTTCGAATCAATATCCTCGACATTATCAGTTATTGGACCTGTCGTTTCTTTAAATGCTATGGGAACCAGTTAAATGATCGACAATCGCAAGATTCCCTGGGATATAAACACCTTTTTAAATAGTGATTTGAATTGAATGATATTACCTTCATGATATAACAATGTTAAGGGGTTAAAATCATGCCGGTTAAATCGAATACAAGTACTCTAACAATAGTAAAAACAACAGGAATACTTTTTTTAAACACGTACAAGGTTAATTGTGTGTCTCAATTTGTTTTTGCCATAGCCATGGTGTTGTCAGGTATTCAATGACAGCTGGGTCTCCAAATGTATTGCTAAAGTCCTGGCGTTATCACAGAGATGAACTGGTATTTTGGTCGTGTTTGTAAAGCCATCCTGTCATAAGCATGCTGAATTTGGGCTTCAGATATAAATTTTAATATCAATGGCGTCGAATTATTTCAGTTAAGGTTGATGAAAGCCATTTTCAAACGTAATTTCATAACCATGGCGTTGACACACTCAGGTTTGCAGCGACATTTGGGTCTCAAATTGTATTTTGCCTGATATGCCTAGCCATAGACATGGTGTTGTCTTATCAACACCATCCAGTTGCGTCGCCAAAGATATCACCATACCCATGGCTTTTTCATAAGTACGCACTGAAAGTTAAATCTCAAAAGCTATTACTAAAAATATGTTGTTATCATAGCCACGCAGTGACAGCTGGGTCTCAGATTAAATTGTGATAGTCCTGGCGATCTCACAGGTAAACAGAGTTTCTTTTCCACCAGCAACTAGTTATTATTAAAGGTATCATTATGTATAAAGTTGTTACTTACAGTGCCAATTATTATCGTTGGCATATGATAGATTTATTGTCAATATATAAAGTGTTTTTGTGTGTTGTGTATATAAAACCGGCAAATAAATAGCATGTTGACATCAAACAGTATTCAAGTGAAAAATGGCAATTCAAAAGGTTTTCCACAGCTTTTATTTATTCCATTTCCAGTCTCTTAAATGAAGTTGACCTTAACCTTCAATGTCACAATTCAGTCTTCCTTTGTGAAGAATGTGAAAATAGAGTGACTGAAGGCTATTAAGTCAGCAACATTAATTGCCGACTCCCATTAAAAGCGACAATAAAGACTTGTGTAATGCTACCTGTAGCTAAAGCACTAATCGTTAAACATGTAATGAAGGCATTAGATAATTCGGCCTTGATCAGAGTGACTTCTAAATAGCCGTCTGATGTTCTGTTCAACCTCTAAGAACCCAATAGTATATCTGATTTATTCAGTGCTTTCTTTTATGCAAGACAATTCAAAGCACAGCTGATGCATAAACAACTGCGGATGTATGTTTTACCAATGGCCTTGATCTGATCAAACATTTCTGTAGCATTAAGACAGTATTGTTTAGTTATTATCTCTTGATCAAGTGTTATATAAAATTCCATATATGTAGTAGTAAAACACAAGGAATTGTATCTGATACACTTCAAATTAAATCGGGTCAGATTTGTTCTATCCGGACAGGAAACACATGACAGATATAACTTATCCCACACATCTTATTATACCCCTTTTTAGATTCTTATACTTCCCAGCGCAAAGAGAATAAGAACTGTATTCAGTTAAATTCAAAGTAGTGTCTGTAGATGGGATTTCTAAATTACTCCAAGTATTCTGGTAGAGGCAAATATGTTTTCTTTTTTTCAGAGTTATGATCAGACTGCCTGACAACGTATATTTATGGTTCATAGATCCTTCCTTGCCTCAAACCTTTTCAAGACAAAACACCGTCTAGAACTGGGCAGAATTCTGACTAAATCACTCTTTTTTATTGAACTGTAAATATTCCTGGGCACTCTCTGTGGTGATATAATTAATTTCTCTTCGCTAATATGCCTTTCATTTTCGTAGTCTTTGTACTGAACAACTCTTATCAATTCAATGTATTGTCAGAGCCTTAGATGGACAAACAGTCTTTATGGCTGAAGGTCAAAACAGTATTTTGTGGTCAGAGGAAATTATATTTAGTACAATAAGTGGATAATGGTAACTTTGTTGGTTATCAGCGAAGGAAAATATTCAGCTTTAATTCATTTTTCAATTGCTATTATTACTGGCTACGATGACAGATGTGTGGAATTACTGAGTGTGATCTCCGAAAAAAAGCCGTAATTGTTCATGTTAATTATAAGAATAAAATTAAACATGGCAACAAGGAACACAAAACGAATTATAGTGTAAGTCGAAATCAATTCAAAACCCAAAATATTAAAAGGCAATTGAAGATTGTAGCTTAATTGTAATGGAAACATCTTTGAAGTCTCTTTTATGGAATGAAAGGCAGTGTAAAGTAATGGAAGTATCATCTATAAAATGATAGGCAGGTCAAAGTAATGGCAAACAATGTAATGTAATGAAAGACAATGTGTTTAAATTGAAGTTTCTGCTATGGAGTGGCATTCAGGTTAATGAAATGGATTAAAATGCAATATAATGTAAGACAGGTTAATATAATGGATTAAAATGTAATGTATTGTAAGACAGGTTAATGTAATGGATTAAAATGTTATGTAATGTAAGACAGGTTAATTTAATAGATTAAATAAATTGTAATGTTAGACAGGTTAATGTAATGGACATCGTTTCTATCGGCAGGAAGGCAGGGTTCTATAAAGAAAGTGGCTTCAATTCATTAAAAGGCAAGAAAATGTAATGAAAGGCAAACTTACACCATGTTAGGCAATGTGCTGTGATAAAATGCGGAGTAATATGATAAAATGCAGTTAAATGCGATGAAAGGCAGTGCATAGTGTTGAAGAGAATTATAATGCGATGAAAGGCCATACGATTGTACAACACATATTACTAGAGGCAATTAAAAACACATTTCTTATGAGTGGGTCATGGAATTGATAGGCACAGGGGGTATTACTTCTAATGTATTGACACTTCTATATGATGGTTCTTTTGAAAAATGATAAATCAGTGAAAAGAAAAGATGTAAGTTCTTTGGTGAAAAATCAGAACTGAAAAGTCAAAGACAAAAGAAATTCTTTTCTTTATGTCATAGATTAGCAGCTCTCTTTTGCGATTTATTTCATTACTTAATCTTTGGCATCATGATTAAATAAGAATCATTTTAGTTTTCTTACAGGATTGGATCGAATTCAAAGTCAATGATTTAAAGTCACAACAAAATCTTGCCTTTGGGATGGTATTCAAAATACAACTTAAATCAATCTTTAATATGGAACATAACTAACCCATTCACTGTATTAGTCAGATTTTTGTATGGAGTACACGATTTGCTTCTTCACTGTAGGATCCATTTAAGACCTGTATTAAATACCACTCCAGAGAAATGGCTCGCTTATAACTTCTTAGAGATGAGTGGATAAAATGTAATTGGTAACTGTTTGTTGTTAAACTCGTCTGAAACCTTTGTATCCTCTTCAAAAAATGTTTCCCTTTCTTGGAAAGACTGTAGACAAATAAACTACAGAAGTGCATTAACTCACATGTTAAAAGCCTGAAATAGTTTGTACTGCAGACATGCAGCAATTAGGATCAATGTTCGAGGATTTCAAATGTGGTGGTTTAGGAAAAACTTGTTTTCAAAATTTGAATGACTCTGAAAGCATTGCTTCAAGCTGTGTTCATAAAAAGAATTGACATTCAAACGTCAGCAGCACACTGGTTTGTACCAAATGAACATAAATGTTTGACATAATGGGCCGATTGTTCAGAACTTTGTTAAAGATAACAACATTGTTAACGTTGTCGTTGTTAACATTGGAACGTGAAATATTTTGTAGTGTGCTGTTATAATTAAATAAATCTAGCAAAACTGATCAGATGTCTCAATATGCGTATTATTACAATAGATCACATGTTTGGCAATGAAACCTTCAGAGTATTAAATATGTGGAAGTTAACAACGGCCAAGTTCACAACGTTGTAAAGTTTAACGATGTTCCGAACAATCCACGAGATATTTGTGATGATAAGCTCTGATCGGCAAAAAACATTTTAAAACCAACATTTGCCCTTCGGTTATATTGCACCACCATCATATTGTTCATAATCATAATGCGCCGCTTGTTCAGAAATGAGTTTAGGCCATTTTATGAACGATAGTATCATAAGAATATATTTTGGAATACAGTATTATTGATTGAAATACATATTTTGAATCAGAAAGTATGGCTGGAAATAATACTCAATGCTTATTTAGAGTAACAAGCTAAATCTTTTAAATAGTATATGAGTTCTTAACCTTACTTGGTATTCATTTGTAAATCGTGGTCTTACGACAATCGGTCGTTAACCCGTTGATATAATGGCCACAATAACCTTGTTAACCGCATCGTTTTTATAATGTTTAAAGCTGATTTTATAATTTTATGCTGATATATTAAACCCGAACAAGCGCAGGTGGAACAGTTATCACAATGATTTCACTCTAAAACGTTTTATAATGTGGTCATATATTGTTCTCTCAAATATGTCATAGTAGAACATTAAAACAAAATTCTAAAAATAAAATGGCTCAGTGTTCAGTATGTTTACACATAAATGTTAGATAACTCCAATTAACAAACCCTTATTGCAATACATTTACTGCCTCCACTGAAAAGCTTATTCTAAGCTTGACACGGTCCATGACTGAAATAAAACTTAAACAGAAACGGTTGTACATTATAAAAAAACATAAATATGCTATCAAGATAAGCAATCAGTGTTTTACAGTCCAATTTCTAGTTAATCCTTGTTAATAGTTTGGATTTTTTTCTATTCAATAAACAGCTAGGAAACCAACAACCATTGTTCCATAGATTATCAAGTTAAATTTCCGGGAGAATTTGAGTCTGAATTGTGAACATTGAAAAATTCTTTAATTTTCTAAGCTGCTTGATCACACCTTTTCATCAATGGAATGAGGAGGTCATTTTCTGGAAGGTAAGAAGTTTCAACAAAACAATTTGAACAGCACAGAGTGTGTCCTTTGCAAGGTGTAACACTTTATTATTATTATTATTATTATTATTATTATTATTATTATTATTATTATTATTATTATTATTATCATTATCATTATCATTATTATTATTATTATTATTATTATTCTATATTATTATGATTGTAATTACCAAGTTCGTGTTTGTATCAGCAACAGCGTCAACGTTGGCGGCGTAATGCGAACACATTTAGGAAGGCCAAAGAAAAACGTTACACAAATTGATAATAACAGTGAGCATGTGAAGCGAGTATAACTATTATACATTTTGAATTCTGTCCCCTTGTCAACTGAGAATAATGGACGATCTTTTGCAACGCGTTCAAATGTTGTGTCTCTCTTGTTAAGTTTTTTTAAACAAACTTAGTCAATTTGATGGTCTTTGATCAGTTTATTGGGCGCTTTTCTCATTCGTTTGGAGAATCCTCTATTGGCTTAATGTTAAAACTTATTGATTGTCCGTAAGGATTTGATGTTAATAGCAATGTATCTTTTGGGTTGACAATAACTTGTCATCTCAATGTAATCAGTGTTTTAACATGTTATTTTGACCAATCTTGGGTTTTTATAAATGGTGCACTCTGTTCTATGATTTTCAGCTCAACCTACTGAAGCTTGAAATAAGATGTATTATATTATTATAAAGGTTTTTAAATTCTATTAGTGAGGGTTTCATTAGATTCTCGGCCAAACGGAGTTTGAACACCATAGCAAACAACATGAGATAGTAAAAAAGAACAACCATTGATTACCATTGTGTGGTGTAGCTATAGGAAATGTATGTTGCTTCATTTAAAATATATCTCGTCAAGTTTTAATAACGTCGATCGAAATACTTTGAAAAACACAAAACAACTACTACGGTTCTGGTAATAGTCGTTGTTATTTCTAGACCTTATGCTTCAAGTTATGCAATACACTTTCATGTGTGGTTGAAATAACACGCTTTTGCAACATAAATTACTAAATCAAGAATGATGAATTTGTTAAGATAGTTAGGATTAAGATGAGCCAATGAAATCGGGCACGGCCTGATGTTAATCTTTGTTTCAAGAGCTGTCCTCCAAATATCCCACAAATGAAATTGATGATAATACTAGTAAATTGATTTCTATCGGATCGTAAATAGTCTTATTAAGCTTAACAAAACTAAATGTGTATAGGAACACTATAAAAAAACGTTTGTTCCTTCGCAATAGATCCTACAAACCAGCAGTTAAATAAAAAAACTTACCCTCGAAGAAATGTCACCTATTGTTTCAGCAATACTGTTCAAATTGCATTTAGCTGTCCCTGTTTCTTCTTCTAATCAATATCCTTGACATTATCAGTTACCAGACCTGTCATTAAACGCGATAGGAAACAATTAAATGATCGACAATTGCAGGATTCCCTGGGATATAAATACCTCTTTAAATAGCGATTTTAACTGAATGTAATTACCTGAAATACCATTGCTGAGGATAAAATCAAATATGCTGACAATGGTAAAAAGCAAGAACATTCTGTTTAAACCGATTAAAGGAAAAACGTTTCATAATCTTTTATTGTGAAAGATCCTGTATTTTATAATTAGTTTGACGGTCGCATTTTGATTCCGCTATAAATATGGAGGTGTGCAGTGACAGTTAGGCCTAAAACGATTTTTATTGGCATGGCGTAGGCATGCACGGACAGTGAGGTCTCCAAAGATTTTATCATCGAAATGGTATGCAGGGTATGATGTGATAGTTTGATCCTTAAAATAATTGTCAAAGCCATGACGTTGTAAATAGGCAAGCAGTGACAGTTGGGTTTCCAAATGTATTGCCATGCACATTGCAGGGTAATAGGTATGCAGTAACAGTAGTGTCCCCAAAGGTATTGTCATAACCAAGTTGTGTTACGATATCAATGTCATTGCGATGTCAATGGCTTTATAACGTGTTATGAGAGCAATGGCAGTCGGTTTTACTACGACATTGCCATTGTCATGGTTTTGTCATAGGAATGCAATAGCAGTCGGGTATTCACATGCATTGCTTTAGCCATTGCTTTGTCATAGGCATGAAGTCTCCAGGTCTCTAGGTCTCCAGGGGTATTGTCATAGCCATGGTATTGTCTAAGGAATGCAGTAATAGTTTGGTCACTAAAGGTTATGTAAAAGCCATGTTATTTTAAATAGGCATGTTGTGACAGTTTAGTGTCCAGTGGTTATTGACATAATCATTGAATTGTCAATGGCATGCAATATCAGTTGGGTCTCCACATATATTGCTATAGTCTTGGTGTTGTCATAGACATGAATTGCCATTTGGGTCGTTAATCTATAGCCATATCCATGGAGGCATATCGTACGAATATGGGCTCCAAATATATATTGCGATAATAATAACGACGTTATAAGCATTTCGTGAAGTGACATTCAGGTCTTCAAAGACATTATCATAGCTATGGCGTTGCCACAGAAAAGAAAGTTTCTGTCTTTAAGATAATTTTATAACAAAATAGTTGAATTTGAGTGTATGTCGATTAAAGACATCTTTAAAAGTATTTCAATGGACACGGCCGTGTCACAGCAATGCAACGACAGTATAGCTTTGCAGTGACAGTTGTGCATGCAACGGTATTACCATAGCCATGATGTTGTCTGAGGAAGGCAATGCCAGTTGCGTCTCCAAAGATATTGTCATAGCCACAGCTTTGTCACAGGTATACAAGAACAGTTGAGTCTCCAAAGGTATTGCTTAAGACGTGTTTTGTCATAGTCATGTAGTGACAGCTGGGTGTCAAATAAAATAGCCATGGGGATCTCATATACAATCATAAATATATATATATATATATATCAATAGCATGTTGAAATCAAGCAAGATGCAAGTGCAAAACATGTGATGTAATCTATTGTATAAATGTATTGTTCTTTTCAAAATGGCATTCAAAAAAGTGAAATGACATCAGAGGTTGTTTTTTTTATCCATTTCCAGACACTTAAATGTAGTTGACCTTAATCTCTGATGCCACCTTTCAGTCTTTGTGAATAATGTGAAAAATAGAGTGACTGAAAACTATTTATACAGCAACAATAATTGGTTGACTCTCATTTAAATCGTAGATAATGGCATTTGTAATGCTACCTTGCATGCTAAAACACTATAAGAAAAACATTCAATAAAGGTATTAGCTAATATGGCCTTGATTAGAGTTTATCGACCTCTACATGGCCTTCTGATGTTCTGTTCAACTCCTTCAGTCCATTAATATATTTGTTTCACACAGTGCATATGCAAGACAACTGAAGGCGATGAGGATGCGAAAACAAATGTTGATGTATGTTTTATCACCAATGGCCTTGATCTGATAAAACAAACGTATATATTCTGTTATTCTTCTTGCTTCTGATATTTCCCACCGCAATGTTATTAAGTACCGTATTCAGTAAAATCATAGAATTGTATGTAAATGAGATTTCTAAATTACTCCATGTATTCTTGTAGAGTTTGATATGGTTTCCGGTTTCAGTTATGGTCAGATCACCTGACAAATTATATTTATGATCGAATGGCCCTGCTTTGTCTCGGATATTTTCCCGATAATTAAAAGTCCAGAACTGCTCAGCATTCTGACTAAATCACTCACTTTCAAAGGCCTGTTTATATTCCTTGGTATTTTCTGTGACAATATAAAGGATTTCTCTTCGATAATGAACCCTGATCTAATCATTGTCTTTGCACTGACCCGCTCTTATAGTTACATTAATTATCCTCGCCTTTAATAGACGAACATTTTTTATGACTCTGGTTTTTAGGATCAGAGGAAATTATATTTATGACAATTGATCGCTGATAGTTATTGTGTTAATCATCATCGAAGGAAAATATCTACCCGTAAATATTATTTTTTCAACTGCTATTATTAGTGTTTACGATGACAGTATGAATTTTTATTAACACGTTACCGAGTGTGATTTCTTTTTTTATGCGGGTATCATTCATTTAGTTTTAAAGTCTCACTGACGAAAGAATTTCTGAATATTTTATATTGTTATTCAAGTTTCACAAGAAACAAAGAGATGCAGGTGATAAAAGTCCCATGCCGTAGGGATCAACTTTGTAAGACACAACACAAATGATGGTCTTTTAGTCAAAATTAATTATGAGCACTGGACATAAATAGGCCTTTAAAGACCGAAGTGTTCAACAAATTTGTATGTGGAGTATTCCCTTGTTAATTTCCGTAGACTGTCTTTTTACCTAATCACTTAATCTTTGTCGCACTCGATGACATATGCATTGAATATGCATGAGATAACCGGGCTAAAATCTAACCCGATGCCTGCTCGATTTTTCATTTTATTTCATAAGTGTCCACTGATTACAATCAAAAGGCTAATTAACATTCAAAACTCTTATTAGATCAATTACAAGCTGTCAAAACAGTCAAATCAGTTTAGTCAAAATAGATAACTATTTAATCAGGACTTTTCTGTTCGTTTTTTTTTTTGCAATAGCTTGCAGTTCATTCATTAAAGCGACAGTCCGCAAATCGGGCAAATTAGCCATGAAAAAAAAAAATTTGGTTCAAATCGACCTAGAAATGAGTTTTTCGTGTCATTTTCAATATCTCTTCTTAACTATCGCCCCCCGAGAGTTAACGGTTATATAAATAGAAAAAACAGTGGGATTCCAAAGTTCTTGCGCATGCGCAGGGCGATACTATTTCCCGGTCTCTCCTCGTAAAATCCGGTCTCATCCGGTCTCATAATTCCCGGTTCATAACTTATGGCCCCAGGCAACGGATTGTGTTGCTGATGTTTATAACACGATTTTGACAATCTTATTTGTTTTTATATGTAACAAAATGGTATAAAATATATAAACATTATGTCTTAATCTATGCAATTTGTTATAGGTATACACTATTTATGCAATTCGTGTTAAAGGTGTAGAGAAAGATGCGATGCAGTACAAATGCTCATGTTTTTTGCAACTTATAACTGAATTTAATATGAAAAAAACACACACTCAATGTGTTTGTTATTCATGACATTAATTTCAGTACATGTGCATATTTCATGTTTTTATCTTTGCCTAAATTTATTTTATGATTTATTGATATAAAATTTGAAATAAATAGTGACATAATTATCATCAAATATCTAATGTTTTAATCAACTGTAATCTTTTGTAATCCTATTACCCCCCGCGGTCATTAACACCTTTTTGATCACGCCCGATAGCTACTATAAAACAGAGACCGGAGGAGACCGGGACCGGATGAGACCGGGACCGGGAAATAGTATCGCCCCCAAGAGTAGTCGGAAAAACCGTAGACCTACTTTCTCTTTTGCCGTCTAAAAATAGCAACTTTCGGCAATTTTCAATTTGTTAAATCTAAGTTATTAAAGCGATTTTTTAAAAAATAATTGCGGTTCAGTCGGTCTGAAACAATGTGGAACTTATTAAAAACTTTTGAAATACGGTTACTTTTGCGGACTGTCGCTTTAATGATTCCACTTGCAATTAAGTGATTGCAACACAACATGAACAATAAGAAACTGAAAAGTTGTTTTCCTGCAAAGAACCACATACTACTCTACAGTGAGTTATACTACTTCAATATATTATGATTAAAATAACCAGCGATCGTTTGTGATCAAAAGTTAAACGATATAAGCACTTTCAAAACACAAAAAAAACCATTTCTTTCAACTGAAGAGTTGGTAAAAACGTTTATTGGTTACTAAATACCAATGTCGAAATAAATACTTATGAGAACTTATTGTTTTTATAACAACAATGAGAGAAAAATTATGTACAAAACAAGATAGAAGTGTTGGTAGAAACTGTAAAGTAAAAATAATATTATTTAATAAGCTAGATCTATCAGTGTCATTGTCGCTTCTTCGAGGCGGACTTCAGATGTTGGTAAGGGGGTCAGGTTTCTTGTTAAAAATGGTTGAAATTACTTGCTAATATATTGACAATGAACTTAATCCCGATAAATGTCTGCTGGAAGATAATTAGTATGTGTCCTCGAGCACTTTCTTGAAAATCTTGACAGGTTGGGAAATTTTGTGTTTTGATAGAAGTAAATTTTAAGTTTATTGTATTATTATGGTCGTTTTTAATTGGAAGTATGCTAAAGTTATCTATGCCTACAGTGGTTTAGGCATTTATAAACAATAGCATGACATGACTTGGCTCCTTTGAATATCTCGTTACTGTTTATGTATTGTGTGCAATAGTTATTAATTGTGTTAAAGAACTTTGTAGAAGTAAAACAGGATTAGTTAGATATTTGGAGCATTCACTGTGACTTAAACTGTTGCAAAAATTCCCCAAATTATATAAAGTGTACAAGTCATTGGATTATGGTGTTTAACGTTCCTTTTTGATCAGTCATAGAGTTATAACGACCTTGACAGCTGTTTGGGTGTCAGTTTATATACAAACTTTCTCAGGAAAATGTGATTGACCACAACCATGGTTGATATATGAGACTCTCATTACATAACTCATACGGTTAATAACATTACCTTCGGTAAAATGGGATAATGGAACTCAAGGGATGTGAACATGATATACGGTCATTGGTTAAGCTGAATGTGACAACACGCGTTGCATTAAAAATAGCGTTGGCCTCAGGAATGATCTTAGAAAGTTGACAACAGAAATATGGTTTAACAGAAATAAAGCATGCATGTAGCCAGTGGGTATGTAAGCCTGTGATCATGGTATGCATAGGGTTGTGAATCAGATCTCTGCCTAAAGTGAATTTCAAATCATTGAGTAGTCTGTCACAGCCATATAAGTCAATTAGTTATAAGGTTGTCCGTTTTTCTGATACTGTCCTTTAGCCTTGTCGTCATTTGCGCTGGTGGGAAATACAAAAATATCATTCGATATATTTATATTGAACGTTGATCACATATTGCAAGTGACAATGTCCACATGTGTTGCAAGAACCATTACTCTGGCTTTATTCATTTTTGAGTTACACGCATTTGTAAGAGAGGCACGTGTCTTTATTTTGATATTTAAAGGCCTGTTAAATATGCTGCAAGGTACGAAAGTAATTTTACTTCGGTCTAACATTCAATGTCGAAGCTATTTCGAATCCAATGTTTACCTTTAAACTTTAAAAGTAAATCATGAACTTTCTGTAAAGATCACAATAATAAATCATCAGTTTCATTATATGTTTGAAGCAAAAAGAAGCATTAAAATTATGTCATGAAATTACGGTAATTCTACGATCTGAGAAAATGTCCACGTTTTATTAGCATTGTCACACGATATGGTCGTTATGATGTCTTTCTTGAAAACAGTCAATATAATTGACTAGGTATATTTATCGAGGATTGGTAGGTACCGCCTCAGAACGGTCAGTTAAATATTAATTTACGTAGGGTTTAAAACAGGTCACGTGCACAAACCTCACTTTTACCCCAACAATCCTGAAAAAACGAAAAAAAAAACACGTAAAAGGTAAATATTTTCAAAGTAAAAATTAACTTGAATTAAGTTTAAAAAATATCATTCAATTCTGAAATCATTAATAGCAAGTGATTGCTGATATCCAAGGTTAAGAATATTATTTAATGTAAATTTACGGCCCAAGTTATGAGTTTAATAAGTCACATAGACAAAAATAAAGTGCATGAAATATTCTTAAGCAATTCTAAAAGAGTGATGTAAAATGTTCTAGTAATTATGATATTGTATGTAAGTTTTGGCATATGTATCAAGAATGATTGTATTTTTACTGTCCTCTGTATGCCGCATGTTTAGCCGCATGAATGATTCAGTATATTTTCAGTATATGACGCCGGTATATGACGTCACATATATGATGCTAAAATTGTAATGAAATAAATATAACGTCACGTTTATTCTCATACTTTATTTTGAGTTAGATGTCTATGCACCAATATAAAGAGGTATTTTTGTAAAATTTTACAGACCAAAATGTCCTGTTGTTGAATGCTTTAGAAAATTGATAAAAGTAAGCTGATTAAAAATATAGCCAAGAATACCATTTGTCTATTTGTTCAAGAGGTTTAACGATTGATTACTTTTGAATTGACTGCAATTTGTACAAAACATTGCATTTAATTTTTGCAATGCATCGTTTTAACAGAAAAAGAGCGGACAAAATAATATGGTTCCTTGGTGCAAGATATACTGATGTTTACAAAGAAAATGAATGAAACGCTGATATTAATTGTTCGTGTAAGTGTATCATTAAGATGCCTTATTTCCAGCAACCTTGTCAAAAGTTCAATTTTCCGAAGGGGTTTAATCTGGTTCTTTTTCCTTAAATTATAAAAAACGACTATTAAATTCTTCGCTGAATAATTATATGATTCGCTTGTACAACTTGTTTTGTATTATTAATTGTGCTACAAAATAAATAAAATTATTGAACTTGCTCAATACTTATTTCATGAAGAAGATACAATTCATATGGAGAATTGTAAATTAAAATTAGTCTATAACAATGAATTTTTGTAACAATCTGCATTTGATCATTTGGAATAAAGTAAACTAACATGAATCAATAACAAAAGTGCTGAGCAGCAAATGCATGTTTGTTGTCGTATTTGAATTCGAAAAGCGGAACAACTTGACATATATCAAAAAAGGTGTTCTTGGCCTTGCCATTCCTGTGCATCTCTGTCGACATGTGTTCATTTCAATATATTGAACGGTTTTTGATATATGGCCGCGGTTCAAGTTTTAACAGGACGATTCCGACGCTGATAACAAAATTAGAACTGTGACAACACCTCAAAGTTCTTCGTTAAAACAGACGAGCAAAAGATTGATTTTGAATTTATGAGCGCTAAAATATGTAAAGTACAACCACGTGAATTGTGAAACAACCTGCCAGTTGAGCTTTCAAAGTTGTTTCCAATGTGCTCCTTTTCGGGGACAAAAATGCAAGTAACACGGTGTTTAAGACGTCATTATTTTGTATATACTCGTTTATTTAAAGGACAGACGAAATAGTAGCCTGCTCTAAAATGTATCCTATCCTGAAGGGCAAAATGATAATCACAATATACACAACGAAAATAATAAGTGATTGCAAACCGATCTCTAGAAAATATGCATTTTCTTGACAATTCTACTGTATAAATATAAATTTGGAGCAACACAAAAATATAACAATGCTTAACTGCTTTTGATATTTCACCAAGGGACATAAGACGAAACATATGTTAGCCAAAGTTATGTGACCTGCTTCACGTATATATACCAATGGTCATTGTGAACGTGTGTACCAAGATGCATGTCGATATCTGTACTAGATTTTATTTGTTGGTCAACATTTAGTTTCAGCCAAACGCCATCCGCCACGACAAGTTTAAACAAAGGACAAACAAAATTAAATGACCATCGAAATAAAAAAGTGATATGCCAAGAAAGGTCCAGTGCATTATTTGATATTGAAGGTTATTGGCTATGAAATGATGCCAGTACTTTAGAGTAATGCGATGAAAGAGCAGCCTAAAGTTTAGTGACCGTTCCTTCCATGTAGTTCCATGTAATCAGGCCTTGATATTGGGCATACATAGCCATCTCATATTGACAGTTATAGATAGCAATGGTAGAGTCAATTACTGTCGGCGTAAAATGGAAGAGGTTGATATACTGATATTTGACTCAAACTGTAATTGTAAGAACTATGTCTTAATCGTTTTCTCCTTAAAAGCTTAGGAAATTATATGCAATTTACAGTCGGGTCTTTATTTGATCAATTGCCAAGACATAAGTTGATATCTCCTTGACATCGGGAGTTGATAGTAATTTACCCGTAGGCAATTATCTTTGTACAGATGGCAATTACCTATTGACAACAATCTCAGTAAAAACATTCATGAAGTGTTCTAAAACAAGCTGGTATTTCAAAAGTCAAGTAGCTCAATTGGTATAGAATGACATCTTGAACAGTGCATATTGTCAATTTAATATAGTTGTACTTTGGTGGCTATCTTGTCAAGGTTACAAGTAACCTAGGAGGCGTTTCTGGTGAATATGTTTAATGACAACAAATGGTGTTTATTAAGACACAATTGTCCAAGATCATTGTTAAGGTTTTCTTGTGAGTCATGCAGTATTTTATATTTGTTTCATTTAATTTTGATATTCTGAAGGCATAAAAGTGATCGTACCGCCAGAAAACATTGGCATACATAAGCAGTTGTTTGGACTCGTTATTGAATTCAGGTTTTGATTTCATAACAGGTTCCGAGGAAATTGGTTGAAATTCTTCAAAAAGTCCCTAAAAAGCAGGAAAAAGTGATTTGTAATAAGCTCCATTGGTTTTTGTAGAACAGAGTAGAAGTTTTTACATATACATGGTATTTCAATCCTTTTTGTCGTGGTCATTACATATATTTACATGGCATTTGGGACAGTGGAAGCATATGTTGAGCAGTTCTGTTACACTGACTCAAATAATAAAATGTCTTATAAGATAGGTTCACATAAATTTTTCTACCTTTTCAAGAATTGCTAGGACTAATGCAGAAACTAATGGTCATATACATGGGATCAATCACGGTCCACATCAATAGTTTAGGAATCTAAGAATATTTTTAGTAGAAAACAATATCAGTGACACAGCAAAATAACAGTGATCAAATTCGTTTATGGTCGCATTAGGTTCACAATTCATAAACAATAATTGCTTCAAAATGCTAAAGTGCATTTATCACGAAAATAATTGAATGCTGACAAAGGCATGACTTCAGGCCAGACAATCAAGTCCACTTGTGTTTTCGGTATTTTTATTTGCACTGGCATAAAATGATTCTGCATTTCCTTTGAGTATTTCCAGTTTGATGAAGTATGGACATAGCATATGCCATCAGATTGTATTAAGACTTATTATTATTTTGAAATTCAAGCACATTTTATTCTTTAAATGGTTTCTTTAAAATGATGCATAATTACTTATTGGTAGCAATGATGAAAATATTTTCTCTGTTATTGTGATATGATTACCTTAGTATAATATTTTGCTTAATTCACATACGACGGAAATTAATCGATTAATATAAATAAGTTAATGACTTTATGCAATAACATATTTTAGATTATTGCTGATGGGTTTTCCAGTGGGTAAGTTTTTGCCTCATTATAATGCGTTTACAAGTGATTAAAGAAATGAAGTGTAATATCAATGGATTTTTCTCGAACTTAAGAATAGGTTCAGTAATGGCCTGTGCAATCAATAGTAATTTTTTTTTAATGCTACAATGATTCTCGAAAACGTATTTTATACACTTATTCCCAGGTGAAAAAAATACATTGTTTTTCACTGAAAATACATTGTTAATTTCAAATATTCTAAAATTCACTAATACTATGATATATGTATTTCTTTGTTATAAAAAACATTACAAATGCTAAAAACAGCGTTAACTTTTATACATGTGTCATACATATATAACATAATATGTACAACAGGGCAATGTTTAAAACGAGCTTACGACACAAAATCGTATGTCACATGTTGAAATTTATATTTGTTTTTACCAGTCAAACGTTGCCACAACTTTGCCTAAACTGAAAAATAAAAAGACCACTTTGTTCATATATAATCTGCAGTCCGCTTTTAGTTTATCTTCAATTGACGTTACAGCTGACGTTCCAATTGTTGACTTCCGTCCACGACCTGCATCATCTTCAAGGGACTGTCGGCCATCAGAAAAGCGTCAATGCCCCTTGAAAACCAGTGCACGGCAAACGCAGTTGTCTCCCTGTGTCAGCTCTAGTAGCTTATATATTTCGGATGGTGTTTTCCCTCTATCTTTGTTAAATTTAATGTTTGCGCGAATTTCCAAATGTTATTGTGACGACATATTGATATTCATAGCATGCGAGACTGTCATAGAGCAGACATTGTTTATTTCAAAATGCAACGAAATTGGCCGCTATATCTCACATGCCCAACAAGTGTTATAACAGGAAACAATTTTGTCAGCTGTAAACAGGGCATAACTTTAAGAATTTATTTCAATCATGCAATCTACCGCGCGCAACAAATATGGATTAGTGTTTCCCTTTCATCTGTAAGCAATGTACTCGTTGCTTACAGATCTTGTAATAAAAGTAATGGAACAATTTATAACCATTATACTATTAGATATCATATTCATTTGCAAGCCTGCCATTCACCACCACTGGGCTTGAATTATTGCGCGAAATGATCGATCTACTGTGATAAAATGTGTTCAGGAGTTCAATTAATTCAGTCAGTTTTAAAAAGCAGGATAGAAATAAGTTTATAATTAAATAATGTTTGTGCCTGGTATTTATTATTTCAAAAACAGATAGAGAAATGTTTCACAGATGAAGGGATTTGAAAGTTTCTGGCATTGATAGAAGTTAAGGAATACTTTATATGAATAAATGAGTGTGATTGGTAGTCACAACTAAGTTCAATAGAGATGCTTCGTCGTGAAAAGCTGCCACACTTAAGAGTTATTATTGCAAGTGATTCACCATGAACTTAAGAAACATAACAAAAACACTCAAAGACTCCTGATTTATTAGCTCCTGATTATACTTGTTGGTCTCAGTGATGTGACACATTTTGATTAGAGCTTTCGACTGGCATTATAAAAAAAGGCAATCGTCACCTTGCTTCCTAACATTAGTTTCCCTGTTTTTAATTCTGTCAAATGCGTTTTCAAAATATTTCCGGTACTTTAGTCATAACTAGACAATTGCTTTAGCAAATTTGAGAAAGCTGGTTATGAGTTATTCTATTTAACAACAAAATGTGTTATGGCACATATCTATCACGTTATTACTGTGAAGGGACTTTTGATAAACAAAATAAATGTATGTGGACTGAAAATCAACATTAACATTCAATTAACAATTGAGCTAAACCCTGTTGACGGTCGTAATCCAATATAGCGTTATGTCAGGTGCTTTAGCAATGGTTGACATGCTCGATTTATACAGGTCCTACAAAAATCACAAAACATTATTATAGTGCAACATCAGGTTTTTTCCCATGACAGTGCGATACGATACGGTGGGTTACACCTTGTGTCTTTCAATTGAAACACACTAAATAATAGAAACATTACTAGTTCTAAACATGCAACATCTGAACTACATTTGTTTTTTCGAAACAACAATACAAAATTGTGCATTAATATATTTTGCATGCCCCTTTGAGATTTTACTTGCTGTTCCAATGCAAAGGTGTCAGGATATGAACTATTTGTTACACCATATTGACGCATCTATTAAATCCCGAACGAAAATCAAAAGTACATCTTCCCTGATATTTCTTTGGAGTGCATACCTATGCTTTTGCCAAAACCATAAATCGGCTAAACAGCCCGGTAAATTTCAAAAGAGACTGACTCAGTGTAGCAATAATGAATAAAACACGATATTTTCCTTAATGATGGATGACAATTCGCCAAGTTGCATGTCAAAAATGTGGAAATATAACTCCTTTTTGAATGGAGCCTAGACATAAAATGGTTCCAGTAAATTACGAAACGAGGCCATTCAAAAGAAATAATTCATTTGTTGAAAATGATCACTTGCTATATTTGCAATAATAACCATACATTTGTAAGTTAATTTTAGAAGAGTATATTAAACAGATTGGATGACATAATAACCATTTTCCAGCGGGACAGCACTCATTCTTGTATTGATGCAATGTTAGCAAACTTATACCAGTAGAAAACAGGTCCTTTGTTTTAAAAGTCATCACTTCTGTAAAGTGGAATAATTTTCATCAGCTGATTCTTGTAATGGCACTCAATATCATATATACTGTACTTGAAATGATGTGATAATGTAAGGAAGCCTTTTTATGCCATCACTAAGATTATAAAAACACGTTTACTTATACAGTATGGCTTCATCTGTTAAAAGATGTTGTTTTTTTCATGTCAGGAGATTTCGAGGATTTCTCATCAAACAGATTGGACTCTTCAAAATGATTTTTTGTTTGTTTATCAAACGAGTTGCAAGCGAAAGTTTGAATAACTTTTCGAGATCAGACATGAGTGCATGTTATAACTACACAAATCTAATTAAAGATTCTTACGGGAATTAGAAATATCCACCTGTTATTCTAGAGCTATGCAGAACTCTTAAATGGACGTGGCAGTTTATTAAAATGTAGCAAGATAAATTTCAGTTATGGTTAATATTATTAATGTATGTAATTTGATGAAAGCAAATTCTTAACATGGGTATTTACATACGTATGGGTGTGCAACTTTAGTCCCCCTCTCCCTTGAAGTCCGATTACTATTTAGAAATTGTTTGGATTTATTCCTATGAGTGAGTGAGTGAGTGATTGAGTGAGTGATTGAGTGAGTGAGTGAGTGAGTGAGTGAGTGAGTGAGTGAGTGAGTGAGTGAGTGCGTGCGTGAGTGAGTGAGTGAGTGCGTGAGTGAGTGAGTGAGTGAGTGAGTGAGTGAGTGAGTGAGTGAGTGAGTGAGTGAGTGAGTGAGTGAGTGAGTGAGTGAGTGAGTGAGTGAGTGAGTGAGTGAGTGAGTGAGTGAGTGAGTGAGTGAGTGAGTGAGTGAGTGAGTGAGTGAGTGAGTGAGTGAGTGAGTGAGTGAGTGAGTGAGTGAGTGAGTGAGTGAGTGAGTGAGTGAGTGAGTGAGTGAGTGAGTGAGTGAGTGAGTGAGTGAGTGAGTGAGTGAGTGAGTGAGTGAGTGAGTGAGTGAGTGAGTGAGTGAGTGAGTGAGTGAGTGAGTGAGTGAGTGAGTGAGTGAGTGAGTGAGTGAGTGAGTGAGTGAGTGAGTGAGTGAGTGAGTGAGTGAGTGAGTGAGTGAGTGAGTGAGTGAGTGAGTGAGTGAGTGAGTGAGTGAGTGAGTGAGTGAGTGAGTGAGTGAGTGAGTGAGTGAGTGAGTGAGTGAGTGAGTGAGTGAGTGAGTGAGTGAGTGAGTGAGTGAGTGAGTGAGTGAGTGAGTGAGTGAGTGAGTGAGTGAGTGAGTGAGTGAGTGAGTGAGTGAGTGAGTGAGTGAGTGAGTGAGTGAGTGAGTGAGTGAGTGAGTGAGTGAGTGAGTGAGTGAGTGAGTGAGTGAGTGAGTGAGTGAGTGAGTGAGTGAGTGAGTGAGTGAGTGAGTGAGTGAGTGAGTGAGTGAGTGAGTGAGTGAGTGAGTGAGTGAGTGAGTGAGTGAGTGAGTGAGTGAGTGAGTGAGTGAGTGAGTGAGTGAGTGAGTGAGTGAGTGAGTGAGTGAGTGAGTGAGTGAGTGAGTGAGTGAGTGAGTGAGTGAGTGAGTGAGTGAGTGAGTGAGTGAGTGAGTGAGTGAGTGAGTGAGTGAGTGAGTGAGTGAGTGAGTGAGTGAGTGAGTGAGTGAGTGAGTGAGTGAGTGAGTGAGTGAGTGAGTGAGTGAGTGAGTGAGTGAGTGAGTGAGTGAGTGAGTGAGTGAGTGAGTGAGTGAGTGAGTGAGTGAGTGAGTGAGTGAGTGAGTGAGTGAGTGAGTGAGTGAGTGAGTGAGTGAGTGTTGCTTTTAATATTGCTAGCATACAAACCTGAAACATTTATATCCTGCTTTAATAATTAAGTGTTTTGATTTGTTTACATTAAAATGATTGATTTTGTATTGAATCATAATTAGTTGATTTGTGAAGAAATGCAGTGTAGTATGATGAAATGCACTTAAATGCGATGAAAGGCAGTGCAAAGTGTTGAAGGGAGTTGAAATATAATGAAAGGCAGTGCAATGTGTTGCTTGGAATTGTAATGCGATGAAAAGCGTTAAAATGCCACTAAAGTAATGAGATTGTACGTGGCATATTATCTAAGGCAGAACAGAACAGAACAAAACAAAATTTATTTCGTTTTGAACATTTCAAACAAATAAAGTCAATGAAATATGTCAAAAAAGAACCTTGCTCATTTGTTAACGTAATTTATTCATTAATACATTGCACAAATATTTGTTGATGAGTAAGCAGACATAATGTGAGAAAATTAATTAACATGTTTTAGTAAGTTAACCATTTATTCCAGTGTTACTATGATACTTGTCTAAGTTTCAATTTACTTAATATTATGTATAACAAGATACAAAATTATGCAATTTTAACTTTTACACATCTTTGCGATGTAAAAGCAATGTATAATAAACAAGTGTTACGAAACAATTACTATAATTAGTTATTTCTATTTCTTAATTCAAAAGCCGTATACCCAAAATAGCTATATTTTTAAGTAAACTTTTATAATCTGACTGAAACGATTCAATATCTTTACACATAGAGGGTCGTTTGATGATGATAATACTATTTCGCTTTTTAGGCTTAACAGCGTGACCTGCTCCACGCAATATCGAAGAAACGTTCAGGGACGGACATCGGAGATCTTCTGCTTCATCAGAACAACACCCCAGTACCGTGCATCTACTACCCTCGAGCTGGACATCTTGGGACTAGGGAGAGTGGAGCATGCACCGTACAGCCCAGATTTAGCTCCAATGGACTTTAAGATGTTTCCTACTGTTAAAGCTATGTTGCGCGGACGCCGATTTGATAATTTGATACCACGGACAAACTGAAGTATGCAACAAGAGCTATTGTTGCTTAATTTAAGCCAGAGTGGTACAGGAAAGTTTTTGCCGAACGGTTGCGACGACACAGGCGTTGTATTGATTGTAACGGCGTATATTTTGAAAAGATTTGATACACTTTGTGTCGTTTGACGTCGGTGACGTTCTGTGATGATATAACTGTGCGCCGTGGTATGTACATGTGTTAATATATCTTACAGCAGCAGTGTTAAAACTGATCGGATTTTGATGAAATCTCGTGTATTAAATAAGAACATGTAGTTCTAAGTTATATTCACTGCGTTTTTATTGATCTTGTGGACGCCAAACTAAAAGTCTACGTATTTGTTGAATGACCCTCGTATTTATTATTTTCTTATGTCAGCATACAATTGGCATTTTATCTATAAAATTTATTTTATAGCGCATTACATATTGTACAAATGCAAGGCAAAAGAGGACCATTACTACTGAGTGGGCAATTATAGGCACAGGTATTAGTACTTCTTATGTTGTATTACTTCTATATAATGTTTTTAAAAGATGATATATACATGAAAAGAAAAGATGTAATAGGATAAAAGAAAAGTTTCCTTTTTGTGAACAACTCTCATCACTAAGGTCAAAGACAAAATAAATGCTTTACTTAATCTCATAGATAAGAAACCCTTTTTTGCGAAATATTTAATTGCTAAATATTTGGCATCATACTTAAATATGATTCTTTTTAGTTATCTAAAAGGATTGGAATACTAAGCAATATGAAGACCATTTCTACTGAGTGGGTCAAAGAAATGATAGGCACAGGTGTTAGTACTTCTATTATAGTATAACTTCAATATGATGTTTTTGAAAGATGATATATCAATGAAAAGAAAAGGTGTAATAGGATAAAATAAAAGTTTCTTTTTTTGTGAAAAACTCTCATCACTGAGAAGTCAAAGACAAAAGAAAGTATTTTCTTTATCTCATAGATTAGAAACTCTTTTTTTGCAAATTATTTCATTGCTAAATATTTCACAATTAAATATGACTCTTTTTAGTTATCTTAAAAGATTGGAATACTAAGTATATGCTTTAGAATCACAACGACTGATCTTGCCTCATGGATAGTATTCAAAGTGCAACTTAAATCAATCTTATCGTACATCAATAACTCCATTGACTGTATAGGTTAGTTTATTATATTGAGTAATCCAAATTGCTTCATTATTCTTAGATCTAATTAAGACCAGTCAAAGATACCAATCCAGAGAAATGGCTCGCTTTTAACTTCTTAGAGATAAGTGGATAAACTTCTTTTGGTAAATGTTTGTTGCAAAATTCGTCTGAAACCTCTTTATCCTCTTCAAAAACATTCTTCCCTATTCTAGGAAAGACTGTAGACAAACAAACTACAGAAGTGCACTAATTCACATGTTGAAAAGCCCTATATAGCCTGTACTACAGACATGCAGCAATACTGTAGGGTTTTTAAAGTATGTTGGTAAGGCAGTACTTATTTTCAAAATTAAATGACACTATTAGCAATCACTGTTTTTCATAAAAAATAATTCACATTCAAATGTCAGCAGTTTACTGGTTCGTACCAAATGAACATTACTGTTTGAAAAATGGGCCGATTGTTCTAAACTTTGCTGAAGTTTACAACGTTGTTAACTGTATCGTTGTTAACGCTTAAATGTGAACTATTGGATAACGTGCTGATTTATCTAACTTAACCAATCATAACCGAATCGGGTGTCTTAATATGTGTGTAAAGTACCGCAGTTAAACTGTTTGTCTATGAAACCTTCCGAATAATCATTTTTTGAAAGTTAACAACGGCCCAGTTCACAACGTTATACAGTCTTACGATGTTTCGATCAATCCACCAAATGGTTGTGAAAATAAACTGTGGATATTGTCAGGTTAAACATCTTAAAACCAACAATTGCCAAATGTTTTTCTTGCAGCACCGTCATAGTGTGAGTCAAATCTCTATGACCATATTTTCAGAGATACGTCAATTGAAAGATCTTATCAACGATTCTATCGTAAGATCGTATCTTCAAATGAATTGATGTTGGATGTTATGTATATTTTGAAGCAGAAATTGGATTGAAATGATACTTGATGCTTATTTAGATTTACAGGTTAAATCTAACACTTCTTTAGTATTCTGCTAAAAATAGTGGTCTTACACCATTTTGTCGTTAACTCGTCGATAAGATGTTCGTAATAATCTTGTAAACCGCATCGTTGTTAAGGTTCAAGACTTAAAGAAAATACTATATGCTTATATATATTCTATATAATAGACATATATATATATATATATATATATATATATATATATATATATATATATATATATATATATATATATATATATATATATATATATATATATATATATATATATATATATATATATATTTATAAATAAATATTGAACAGAATAGGAACAGTTGAAAGAGTTGTCTTCAAAATTTCATGGGACTACATTGAAACAGAATTCTCAAAAAACACGGCTAAATGATCAGTTTGCTTTCACAAAAAAGTAACACAACTCCCATGAACAAACATTGATTGTAACAAATTTAGGGCCTACACTGAAAAGCTAATTCTAAGCCTTGCATGGTGCATGCCTGAAATAAGACAGAAACGGTATTTACATTAACAAACATAAATATGCTATACAGATAATACACTTAGTGTTTTGCAGTCCCATTACTAGTTAATGTATGTCAATAGTTAAGATTTATTTCCTTTCAAAGGAACAGCCAGGGAACGAACAACCATTGTTTTCATAGATTATCAAGTTAAAAGGCAATTTCGCAATAACGCTTCTGGAAGAATTCGAGTCTGAATCATGCACCTTGAAATGTGTCTAAATTGTTCTAAGCTACTAGACGAAAGACAAATAATCATACATCACTCGGAGAGAAAATTGAATTGTTTTGAAGAAAGTGGATTTTTCTCTCTCTTTGGAAAAGAACATAATGTGATTTCTTATTATAATGAACTTAACTGAACACCATATCAAACAGAGGACAAATATTGAAAGAAGAAACTTAAGTCTGAAGCAAATAAAAGAGGTAGAGAAAAGTTCAAACTCATTTATGGTTTATGGATAAGAATTATATAGGGCAATTGGCAAAAATCCACACTACAACAAGAAAAGAAGGTTCAGAAGGAAGAGATTGAGTTGGCCGGGTTTGTGGAAGCATATTCTATTTTTAACGACTTAACATATATATAAGAAGGGCTGTGTCATCGAAACTTGTCAAGGCCATCAGTTTTGTTGTATTACTAAAAACATGAAAGTTTATTGGGCAAGGAGTTAAATAGTCTTGTAAAGGAGATAACTTGTTTGTACACGCTAATTAAAAATGTTTGAATTATACTGCCACCTAATGGTAATGTAATTATAAAAATATCTCCATAAATAAGGGCACAATTTCAAATGATGTATTTAAGCTTTTAATAATGGTGACCAAAATAAAAAAGCGTCCTCAAGAAATGTTTTGAATAATATCTTATTTTAGGAAAACCCCGCACTGTGTAAGATTTTCTATAACAAAATAATTCGAAAATGCACAGGGTGTTTCCCTTGCAAGGTGTAACAATTTAAATACTTATTCGGTTTAATAAGGTAGCTTTAATATTTACTGCGTGCCAATACACATCTACTTGATATTTATGTTAGGTAGTCCGCGAATGGCACATACTTTCTTCCGAAAATATTACGTAATTCACCACTCGGTAAAATATGGGTTTTCTTCTATAAAAATCATGAGATAAAATAAAAACTGAGATATAGTTGAATTGCCACCATTTTTATGTAGCCCATAGAAAAGTTTTACGTCAAATGACAATAGCAGTGACCATGTGTAGTGAGTCTTTCTAACATATGTTTCGAATTATGCCCGCTGGTCAATTTAAAATAATATAACAGGTTTTGCAACGCAGTCAAATGTTATGCACATCCCGGTGAGTTTATTAGCAGAATAGTCAATTCAATAGTGCATTTATATTGGAGTTATTGGAGTTTTTTTATAACTTTAATGAGCGAATGTAATAAAAGTGAAATACCGCATCAGGGGATTCTTACGGAAAAATTATCTATCTGAAAATTAGAAAGTTCTGTAAATGGGCTTAACCCACAAGGACCGAAAACTGAAACTAATTCTACCGAAAAAAATTGCATTATTTATGCGAAAAGCTATAGAAACAAGCTCAGTAGCAAAACGTTTAAACATAAACCCGGTTTATATGTTACTTATGCTCTTCTCCACTATAATTTCAACAATTTACTTTTTCGATTACCGCGTGTCTTGAGTCAAGCATACTCCTTAAAAAGTCTCAGAACACAGGATATCGAAACAGAGTTTGGGGTTGGGGGGCAGGTATTCAGCCTCATTTAAGGTCACCTTTCTGTGATTGTATATATCAACTGAATTGGTATCTGCTGGTATTCTCTTGGTGTACACTTGCAAGGAATGCAATGGGGGATATGTAAGATAAAGACTAATGTTTAAGAGTTAGGAATTAATAATTATAAAATTACCCAAGTGCATATATTGATGTGAGTTTTGTTTATGTAAATGCTCGCGTATTTTCAATTTGAAGGCATCCAATATTTATATGAAAAACTATAAAAACAAGCTCAGTAGCCGAAAGTTAATCATAAGCCGCAGATCACAAGCCATGAAGTCACCGCAAATTTAGCCATATTCAGAATAAACAAAAACCAAAAAGCACTATGGTGCGTCATTTAGTTGAAATAAAGCCTTAAAAATATGTAACTATTTCTTTGACTTCTTATCACTTTGAAGGTTCATGTAAAAACATATTCCAATGCAAAACCGATCCATGTGAAATACGTTTGCACGCTTAATATGTGTGATTATTGCTCCCCTGGCCAGGAACAGTCCGTAAGGATTTGATGTAAATGTAAATGTATCTTTTGGATTGAAACTTATGTCTTCGTTAAATGTGTGTGAAATATTATATTGACCCCTGCCTTTTCACCTGCTGACATTCATACCAATTCCAGATTTAATTTATTGTTGGTTTCTTTTGCTATAATTTACATTTTTTCCAAATGTAATTTGAAAGAAGATTTATATTTAAGAAAGGTTTTCAAATGTTCTAAGTGAGCGTTTCTTTAAGATCTTTGATCATAACGGAGTTCGTACACCATAGCACATACACAAAAGCTGTGTCAAGTTTTAATACCGTGGAACAGAAATATGCAAATGCTAAGGAACTGTTACTGTTACTGCTAAAACCAACTATCACAGTTGTAATACATTTTCGAGAAAGTATGTTTCAAGTCATGCATACACGTTTGTGTGTGGTTGAAACTACAAGCTACTACAAGCAACATAAAATACTAAATGAAGAATGATTAATTTGTAATGGATAATTGTGATTCTTGTGATTAAGATAAGCTTGGGTCTGTTGTCCTGCTCTATGTTTTAAGATTTGTCCATCCAAATTACCACCAATGATAATGATGATGATACTTATTAAGTGTTTTGATGTTTTATTCGTTAGCATTCTTATTATGCTTAACGAAATTGAAAGTGTATATGAACATGATAAGAAACATTTTTCCTTTCGCAAAAGATCCCCGAAACCTGCAATTACATGACAATCTTACTCTCGAAATAATGTCACATATTGCCTCTGCTATGCTGTTCAATTACCATCTAGCTGACAATGTTTCTTTCATTCAATCTCCTCGACATTATCTGTTATTATGCCTGAAATTAATTGCGATAGGGAACAATACAATGATCGAAAATTGCAGGATTCCCCGGGATGTAAGTCCTCTTTAGATCGCGATTGAATGCAATTGCCTGAATGACATAACAGTGTTAAGGGTTTGAAATCATGCCAGTGAAATCGTAAATGCTGACTATGGTAAAAACCAAGAACATTCTTTTGAAAACAATAAAACATAAAATTTTATTGCTAAAGTCCTAGCGTTATCAAAGAGATATATGTTATTTGGGTCGTGTATGCAAAGCCATATTGGCATAGGCATGCCGTTGGAATTTGGGCTTCAGATTTATATTGCTATAGCACTGGCGTCGTGGAATTGCAGTTAAGGTCGATAAAATACATCTCCAAACGAATTTTCATGGCCATGGTGTTGACACATGTTTTCAGCGAAAGTTGGGTCGCGAATTGTATTACCATAATCATGGCTTTGTCATCGGTATACTGGGGCGGTTGTGCCTGCAATGCATAGCCGTTGTCATGGTGTTGTCTGAGAAATACCATGACAGGTGCGTTGCCAAAGGTATATCTATAACCATTGCTTTGTCATGGGTAAGCACTGACAGTTGTGTCCAGAAAAGCATTGCAAAATATTATAAGTATCTTCCATGGCCGAGAGTGTAAGATAGGTTCATCCCGACCCGAGCGTAGGTTGTTCTGCGGAAACGAGGTTTACCGAGTTTTCGCAAAACACCCTGCGCGAGGGTTGGTATGAACCTATCTTACACGAGCGGCTATGGTAGATGCTTTTTGTCCCATTTCAGTTAAACAAAATTTAGTAAAAATGTATTTTTCGCTGGAACTCATTTGTGCGTAGTGTAAATAAATGCGTATGGATATGTGATAATTTGTGGTTGTCATGGATATGCGCGCAGTGATTCAGATTATGTTAATAGTCAAATTGGTCTTTAAATGGTGAGTGAAGCATTATTTCTTGATGGTGCGTGAACACATTTTTATTGTGAAATTTGAAGCGAGAAATAATCCATTAGCATACTAAATATTTCCACGAGAAAAGGTTTCTATGATACTACAGACGACAGTCTTCAACAAGGGAGCTATAATTTCTAGCATGGCAATTTATGGATCTACTTATCTGAGGTGGGAGAAATGCTGTTGTTATAGCCATGTAGTTGTTTCTAAAGATGTCAATTATTAAATGTTAAATTAAACGTTTTCCTATAAGTCACGTGTATGTGGAAAGTAAAATTGAATTAAGGGCAACAAAGTATAAAATGACATATTATAAAAAGGTAACAATTGAATGTTAAAATCAAGCAAAACATGTGTTGTAACCTATTATATAAATGTTTCACAAAATGGCATTTCAAAGAAGTTTTCCAATGCTATACCTTTTTAATTATTCCATTTCTAGATTAACTGTAGTTGACCTTAACCTCTGATGATAACATTTAGTCTTCCTTTGTGAAGGATGTGAAAATAGAGTGACTGAAGACTATATAGTGAGCAACACTAATTGCAGTTTCCCATTAATAGCGTGGATAATGACTTGTGCAATGATACCTTACATGCTAAAGCAATATAAGTTAAACAAGTAAACAATTAAGTCATTAGATAATATGGCCTTAAACAGTGTTTATTGGCATTTAAAGCCTTCTGTTTTACCCCTAAAATCCATTAATATGTAAGTTTTATAAAGTGGTTTCCTTTATGAAAGTCTATTAAAGGCAAAGAGGGCGCATAAACAAATGCTGATGTATGTTTTACCAATGGCCGTGATCTGATCCAAAATCACTATAGATTTTAGACAGTGATAACTTACAGATTTATCTGTTCATCAATTATCTCTTGATAAAAAGTGTTATATAAAATGCCATTTATGTTTTAATTTAGTAAAAAGCAAGAAATGGTTTATATGGTTAATCGTTCAAAAATATGTTAAACCTAATTTGGATAATATTTACATTTTATGACCAACTCCAGGACAAAATAGTTATAGGCAACGGGGGTGTCCCTCAATATGACAATATTAATCATCAGTTATGAATATGAAAGCCAACATATGCTAACAAACATTATGAAGTTGTATGTATTCATTATGTCATGATCAACATCTTCCAAGAAAAATGCTCAAAGCTTTTCCTTATAGAAAAGAATAAAACTTGGTGACGTCTGTAAGAAAATGGAGACAGTATATAATGGGGAAAATCTGCCTTGTACCTAAACATATGTTGTTCAATAAAAGTTGCGTTGTTTTCATTGCCAGAATTTCACAGCATAGATAAGCGCATGGGATCTATCAATGCCAAAACTCTTGTAGCAATCTAACTTTGTCATGTTACAGGATATTTTGCAGTTCTTTTTAAATTTCAATTAATCATCGGGATTCTTTTACTTTTGTTAGTTTAACTGCAGTTAAAATATATATTATACTCTTTTAAATGCTCTTACATATGTTGATCCTGCGTCTGTGAATAAAAACTACAGAGCGTCTACCATCTCGAATAAAAACTTTAAATATGATGTCTTCAAAGTTGACACTGTAATTTGTGATAACTCGATGAATCTTTGGTCATAATGCAAAACCTTCATGTACAATGAAATAGTCCATGTAATGTTGCATGGTAACTGAAAAAGCATGTGGAAATCCATTATATTTACGGAGAAAATGCACAAAAGTCCTATGTATTTCAATGCAATAGGTACGATTGTATATCACAAAAATCAACTATTAAAAACTTAAAACCGGTATGACATTGGAGACAGTTGACCAGGAAGTTCGATAATAATCTAAAGACATCGATTAAGTACTCTTGGGTGCAGAGTAAGTGCCAAACCCAAAGACAATTGGCCGTTCACAGTCAATCTCTAAATTCGATAATATGCATGTTTGCTTTGGTATATGCATTTCAGAAATCCTCCAAGGATATATTGCAATAAAAATCCATCATGTATATATGTTTAATGGAAAAGAAAAAAATCACTGGAGAAATGATGTCTCATGCTCCTTCTGTTATCGTTATAAGTAAATGAACACAAACAGAACGATTTTGGCAGTCCGGTGGATGACTATTTTATCCAACGCATGTTTAGGTTCTAACATATCCTACCGCAATGTGAATAAGTACCGTATTCAATTAAATCAACAGAAGTGTATGTAAATGAGGTTTCTTAATTACTCCAAATATTTTGGTAGGTGTTAATATGACTTCTGCTTTCAGAATTATGATCAGACTGCCTGACAGCTAATATTTATTATCCCAAGCTCTACCTTGTCTCCGATATTTTCACGATAAAACACATTCCAAGACTGGGCAGTATTTAGTGTAAATCACTCACTTTTATACGACTTATAATATTCCTCGGCACTATCTGTGATAATATAATTAATTACTCTTCGATAAAAAATGAACGAATATTCTTTATGGCTATGGGTTTTCCTATATTAAGGACAGTAGATGACTAATTATTATTTTGTTGATTATCATCGAAGGAAAATAACTACCCTAAATATTATCTTTTCAACTACCATTATAAGTGTTAACGATGACAGTTTTAGTTTTTATGAGGACATTACATAGTTGTTTTCTCCATCCATTTAGTTTTAAAGCCTCACTAAGAAACCAATGCCTGAATATTTAATGTTTTTAATCAAGTTACACAGACGACTTAGACATACAGGTGATTAAATTCCCAGGTCAAATAGCTTAACCTTGTAAAACACAAAACTCATGATGGCCTTTTAGTCAAAATTAATCCTGAGCACTAGACATTAATAGGCCGTTAAAATTCGATCTGATCAACGAAATTGTATCCCTTCCTAATTTTCCAGAGGCTGTTTTTTCCCAGATCACTCAATCTTTAATGCACTCAATGACAAATGCATTGGTTATTCATGAGAGCACCGGGCTAAAACTGAACCCCGATGCCAGCTTATTTCACAAGTTCATAAGTGTCAACAGAATACAATCGAATTAATTATTTTAAAGTCTTATTTGGTCCATCATAAAATGTCAAAAACAAGCTAATCAGTTAAGTAAAAAAGAATTACCATATAATTTGGAAACTCCTGTTTGTTGTTGTTTTGCAATAGTTTACTGTTCGTTCATTAATGTTAAACTTGCAAAAATGCGTGTGCAAAACAACATGAAAAATAAGAAAATGAAAATAGTTGTTCTTCTTCAAAGAGTGACGCCGATGAGAATAAAGACACAAAAACTGTGACATTACTTTGTCGTTTCTAGTTAAAAACAGTATTGTTTTTAAAAAGGAGGGCTTAAATAGTATAGGTGTGTTCACGTGAATTGTGAAACAACGTGTCAGTTGAGCTTTCCTAGCTGTTTCGAATGTGTTTCTTTTTAGGGATAAATGCCAATTACACGGTTTTAGAAATATTTATAAAATGGTTCATTTTTAGGACAAATCCAATGTAGCATGCCCCTAACGGCAAACTGTTAATTTATTTTTATACTTCGAAACGAGTAGGTGATTGCAATCCGAGAAAATAGGCCTTCTTTGGGCAGATGTTCTGTATAAACAAAATAGTAGAGCAAAAGATACTAGTGCTTGATTACTTTGAACATGTCACCGTGGGACAAAAGGCATATGTTTTTGACCTACTTCACGTATAGATGCTCATTTATATCGTGAACGTGTGTACCTAGTTTCATGTAGATATCTTCACTGGATTTAATTTATGGTCAATACTACGTTTCTGCCCAACGCATTTCGCCACGACATATTCGCGAACACAGTTACCGCAGATGAGGTAAATTTAAAGGCTTTGGTGATTTATTGTTGTTGTTTTTTAGCCTAAAATGACCATCTAAATTGGTCTGCCAAGAAAGAGTCCCCTCTAATCTTGGAAATCAAATGTAATTGGATATGAAAATGTGACGAGAAAATAGCCTATGAACATTCCAGCCTATATATTTCCTGTAATTATGCCTTGATTTTTGACATTAATAGCAATCCCATATTGACAGTTTAAGACAGGAATGGTAGGGTGAATTACTGTCAACCTTGAAAGGGAAAAGCTGAATATACTGGTATTTAACGACAAATTTAATCGTAAGGACAACGTCTTAATCGTTTTTTTTTTCCATAAGATGCCAACTTGGTGACCACAAATAAAAAACATCGAGCCCAAGTCGCTTAGGTGAGAAGCGTGTTCGCTAGCCACTGCACTAACCGGATAACCAATATAGAGTGTTGATATTCCGAAGACGTACAAGTGATAGTAAAGCCAGAAATAATAAAGAGAAATACGCAGTGATTTCTTTTCGTCTTTTGTGTTCATGTCCGTTTCCAAGGAAATTAGTCTTTAAATCGTCCATGAAAAAACAGAATATGACCACGTGTGACCTATATTAAGCTCCTCTTATTTGCATAACAGAGTAGATATATTTACATCTCCATGGTATTCTAATCATTTGTGTAGTTGTTATTTGTCATCAGACGCCATTAGTTTTATCAACATGGAATTTGATAGTTGAACCAATCTATAAAGAAGATTTGTTACGCTGAAAAAAATACTTATACTTCTTTCAAGGTAGTTTCACAGATTTGCTAGGACTTATGAAGACACCAATAGCTGTATCCAGGAGAAAATAAATACTGAAGAGTATTTGTTGTAGAAAACTATATCAATGGTTAAGCAATACAACATGGTCATATTTGTATATGGTCGCATTGCACTGACAATAATTGCTTCAATATGATTAAGTGAATCTATATAGGAAACACTTGATTGATGACAAAAGCATGATTTGAGGCCGCCAGTCAATCATTGAAAAGCCACCTGTGTTTTTGATTGATATTTTTTTTATTTGGCATATTATGATTCTATGATAATATAAGGACTGATATCATTTTAAGTTGTAAGTTAATATTATTGTGTAAATGATGCCTTAATTATAATTTATTCATATAATAAGATATTATAATTATTTGTATTGATGATAACATGATGATCATTGTTCGTTGTTGTCATAAATTATGATTCCTTAGTCTAATATTATGTTTTATTCATGTACACACACATCTTTTGGTTTATATATCAAAGTGAGTGAGACAATACAATATTATACTGTGGATTATTGCGAAATATTTTTTGATATTTTTCACTGATACTATTTTCAGGTCGTTACTAATGGGTTTTCAAGCGGAAACATTTTTGCCTCATTATAATGCGTTTAAAAGGAATTTAAGTAAATGAAGTGTAATATTAATGGAGTTTTCTCTTACCCTAGCTTTATTGAATAATGACCTGTGAAATCAACAGAAAAAGCTTTTAAATGCAACATTGAGTCTCATTATGTTTTTGTTTCACATTCCTTTCCCAAGGTGAAAAAAATAAACCTTAATCTATCACTGAGAATAATTGAATAATTCCGCCATTATTAATATTACCTTTGGTTAAATTCACTAATACTATAAGTTTAAGTTCTTTTTGATAAAAAAACGAACTTGCTATGAATAGACATCATATACGTTCATACATGTGTCAACAATACAAACTTGTTTATGTAAGATAACATCGTTTGTTAAGTACTGAAATTTATATTGACCATTTTCAATTAAACTTTGTGCCTTAACTATCAACTGAATACACCTATTATGTTAGACAAGGCCAAAACCACAAGGATATGCTAATCAAATTCATGTGACATGTGCCGCTTTGATTCACATGCCCAATCAGTTCTTTAGTAGAAAACAAATATGTCAACTGTGAAAAGGTCATTCATTCTTAAGAATAATTATTTCAGTCTTGCTATACCGTACGCACCAAATATGTATTTTTGTTTCCCTTTATTCTGCAAGTAAAGTACACAAGGCATAGATACCTTATAAGTTAACATTATGGAGACATTATGCCTTTCTAAATATTAATCGTTAGAGCTCTGTGCTTTTAGAACAAAAGCTGTTGCAGTAAATTTTATTATCAGAAAAGTGTATGGTCTGAAATGGGTCCATTTATAACATTTTAACTATTAGATATCATATACATTTGTACGCCTGTCATTCACTACAACTTTGCTTTAATTATTGCAAAAAATGATTCATCTACTGTGAAAGAATGTGTTTAGGAGATCAATTCATTCAGTTTGTTTTTTTGAAAAATATGATATAAATTAGTTTATGATTTAATAATGTTTGTGCCTTGTATATATTATTTAAAATGCAGATACTAGAATGTTTCACAGTTTAAGGGATTTTGAAGTGTCTGTTTTGATAGAAGTTCTTGTAAAATAGCACATTGTACTGTAAGGCAAGGAGTATATGTTGTAATTTTTGAAAGCATAGTTCTCTCAGCAGTCATAATTTGTTTGAATAAAACGGTATAATAGATCGTCACAACTGAGTGAAAAAACAACTTCTTTTTCGTGAAAACCAGCCAAAAATAGATAAAAATAATTCAAGTGATTCGTCTTGAACCCTGGTAGCAAAACAGAAGCACTCCGACTGATTTAATTTGCTTCTGATTAATCTGCATTGTCTTAGTGCTGTGATACATTTTGATTTGAGCTTTCCATAGCCTTTATAAAATAGTCAATCGTCACCTTGCTTTCTTCCATTAGATTTCCAGTGTTATATTCTGTCTTATTCGTTTCCAAAACTAGTCCGGTACTTTAGTCATAAGTAGTCGAACTGTTAGAGCAACTTTGAGAAAGCTGGTTATTAGCTATGTTTGGCAAATTTTGTTTGATTGTGTTTTCTTCAAAGTACTCTAAAACGCAATGTATGTCTCTCATCGCACATATCTTTTACCCCACATTTTGATATCTCACATTAATATCATCATCAATATGGTCTATTGTCGCAACTTTTTTTTCAAATATCTGTTATCGCACATATGCATTATCGCACAGTAATCCTATTTAGCGCTATGTCAAGTGTTTTAACATTGGTTGACATGCTCGATTTAAACAGGTTCTACAAACAAACACAAACTATTATTATAGAGCAACATAAGTTTTTTTCCTATGATAGTGTTATTAACATTGTACCATTCAATTGAAGCACACTGAATAATAGAAAACATTACTAATTTTTAACATGCAACATCTGACCAACATTTGTGGTTTCGAAACTAAAATGCAAAATGGTGCATCAATATATTTGACATGCCCCTTTTAGCTTCGTTACTTGCTGTTCGAATGCAAAGGTGTTAGGAAATGAACTATTTGTTACACCATCTTGACGCATTTATCAATTAAAATCCCCAAAGAAAGTCAACAATGCATCCTCCTTTCAGATCCTTCTTTAATGCTCAAAATGAAACAAAAGCCATTTTATGAACGTTCAAGTCCTTAAAAAATTGTAATACGAGACGTGTATGCTTTTGATGTTTTGTAATACATATTTGGACTGAAGAGCCTGGTGTGTTTCAGAACAAAATGACTCAGTGTAACGTACAATCATAATTAAAACACCATATTGTCAATAATGGAGGCTGCCAACTCGCTTAGTTGCATGCCATAAATAAGGAAATATAACTCCTTTTAGTAATGGACCTAGAAATAATTACTTAAAGAGACCATTCTATAAGAAATAATTCCTAAGTTGAAAATACGCATTAACTAAAGTTGTCATATTTACCAAACATTTGGAAGTTGATGTCAAAGTAGTATATAAAACATATTGGACGACATACCGACAGTTTTCAAGGGGGACAACACTAATTCTTGTATTGAAACAGATTTTTGTCATGTCAGCAAACCTATACTAGAAGAAACTTAAAGACACTAGGTTTTTGCTTAAAAGTCATTTACTTCTGTAAAGGAGAATAATTTGCATCAGTTTACTTCTATTAAAAACCAAATATACTGTACTTGAAAAAATGCGTATTTGTAATGAAGCCCTTTTATATACCAACTGAAAAATAAATAAATCACGTCCTCTTATACAGTATGGCTTCCTTAGTTTAAAGATATATATACTTTCATTTCAAGAGATTACGAGGATCTCACATCAAACAAATCGGACTCTGCAAAATGCTTTTATTTTGTTTATCAAACGAGTTGCAAGCGCGAGTTTGAATAACCTTTCGAGATAAAAAAGCATGCTATAACTACACAAATCTAATTATAGATTCCGATGGGAATCAGATATATCCACCTGTTATTCTGGAGCAATGCAGAACCCTTGAATGAATGGGGAAGTTTTGATCAACTTTAGCAAGATAATGTCCACCTATGGTTTACATAATTAATTTTGATGTAAACAAGTCCTTAACCTGGAGATTAAAATACGTATTGGATTAATATTAGTTCCCCTCTCTCGTGCAGTCCATTACATTCTTATATTTGTCAATAGTTTAGATTTATTTCCTTTCAAAGGAACAGCTAAGAAACGAACAACTATTGTTTCCATAGATTATCAAGTTAAAAAGCAACTTCAATAACGCTTCTGTAAGAAATTGAGTCTGAATTATGGACTTTGAAATGTGTTTTCATTTTGTAAGCTGCTAGATAAAAGAAAAATAATTTTATATCATTCGGAGAGAAAATTAATTTGAACAAGTAGAGAATGTATTTCTCTCTTTGGAAACACATACTGTGATTTCTTATTATAAGAAATGAAAAGAACACCATTTCAAACAGAAACGGGTAGATATTGAGCGGAAAAAAAACTTATTCTGAAGGTTATGAAAGGCAATTAAGAAACGTTCAACATAGTGAATGTTTTATGGATAAGAATTATATACGGCAATTGGTTGTTTGTGTTGCAATTTGTACATATGAATTCTTTCGGATGACTGAATGAACAAGTGAATGAATGAACGAACGAACGAACGAACAATCGAATGAATGAATGAATTAATTAATTAATAAACTAAATATTGAATGAAGGAATCTAATTAATTAATTGATAAATGAATGAATGAATGAATGAATGAATGAATGAATGAATGAATGAATGAATGAATGAATGAATGAATGAATGAATGAATGAATGAATGAATGAATGAATGAATGAATGAATGAATGAATGAATGAATGAATGAATGAATGAATGAATGAATGAATGAATGAATGAATGAATGAATGAATGAATGAATGAATGAATGAATGAATGAATGAATGAATGAATGAATGAATGAATGAATGAATGCTAATCTTAAAAACTTTCCAACATACAATTGGCAGCATTTCAATCCTAACCCTGCTTTAATTTAATTTTGTATTTTGAGTTTTTACATAAAAAAATAAATCTGTAGGGGGCATCATGAATTGACTTTATTGATTTTATTTCTTGAGCAATGGTTTTGATTTAAAGTTAAATAGTCACAAATAAAACAAAATAGCTAATAATAACTAAGATCATTGTTGAAATAAGGTCTCTGTGGTCGTTGTCACTGCAAGCTACTTGACGCCATTGATATTAAACTTTGATGAGTTGTCCAAATGTTATTTATTGGATAATCAATTTGATTGGCTTGGAGTTATTGTTGGATAATTATTGCCAATTAATAAGCAGTTAAAATAACTTTGTCTAAACACAAAACTGGTTTATACAATTTGCTATGTTTCCCTAGTTTTTGCTCTTGTATTCGAATTATTTATATGACAAAGTTAAGTATATCACATAAGGTACCAGGCTTATAATGAGATTAAGGTTTTGTCCATAATTCTCTTTGGTCTTATTTTATTTATTGCTGAAAACCAATGTTACAAAAACTACCGCCAAAAAACAGAAGACAATATATTAAAGAGTCCAGTCAAATCAGAGATCTACTGGTATATACTTAGTCGGATGTATCAGTCCGAGGTGGTGACAAATATTATATTTTGTATTATGCCAAAACTCTCAAAAGAAAAAGGATAGATTGGAATGCAAAACGTTTTTCTTATTGTTTATGAAGAACCGGTTCTCCGTACCAAACCGACCTTTGTCTATTAAAAATAAAATAGTCAAATATTAGCATGTTCGCTCAAAAATTACGACAAGAAGTCCACACCACGGCAAAGAAATGAAGGGCGGAGAGGAAAATAGGTTCGGTCAGGAAAGTGCACACAAACAATGAAGGTTTAAGTTTAACTATGAACATAACAAGATATTATTCATCGAAGCTTCTCAAGGCCATTACTTTTGTTGTATTACTTGGAAAAATAAATATTACTGCTTCGGGGCAATAATTTTGGAATAGAGGGTATTTGTTTGTACTAAATAATTAAAAATGATTGACTTAAACTCTCACCTGGGTAAAATAATTCTGAACGTATCCAAAGTTTACAGCATACATTATTTCTTTACTCTTTCACGAATGGTGAGCAAAATCAAATAGCTTCCGTGTTTGTAACAGCTTCAACGTTGGCGGCGTAATTCGAACATATTTTTGTAGACCAAAGAAGAACGTTACATATATTGACAATAACATCGAGCTTCATATATATTGCTATAGCAATGGCGTCGTAGAATTTGAGTTAAGGTCGATTAAAGCCAAACGTTTATCCAAACCTATTTCCATAGCTATGGCGTTGACACATGTTTGCAGCGACGGTTGAGACTCCAACTATATTACCAAAACTACGGCTTTGTCATCACTTTACAGTGACAACTGTATCTTGAATGCCTAGCCATACTCATAATGTTGTCTTTCGAATGCAATGACAGTTGTGTCTCCAAAAGTATTGCCATATCCATGGCTTTGTCATAGGTACGCACTGAAAGTTTAGTCTCCAAAGGTATTTCTTAAACAAGCTTTTGTCATAGCCATGTAGTTGTCACTAACGAAGTAAATGATTGTTTTTGGTGAATGATTGTTGTTGTTTTTTTAAATGTTTCCTTTTTGTTACATGCGTGTAGATAGTAAAACGAATTTAGGGCAAAATGACATTACCAAAAAGGTCAATGTAAAATTTGTATGCTATATATGAGACATGTAAATGAATAGTATGTTGAAATCAAGCAATATCCAAGTGCAAAACATGTGTTGTAACCTGCTGAATACATGTTTGACAATATGGCATTTCAAAAAGGTGTTCAAATGCCATCAGTTTTTATATATTCTATTTCCAGACAATGGAATGTAGTCGATTCTAACCTCCGATGACATCATTCAGTCTTCCTTTTTGAAGAATGTGAAAATAGAGTGACTGAAGTCAATATAGTTCGCATCACTCTTTGCGCTTAAGATAATACGGCCTTGATCAGTGTGATTTGGCCTCTAAATAACATTCTGATGTTCTGTTCAACCCCTTAAATTCATTATATATATATATGTAAGTGTCATCAAGTGGTTTCATAATGCAAGACAGTTTGTAAGCAAAGAGGGCGCATAAACAAACGCTGCTGTATGTTTTAACAATGGCCTTGATCTGATAAACTTTTACTAAAACTTTAAACAGTAATATTTTAATATATTAACTTGCTCAACTATTATCTCTTTATTAGGTGTTAATATATAAAATGCCATAAATGTTTTAGTTCGAAAGCAAAACATCGTATGTATGATAAAGCATTCAAAATAAATACCTGGTTTGGATAATATCAACAGTTTACGACCTCCTCCAGGGCAAATTAGCTAAGGGCAGCTGGAGTGTTCCTCAATATGACAATATTAATTACCAGTTATGTCATGCTTAGAAACATAATAAAGTTGTATGTCTGCATGATCTCATTATTAGAGATAAAAATATCCTCAAAAAAACAAAAAAGGTAAAATGCTCAAATAACTTTCTCATAATAAAGGATTTTCTTTCATGCTTTTCGTTTAAATATGGAGTTTTATCAGTAAATACAACAGTGATAATATCAATTTGGTATTTTCATTGCAAAATAAGGAGTGAAAATATCAACTTCCTGAACTACTTTTAAAATCTATTGTAGTTATTTCCCCTTGATCAAAACAGAACTCCTGATCATAGAAATACTAAATTTTCACTTGTGGCAACGCCACTCGTGAAAACATGTTTTCCTAAGACACACGTGAATAAAATACGATCTTACACTGAAATAAACACATATCCTCTATGTGCTTGGCGACGTCTACAAGGAAATGGACAAAGTACACCAAATGGGAAATATGACGTGTACCAGAGCGTGGGGTGTTCAATAAGAGATGCTTTGTTGTAATTGCAAGAATTTCACAGCAAAGGTAAGCGCTTTGGATTCATCATTGACACAGACGTGTGATGAAGCAAAGTTAGTTTGTCATGTTACGAAATATATTGCAGTGTTCATTTTTATGATGTTCAAATGATGTGTGAATCTTTTACTTTTATTATTTTAACAGCAATGAAAATATATATTAGAATATTACTAAAACCCGAACAAATGTTGTTCCTGTGTGTGTGAATAAAAATACGGAGTGTCTACCATATCAAATTTTGGAATATTATGTCATTACAGTTGCCACTGCAATTTGCACTTTCCCTTTGAAATTCATTTTTATATTTCACCGAAATGCAACAATTATCCATTAGTATGCTAGTTTAATACACGAGTAACACCAACATAAATGAAAACTATTTACATATTTTCTATAACTTTGTTTATCGGGCGTTTCTATTGGCTTACACATATTCAAGAGTTTCTATTGGTCAGAATTAAAATCTTTTATGTAGAATGAAATAGCCAATATAATGTTGAATGGTAATACTACGCTTATTAAAAACTTGAAACTAGTATGAAATTCGAGAAAATTGACCAAGCAGTTCGATATCATTTTGAAGACATCGATTGAGTAAACCTGGGTGCAAAGTAAGTGTCAACGCCAGAGAAAAGTTGCCGTCTACGTTCAATCCCTAACTACTAACATGAAATTAAAACTCAAATGTATTCGATTTTGGTTTTGGTATTTGCTTTTTCCGAAATCATCCAATGAGTTAAATGCCGTAGAAATCCATGATATAGACTTATATTTGGTATAAAACAGGATAAAAACAATTCACTTGAGAGATGATGTCTCTCGCCCCTTCTAATTACCATAGTCGACCATTTAATGCAACGCATCTTCTGATGGTATTTCTTAGCTTCATATCTTTCCCACCGCAAGGTGAATAGGTACCATATTCAATCAAATCCATGGAAGTGTCTTTAAATGTGATTTCTAAATTACTACAAGTATTCTGGTACATGATGATATGTTTTCAGTTTTCAAAGATATGATTGAACTGGCTGATAACTCATATTTGATATCCAAAGCTCTCCTTGTCTCAGATATTTTCTCGATAAAACACCTTCCAGGACTTGGCAGTATTTAGTGTAAATCACTTACTTTCTATAGGACTGTCAATAATCCTGAGAACTCTCTGATAACATAAATGATTTCTCTTCGCTAATAGCTCTTGCATTATCATAGTCTTTGTACTTACCCGCTCTTATCAATTTAAGGAGTTGTCAGAGCCTTATATGGGCGAACATTCTTTATGGCTTAAGGTCAAAACATTTTTTTATCAGAGGAAATTATATTGAGGACAATAGATTGCTGATAATTATACTGTTGATTATCACCAGAGGAAAATATTTATCCTAAATATTCTTTTTTCAACTGCAATAATTACTGTTTACGATGACAGTATTAGTTTTTATGAGCACATTACCGAGTCTGTTGTCTTCTTTCATGCGGGTATCATCCATTTAGATTTAAAGCCTCACTGACCAGGTTATAAAATTCCCCATGCTTAAAGGCTTAATTTCGTAAAACACAAAACAGATGAATGTCTTTAAGTCAACATTAGCTCTGAGCCCTAGAAATTAATAGGCCATTTCATACCGAAATATTCAACAAATTTGTATGTGGAGTATTCCAAGGTTACTTTCCGTAGACTGTCACTTTTCCCTGATCACTCAATTTGTGTCGTACTCGATGACATATGCATTAGATATTGATGAGATCACCGGGCTAAAATCGAACCCGATGTCAGCTTCAATTGCTGTTTCATTAGTGTCATTTTACAATCGAAAGGCTAACTAGCGTTCTAAAGTATTATTTGGCCCCTTATAATATGTAGAAAATAGCATTAACCGCTTAGTCAAGTTATTAACCACTAAATAATGACCTTCCTGTTCTGTTTTTTGGCAAAAGTTTACAGTTCATTCATTAATATTGCACATGCAATAAAGTGACAAAGTAAAACAAAGTAAAAACCTGACAAATAATAACTTGGTCAAGGAGTCTAGAGACTCCCATTGCATAACTCATTCGAGTTCATGACGGAACCTTCGATAAAATTGGATATTAGAATTCCGGGTATGTGAAAATGCGACACGCTAATTGTTAATGCTGATGCTGATAAGGCGTGTTCGAATGAAATAACATTTACCTGAGGGGTCTAGGAATGCTGACAACATAATTGGTGTTAACAGCAACACGTTTGACATGCAAGGCTGTGTGCTTGATGTGCATTGGGTTGTGAATTTAATCTCTGACTGAGGCAAATTAAATCACAGACATAAAAGATACCAATAATATGGCTGTCTTTTTGCTAATACAGTCCATAAGCCTTGTTGTCATTCATGCTGGTGAGCAAACAAAAATACACAAACCATTATTCATGATTTTCATATTCATTATTTGATGGTTTTTCATAATATTGCAAGCGAAAATGTGTACATGTGACGCATGATCCATAACTCTTGCTTTATTGAAGAAATGAATTGCGGGATTTATGTCATTATTTGGGTATGAACGAAGACAGACTGGTTTAACTGTTGTAGGCATTGACATTCCTGTCCATATCATCTCTGGCGACATCTGTGAATTCGATAAATTGAAAAAATAGGTATGGTTAAAGTTTAAGCACAGCGACACCGAAGAGAATAAGGACACAATAACTGTGACAATATTTCGATGTTTATGAAACGCCATAAATATTTACAAACTGGTTAATTTTAATGGCAGCCGAAATGTAGCTTGCCCTTTTAATGTAGCCTATCCCGAAAGGCAAACTGCTAATCTACAATTATAATTGGCAAAGAATAAGTTATTGCAATCCGATCTCTAAAAAAGTATGTCTTCTTCTAGGCTAATGTTCTGTTTAAACATAACATTAGAGCAAAACAAGAAGATATCAATGCTTGATTGCTTTTAACATTTCATAAATGAACAGAAGTTAAAATTTAGCCGTATGTATGTGACTTGCTTCACGCGTATATATGCTCATTAATATTGTGAACGTGTTTACGAAGTTTTATGAAGATATCTCTACTGCTATTAATTTATGGTCAACATTACATTATTCCCGAACACCATTCGCAACAACACATTAGGCAACACTGTTAATACAGACGAGTTTGTTTAACGGCTATGGTGATTCATTGTTTTTTTTTACCTTAAGCTTAAAATGACCATCCAAATTTGTCTGCTAAGAAAGAGGCCCGTTCAATATTAGATATCTAAGGTTTATCTAATTGGATATGAAAATGTGATGAGAAAATAGCCTCTTGTTTAATGAACATTTCTGCCTCTTCGTTTCATGTAATTAGGCCTTGATATCTGGTATTAATAGCAATATCATATCGACAGTTTGAGGCAGAAATGGTAGAGTCAATTACTGTTAATATAAGGCGTGAAAGGGAAAAGCTGGATATACTATTATTTGACTAAAACTTCAACTGTAAGGACTATGAATTAACAGTTTTCCCCATAAAATGCTAAGGGAATTCTAGGCAATTAAAGGTCGGGTCTTAATTTTGATCAATTGCTAAGACTAAAGTTGATTTCTCCTTGACATTAATGGTTGACAGTAATTTGCCCGTGGGCAATTATCTTTGTACAGATGTCAAGTACCTAATGACACCAAGCTGATTAAGCATTTTCTTGAAGTGTTCCAAAAAAATACTGGTATTTCAAACATCAAGTGGCCCAATTGCCATAAAATGACATCCGTGACAGCACAGGTAAAAACACTGCATATTGTGAACTTAATGAGGCTGTCATCTAGTGCCTATTTTGTCAATGTTTCGATTACGCGGAAAGTCGTTTCTAGTGTACTTGTAACAGGGCAAAAATGGTTCCAATTAACACGATTGTCAAATATAGCCCTCGTTGAGGCTTCTTTGTGAGTCATATCGTAGTTTGTATCTTTATTTTATTTTGATATTCTGGAGACAGAAAAGTGACGATAGCGCCAGAAAACATCGACATAAAGAAGCAGTGATTTGGGTTTCGTGTTTTATTGAATTCCGCTTTCTTTTTCACGTTAGGATCCGAGGATTCGAGGATGCTGGACGATACTTCTATAAGTCGTTCTTTAAAAAGCAGTATTTTATGGAACAAGTGAATTATATTAAACTCCTTTGTTGTTGGTTATTGTTGAACAGAGACAAAGTGCTTACAAATACATGGTATTCATTTATGCTATTGGCATTGGTAACATTAAATTATTACATATATAAACATGGAATTGCATCGTTTTTACTCAATTGATTAAGCTTACTTAGATACTAATATTTTTTTCAACTTAGGTCCATAGATTCGCTAGGACATATGCGGAAACCAACGTCTGTATTAAGGAGATTACCAAGTTTGGTATATAGCTTTAATATTCCAAATATTTAGGGTAAAACTTCATAGCACAGTGGATACAACACTGGACTGCAATTTTGGCGAACCCGGTCTCCGACTCGAATATTATTTTACATTTTGGTATTTTTTTTACAATTATGATATCAAAGAGTAAATTTTTTTTTTAAATGTCCTCAGATTCGGTACTGAAAAACCTTTTTTTGGTACCAATCTGGTGTATAATCCTTTTAAGGGATAGCAATTATTAAACGACCACTAGCGATTCGATGTTTTTGTTTCGCAATGACAAAAATAGTAATCTTCATATCCCTTTGAGTATTGCCAGAAAGTATAAAAACTGAGTATAATTTTGATTTTCAAGCAGATATTATTATTTAAAGGATACCCTCATTAAGAAACTTCATTTTTTGTTGTCGTGATATGATTACCTTAGTGAAATATTATGAAAAAAAAAATTGTTTTCGGAATATTACCCAAATCGAATGACATCACATAAAAGCATATTTTGGATTATTGAGAACTAATTCCTTGAAACCTTTTCACTGAAATTATATTCAGGTCGTTGCTGATGGGTTTTAAAACAGAAGTTTTTCCCCAGTATAATGTCTTTAAAAAAGGATATGCGGAAATGAAGTGTAATATCGGTAGGGTTTTCTCGAGCCTGATATTCATTGATTCATGGCTTGTGAAATCAACAGTAAAATTTGTAAATGCTACATTGAGTCTCAAAAATGTATTTCACATACTTTTAAAAAGGTGAAAAAATAAACCTTTATCTGCCACTGAGAATAGTTGAATAGTTCCGCCAATGTGAATTTAACCTTTGGTAAAATTCACTAAATTAAATACTATAAGAGTTTTAGTTATGTTTTAAAAACAACAACATTGTACATGCTATGATTAGAATTCGTTTACTTTAAAACATATGCAAACAGGGTAATTTTGTTCTACGTTTTTCAACAAAATATTTTTAAAAATTGAAAATTATTTTTGCCCCATTCATTTAAATTTGTGCCTTAAATAACAACTTTTTACGTTTTCTTAACAAGGATATCAGGATATCATAGCTTATCATGAAAGCCATCGTACGATACGTCCGGTGCTACAATATCCTGCTTAGGTATTTAAATATTAAGAACATGAATTGTCGTCTGAAGTGAGTTTATATGCGAACTAGGAAATTTTACTGTTAGTTTAAACATTATATATTTTACAACGATTGTTAAGGAAGTTATGATAACTTATACCAAGTCACTCTCGTTGGCACGATGCTGCGCGAGAGTGTGGTCTTGTGTTGTGGGGAAAACCCAAGTGGCCGGAGAAACCCCACTTGTCTGGCTTGGTGACCACTAACCAAACTTACATGCGCCCAGGCCGGGAATCGAACCCGGGTCGCCCTGGTGAGAAGCGAGTGCGCTAACCACAACGCTAACCGGACAACCTGTTGTGCCTCCAATGTATGCGTATATTGAAATAAATAGTGGTTTGAATTGCTGAATTTTTACAGCTGAGTTTTCTTCAAAATACTCTCAAACTTACTGTTCATCTATCATGGCACATACCTTTAATCTCACATTTCGTTATCTTACATATCTAGTATCGCAAATATCTGTTATTGCACATTTTGCTATCTCACATATTTAATATCGAACATCTCTTTTATCATACATTTCGTTATATCACATATGTTACAACCTTTCCATTGAATTTGTTAACAATTTACATCTGCTTATCAACAGAGTTTTGAATGTCGAACATTCTGTAACAAGCTAGTTACAGCCAGAATATCTTTGACTCGACAATTATGGGATTATACCCGTTTACATGAAACAAAACTGTAATCTGCAAAACAAAAATTGTTTAAAGATGTGCTATATAAACAACAACTGGTTTGTGATTGCATTAGGATTGACATAATATAGTGAAAATGAAAACGAAAGATTTGTATGGTGTATTATTAATCAACTATTACGTATTTGACGAGATACGGGGACAATCGCGGTACCAATACCAGACAATTGAAGACTATATATGTCAAAACTCGCTCAATATCGACCAAACTCGGCCAATATCAACAAAACTTGGCTAATTTGAGTTTACTCCGTTTTGATTGGCTACAAAACTCGCCTAATATAGGATTTGAGAAATGGACACTTTTCATTGGCAGTCGAAATATTGTGCATCGTATAAACATATTTTAAATACTTGAACCTTTTAAATACTTGAACCACTTTGTACGGTTTGATATTACAGTTGTATTTAGCCCGTTGGTGGATTTTACGACTATTATGATTTTGTACACCGACGAAATGGACGACGATGGTGAAACATTTGACGTTTTGGCAAACGATTTACGAAATTAAGACGTAAAGACACTGTACAGTGCTTTATTAATAAATATGTGCAATGTCAGTTTAAGGATGCATGTCAAAATCAGCAAAGTCAAGTTTAGAAAAGCAGACACCATGAATGAATAATGGATAAATACGGCTTCAATGTGAACTTAAGGTAAGTAATTAGAATGTATTTAACCAAAATGGAAACAGTTAATTAATAAAATACTTATTAATTAGGTGATTTTATATTGACAGAGTCATTTGTCCTCGGTAAGCTGTATTTGTGTTCGCCCTCTCGGGCTCAGGCAAATACAGTTAACCTCGGACAAATAACTAGGCCAATATGAAATCACATAATAAATAACATTATATAAACATTGTTTCAACGACAGCTATTTTGGAAATCGATTGTCAAGAAGGGTTTTGTCGAGGCAGTTGTTTTTCAATTAAAATAAAAATAATATTATATATATGGTATCATTACCAAATAACATTACAAAATATGAATGTTATGACTGTATTGGCCAGATTGTTATAGCAATTCCAAAACAGGATGCATTTAACTCTTGTTATGGAGGAAGCTTTTTGTCACACGTCATTCATATCGTGAGTTTGAGTTTCACCATAGAAACCTTCTCATGACCACTTAAAATAGACACCAGTACTAATTTCTGCTCAGAAAGTCAAATTCTGCCGCGTTCAAATCAGTGGCAGAATTACATATTCAGATGTTGAAGGGCCGATTTGACATCTGGGTTGACGAAAGTGTTGGTTTAATACTGATCATAGTTTTTTAATCTTTCTTTGGAATTTTGCCATACACATCGTCGAACTTGTATGTTTGACAAGAGCACTATGTCCTTTTTGCACAGTTAAAAAGTCAACATATTGCTTTATCTAATCAGATTCTTAACATGCTCTAGTAGTTATTAACTGAGGATTTTGAAAAAACACTGCACTGCACTGATATTTTTGCGAAATATGGCTGGATTTCATAGCAATGAATGGGTCGAGAGAACCTGAACTGTACTTCTAATATAGGAATTCGGTGTATTATAGACTGATAATGCTTACCCGAACAGTATTACAGTTTCTGTCAGATTAATAAACAAATGTAATTATGACTATAATATATATCTATTATAATTTAATTGCCTTTTTCTCAGACTAGTCTCGTTCTCAATATTGAAAAAATATATTATATCAAAAAAAATGTGACATGGGTTATTTTAAATAAATTTGGAAATTTCTAGCATAACTATCTATTCATTGAACCATTACACGACACCAAACCACCCTGATATCACAGGTTATAACTTTGTATGGAACTTAAGACCAAAAAACACACGTGGACTGAAATTCAACACATGATTGTTTATAACAATGGAGCTAAAAATCGATGACGGTCGTAATCCTTTTTAGCGGTGTCAAGTGTTTTAGCAATGGTTGACGTGCTTGGCGTAAACAGGTCCTATAAACAAATACAAAACATTAGCGAGCAACATAGGATCTTCCCATGATAATGTTGTATCATTCAATTGAAACACGCGGAGTAATAGAAACATATACTTGTGAAAAAAACTACAAAAACAAGCTAACTAGCCAACTGTTTAAACATAGACCCCGTGTACTTATTTTTAAGACAACATCTGACCTAATTGTTTTCTAAATTAAATGCATCATGGTACACCAATATTTTTTACATGCCGCTAGGAGCTTATGTTATTTCAATGCACTGGTGTCGGGATTTAAACATTGTGTTACACCAAGCTGACAAATTTATCAATCTAAGTCCCAAAGGAAAATCAAAAATACATCCTCTCGCATCTTTATTTGAAAAAAATAATAGATTGATTAACGCTTAAGCTCTAAAAATATGTTAAAAGTACAGTGCATGCCTATCCTTTGTGAAAACCGTATATCGGCTAAACAGCCTGGTAAATTTCAGAAAAAAGACTGACTCAGTGTAACAATAATAAATAAAACACGATATTTCCCTTAATGGTGGATGCCAACTCGCCAAGTTGCATGTCAAATATGTGGAAATAAAATTCCTTTTGGGATTTAGCCTTTATATAAAATTGTTCCAGTAAATTACGAAACGAGGCCATTCTATAAGAAATAATTCCTGTTGAAAAATGCTCATTCGCTTAAGTTGCAATATTAGCCATAAAAACCAAGTTGATGTCAAAAGAGTAACTAAAACATAGTGGATGGCATGACCATCTATTAAAACTTAGTTGTTAAATACGAACCTTTAATGGAAAGGGACTCACTATTGTATTAGAATAATGTCAGCAAAAGTATATTGCTATAAACCTAGGCCTTTGCATTTTAAGTCATTCACTTCTGTAAAGTAGAATTATTCTAATTAGCTTACTCCTGTTATGGCATTAAATATCAAATATACTATACTTGAAGTGATGCTTATACGGCAGGAAGCCTTTAATGAGCCAGCTCAAAGAATTTATAAACGCGTCTACTTGCCCAGTATGGCTTCTTTTGTAATAAGATGTATTTGTTTTCATTTCAGGAGATTTCGAGTCTCAGAATCTCTCATCAAACACTGAAACATAAGACCCTGCAAAAACTTTATGTTGCAGGTTTACCAGATAGGTTGCAGGCGCAGGTATAAAAAACCTTTTAGATTAGACAAAAGCAATGTAATAACTTAGCAAGTCTAACTAAAGACATGTACATATTTTCCAACGACGCTGATGCTTGAATAACCATGTATAACTGTCGATTATATCTGTCAGTCTTGAAGCTTTGCTGCCAAACTCAACGCAGTTAAACCTCCCTTACAGTGCAGAAGAGCCACCATGCAAATCACGTGACCATTAATCATATCGGTAAAGATTGTAAATTAACTTTAATTCTAAATATTGGTTTTGTATTATGAACTTGTGTAATTGAAATTTGATATAGAAATATCGAACAGGAGAGAGACAAAACCATAATTGAAATGTGTATATAGTAAACATCAAGCTGTACACTTTCATGGTGGCAGAGATCTATTTTGTTTGTCAGGGGAGATCACTGCGTAGGAGATTGCTTCATTGCAATTGAAGTAATTTATTCAAAATGTTATGCAGCTGGGGCCATCTGATAGACACACGAACCGTATGATAACAGTTCCCAATTGATAGTCTGAGTAGATATGATATCGTTTAGAAACTATAAACTCTACTGGTAGGTTTATGCAAAGATTGTGCAGTTAAAACATTCCACTCAGTTTGTAACACTCAACATAATATTCAACTGCAATTCTTTAGTTTACGATATCTTTCGAACGATTGTTGATAAGATGGCTACAGTATAAAAAGAGTGTACATATGCTCGCTTTTCAAATGTACCAGCTGAAAAGGTATCTATGCATCATAGGATGTTTGTCTTGGCATGATCCAAAGAAGTTTGGTGATAACATACCCTTTCATTTCAGGTAATTTCGAAGTGGAGAATGGAGTACTATGCATAAAACGGTATTAGAGAAGATTTTAAACTTTTTCGTGTTTTGGGGTGATTAACACTTTAAAGGTATTTTTCAAAATAATGAACAATGAACAAAATTCCTCCTCGGAAAAGTACTTTTATGCAAAAGACATCCAACAGCATGCTTCTAAGGGGAGAGTTATTCATTCGCAAAGTAGTTTACTGTCAATACTGTCAAGACCATGTTTTGATAGTGCCGATGATATCAACATGTAAAGCTATTATGCGTTCTTTGCTTCCAATGTTCGTATCTTTGTATGTCATCTGTTTGTATATTGTTTTATTGTGGATTTGGCAGACCTTTCTCTCGTATGTAAATTACCTTATTAATAGTCTTACCTTTTTACCATGCTCACTAACATTATCAATTTATATTTACCTGACTGTTCTAAACCGCTTTCTTTTTCAAAAAAAGTATTGGAATTCGTTAAAATACGAAATTGCTTACAACGTTTATGTACAAGCAAAGCAATCATTCTTTACCAAAACTATTACAGGTTCAGAAATGTATGCGGCCAGTCCGGGAGTCGAATCCAGGAACCATGCATGCAAGTCAGGCTCTCTATCAACTGAGCTGAATGGCCCCATAGGTCATCAACTCTCTGACCTATGTAGTATCATTTTAAACATAACCTCTACTCTTCGTCGGAATTCTCTGCATCGACTATATTTAAACATTGAGGGCCCCTCGACTTAGCATAAGTCTCGTTTACACTTACGCGCAGTAGCCATGGTCCCTCGATTTGCGCCAAATGTAACAGGTTTATGAAAGGTATGCAGCCAGTCCGGGGATAAAATTTTGGGACCCTCTGCATACAAGTCAGACGCTCTACCAACTGAGATGACTGTCACGGAGAAGTCACATAGTACTCCCTGACGTGTGGAAGTCAGTACCGTGACATAAACAACACAGATAACTGATAACATATTTCTCTGTTATTCGTATCAACTTAACCGATCATGTCTTGTTGGCGTTTTGAATTCCTTCCAAATCTGACCATGGAAGATGGCACTTACTCGAAAAAACCGTTAAGCAGATGCTATCAGCATATCATACAAAAATGTAACGAACTACTGATAGCAGAAATTCGAACGAGACTTTCTCAAATGTTGCAGTTGCGCCATAAAAACCAAGTTTCCCACACTCGTGTTCATATCCGCACTATACCTAGCGTCTTCTGAAACCACGTGAAGTTTGCTCTTGTGATCAAACGCTGCTGTGATATCTTGTCTGCATGAAATTACATATGCTGTGTATAAGCGTGTACCTGCTATCTGCACTTACCTTCCAGGTCGGACGTTCATTCATAATGTTTTTACTATTTCTCTCCATTTGAATTGTATTAGATTAGATCAGGCGAATATCATCATATTTTATTAGTATATTCTGGCTTGGGATTTATTTCAGTTAATAATTTGTTTAGATTAAAATTAAATTTCAAGTGGCTTTAGAAGAGGCACAGAGGTATACAAATGGAAGTTCGGCCAACTGTTGCTATAATGTGTCAGAAAACAGAGCAGAACTGCAACATCAGCAAGATATGTATCAGATTAAATGTGTGTGTATGTGTCTGTTCATCTATATACAGTATATATTCATCAAAGGCGTGGGTTCTACATTTGCCAATTAGTTTGTGTTTTAAATTATTTAATCCAAATGGTTTACTGTTAACGCAATAATCCCATATTTCTTAATCCATTTAAGACATTATGATGCACCAATTTCATACTGTCAAATATCATTTATGTTTGTGTAGTGCTCTTTTTATGGATTTATGGCCGTCCAAGTCATGTAGATCCTAATCTCTGAGTGCAATATGATACATCTACATAATGTATTTTCATCGTGTTTGTTTCATAAGGCAAACACCTTTGCATGCAAAGCCTTGAAAATGATATTTATCGTTACATTTTTTAACAAGTTTATCAGTTGAAATTGCGCAAGTCGGAATCAACACACTTTTAAACTTTGACCATTAAAGATATGACAAAACACTTGTTAATAAACTATGATTATCAAGTTGTCCAATAAAGTATCTTCAAAACTGTGTATGTAGATGTTCCCTGAAGGTGAATATTTACGCATGCTGGTATAATTGACATTTATGGGTCAGTGGGACTCCTCATGTACTCAATATCAATTTTGTTTTCAATAACGTTCAAAATTCAGCATGGGAAGTGACCTGGAATCCATCAGGAGCCAACGATTTGATCAGATTTTGTCCATCAACCGTCTGTGATTTTCACAGTAACATCAAATGTATCCAGCGCACATAGTTTTGCGATATATTTGTAAAATGTCACCGCTTGCAATTTGCTATTCGTGTTAGTCTTGCATCAGATCAACATCTACGAAAGACAGTATATGATCACCTTGTTCTTATTCTTCATCGTCTATGTTCAAGAAGTGTAAATATATTACTCATTTCATTTGGCAGTTTGCAAAATTTCCTTCTAAATATTAAACATCAACATTGAATTGACACACATTAGCAGACATTTCCCTGTTGTTTGGTTCTTTTCTTCTTGTGAAAATCAAATATTTTAACGACAGAATGTTCATACGGTCAAAGACAACACCATACATTATTAATATATTTATTGTATAATCAATCACACATTATATAGATGACTAAAGAAAATGCCGTTTTTATCAAAGTAAATTCTCTTAATGCATAATCTATATCAACGTACCCCATCGAGACTACAAATGCTGTAATCCTGAACAACGTCTTACCCTTCAAAAATAACATGTATTTTATATCTATGAGTTCAGCTATATAATTACCTATTCATAGTACTAACAATCATAAAATTGCCTTCTCTAACAGCCTTTATATCACACAATGTTAACACAATTGGATATATTTGTTCGAATCGTGAGTGTGATTATTAAAGCACTTGTGTAATAATTACTGTTCGGCAGGAGTCAACTCAATTACACACTTGATAATTAAGACCTAGTGCCAAAAATTGAAGGGTAACGTAAATATGTCAAACAAGGCGCAGCCATTAACTTAGCCCTAAGTAATAATTAGCATCATCAAAATATGTTATCCAGGTTTGCCTGTCCATTAATAAGAAAGAGAGGCCTCTCATGAATTATGTAACAGAATTGGAAAAAGTATGTACTTCAAGTGATGCAGAACAAATATATTTTTTATTAAAGATATTGTCAGTTTGGCAACGTGTACTTGTTCCTCTGCCATAAACCAACAAATAATGCCATCAGCAGTAGAACCATCTTGGCCATTTATTTATTATATTTTGCATGTCTTGGTTTACAACCGTGTTGATTAAAATATTCTATGGGATTATTAACTTAATACTAGTACGCTCATAGCGACACCTCTTTGTACAATGTTTTGCAAGCACGCTGCTGAAAAACATATGCGTTCTATTCAAGAGACATTTTACGCCATACACAGTGACAAGCGCCATGTTCAGCCACTGTCAGTAGTTTCTGAATAATAATCTGAGTGTTGCATATATTATTTTATTAAGAACATGGCCCCGATCCCCAAACAGTTTATAATAAAACAATTGAAACTGACATGTTTGGTATTGTTGATGCCTCGACGTTCCTATGATATGTCTAATATTTAAGCAAGGTCAATTTCAGCAAAGGCAATTTTTTATTTATACCTTTTAGATATTGTATTTTTGACAAAGTTAAAAGATTCATCAACATAACTACACTAAGCTTTTTATTTTATATTCTAAGGGCTTGATGGCAATTAAATCAATGATAATTGAGCATAAAATACTTTGAAAACCCATATCAGTAAGTATGTTGAAACTTTTTTTTTATGCCTATTGCATCCAATTACAGAAAACACTTACTGAAGATAAGGAGTTTAAAGCACTTAGAATCAGGATAAAGCTGTCTCCCGCCGGTTTTGAAGACAGCAAACTGAATGCATACTTAAAGATATGGCCCGAGGGGTCAGGAATAATCACCAATATTATCTCATATTGCTCATTTTATCTCTTTCATAGTACTACGAATGGAAAATCTTCTTCAATAACTTTCTTTTAAAAAGACTTCAAACTGTGATCTCCAGTTTGATATTCAGGTTTAGTTCCATGTTTCTGCGATTATCTTTCTAGATAGTTTGGGGAAAACTTCCTTCTTACCTATTTGTAAATAATTTGTATATAGATCTAGACAGATTTTGGGTACATTTGAGATAATTATAATTACCATTTCAAATCTTCTTGATATATATGTAAGTATAAATTTGCTAACAACACATTTATTACCTCTGTTTTGTTTATTTCAAGGTTGTAAATGCCACTAACACAAAAAGCATTTAAAAAATTATTACTTTTTTCTTCAAAATAGCATTCCTAATTATATAAAATTGTTGGTAACAAGGTTATCCTCATATGATTATACATTTTCATAAATTCAGTAATATATACGGGATATATCAACAGAAAGAAAGTATAGCTCTAGACGCAATCAGGAAACATAATGTTTTCTTTTGGGTTGTTATTTTCATATTCACATTATAGTTTATTGAGGAAAGTCAACATAAAAAATAGCTGCATTTTAATGAAACAACATAGACAATAACCCAGAAACGATGTTATTTAACTACTTATGTTCTGGGAACTGTATATGCCCATTATAATAACACATATGAGAACCAAACTTCATGATAATACCTAAAGAGTTTTTTCTTCAGTTTTGTCAAAAGCAGAATGCGCACCAACAAAGAAGTCACTATAAGGATACGAAAATGTGACGACCGTTTCAAAACAAACTGTCCTGAAATATAACTGCATATACTTTAACAATTCATAAATTCAAAATAGAATCAATGTAAATACAGCATTTAGCTTTGTGATAAATCTATCACTGAATTCGAAGCATAGTTTGGTAAAATCACGATTGCTTTACTGATAACTAGACATTTCTTCTGTCAAGAAAAACAAATAGGTGACTTATGATTGTAGCTTTTATATTATTGGCATAAGCTTATGTGACAAAAGATACACATAATAAGAACACCGTGATAAAAAACACTTGGGAGATCGCGAGCATTTTTTGATACAGGAAGGATACAGCAGACAAAGGATTGTCACTTACATTATGCAGTCTACAATGCACAAAACACTTAAACTTCCTCCATCTTCATTTTTTTCCGATGTTGTCTTTGGTTTACTTTTTATTGAGTGCAAGAAATATAATCAATTAAGCCTGAACAGTTTTAGTTTCAGTTTAAGTATAAAATCCATGTTTGAAATCATACAAATCATGCTTCAATAACGAAAATGTAAATAGATTAAATGAAATATCAAATCTGCAGTGAAATTTTGCTTGTTTATATAATCCCCGTATCTGGAAAATTTATCCGAACAAAATGAACATCACTCGTGTGTTTTACATAGTTTAAATTAAACTAACACTGAATGTGCAATTGGTTGCTTTTTGTGAACAATAAACCTTTAAAGTAACTTAATACACCTGACACCATAGATGCCAATATATAATTAAGTAGGGAACAGTGATGTCATTCTTTCTTCTTACGTCCTTTTTACTATTATACATTTTTGCGATTGTTGCGATTCATTTATATCCATATAGAATGACAATTGGTTTGTTCAAGAAAACATGCATTGAGATAAAAGTATAATAATTACGACATGAACAAAAGAGCACCCAAATCATATGATAGTTAGTGAGTTTTTCAAAGCTGGTCAAGGCTTCGGTTGTCATCGAGTCCCATGTTTTTGTGTGATTTTTAAAACTTGTTTTGTTCTATAAAGTAAAACACATTTCAGATCTTTTGCCGTAAAATAAAAGACATCGAGGCGCTGTCCATGAGTCGTTTTTGTCTTTTCTTAAAGATCTCTGAATTATTTATTATCAAAATAGTTTGTACAGGTCAGATAAAAAACAGACCATTTCCCATATGAAGTTTCTATTTAGTATTGGCATCAACCAATTTTCCTTTGTCTGTCTATTATAGGTTTTATTAAATGCTTTCCAAACTTGAAGCTTCAACACGCTAAGTCATTTTCAGTTCCAATTTATTCCTTACCAACTGGTAGCTATAAGACGCGAAATCATGACCAATCTAAATAAACTTATATGAAATATGACATGTCTGAAAATCCCTAATAACATTGATTATACAGTGGGAACTAATTTTAAACAATGTAATATCATTATTGTTTCACTGATATTTTAGTATATTTTTTTGTTTTTTTTAACTGCCCCTAACTGTAAATTGTTTGATTCTCTAATGTTTTCTTGGAACACTTGCTACACTTGCATTGATTACTTTGAAGGTACAACATTAAGCAAAGCTTTCCTGTTAAAACATTAAATTTAAACGTCTGTATTTTATATTTCTTTTTATTTTATTATACATCAATGCTATCTACTAATATGCGCCCATTTGCTTACAAATATATGTAGTGTTTTGATATATTTTATTATGTACAATCAGCTCTGTGTTTTGTCTTAAATATTAATATACCCTGTATAACAAAATCGGCTTGACAGGTTAGGAATGTTTCAATGGAATCAATGCCAGATAAAACGAAAATATAACGGTAATATTCAAGATTGTCGTTAAGGCGTTTGACTTTCTAGTGTTGTTTTTTCATAAATGAACTTGAAAAATGCAGACAGTTGAACCCAATGCAACTGTTTAACAACTTATCCTGTATCCCTTGAACGGGACCCCGTGGCTGTTTTTGGCTACTGACTTGTATGTTCATTGTATCATCAACTGTATTTCTACGTTGTTTACTCAAAAGAATCACGAACGTATGTAACTGAAATATTAATTGAATTACAGTTCCATTGATCGGAAGTTTAAGGTTTAAGGTTTGAGCAGGCCAAATTTTGGAAAAGGGGTTAACAAGTTCCTACTTTAAGTGTATTCACCTTTGATACCAAATATTATTAATTTTAAGACATGATATCAGTTTAAATATAAACCTCTGCTGACACATATTTACATGCTCAAACAATCATACAAGTGTATTATTGCACAATTGATTAAACCAAACCCCATTCTGTATGGAGAAATGGCACGGAAATGTAGACTAGAGAGTTGACGCCTGAGTAGTGCATATGGTATCAAAAACGTGCATTTCTGCAATGTTAGCCACAACGGCAGCAAAGTGCAAACCCATGTTCCTAGACATGTTATGGCAGCTAAGACAAGATAAACACTAACTGTTTTCTGCTGTAAATCATTTTTGGGTCATTGTTTATCGTGAGGAATATCCAATTAGAGTGACTGATATGAGTTATTTGCATATCATAATTTTTTTATATGATCTATTTATTTGCCACAAAAATGACTCATTTCTGAGTGTCCTTTATCTTTTGCGTATTATCAGAAGAAGTTGTAAATGGTAAGAACCATATGGAATAACATTTTTTGTGAAAACCTTCTTGTCCATACGCACGGCCAATTTAATGAATAATTCAGGTAATTTTGAAATACAAAGGTCATATGTTTGATAACATTAATGTTACTGACTATAAAAAGAATTGGCATCGGTACTGACGGAATGTATGAATATTATGTTAATGATAATGGAGCAAGTAATTTATAAAATTGCTCATAACAATTAGCTTCTTTAACAAAAAGAGCAGTTCTAAAACATTCATTTACCAAATGTGGAACAGAAGAGTTATTTAATGTAAATGTGAATATGTTTCACTTGAGATTGCAACTCATGTGTTAAATTGACAAGAACCATTTTTTCAGGGTCCCATGTGTCAGGTTTTGATACGTTTCCAGAGAGGCTTGCGAAACTCCTTATACGGAAATAAATAAATCGTAACAATTAAAAACCACATACTAAGAGGCACAGTTCACAAGTTATCGTTCTTTTAATGCAATTCTAACTTGCTGAGCACTCTGATATATCTGATAGTGATTCAAAGTGATCTGAACAATTATACGGTTAAAAGAAATCAGGAACACTTCAAAATGAGTTGGTTAATTCACCTTGACCGAGGTATATGACTTAAAACAGATATCAAGTTGCTTTTATGATTAATTAATTATCAGTTAATGCTTCTCATGGAACAGTTATTTCGTTACAAAAACAACCATGTATTATAAGAAGGGAAGTTGATTATGATTTTACTTTTCGGCCAAAGAAATATAATGTAATTAAAATGTGTAGGGTTGTTTTATTGGATGTATTTTGGTTGAAAGTGAGTAAGGGCGCATTTTAAGGGCTGATTTTCATACATAAGAATGAGTCTTTACCCAAAAGAAGAGTTGTCTACCTATCGTATTCCATTGTTAAAAATACATTTTATCACGTATTTATTTCTCTTTTTTTACATCAAACTGATAAAATATATCCCCTTAATTATGGTAATTATAGCCCACTTAGCAAACAAGAATATTCAACATGGGAAATAGTTCCAGGAGAAATGAATATGTTTTAAACTTCACTGGAACTATTTTATTTCCTGGCCAATTCTCAATAAATAACATGTTCATTATTTTTGCAAATACAACTAGCTACGAGAATTTCGGGGTCATAATGGCAAATTGAACAAATGAACATTTCAACTTGAGACCTACTTCCTAAGGAAGTGGCTCTATTGTATAATTTGCTGCAATTTTGTTTTATGTCTAGAACTATTACCAAAAGGAGTTATGAATCAATTTTGATGGCAGGCAACTTGCGCTGTGGAGTTTTCTGTCGGCAGTCTTCATCAATGAACGATCGTTGTGTTTTATTTACTGAGTCATTCCATCTACAAACTATCCCAAGCAGTATTGATTTTACAACCAAATATGCATAATTCTTTTCTTGCGTATTTCTTTAAACCTGACGGCTAATACATTACGGAAATACCGAATATTAATAGCATTAAAAATATCTAAAACAAGTCCTTTGGATCTATTTAATAAAAAATCCAAAAAAATCCATTGCATTTGGGATTATTAATAGGGTTAATTGATTTTATTAATCTGTCATCTTAAACCCAATATATTTGATAAATCATTAAAATGATGATACCGAAGCAAAACTATAGAAGGTTCTTGGGGATATCAAAATATAAGAAGAATATAAAAATCCTTAGCTTAAAAGAATTATAGGACAATGTTTTCTGCAGGGCGAAATAGTTTTAACAATTAAAACCCTCAGGTAATCATGTCATATTGTGGTTGAAACATTAACGCTCCTACAATTATTATAACTCGGATGTCAACACATCTTTGGTGACACATTACCCTCAAATTATATACAGTATCAAACATCCATTCAAATTATGGAATCTTATACAGGAACTCATACAAGGACAACCAGTTGGTTTGTATAGGTGAAAAGGATATTGATATAAGAAATTGACAGATTATTTGAACAGATTGCAACCCCCTGGAATGAAAATATGAAAAAAACTGATTATCTATGCTGAACCAAAATTATAATATCTGAATCATTTTCAGTCAAATTATGCAACAAACAATGCGCAAAAAATCAATATTCCTACAACTGCACCTTAAATAGAGGCACAATGGACAAAGCCACACAACCAGACATTGACTTAAAACACATTATTAAATCACAAATTAAATTACTATTCCTGGCCATAACAGTCCAGTAAAAGCTGTTAGACATGCTTCAAATCTATAAAAGAAAGTGATCACAAATGTAACCTTGTGTTTGCTCCATTTCCGGAAGTGTTGGTGATGACTTGCAAATGAAATGCATAAAGACGCTATGGACACGGAAAAATCATGTTTTAATTGTTCAGATGCGTTCATTAATAATTATAATTAAGGTATTTAAAAAAGATTGTAATTGTGTCCTAAACCCATCTGTCGTGGCCTGAATCCGTCTGTCGTGTCCTGAATCCATCTGTTGTGGTCTGAATCCATCTGTCGTGTCATGAAGCCATCTGTGGTGGCCAGAAGCCGTCTGTCGTGTCCTGAAGCCATCTGTGGTGGCCTGAATCCGTCTGTCGTGTCCTGAAGCCATCTGTTGTGGCCTGAATCCCTCCGTTGTGGAGAGCTAAATCGACTTTTAAGGAATTAATGATATTTTGAAATCACTGTATGAAGCTTCATATATTAGATCATTCACAAGGAGCTGAGGAATGAAATGGGGAATAAGTTGAATAAAGCTAATTTACAAAGACCGGACATGTGATGGTATGCAGAAATATTACTCTTAAATCTGCCTAGGTGTATACGTTGGTGCGAGTTTTATTTACCGTATATGTTTGCTTATATTCAATTCGAAGGCATTCAAATGGCGAAAAAAGGGTAAATTATACCCTGTATATGTAAATGTTGTTGTTTAGCAAGCGTCAGCGTAGTTCATTTTCGTTAAGGTTCAGTTTATTGTAATCAACTTTCCTTGAAGTCATCGCAAATTTGGCTATATTAAGAATGAGAAAATCCAAAAAGCATTAATGTTGTTTCAATTAGTTGAAAGCATCAATAATATGTTGACTTGTAAGGCATTAGTGTTCATGTAAATAAAACAACATATTACAAGACAAAATACTTCCACTTGAAAAAATGTTTGCACCCTTGATGTGTGTGATGATTTGCATGTTATAAGCTATTGAACCGATGCCTACGACTTGTCCGTACGGATTTCATGTAAACGGCAATATATCTTTGGGGTTGACACTAATTTGGTACTCGATCAGCGTATTATAATATTATTTTGTCACCTGCTGACTATTATACCAATTCCATGTGTATATTAGTGTTGGTTTCAGTGCTATGATTAACAGTTTAATCAACTGTAGCTTGAAAAAAAAAGAATGATTTTATTTTAAAGGATTTCATATGTTCTAAGTGAGGTATTATTTTATATTTTTGGTCATAACGGAGATTGTACACCATAGCACATCTACAATAACTCGTAATAACTTGTAGTTATTGATTTTTCTGAACTTCTGTTTCATGTCATGCCTATTGTTACATTATGTCACCTATTGCTTCCGCAATATTATTCAAATTGCATCTAGCTGTCTCTGTTTCTTCCAATCAATATCCCTGACATTATCAGTTTCCAGATCTATCATTAAATGCGATAGGGAACAATTAAATGAGCGACAACTGCAAGATTCCCTGGGAAATAAATACCTCTTTATATTGCGATTTTAATTGAATTCAACTACCTGAATGACAAAACAATGCTAAGGGTTAAATTAGCTGCCAGCGAAATTGGATATGCTGACAATGGTAAAACACACGAACATAGTTTACAAACAAAATCAAAGGTAAAACGTTCCATAAGCCATAGTTAATCATTTTGTATTATATAATAAGACAGACCGTCGTATATTGATTTCGCTATAGTTATGATATAATTTTGGCATAAACTGTCATAGGAATGCAGTACCAGTTGGGCTCCCATGTAAATTATCATAGCCATGGCGTTGTCATAAGAAGGAATGCAGTAGGAATTTGGTCCTACAAAAGTATAGCCATAGGTATGGAGTAGTTAGAAGCATGACCAGACAGTTAGGTCTCCATCGGTATTGTCATGGCAAAATTATGCAAGATATGAAGTGACAGTTTGCTCCTAAAACATAATTGTCATAGCCATTACGTTTTAAATAGGCAAGCAGTGACAGTTAGTTTTCAAAAGGTATAAATAAGTTAATTAAGTTATATTCAAAAAGAACAACAAAAGCCTTAATGACAAGAAATATAAAATCCAAACTCAAAGTTGTATGCTTTGTCTTAGACTTGCAAACAAATCAATAAAGATGCAAGTGCATTAATTGAAATCTATTGAATAAATATTTGACAAACCGACATTTCAATAAAAATTTCCTAAGACGTCACCTTAAATCTATTTCATTTTCAGACACTTAAATGTAGTTGACTTTGACCTTGATCCCAACATTCAGTCTTGGCTAGTTTCTTTTGTGAAACATATGTGATGAATAGAGTGACTGAAAACTATGTAGACATCAATACTAATTGGCTGACCCACATTACTAGCCCTGAAAAGAACTTGGGAAACGCTACCTTGCATGCTAAAGCATTATAAATAAAAATAATTACATAAATTCATTAGATAACAGCCTTGATCAGTATGAATTGACCTCTAAACTGTCTGTTATTCTGTTCAACCCTTCAAATCCGTCTCAATGTTGTATAAAGTAATTTCCTTAATGCAAACAACTTTAAAAAGAATGAGGGAACAAATGTCCATGCATGTTTCACTAATGCATAGATCTGATCAAACATCCATTTGATATAACTTTTAGACAAACTATTTTACAGACATGCATGTGTTTACTAATTATTTCTTAGTTAAAAAATTGTAAACATTGTTGATACAACTTCGAGATTATTTTTTTGCAAAGTCATAAATGATTCTCCATTTCCTTTAAATATTTTCCATTTGTTGAAGAATGGAAATAGCACATGCCATTAGATAAATATAAAAACTGATATTTATTTGATTTTCAAGCAGAAAGTATTCGTTACAGGATTCCTGTATTATGATGCATTCACATGTGTTATTATGTTCAGGTCGTTGCTGATGGGTTTTAAAGCGGGTAATTTTTTGCCTCATTATAATGCTTTTTAAAGGGATTTAACGAAATGATGTGTAATATCTATGACGTTTTTTCTAACCTGAGAATGATTGAGTAATGACATAAGTAATGGCATGTGCAATCAGCAGTAAATGCTTTTAAAAGCTACATTAAGTCTCAAAAATGTATTTTACACACTTGGTGATATTTCACTGAGTATACTTGAATACTTCCGCTATACGTGGTAAGTTCACGTTTTGTAAATCATACTGTTATAGTTTAACTTGTTTTTAATGAAATACATTGTTCATCTTATGTATAGACATCGTATACTTAAATACAGGTGTAACATGATATGTGCAACAGGGCAATATCATTAACGAGCTTTCGACAAAATATTGTATGTCAAATATTTAAAATTCTATTTGCCTTTTTCTAAAAAATATTTCCACTACTTACCACCTAAGACAAACTTCTTTTTTTAAATATTATAACTAATCATGGAAACGTTGCTATGATACGTCCGTTGCTACGCTACCCCCAGCAGGTACATGTTTTTGCATTATGGAAATAAACTGTGGTCTTAAACGTGTTTCTGACATGCGTGTGCATTATAAAAATAAATGCTGACTGGTTTTTGTTTTCTGCATCTGTGCATTATTGAAATGAACTGTCGAATAAATTGTGTTTCTCAAATAAGTATGACATTGTCAGGAATATTTGCTAGACCGAGTTATGCAAATGTAAATAGGGGCATGATCAGTTTTTTACATCTCCGTATCATATACACGTTTCTTTTTGTTGGACAAAGCAAAAACATTATGGATATGGTAATCCGATCCTTGTCTAAGAGAATTATGACATGGGCCGCTACATCAAACATGACAAACCAGTCTTATAGGAGAAAACACAATTGTCAACGGTTAACAGGTAATTCCTACTTCAGAACAATTTTTCAATCTTGCTATACCTATCGCACCAAATGTGTCTTATTGTTTCCATTTTTCTGCAGGTTAAAAGCACGAGGCGTATAGATCTTTTAATTAAACGTAATGGAGAAATAATGCCTTTGTCAATGTTAATTTCAAGATTTCTGTGCTTTTATCACAAAAGATGTTGCAGTAAATTTGATTATCAGAAAAGGGTAAGTTCCGTTATTGGTTCATTTATAACATTTATGCTATAAAATATCATAGGCATTTGTGCGTTTGTCATTCACTACCACTTTGCGTGAATTATTGTGAAAAATGATTGATCTAGTGTGATAAAATGTATTCAGTAGATCATTTTTTCAGTCTGATTTGAAAGATATGATATACATTTATATTAAATTAAATACTGTTTGTGTCTGGTATTTATTATTTTAAAAGCAAATAGTAAAATAGTTAACATTTAAGAAAATTGAAAGTTTCTGTCATTGCTTGAAGTTCTTATAAAATAGCAAGGTACACTGTAAGACAACAAACATTTGTTGTTATATTTTTAAGCATAATTATGTTTTTATCGTTCATATTTGATGTGAATAAACAATTATAATTGATCGTAACGATTAAGTTCAAAAAGGCGTTCTCTTTGTGAAAAGCAGCTACACATAGAGTAATTATTGCAAGTGAATAACCATAAACTTGGGAAACAAATCGAAAGCATTTCATCCGATTTGATTTGATTATACTTCTTTGTCTCAGTGCTGTGACATATTTTGATTTGAGCTTTCCACTGGCTTTATAAAATTCTTTTTTTAGATTTCCTGCGTTTAATTATGTCAAATGTGTAACCTAAACTAGTGCAGTACTTTATTCATAACTTGTCTAAATGTTGGAAAACTGGTCATCAGCAATTTTTAGCCGCTTTTGTTCCACTGAGATTTCTTCAAAGTAATCTCAAACATACTGTTTATCTTTCATCACACCTATTTACTGTCGGAAAATTTGTTATTTCACATATCTGACGTCGCACACATATATCATCGCACATACATATTATCGCACATTTTGTTTTTCCACATATCTATCATCGTATATATCTATCACCACACAATTTGCTATTTCACATATCTAACATCGAACATATATTTTATCACATTTATCTATTTTGTTATCACATATATTTTATCCCATGTCCATGGAATTAGTTTACAATTAACATCTGCTTATCTAAGACTTTCAGAGCTTTAGATGCTGATCATTCTGAAACATGCCAGTTGCAGGCAGAATATCTTGGAAACTACATAATTTTGCGAACATACTCGTTTGCATGAACAAAACTGCAAGTTGTTCTAAAAGTACTTTCAAAAGGCATGCGCAACTATTTTAAACAAGACACTCTATATAAACAGCAACTGGTTCATGATTTTGTCACAATGTCAAATTGTACGTTTGACCTCAATATTACTTTTTATTTCCTGAATTGGAAACCCGAACTATTACCTCAAAGTGACACTCTTATTCAAAATCAATACATACACATGTATAACAAACATAAATTTTGAGTGATGAACCTTTAACTACTTACTATATAATGAGTTTATGGAAAATATAAATTACTGATAACAAGATTGTAACCGTGTATTTAATAGATGAAAACGCAAAAAATATTAAATGATTGGTGAATGCTAAAATATTTACTGTGATCTTCTATCATCACATAAGATAGAAATACCGTGTTTTCTGCACCTTTCTCTCAAATTAAACTCGGTTTCCTTAATAAGAACCATTGTTTCCGACATTTATTCATCCTTTTTGGTAAATTAAAAAAAATGTTTTAATTGTGGTTAATCTTATTTAGGATTAAGAGTGCATCTTCAAGTGTTTTAGTTCCTTATGTCATCCAACGATACTATTTGTATCACTACCACATCTGAAACAAGTGGTTGTTTTGTTGATGATCTACATGAACCACATCTGCTCATCTGTGATTATAGCGGTTGATGTATCAAACAAACCCTTTTGACACAATTTCTAAGAATGTATTTTCTAAATAACGAGGTATTTGATGTATATTTCAAAAACACTTTTTAGTAATAAGATCGGTCTGTTTTGGACGGGTATCTTTGGAAGACACGAATCCATTAAGATTGTAATATTGTGAGAATGAAAGTAATTGTTTTGTACTAGTAATTGGCAGTGTTACAGGAATTGCTAATTTGGGAAATTGGTAATCAAGAAGAGTATTGGTGATGCGTTTGATGAAGAAAATACATGTATATACCCTTATCAAGAACAATCAGAATTTGAATGTTATAAATGTATTGGCTTGGTAAACGTAGCAAATTCAAAACAGGATACATTGTACTCTTGATTGTATCATCAAAAAATATTCTATCGTGTGTTTGCATCTGATGAAACAATATGGTTTAATTATACAATCTATGGCTGGTGGAAATTAACAAACACTGTGTGTTTTTATGTGCTTGAAGATTCTAATTCAACCACTATCGTCAGACTCTTGCTGTTGTTATGCTATTGTTAAAACTGTTCCATGAAATTTCTACATTAAAATGCATAAGAAAATCTATATATCTTACATATATTAGTATGTTTTTATTGAAATATATTCATAATTGATTCCCACCAAATGGTCAATATCGGGAAAAACAACCTGCATGTGTGTGTTACAGTCTTAAAACGAACAGCGAAACAGGGGTTCACTTTGGGTTTTTACTGGTTAACATAAACACTATTCATTGTGCAAGACCAAGGATATATATATTTATGGTATATATAGATCCCTTTAAATATAATTCAGTTCACGTACTATGTCATTATTTGTGTATTCGCTGAAGCACAAAACTCGGAAATGCATACAGAATGATTGCAGTTGGAGACAAGATCGCTAAGGTGAAAATGAAATGACAATCTTTTTCACTAATGGCAAAAACATAATTGAAAAATTAAAGGAAATTAGCACAGCGTGGAATGCTATGAGAACAGCATAAAACGCTCGACTGGTTGACATGTCAAGCGGTGAAGCATAATTGTTTTTTTTTTATTCAGAAAGAACATATTATTGTAATTCACTCGAGGAATACTTTTTCCCCTAGAACTCATGCACTTTGCTAAAAATTGTAAAAACGTCAGTCAAGAACAATTGTAAAGAAATTCAAAAACAGTCGTTCAGCTTCTTATAATTAGAGCATTGTATTACATTTCGGTATGAGTAGCCAAATGTGGAAAAAAATACGCCTTAGATGGACGATTGACAGCCATAGACCTCAACATTGGATAAATATAAGAACGCATTAAAACATGTACTATAATCGGTTAAATCAACGTGACAGTCGATAAAGTGTTTCGACGAACTTATTAAGTGTCTCACAATTTTATAGAAATAGTATGCCAATTGCTCCATGAAAATCATTCTACAATGATAAGTATGTCATACAATTTGTTTTTGAACTTTTTTGAATATTAGACCTTAAAATTTGTCTTAGCTTCGAGAAAACTGAAGCTTTTAGTGATCTAGTTAAACAACTGTCGTTTATCATTTAATGAACTTATTTTCCTGATTATCAGATGCGTTATTTTTTAAACTTCATATTGAGCTACCACAGGTATATTTATGCTTCACATTGCCAGCATGAAATGACTTAGGGCAGTATTGGTCTTAAAAAAATAACTTTAGTACAATATATTAAAAGAGGTCACAGACTCCAAATGACAATTGTCGTATTTGCAATGATAGGAAGTTTATATAAGATGTATGTATATATATATATGTGTGTGTGTGTATAGAAAATAATAGTTTTTGAATATCGGTGTAACCACCAATTGATAACAGAAAGAAATATACTATTTGATCTGTGACTTCCACCAATTATTCGCATGAATTCGTCCGAATTCCATATCTGGACTATATATAACCACTGTGGGCCTATCGACGGGACATAATTCCCAATCACCGGAAGCTGCCAAGGGAAAACGTTTGGAGCTAAATGCAACAGGTTCAGAAGCGTATGCGGCCGAGTTCAGGACCGCCTATATGCAAGTCAAACGCTCTTTCAACTGAGCTAACTGGCCCAGATAGGTCACAAACCTTCTGCCCTTTGCGAGTCATTATCATCATATACACCGCCGCTATGCTGGATTTCGTCGCAACTATCTACCTGGACTGTATATATTTATTAAGGGGCTCTCGACTTAGCATAACTTTAAGTCCCACTCACGCACAGCAGCCAACGATTTGCGCCCAATGTAACTGTTTAAGAAACGTATGCGGCCAGTCCGGGGATTAAATCCGGGACCGTCCGCATGCATGTCAAACGCTTTGCCAACTTAGCTGACTCGCCTGGATATCTCAAATTGAACCGTGGAAGTAAGTTTCAATTGGTGTTTTAAACAACATAAATAAAATATAGCATATTGCTGTTAAAATCGTATCAACTAAACTGATCAAATTTCGTCGGTGTTTTTAATTTCGTTCAAATCTAATCTTGGAAGAAGGTTTTCACTCGAAAAACCGTTGAGCAGATGATTTTAGCGTATTATACAAAAGTGTTCCAATCTAATGATAGTAGAAATTCGAAAACAAACTTTCTCAAATGTTGAAGTTGTGCCAATTCCAAGCATAAAAACTCAAGATTCCCATACTCGTGTGCTCTTCCGCACAATATCTAGGGTCCTCTGAAACAACTTGACATCTGCTCTTGTAATCATACGCCGCTGTGATATCTCGTCTGCACGAGGTTACATCTGTTATGTGTAGGCGTGCACCTGCTATCTACACTTACCTTCTTGGTCAGATGTACATTCATAATGTTTTTAAGACTCTTCACTTGAATTTTATTAGATTAAATCAGGCGTATATCATCACAGTTTTTTTTTGGTTTGGAATGGAATTTAGTTGATAATTTCGTTGATTAAAAATCTATTACGTCTTCGATAGAAGAGGCACAGAGGTAAACACAAGGAAGCTTTGTCAAATTAAACAAGGGTTTCAAGAACGAAATGTACAATAATGTTTGAAATGCCGACCTCACTTTACAGTAACTATGATGTCCCAGAAAAACAGGATAAAACTGAAACATCAGATAGATTAAGATGCAAGTATAAGATCATATATACGTGTATAGCTGTCCGTCTTTCTATAGTATAAATTCATGAAAGGCTTTTGTTTTGCATTTCCCAAAGTTTTCGTGATTTAAATTGTTTTAATCCTAATATTTTGTTTTATTCATTAATGCAAAACTCCAATAATTGTAAATCATTTTAGGACATAATGATGCATCATTGTCATCCTGCGAAATATCATTTATGTTTGTATAGTGCTCATCGTATGGTTTTATGGCCGTCCAAGTCCTGTAGATACTAGTTTTTGTGTAAAAGATCATACAACTAAATTATTTATCCCCAAAATGTTAAATGTTCCATGAATGGTAATATTGTTCCCGCCGGTATAAATGACATTTATGGGTCATTGGGATTCCTTATTCACGTAGATTCATTTCGAAAACAGACTTTCAACATCTATCAAAAATCAACATTGGTAATGCCAACGATTTGATCATATTTTGTTCATCATCCTTCAAGCTATTTATCAGAAAAATCTAATAAAACAAGCACACATAGTTTTGCGATGCATTCGTTCAAAGCCACCGCTAGAAATATTCAATTTATGTTGACTTGCTTGCTTCAGTTCAACGAAAGACATTATGCTTCCACCTCGTTCTCATTTATAATTGTTTATATTCAAGAAGTGAAAATCAATAGCCTATTGTTTTTGGTAGATTCTTTATTCCATTTTTAAACATAACATCAGTATATTGACAATTCAAGCAGAAAATCCTTTTGTTGATTGATTATATTCTACTTTTATACTTGTGATTATCAAATAATGTTTACGATAGAATGTACAAGCAATCAAAGACAACATATAACATTATTAATATTTGTATTGTCTAATTGTATCATGTTACATAAATGACCAAAGAAAATGCCGATTTTATCAAATAAATGCCTCTTTATGCATTCACTAAATCAACGTGCCCCACCTGGACTACGAATGTTGTAATCCTAAATAACGACTTACCAATCAATACATACTCTTGTTTTATTTAGATGTATTAGATCAGCTAGTTAATGAACATATTCTAAGTATTAACACGTATAATATTGTTGAGCATTAACACGTCTCTTCTAACAGCCTTTTTTACTCAATGTTAACACAATTGGACCAATGGTTCAAATAACGAGTTTAATTATTAAAGCACGTGTGTGAGCATTACTGCTCGACAGGTGACAATTCCATTTCCAACTTGACAATTAAGACCTGCAAGTGTATACGTCAAGTGATGCAAAACAGATATACGTTTTCAATACATATCTTGTCAGCCTGGCAGCTTGTCCTTGTGTATATGTCATATGCCAGAAATAATGCCATCAGTAGTAGAAACGTTTTTGCGATTTAGAGATATAAGTTAAACATGTAAAACAGCTATATATATATTTTGCGTGTGTTGGTTTACAACCATGTTGTTAATACACATCACTTGGGGGTTAATTACGTAATACCCTGCTTTCAATTCAACAGATATTTAATGTCATACACAGTGATTAGCCGCCATGTTCTGCCGCTGTCAGTAGTGTATCAATAATAAACTATTGTGTTTAAATTAAAGTCTATGTAGAACAGGGTCAAGACCCTAGACAACCGAAAACTAAACAAGTAAAATTGACTTATTTGGTATTATTGATACACCTCCATTTAAATGGTATGTCTGATATTTAATCAAGGTCCGATTGAGCAGTGACAATGGTGACCCATCCTCTTCTCCCCTCACACAAATATTACACACTGTTAGCAGCAGGTTAATTGTTTCAAACAGTGTTGATACAAAGGGTAGGTGTTCTATAAATATATGTCTATGTAACTATATCACATGATCAAGTTTCGTATAGCAGTCTTTTCTGGAAAATAAAGTGCATAGTTTAAATTGTGTCCTGCAAATACATTTGTAAATTCGCATTTTATATCACACTTACCCACCGAAACAGTGTATCAATTGCACTCTATGTACATTGTTTGCAAAGGATACCTAGGGTCTGTGTCTCATATGCGTACAAGTCAGAGAAAGCATTGAAAAATTATAAGAATTCATTTAAATAATACAATGGAAACAACAGAGTAAAACCCAGCGATCAATCAATATTAACTGTAATCTTGTTTAAAGGCACCGTCAAGTTTCAGTAATGCCCAAGTAATGAGCAAGACACAGGATCTCGGCCCAGGATAAAGCCCAGTATCTATATACCCAGGCAGAACGATGCAATAAGTTAGCAGGCAACATACTTATTTGTAATCAAAAAATCATTTATTGTTTCAATGTTTTTACTATAGAAACCACTTTACTTAGAATATATATAACATATTTATGTATGCAGGAATCATATCACGGTTACGATTTACGCGACATTCTGGTATATCTACTGTGTACTTAATTTAGTGTGCATGGAATACCTCATAAACTTAAATTATAGCTGCCTGATAGTCCGATGCGTCTTTCGCTAACGGCAATATAACTGACTAAATATTGAATAAAAAAAGAAGGTACAATGCATTGCGCTAACAAGACTGCCACTGCTATATGTCTGAATCAGCAGGTGTTTGTTGCAAGGAAAAGCAGATCATTCGTATTCGCATGTGATATTGACGTTTACAAACTAGATTGACAGATAAGCCCAGTGTGGCTGATCTGTTTTACAAGGCTCATCAATCACGAGACGAACAAGCCAGATCTGACAAAAAGTCTTGAAATAATCAGTGGTCAATTCTACTTTTCTACTATAGCTCTTTATATCCGCAGGCATCATGTATACTACTATATAGAAATCAGGTGAAATATGTGCTTCCAAGTATGCAGTCAATTCAAAAAGATAATTTTATAAACATTTTTTTATGTTTATGGACAAAAGGTAAAGGGTATATCAACTAAGTACACTAAGCTTTACTCTTTTTTTTTCAAGGACTTAATGGCAATTAAACCAGTGAGTATCGAACATAAAGCGACCATTAAAACCCATATCAGTAAGTATGTTGAAACTTCCTTTTCTACTTGTTATGCCAATTCGATCCGATTATAGAAAAAACCTTACTTTCAATATGAGATTTAAAGCACCTAAAATCTGGATAAATCTGCCTCCCACTAGTTTTAAAGACAAAACATGTAGGCACATTAAAAGATATGGCCACAGTGGTCGGGAATAATAACCTTTTATCCCATATTGCTCATTTTATCTCTTTCAAAGTATTAAGAATGAGATACCTTCTTTAGCAACTTTCTCTCAAAAAGACTTCAAATTGATAGTTTGATATTCAGATTTAGCTCCATATGTTATGTATAGTTCTTGGAATTGTGTATGCCCATTTAATTAACACATATGAGAACCAAACGTCATGTTAGTACCTAAAAAGTTCTTTTTCTTAATTTTGTCTATAAAGAGCGTGCACCAAACAATCGCCACCATAAGGATACAATATGAGTTGACCGGTTGGAAAGAAAATGTCTTGCGATATTACTGGATACCCTGTAACAAATTAAAAATTCAAGTGTAAAGAGAGCATATGCCACTGTGATGAATCCTTTACTGAAATTAGAGCATAATTTGAAAGAATTATTTTTGCTTTACTGATAACTAGACAATTTTCCTGTCACACTGCCCTAGTTTTGAAGTCAACAACCTCGAACTAGGTCTGTACGCAGCTTTGAATATTGAAAATTGATCACGTAATATCAAACAAAATTATGGAAAACAATTCTTGTTAGGAAAACCAATACGTGACGATACATGGCTTTCATATTATGGACAAAAGCTAAAAAGACAAAAGATACACATCATCCGATGTGTAAAGAAGAAAAAAAATCATATTTTGTGCAAAAAGAAACGTCACTAAGGAGATGGCGGTAAGTCACAAACACTCAATAAATTGATTTAAGATCTAATTATTTTGCTACTAAAATATTTTGTACATGTCTGATTTAAAATCAATTAACAAACATGCCTTTTTCCGAAAGAAGTTGTGTTTTGGTACTGCATCATCAATTAGTTTTCCTATCTTTTGCTATGATAGGTTTTATTATAATAAATGTTTTCAACACTGTTAGCTTCAAGACGCACACTCAATACCAGTTCAAATTTAATCGTAGCCGGATTGAACGGAAATATTACGGTAGTATTCAACACTGGTGTAATGGCGTTAGAATTCCTAGTGATTATTTTTCTATAAATGAACCTCGTCTATTTAGTCAGTTGAACACAATGCAAATGTTAACAAACTTACATTGCGACTCTAAAACGGGGACATTGCTACTTTTTTGGCGACTTTTTAATAATGTTTTTCTTTATTTGTTCCCAGTTTTAGTACAATGATGCTTTTTTATTATGAAACTCTATGATCACACAGTTTTAAACCTTTTAAGGCAGACTGTGTGTGAAGCTTTTGGTTTCTAACGATGACTGCATCGTATCTTTAAGTTTTTGCATTAGGTGCTCTGAATTGTTTCCCTCCGTCTGCAGATAGAGTTGGGATCTCTAATCATTGAAGTACATGGTGTTTACCTTTTCGTTTTTTATTATTATTTGTTTTATTGATAAGTTTCCTCAAGTTAATGCATACTTTGATAAGATTTATCTTTTGCGTTTTATCTTTATTAAGAATTGTTGGGATAAGAGTGAGGTTTGTGCACATAAACTGGTTTAAACCCACAGTAAATTTACATTTTACTGACCGTTCCAAGGCGGTACTTAACAATTCTTGATAAACATACCAATAATGTATATATATATATATATATATATATATATATATATATATATATATATATATATATATATATATATATATATATATAGTATTTATGCACTGTGCTGTTTGTAGAGTTGTGTGCTGTTCTATGTTTCTTGTTTGTGAATTTGTGTTCTATGTCTTTGGTGTTGCCCATTGCCACTAAACCGGGTTTATGTTTCTGTAGCTTTTTGCATACATATTGTGTTGGCCCTGTACATTCATTGTATCATCAACGGCATTTATGCAGTTCTCTGTAAAATATTATGAACGTTTGTAACTGAAATAGTAATTGGATTTTAGTTTCAATTATCGGAGGCTTAAGGAAATAATAAACAGGCAACTTTGAACAAAACACTATGACTTTTAAGATATGATGTTAGTTTTTAAAGGAATATTGTAGGACAATATTTAATCCACGTGTTTAAACAATCATACCAGTATATTTTTGTACACAACATTAAATTTTATATATAAAACAACCCATTTTATATGGAAAATGAAAGGAGATATATACTAGAGAGTTAATGTTTGAGTAGTGCATTTCGTAACAAAAAAACGAGTCTTCCTGCAATGTTTTCCATAACGGCAGCAAAGTGCAAACCCATATTCCCAGAAAAGTTTATGGCATTTAGGACAAGATAAACACCAACTGTTTTCTGATTTAAAGAAGTCTTGGGTCATTGTTTATCGTGAGGAAGATCCAATTATAGTGACGGATATGGTGTGTTTGCAAATCATAAAGCATTATATGACCTATTTATTTCCGCAAAATTGACTCATTTCCGAGTGTCCTATATCTTTTGCAGAAAAAAACATGTAAAACAGCAACTATGGCGTATTATCAGAAGAAATAGTTAATGGTAAGAACGTGGAAAAATGATATCTGTGAACAAAACGTCTTGTCCATAATCAAGGCCTGTGTAACACAAAATAGACACAGACAGAAGTTATAATATGTGGAAAATAATTTTACTGAATATGAAGCATTGACATCGGTACCGACGAACATCCAGAGTATTTGATAATGAGAATAGACAAAGTACTTCCTTAAATTGTTCATAACAATTAGGTTCACTAACGTTAAGAGCAGTTCTAGCAATATTTAATTACCAAATGTAGAACAGAAACCATAATTTAATGTTTCACAAAGGTATGTAAATAGGGGCTAATTTAATATTATGAAATACAATAGGATGGTCAAACAAAACAAATGATGAGTCCTGAAATACGTTAAGAGTGACTTTAAAATAGGTAAACATGCAGTTAGAAAAGGAAGTTTCGTTTTATCCTGATCACCAGATGTACATAGAACCCTGTTGGTGACGTTGATATATTTCTTCCCCATTCAAGAAGTCATTTACAAACATTGTTCACTTCAGATTGCAACTTGTGTTAAATTGATTATAACATTTTTACAAGGTCCCATGCGTCAGGTCGCAAAATGTCCTTAAACGGAAATAAACAAAGCTTTACACCTAAAAACACATACTAGTTTAAAGAAGGATATGTATTTTCTAAGAGCTAGTGTTCACAGCTTGCTCATTTGTAAACATTATAATGAGTCTTTACGCAAACGAATAGTTTTCTACCAATAGTACAACATATCCTTGCTTACAAAGACATTTTCTACATTTTAATTGCTCTTTTTGACACCAAACTGATAAAATATATCCCAAACTTATGATTATTATAGTCCATTTTACGTAAAGGATATTTGATAATATTTACATAATTATGTACTTGATTTTCTGAACGATAAAATTTGAATTCATTTTGCATGAACCGGTCGACCTTTCGTGACCTTTGTAGGCGGAGTTTGGCAACAAAGCAACTATCTGATTGGGCGCTGGTGAATCACTGCGCGTAGTAATCTTACTATGATCTACTTTATTGCTATATATAGCAGGGTACATATTCTGTTGAATGCCGGCTTGTTAACATGTTTCTTTTGATGTTCTACGAAGAATTCAAATGAAACACATTATTTTCTAGAAATATGATTTGGAAATGCTTTATTTTGTATTTGATAAGAAAAGAAAACGTATTGGACACATAATAAAAACAAATCAAAATTGACACAGTGTTTACTACCATGGTGTGGTTCGTCTGCAACAACTGTCAAAACAAACATGGCTGATGATTCTGAGTTCGGCGATTTCTTTCTAGGACAAATGTATGATCCATTATCGGATTCAGACAATGATTATCTTTCAACGATATAATTAGGCGATATCTTCGTCTACTCTTAAATACATGAAATGATTGGAGACTGCCAAAGTGTCATGTATTTTCGTGAGTTCGAACAAACGTCTTAATATTGACAATTTGAAAAGACAAGCACATCACAACACTTCAATATCATTGCGTAAGTTAAAAGACAACCAAAAAATAATATTATGACGCTATAATTACCTTAAACTGGTTTAAAGTTATCCATTAAATCACCATGACCACATTTTTAATGCCCACTCTCATGGGTCATGCATATGTAAAACATCACTTAAAATGCTAGCGCGGTTTATGCATATGCAAAATCGCGGCCGAGCGTTCATACTGCATGAACGCAAAAAAATAAGAATCATTCCTTAATAGAAAATAGTTTTTGGAAACATAAATCATTTTCATATTTCACTGGAACTAATCCATTTCCTTGCCAATTCTAAATATAAAGCATGCACATGCAAAATACAACTAGCTACAAAGAGTTGGTGGCTAGTATGGGAAATTTAGCCAATGAACATTTTAACATTGGATCTGTTTCCTCTAGAATGGCTGTATTTCATAATTTACGGGAACTTTTATATATATAGGACCATTCCCCAATTGTGTTATGTTTCCATTTTATGACAGGCAAGTTGCGCTGAGGAGTTTTCTGAAGCTTCCATCAATGAACGATTGTTTGTGTTTTATTTACCATCGTTTCATTGAGTTATCCCTTCAACAAACTATTCTAGGCAGTATTGACTTTACAACCAAATATACATGATTTTTCCAACGTTTATCTTAAAACTTGACGGTAAATACATTATTGGAGTACCTTATTTCAATTGCAATAATGATATATATGTATATATATATATATATATAAATTTGTACTATGAATCTATGAAGTATGTAGAACAACACAAAATAAACATATTTGGGATAAAAAAGTTTAATGGATTGTATTGATTCGTGATCTTAATTGAAATATATTATATAAATCATTAATATGATGACAACAAAGCAAAAAGATAGAAATGCAAGTCAGCTTCTTGGGGAAATCAAAGTATAAAGGGGATAAAATAATTCCTGAGCATAACATTATTATTCCTCAGGCGCCTTGTTGATCAGCACATAATTTGGTAGAACCATTGCTCTTACAATTATCATAACTCTCGGATGTCTACTCATCTTTGTGACACATTGCCCTAGATATTATATATTATGTCAAAAATCCATTCGACTGATGGGATTTTATACAGGAATTCTTATAAAGAAAATCTATTGATTGGAAAAGGTCAAGATGATATTGATATAAGAAAGATACAAACGATTGGAACACATTGCAAACCCCTAAAGACAATGAGACAACTGACACAATTTTATATGCTGTACTTGGTATATAATACACATTTTTAGTCAAATAATGCAACATATAATACGTAAAACATTTCAATATTTCTCCTTGTGCAAATTGAATAAAGGCATGGACAAAGACTATCGATAAGACATTAATTTAAAAACAAAAAGACACGCCAAGCATTTACCAATACAGCTCTCCAGTTTACATCGACAGGAGCAGAAAAACCAAAAAGACTGTGGGCCCAATGCTTAGTTAAGATTCGGATAGAGTAAAACAACTATGAAAACTAAGGGACAAACCATGTATACTAAAATTAACCAATATCATGTTTAAAGGAACATACATGAGCGTCAGGATTTCCCTTTTAGCACTTATTAATATTAAACCATTGTCATATCAGAGATGTTCACTAGAACAGAATGTTGTGCGACACAGTTAAATTACGTAGTTATGCAAGAAATGATAAAAATGTGAAATGTTTTGAAATGGTAAGAGAGGAAAAACATCCAATATTACTCTAGGCATTAGAAGGAAATACAATGCAGCGTTATACAATTAAAATCTGCATACACTGGAGATGTAAAACCACAAATGGGTTTCTGATTTGAAGTGAACTATTCGCATATTATAAGAATAATTTTTGCTTTACTTACTGTGTTTTATGCTGGAAGTTTCTGTTTGAAGTGAACTATTCGTATATTAGAAGAATAATTTTCGCATCACTTGTTTTATGCTAAAAAAATAAAGGATTCTTTAGTTTTTTTTTGTTTTTTTCATTGTTAGTAAGTTAATCCTGACTTTAATAAGGCCGAGATGTTTAATATTGTAATAAGTGTTAATTGTAAGGTCTTTTGTGAGGTTTCACTGGCGGTAATCCCATCATTGATCGGTCAAGCGAGTTTGATGCGTGTGTGAGTTTTTACGGTCGTGTCACACATTCAGTGCCCTTTGTGTCCTGAGCTTGACAATAAAAAGTGTTCATATTTTAATTTTTGATTACTGACCTTGTCATTGTCCCTGTATTTTACGTGTACTATTAATAATGATCTAAGAGTTATTCATGTTGTCAATAACAATTCAAGAATTCTTCGGTATGTCAAAAACAATTCAAAACGATTTAACTAATCAAATTAAAATTGCAAATCCTTACCATTATAGTCTACTTAAGGTTGCTACCTTTAACCTTTAAATTCCTTGTGGTTTGCTCAATTTCTTGACAAGTGTATATATGACTTGCAAATGAAATGCATATATAAATTACGCTATGGACATAAACAAACCATGTTTTAATGAATCATGCTATCGTCTTAATTCACATCATGAGTTTGCATGATAAGACATTGTACACGATTTGTAGGGAAATAAAAGCCTAATATAATGACGCAACACGATATAGCAATCATCGCAAATGTATCTCCTGTTCAAACACGATAATAAAAATCATTATTGAAGTCAGCAGTGCATTTAATTAGTGTTTCTCGTTTTGGAAAGCTGTAAAATTGGACTTCACTTCGCCGCCGTTGAGAAAATCCGTTGCGAAAATACGAATGCTAAATCAAGAACTTATTCTTAGAACTGCTTCGCATTTCCTCGTCCGATAATACACTTCCAGACGGTATATTATTTAATTAATTTTATGGATTAAAATACTAGAAAACCTGTTTTGCTTACATGAAATATTGTTAAGAGTGACTTGTCATTCTAATTGCAATTTCTTAGGATATAACATCAAAATTCAGTCGTTATATAACAAATTTGACTAATTCTTAAGTCGCAAATGAAATGAAAAACAACCAAACATATTGAGCTTGTGGTAGTTTTAAATCGATACTTGCTATATATGTTTAGAAATTCAGGTTAGAGTCAGAGTCGTGTAAATAAAGTAGATCGAAACAATGATAAGTTACTTAATTAGGATATTCAATAATGCAGCAAAGCCAAACAATTTTAGCAGAAAAATATAAATTGTGCCGATAATCTCGGTTCTGCTATTAATTCAATTAAAGTTTTCTGAATCGAATATGTATACATTATACTCAGTAAATTATTTATGGCCTGTATCCATTTGTTGTTGCAATAATCTATCTGATGTGGCCAGAATCAATCTGGTGTGTTCTGAAGCCATCTGTTGTGGCCTCTATCCATCTGTTGTGTCCTAAATACATCTGCTGTAACCAGAATTGATCTGATGTGTTCTGAAACCGTCTGCTGTGGCCTTGATCCATATGTGTTGGCCTGAATACATCTGCTGCGGCAATAATCGATCTGTTGTGTTCTGAAACCAAATGTTTTAATATCATGAATCCATCTTATGTGTCCTGATGCCATCTTTGTTGGCCTGAATTTGTCACTACCTTGCATGAGGGTACGTAAACAAATGTCCATGCATGTTTAACTAATGCATAGATCTGATCAAACATTCATAAGATATAACTTTCAGACAAAATATTTTATAGACATGAACGTGTTTACTAATTATCTCTTAGTTGAAAGATTGAAAACTCATGATGCCACCTTATCCTTTTGGAATTTAAATTATAAATTATATATATATTAATAAAGCGACTGAATGTTTGCAGAACTGAATATGACAATAACAAACATTAATTGTTAACATGAAAGGCAGCTGCTTTATTGCATGAAAAGTTATATGTCTGCATAATATCATTATTAAAGTTAAAAAGACGTCCCACTCCGGAAAAGTGCACAAATGTTGAAAATCGGTGGAAGTTCAAAATTTATTTATTTTGTGACCTCGATTCGACATCACTATATATAATTACTCGATATATTTATTTATTCTAATCTTACATTAATATGCAACATATATCCTTGATGCATTTTTATAAGAGTGTATTTGTAAATATGTAAAACACGAATAACACAAAGATTAGCGAAACTCATTTACACTTTGCTATAACTATTGGCGTGGACAGTGCATGCATACATTTCAGATGAAGCAGAAAATAGCTTCTTAAATGTTTGGTTTTCATGGCAATAGCGTACGCTTGGCATACACAAATAAACACTTTCTAGCAGGTCAAAATGTAAATCTATCATTTGAACTCAAATAGCAAATGTAATGCTGCATGGTATCAAGACAATTGTAAGTCATTTCAGCTTTACATTTACTGAGAATAGCCGCAATTATATAAGTACTATGTATATCATAAACATATATTAGCATACTCGGGTGAACAGTTTGTGTCAAACCCAGAGAAAAGTGACCGTTTCCAACCAATCCCTAGTGACAGGTATTGGCCAGGGAACCAATAATTGAAAACCTGAAACATCATAGCAAATAGTTAAACTCATCAAATGAATTCGATAATATCTTTTGGTCTTGGAAATTGTTGTTTAAAAAATAAGGAATCAAATGCCATAAAAAACATCATATTTAAACACTTAATTGAAAACAAGATAAAGAAAACCCATTTTCCTAGAGAGATGGTGTCTCGTGCTCATTTTGTTTAACGTATAGAGAAAATGCATAATATCAGTAAGAGTGTGGCAGTCTGGAAATGGACAATTGAATCTAACGCATCTTCTGATATTGATATTTTACCTTCTTATATTTCCAAACGCATTCACATATAGATACTGTATTCAGTCAAATTCACAGAAGTAAATGTAAACAAGATTACCAAATTACTCCAAATATTCTGGTAGAAGCTGATATGTTTTCAAAGTTATGATCAGCCTGCCAGACAACTGATATTTATGGTCCAAAAATCCTGCCTTGCTTCAAATCGTTTTTTCAGACATAACACCATCCAGGACTGTGTAGCATTCTGACAAAATCATTCACTTTCATATGATTGTTAACTTCTTTAGACACTCTCTGTGATAATATAAATGATTTCTCTTCGATAATAACCCTACTTTTTCCTAGTCTTTGTATTGACCCATTCTTATCCATTAAATCAATTGTCTTCGCCTTAAATGGACGAATATTCTTTATGGCTGAAGGTCAAAACATATATTTTATGGAAACTCCCGTGACAAAAGGATTAACTTTGTATGATAAAAAAACAATTGACAGGCTTTTTAGTCAAAATCAATTCTTAGCCCTAGACATAATAAGGCCATTATAGACCGAACTGTTCAACATCTTTGTATATGCAGTATTCCCTGGTTAATTTCAATAGGCTGTCTTTTTTCCTGATCACTCAAACTTAGTTGCACTCAGTGCCATATACATTGGCTATTCATGAGCTCACCGGGTTAAAATCAAACACAATGCCACCTCCATAGCCTGATTTATTGGTGCCAACTGATTATGATCGAAAAGTTATTTAACATTCTAAAGAAATATTTGGCGCCTCATAAGTTGTCTAAAACAGGCTTATCTATTTAGTCAGAATGAATTACCATCTTGTTCAGTTTTTTTTTTGCAACAGTTTACATTTTATTCATTAATAGTGTACGTTCAATAAAGCGATTGCTACACAACATGATAAATAATAATATAAATACAGTTATATTGTAGCAAAAAAACCTGAAATAATATAAATGTGTACAAGTCATTGACCCATGCTGATTTACGTTCCTATTGGTCAGTTATAGGGTTTTAATGATCCTGATAGCTGTTTGAGTGTCATGTCGTATACACACTTTCTCAGATAAATGTGACTTACCACAGCCATGGTTGATATATGAGACTCCCATTGCATAACGCAATTGGCTTCATAAAGTAGCCTTTGGTAAAATGGGATATAAGAACTCCAGGGATGTGAACATGTGACGCGCTCATTGGCAAATCTGATGCTGATAATAATTTTCTTATCATTAAATTACAGTAATTCTACGAACTGAAAAAAATTATAGATGTCACACAAAATGGTCATTATGATGGACATCTCTTTTTTGAAATCAGTCAATTTTATCCCCAGTAAACTAATCTACTTCATATATGTCATAAAGTTTCAGGTCAAAAAGTCATGATTATGGAGAATATCATTATGATATACCCATCATTAATCTTCGCAAAAACGGTAGTTCATATCCTACTTCAGTGATAAAAGTCATATTCAACTCTGCAGACGTCTCGTCATAACAAATATCATCGTTTGAATTTAAATGACTTGTTCCTGAATAAAATAACATTTATTATAAAATATTTTGTTTTGTAAGCGACTTAAACCTGTAATGTATGTAAAAAAAAAGTGTTATCAGTATATAAAGCTGCTATTTTGAAACATTCTGCCGTTGATAATATGGAATAAATTATATTACCATGAATCAATAACAAAAGTGATGCGGAGCGGATGCTAAGGTTTGTCTGACGTCGAATTTAAAATCGTAAAAATCAATATTTTTTGATAATTATCAAAAAAGGTGTAATGGGCCTTGCCATTCCCGTGCAAAGCATCTCTGGTGTTATGTGTTCATTCAATATATTGATTTTCTTTATTTATGGCCGCTGTTTAAGTTTTAACACAGCGAAGCCGACGAGAATAAGGACACAAGTACTGTGACAATACCTCGACGTTTCTCGTTTAAACAAATGAGATTGAGATTGATTATGAAAAAAATGAGCGCTAAAATGGTATATAAAGTGCATTCAAGTGAATTGTGAAACAACCTGTTAGTTGAGCATTCCAAGTTGTTTCCGATTCGTTCCTTTTTTGAGACCAAAATGCCAGTTATTCCGTTTTTGAAACGTCGTAAATATTTACAGACTGGTTCATTTTAAGGACAGACCAAATGTAGCCTGCCCTCTAAATGTAGTCTGTATCTAAGGGCAAACTGTGAATCTACATTTATACTTCGAAAAGAGTAGGTGATTGCAATCCGATCTCTGAAAAATATGCCTTCTTTGGGCGAGTGTACTGTATAAATATAACATTAGAGTTTTACCAGAAGATAACAATGCTTGATTGCTTATATTTCACTAAGGGACAAAAGACACATTTTAACCATATGTATGTGACCTGCGTCATGTATTGATGCTCATTAATATTGTGAACGTGTGTATTTCATGTAGACATATGTACTGCTTTTTGATTTATGGTCATCATTAAGTTTCTGCCCAACGCAATCCGTCACGACATATTCGCCAATATTGTTAACGCAGACGAGGTCGATTCAAAGGGTTTGATAATTCATTGTTGTTTTTTTCTTTAAGCTTAAAATGACAAATTAAATCGGTCTGCCACGACCAAGATCGTGCGATCTCAGATATCAAAGATAATTTGATATGAAAATGTGATGAGATAATAACCTTTTGTTTAGTGACCATTTCTGCCTCTTCGTTTCCTGTTATTATGCCTTAATATCTGGCATAAATAGCAATCTCATATTGACAGTTTGAGAGAGAAATAATAGAGTCAATTACTGTTAATCTTAGGCGTGAAAGGGAAGAGCTGTATAATATGGTAATTGACTCAACATTTAATTGTGAGGACTCTGTCTTAATCGTTCTCCATAAAATGTTTAGGTAATTGTAGACAATTAATAGTCGGATCTAAATTGATAAATTGCCAAGTCTTGAGATAATATCTCCTTGACATTAGTGGTTGCCCGTGGGCAATTATCTTTATACAGATGTCAATTACCCATTGACACCAATCTGATTAAACATGTTCTTTGAGTGTTCTAAAAAAAGCTGTTAATTCAAAAATCAAGTGGATATATTGCTTTAGAATGACATCCTTTACATCACAGGTAAAAACACTGCATACTAATATTGTGAACTTAATGAGGCTGTCATTTAGAGGCTATCTTGTCAAGGTTTCACTAACCCGAGTAGTCGTTTCTGGTGTAGTTTTTCAATGATAAAACTTGTGTCGATCAAATATATCTCTTTTGAGGCTTCTTTGAGAGTCATGCAGTATTTTATATTTTTTATTCAATTTAAATATTCTGGAGACATAAAAGTTATCGTAACGCCAGAAAACATTGACAGAAATAAAGAGTGATTTGGATTAGTTTTTTTTTTAATTCCGCTGTTGTTTTCATATCAACTTCCCTGGTACATGGTCGATACCTCTTCAAATAGTCACAGAGAAATGCTGTATATCGTAAGGAAACAGTGATTTAGATTAGGCTCCACTGTTCTTGTTTCTTTATAGAACAGAGTATAAATATTTAAACATGGTATTTCATTCATTTTTGTTGTTGACATTTGTCATCAGAAATCATTACATAGAAATTGATAGTCGTATGCATATGTTTAGCAGATCTATTACGCTGACTTCAATACTAAAAAAAACTATTTCAAGGTAGGTTCACAGAAATTATTCGCACTTTTCAAGATTTGCTTAGACCTATGCAGAAACATAACAATAAAGGCCAGACAATCATTAAAAGGCCACCTGTGGTTTCGATATTTTAATTTGTCAATGGCATAAAATGATTCTGCATTTCCAGGTTGGTAGTATGGAACTAGCACATGCCATCGGATAATATAAAGACTGAATATTATTTTGATTTTCAAGCAGATAATATTCTTTAAAGACTTCCTTTATCATGATGCATTCACAGATAATAAGATATTATAATTATAAGCAAGGATGATAACTACATTTTATGTTGTGATAGTAATACCTTAGTATAATATAACCCCTTATTTACATACAGACATAATGTTCGGTATATTAATCAAAGTGAATGACATAATACAATAACATGTTTTGGATTATTGCGAAATATCTGTTGAAAACATTTTCACTAATATTTGGTTCAGATCGTTGCTGAAGTGTAATACTAAAGGAGTGTTCTCTGACCTGAGAAATATTTAGTATTGGCGTATGCAATCAGCAGTAAAAGTTTTTAAATTTTTACATTGAATCTCAAAAATGTATTTTACACATTTTGTCTCAGGTAAAAATGAACCTTTGTCTTTCACTGAGAATACTTTAATTATTTCGCCATGTTTAAATTTACTACTACAATACTAGTTTAATCGCTTTTTTAATGAAATACATTGTACATGATATGTTTATGCATCGTATACGTTAATACGCGTGTCATACATATGAAAAAGATTCGTTCAACAGGGCACTATTATTAACGGCAATACATCGTATGTCACATATTGAAACTTTCATTTGTCTTTATCAATTACATTTTGCCTAACTTACAACAAAAGACATCCATTGGCTCATATAGATATTATAACTTAACTGTAAAAAATAATTGTAGGAAACGTCCGTTGCTACGATAGCCCGATCGGGTACGTGTCTTTATTCTTAAATTATGTACTTAAAATGTTGTCTGCGTTTGCTAGACTAATCATTGCTTTAAACCTTCATTGATTTTGAGTATCGCTTGTTTTATTTTACATCTGAGTACCGTATAAACTTCAAATTTGTTGGACTGGCCATGGATATGCTAATACAATCCTTGTCAGAGAGGATTATGACATAGCCCGGTATATCTCATATGCCCAACCAGTTTTAAAGCAGAAAACAAATGTGTCAACTGTAAACGTGTCATTCCTACTTCAGATTAATTGATTCCAATCTTGCAATACCGTTCGTGCCAAATATGTATTTGTATTTCCCATTATTCTGCACGTGAACAATTCGAGGCTAAACTATTTTGAAATTAAACGTAATGGTTCCATTTATAACATTTATACTATTAAATATCATTTTTACTACCACTTTGCTTGAATTATTGCAAGAAATGATTGATCTACTGTGATAAAATGTGTTAAGTCTGTTTTGAAAAAAAGGATAGAAATAGTATATAATTAAAAATGTGTGTGCCTGGTGTTTACTATTCAAAAAGCAGATATGAATGTTTAAGCATTATTTTCTTGTCAGCATTCATAAAATATATGAATAATGTGAATATTTGATCGTCAAAACTAAATTCAAGCGGCTTTTTTTCGTGAAAAGCAGCCTCACATAGAGAAAATTTTGCAAGTGATTCATCTTGAACCCTGGAAACTAAACAAAAGCTCTCCAACTCATTTAATTTGCTCCTAATTATACTTCTTAGTCCTAGTGAATTATACTTCTTAGTCCTAGTGCTGTGACACATTTTGAATTTTACTTTTCCAATGGCTTTATAAAATAGACACTCTTCACCTTGCTTCCTTTCATTAAATTTCCAGTGTTTAATTCTGTCAAATGCGTTTCCAAAATTAGTCCGGTACTTTAGTCATGACTAGACTAAATTCTGGAGCAAATTTGAGAAAGCTGGTAATCAGCTATTTTGGGCAGCTTTAGTTCGAGTGAGTTTTCATCAAAGTACTCTCAACCTAACTGTATATCTATCATCACACATATCTATCATCACACATATCTATCATCTCATATATTTGTTATCGCATATACCTATTAACGCACATATCCATCATCGCAAATGTTGTTATCACACATATCTAACATCGCATATTTTGATATCTGACATATCTAACATCGAACATATCTTTTTGTCATACATTTTGTAATATCACAATTCTTTCATCCCCTTTCAATTTGATTGGTTAACAATTGACATCTGCTTATCTTAGACGTACAGAGCTTTGGATGTCGAACATTCTGTAACAAGCTAGTTGCAGGCAGAATTTCTTGAAAACTAAACGTTCCGGGTATATGCTCGTATACATGAAACAGAACAGCAATTTGGCCTTAAAGTAATCTTTTAAACATGAGTAACTTTTGTAAACAAAATAAGCGATATAAACAACAACTGAATTGTGATAATGTACACTTGTCCTCTATATTTATTTTAATTTAAATACAATCTGGATTTGATTCCTGAACTACTAACTCAAGTGTATATTTCTTAATGTCACACAACAACAACACGAATATAGTATTACCACATCTGAAACAAGTGGTTGTTTTGTTTATGATCTACATGAACAACTTCTGTTCATATGTAATAAAAGCTGTTGATGTATCAAAATTTGACACTATCTCTAAGAATGTATTTTCTAAATAACAAGGTCTTTGATTAACATTTGGAAAACACGGTCTGTTTTGGAACGGATACTTTAATGACAAAAATCCATTAAGATAGTGATATAGTGAGAATAGAAATAAACGATTTCTACTAGTTATTTCCAGTGTTTAAATAATTGTTAATTTGCGAAATCGGTTATCAAACAGGATATTGCTAATGCATTGATTCCCAATAAAAATAAATCAAATAGACGTATATACCCTTATAAAGATCAACCAGAATTTGAATGGTGTGGTAATTCCAACACAGAAAGCAATTTACTCATGTAATAGGGGTTGCTGTCTGCCACTCACCTTATACATCGTGAGTTTGAGTTCTACCAGATAAAGCTTCTCGTGGTCACTCAAAATGGAGATTAGTATTTATGCGAAAAGCTACAGAAACAAGCTCAGTAGCAAATAGTTTAAACATAAACCCGATTTAATGGCACTGGGAAGATATAGAACATAAAATCACAAACAAGAAACATGGAAGAACAGCACAAAACCCCACAAACAGCACAGTGCATTTTTTTCAAGATCCCAGTCGGATTAAAATCGGTGATAAGTTTTGAACTCAAATAAACTGGTTTAATATAATCCATGTTACCAAATAACATGTGTAGCTCAATGGCAGAATTCCGTATTCAGATGTTGAAGGACCGGTTTGATATCTGGGACGACGATATTGTTGGGTAAATGCAAGGAGATACAATATCACTAATTGGTAATATTTGCTTGATAACGTTATGGCACTGACACATAATTGTGGTATCAGTGCTACCATTGCTTCTTAGAATATTATACTTTGGTGTTCTCAATACAGATGACAGTGACTGATTTCTGCCAAAACACGTTGGGGGTCTTGTATTTTTAACAAGAACAATATGTCCTTTTTGTACAGTTAGAACGTTAGCATATTGCTTCATGGGAATAAGAGGCATCTGTTGTTTGTTGCTTGACACGCTTAAGTAATTATTGTCTGAGGAGTATGAAAATATACTGCACCTTATTATTTTATAACAAAATATAGCTTGATTTAGTAGCAATGAAAGGGTGAACAGAATCTGTAATGTACTACCAATATATGAATTCGGTGTGTTTCATACACAGTGACTGATGCTCACCCAAACAGTTCCTGTAGCCATATAATTTATTCATTTGAGACTTGACATGACACCGAACCACCCTGATTTAAAAGGTATTAACTGCGTATTTAACTTTGGACAAACAAATGCAAGTGGACTGAAATCCAACATATGATTTGGTTTAACAATGGTGGTTATAACCGATGATGGTCGTATCCAATTTAGCGTAATGTCAAGTGTTTTAGCATTGGTTAACATAAGTGTTTGAAAATCGTAATTAATATCGGACAATTATCGAAAGTACATAATATCAGTAAGGAATTCATTCTTTATACATAGTATAATCATGATCATTTAAATGGTTAAACCTGGATTCAGTACGTGTGATGCTATCGTCATGCTTTTTGCAACAGTAAGTAAATTTCCATAACCGTTTTTCTATTTTTAATAACTTAACGAAAAACATAACAACACAACACATACTTAGTAATTGCACATCAATTGCAAAATGATGCACACCGCATCAAGTAAGTTATCATAGCATTTTATCCATGTAAAAGGATATTAAATATTTGTAAACATTCAATAACCTGTTATATTGAATTATATTACTTTTCATTAGAATATCTTAATTTCAGAAAACTTTCACAAAAAAAGTAAATTAGTTAATTACAAACGGTACCATAAACGGTTTCAAAAACAAAATGCATCGAGTCGGGAGCCCCGGACCCACAACACCTTAGAGACAGGTTAATGAAGAAGGTTTTTATAAACAATTAAAAACAATATGTAATTTTGGGAGAGTTTGTAAGTTTTAAAGCAAAAGTGTTTACATTTACCGCATGTGTGTAAGAGAGTGACCTTCCTTGTTAAAATGAACTCAACGAGAATTTACGGTAAGGGAAAAATTTACATTTACTCGACTTTTACCACAAACAAAAAAAAATACGTAGTTACCGGAAGTTACATTAGCGACATCGATTTTGGACAACCACTATCGATTGTCGCCAACATAGCATTGTCCAAATGGTTCCAGTCAATTACGAAACGAGGCCATTCTATAGGAAATAAGTCCCGTTTTGAAAATGCTCATTCGCTCAATTTGCCTTAATGACCATACATTTGGATGTTGATGTCAAAAGAGAAACTAAAATAATACAGTGACAATTACAGAGACAAAAACATATTTGCAGACATGTTTACCGATAAGAAATGAGTTGTTAAGTAAGAACCTATTCCGGTGGGAAAAGACTCCCTTTTGAATTTGGAATAACGTTTAATAATGTGAAGTCAGCAAACTGACACCAGTGTAACACTGGGCCTTTGCTTTTAAAGTCATTCACTTTTGTGAAGGAGACTCATTTTAATCAGCTTACTCCTGTTATGGCACTAAATGTACAACGATGGTTTACTTGAAGTGATGCTTCTACGTAAGGAAGCTCCTTTATGAACTAGGTCACAGATTATACAAACTCATCCTCTTACACAGTATGGCTTCTTTATTTTAAGGATGTATTTCTTTTTATATCAGGAGATTGCGAGGATCTCACAGGAAAATCATCAAACCTTGACATGATGAGTTGCAAGCGCAAGTATAAGTAACCTTTTCAGATTAGAAAACAAAGCATGTAATAACTTCACAAATCTAGCTAATACATTCTATCGGAAATAAGAAACACCCACCTGCAATTTTGGAGCAATGCAGAACTATTTAATGGATATATCATGTTTAGCTATGGTTAACATAATTGATGTTTGCAAATCCTAACCCATGCCCCAATATCATGAAAGTACTCAAGTCAAACCTCAATCTCAGACTCAACTCAATTTACATCATAAAAGCATGTATGATTCAAAATCATATATTTTTTTGAAATCGTACTTTTCAAAAGGAATGAATTGACAATGTCATTTTTTCACAGAAAAAGTAATTCTAAAGGAAAAAACAAACTTGAGATATTGATTGAAAATAATAAATTATACTCAAATACTATTTTGGCTGGTGAATATTTTTCCATTGGAATCTTGACCGAAAATGAACATATTGAATGATAGAATGCGCTCTTATAAGGTGTTAAAACAAACATGAATTTAAATAACTTTTACTTTTATACGGTAAAATGAATTGAAATTGAAATTAAGATTTGACTGAAGTATTTTCGTGATATTTGGGCCTGTCAAATTAAAACATATATGAGTGCAACGTGTGTCATCCTCTCTCGACCAAAGATTGAACCAGTGTTTTGCCTAATCTCATTCAACTTAAACAAACTGATTAAAAGAAACACAACATAGTTATCATAGCAACCCTGTAGCTATTGTACTTCCTATTCCAATGCGTTGTTGTGAGTATATTAACTAATCATTCATTACATCAAGTTTATCGTTTACCAAACAATTATTCGAATTATTACCACCAAGGCAATAATATATCATTTGTATATTTTTTGAAACAGGATACATCTGATCAAAAGTACACCCTTTCAGATATTGTTTTAATCCTCAAATTGAAGACAATTTCTTTTTAGACTTATTAACCGTGAAGTTCTTAGAAAGACATTCAACTAACGACGCAAGCCTTAATTTTTACCCAGCCTGGGGTATTGTGCAGAAAAAATGACTTACTGAAACGGTCATATTTCGTTCATTCATTCATGGATGACGCCAACTGTAAACTTCTCTCAACCAACTACCTGCCATTTAAGTGGAAATATATCGTTTTGGGAATGGTCATTAACAGAGAATTATTTTTCATCTGAGATGATGCTAATACGTAAGGAAGTCCGTTCTAAACCAGCTTACAAATCATAAAAAGCTTACTCAGTATGTTTTTTTTCTGGGTATGTCCCTGTAGTTTTCATTGTATTATTCTTTCACTGTTGATATTTATTTATTTCGTAGTCGATTGTGATGATCCCTTCAGGAAAATCACTAAAATCACATGGTTACCAGGCAGATTAATCGAATGAATTGCAGTTGAAAGTGTGACATTTTGGTCATTTAGAGCACAATTCATGATCCACTAGCTTTTGAAGGAAATTAAAAACACTTACTGTACTATTGGAACAATACCGAACTATAGACAAGACGGAAAAAGTTTAAATTAATGAATGCATTTGAAGCAATATTTAGTAGTATGTTCAGTTATTATAAACATACGGTAATGCATGCAAATCCTAAACCTGACATTGTCAAACGCGTGTTTGAGTTCAACATAAGTTTCGCGACACCAGAATACAAGATACAATATATTCAATTGTGTCTCAAATTAATTGCCGTTTGACCCATTTGCCTTGTGTCTTTTAACAGAAATTTGTTTTTTTTAAATTTTCAAATACAAGGCTTGTCCCTGTAACTTTTATTGTATTATTAAACCTTAAATCCCCCAAACGAGCCAATCTGAATAAAATAAATATTTACTGAATAATATCATATGTTTTAACCATCCAACATTTTCTCTCCAAATTATTATTTTTCTCTTCATCATTTGAATACATAACAACTTACAATGTAGCATCACTTTACTTAATTTTCCCGAAGAAACTCTTGTAATTTATTTGTCAAATGTACTAATGTCAGTATGTTAAATAATCATGTATTTTTTCAGGTAGGTGCATATACCAAACGAGTTGCCATCCAAAAAAAATGTATGATGTCTTGCAGCAAAATGATCAAATGAACATCATTCTCTATCAATGTTTAATCCTTTGAATTATGAGGCTCGTTTATGTTTATTTACAGGCTCAAACATGTGCATACAATTCTAAGATCAAAGCGGAACTCCCACTTGCAAGTCAGCCGCTTTTCGAACTGGGATAACCGGCACTGTGTAGCTCACATACACTCTGACATTTGCGAGTTAGTAATGTGGCTTACAAACATTCTTCACTAGAATTCGTCCGAATTCCATATCTGGACGATATATAATCAGTGCGTGCCTTTCGACTGAGCATAATTCTCAGTCCCAGAAATACAAATGTTACACATTTGGAGCCAAATGCAACATGTTCATAAACGTATGCGCCCGAGGATCTAATCCAGGACCGCCTGCATGCACTCTTTCAACTGAGCTGATTGGCCCCGATTTGTCACAAACTTTCTGTCCTATACGAGTAAGTATCATCATATACAACCTCTGATACAGAACTACAGATAACTTCTTATTTTAAAGTGTATTTTACACCCTTATGCAATCTAGTTAAGTGTATGGTACACCATTGGGTAATTCATTAAAGTGTAATGGAGATTTATAAAGTGTATCGGTACATTAAGTTACAAATATGAATGAACTATTTTATTTAATAAACCTTATAGCACATATATAAGAACTTATACAAATTTAAATGTTAAATTCACAAGTCTTGATTTAAACATCTTTAGTATTTATTCACTTATTTGCTTTCTTGAATTATAGCCTTCTGTAAGTCTCTTGGTTCGTCCTATTTTGCGTGCCATAGCTGAACGGCTCGTTTGGTGTCATTTGTTTCAAGTGTTACTCCGACAACCATGCTTTTTCCATTTTTTCCTATAAAATGCTTCTTCTTTTAACTTGAATTTCCTACACAAATATTTACAGTGTCATGAATAACATCATTTATTATTGCTTTAACAAAATATGGAGTGGATTTAATAGTTTCTCTGGTAATAAAGTTCAATGGCGAATTTTTCTGGGAAGAAGGAGCTTTTTTAGCTGGAAACCGGCCTCGAACAGACATTATTACTGGGGACCTAATTTACACAGAAAAGAATTGATTAAAAAAAACGCTATGCAACGGTAACGTCCCCTAACACACATTGCGTAGGAAAGTGAATCGATTTTAACATAGCGGTTTAACATTTTGGCAAAAAAGGCTAGCGTAAAAACGGTCAAAAATATTTGGAAGAACGTTACGCCCTATATATTTAATTTAATCGTACCGGCACGAACATCTATATGATTTTATGTCGTAATGGGCCATTTGTAATGTGTATTTACGCACATTACGACCCTTATCTGTAGCTCTGTTATATACCAATATGGGCCTCTCGACTTAGCATAACTCTAAGTCTCACTCATACACAGCATGCAAGGCCCCAAGATTTGCGATTAAGGTAACAAATTTAAGAAACGGGACCGTCTGCATGCACGTCAAACGCTCTACCAACTGAGCTGACTCGCCCGGATAGCTACATTGACCTGTGAAAGTCATTACCGTGACATAAACAACATAAAATAAATTTTAACATATTGCTCTTTTATTCGTATCAACTTTACCGATCAAATTTCCTTGGCGTCCGTCAAAATCTGACCATAGAAGAAAATATTCACTTGAAAAACCTTTAAGCGAATGATATCAGCATTGCATACGTTCAGCGATCTCAACTGATAGAAAAAAAATATTAAAGAGACTGTCTCAAATGTTGTAGTTGTGCAAATTCAAAGTTTAAAATCCCAAGTTTCCCACGCTCGTGTGCTCATCTACACAATATATAGCGTTCTCTGAAACCACTTGACGTCTGCTCTTGTAATCATACTCCTCTGTGATATATCGTCTGAACGAGGTTACATCTGCTATGTGTAGTAAGGCACCTGCTATCTGCATTTACCTTTCTGGTCGGACAAACAAACATAATGTTTTTAGTATTCCTCCTTTTGAATTTTATGAGATAAAATCAGGCGTAAATCATCATAATTTATTAAATTGTGCTGGCTTGGGATTAATTTCAGTTGATAATAATCGTAGATTGAAAATAAATTACGAATTCTGTATTATAGGCATATAGATAAACGATGGACGTTTGGCCAAATAAAGCAATAGTTTCGAGAAAAAATGTACAATAATAATTGAGAGGCCGACCACACTTAACCGAAGCTATGATGTGTCTGAAAACAGGGACATCGACTGTAACATCAGCTAGTTTCAGTTGTAACAGGTATCAGATCATATATTTGTGTTTACCCGTGGCTGTCCGTCTTTCTACATTATGCTTCATAAAAGGCTTTGGTTTTGCGTTGGCCAAATATATCGTGTTTTAAGTTGTTTCAATCACAACGGTTAAGCTGATCTATTATTGCAACAATTCCATATTTAACAATCATGTTAAGACATAATGATGTTAAATATCGTTTATGTTTGTCTACTGCATTTCGTATGGCATTATGGCCGTTCAAATCATGTAGATCCTAGTCATCGTGTGAAATATCATACAACTACGTTATGTACCTTCATTCTTTCTGTGTTGTAATAATGTTCACAGTTTTTACAAATTGAATCCAGTTAATCAGTAATAACAGAGCAAGTCGAACTCAACACTTTTGAACATTGCACATTAAAGATACAATACTTTACTTGTTAATAAACTATGAAAGTTGAAGTATTCCCCAGAAAGAGGTTTTTTCATAAATGTTCGATAAAGAAGGTTAATATTTACCCCGGTCGGTATAAATGACATTTATAGGTCAGTGGGATTCCTTATTTCACGTATCATCATGATTATTTCGAAAACAGACTTTCAACAGCTATCAGAGTTAAACATTGGTAATGGCCTGGAATCAATCAGGGAGCCAACGATTTGATAATATGTGTCCATCATCTTTCAAGTTATCTTACAGAAACATATAATAAAACCGGCACTCAAAGTTTTGCGATGCAGTCGTACAAAGCCACTGCTAGGAATATACAATTTGTGTTGACGTGCTTGCATCAGTTCAACATCGACGAAAGGCATTTTGCTTCCAACTCGTTCTCATTCATAAGTGTTTATATTCAAGAAGTGAAAATCAATAGCCTATTGTTTTTGTTAGATTCAATATTTCATTTTAAACATAAAATATCATTAGTATATTGACAATACAGCAGAAATTCCTTTTGTTGGTTAATTATTTTCTACTTTTCTTCTTGTGATAATGAAATAATGTAAACGATAACATGTACAAGCAATCAAAGACAACATATAACATAATTAATATTTGTATTGTATGATTGTTTCATGTTATATAGATCACCAAAGGAAATACCGTTTTAACCAAATAAATGCCTCTATATCCATAAACTAAATCAACGTGCCCCACCTTGATTACGAATGTTATAATCCTAACTAACGACTAATCAATACATACACGTGTTTTTTTGATACATTATATATCGGCTACCTAATGAACATTTTCAAAGTATTAACACTCATAAAATTGTTGAGCATTAACCTTTCCTTTCAACACCTTCTTTTTCACTCAATGTAACAAAATTGGAATAATAATTAAGTTATTAGTAAAGCACTTGTATGATCATTAATGCTCGACATGTGTCTACTCCATTTCAAACTTGACAAGTAACCTCTGATGCCAAAAAGTTGAAGGGTAACGGAAACACATTTAACGAGCCGCAGCCAAAATTTTAGCCTTACCTAATACAGTGTGTGTATACCATGTGATAAATTACGTCATATATGGTACGTCGAAAGGCAACATTTTTGCTTAAAATGAAGGCTTTAAGCAAATATAACTTTTCTTTTATTTCACCATTTTAAATGAAACAAAGGGCATTCTATGTCGCCTTCGTTTTATTATCGGAGTTTGATGAAGTGATTAGTTTTATCAAACACTTCGACAAACCTGTTTCCAAAATAATATTTTGACAGTGCTCCGTCAGACTGCTGTATTGGGAAAGGTTTGTCGAAGTGTTTAAAGAAACTAGACTCTCAATCAAACTCTGGTTAAAGACCGAGGGCGGAGCTCCGTAAGCGGAGTAGACTACGCTATGTTTCATTTAAAATGGTGAAAAAATAGTGCAGTTATCTTTGTTTAAATTCATCATTCGAAGCAAAATATGACCTTCCGATGAGTCATTTATGACGTAATTTATCACATGGTATACACACACTGTAATAATGTACGTGTGTTGGTTTACAACCATGTTGCTAATACACAACCTATGGGATTAATAACGTAATACCAGCACACATTTGTGCATGCAAGCTACTTCAAGCATGCTTTCAATTCAAGAGACATTTAATGTTATAGTGATTAGTAACCATGTTCTGCCCCTATCAGTAGTGTATCCATAATAGACTATTGTGTTTAAAAGTCTATATAGAACAGAGTCAAGACCCTAGACAATTGAAAACTAAACATATAAAATTGACTTTATTGATATTATTGATACACCTCCGTTGCAATGGTATGTCTGATATTCAATCAATGTCCAATAGAGCAGAGACAAGGGTGACCCAGCCCATTCTCCCCTCACACAGAAATAACACAGTGTTAGCAGCAGGTCCATATACATATGTCGCATGATCAAGTTTCATCTCTGTGGAAAGAGGCATAATTTACATGCATTTTATCATTTTATGTCACATGATCCCACTGACACACTCACTTTCATTTTTTACTCTATTTTGGCAGTGTTTGCAAAGGATACCTAAGGTCTGTGTCTCATATGCGTACCAGACAAAGCAAACATTGCATAGTTATAATTTCATTTGAATAATACAATGGAAACTACAGAGTAAAAAACAACGAGAAGTCAATATTAACTATAATCTTGTTAAAAGGCACAGTCAAGTCTCAGTAATGCACATGAGCATGGCACAGGATCTCGGCCCAGGATTTAGCCCAGTATTTTAACAGAGCGATGCAAAACCTTAGCAGGCAACATACGTATTTGTAACCAACTAATAATCATAAATTCTTGATACTACAGAAACCACTTTACTTAGGATATATTACATATTAATGTATGAAGAAAATATATGACGTTAGCGATTTACGCGACATTCTGGTATATCTACTGTGTACATAATTTAGTGCGCATGTAATACCTCATAAACTGAAATAATAGCTGCCTGGTACACCTGCGACAATGTGTTTACAAGTACAATGGATTGTGTAAACAAGACTGCCACTGTTATATGTCTGAATCAGCAGGTGTTTTTTCAAGGAAAAGCAGATTATTCGTATTGGCATGTTATATTGACGTTTACATACCAGTGTGGCTGACTGTTCTACAACTCACTTAAGCTCATCAATCGATAGACAAACAAGCCAGTTCTGGCAAGTATTCTTGAAATAATCAGTGGTCTCTTTTTCATTTCTACTATTATAGCTCTTTATATCCGCAGGCATATTGTATCCTACAATATAGAAATCAGGTGAAATATGTTGTTCCAAGTATGCATTCAATCCATAAAGATATTTTTCAAATATATTTTTAGAAATTCTTTGGACAAAAAGAAAAGGGTTTATCAACTTAAAACACTAAGCTTATCATTTTTTATTCGAAGGACAGAATGGCAATTTTATCGGTGAAAATCGACAATCAGTAAGTATGTTCAATTTGGGATTTAAAGCACTTGAAATCTGGATAAAGCTGTCTCCAACTAGTTTTAAACACAAAACATGTAGGGACCTTTAAAGATATGGCTCTAGGGGTCGGGAATTATTACCAATATTAGTTCATATTGTTCAGTTTATCTCTTTCAAAGTACTACGAATGAAATACCTTCTTCAGCAACTTACTATCAAATATACTTCAAACTGTGATCTAGAGTTTGATATTCAGATTTAGTTCCATGCTTCTGCGATTATCTTTCTAGATAGTATAGGACAAACTGCCTTCTAATTCATTTGTAAACATCTTGTATATATCTAGACAGATTTTGGGTACAGCAATTTTTGAGATAACTATACCTATCATTTTAAATCTTCTTGATATATTTGTGAGCATAATTTCGCGAACACCAAATGTATTAGCTCGTTCGTGTTCATTGCAAGGTTGAACCTCTAACACAACCAACATTTATTTCTTTATCATTTTTGTTCTTCAAAAAGCATTCCAAATTATGTAAAAGTGTTAGAATCAAATTTATTCTCATTTGAATATATATATATATTCTTCAATCAAATAATATATACGATATATAACGATAGAAAGAACCTAAATCTCAACATGCAATCAGGAAAGTTCTATATTTTTTGGTTTTAATTTTTCATGTTAACATTATTATACTGAAAATATTAAAGTTCAATTTTTGTTTTTTGATCAACATCAAAAAAAAAATCAGTAGCATTCCAACATACTTAAAAACTAAGAAACTATTTAATTTTGAGATCTTTAAACTGTGTATGCCCATTATAATAACACATGGTAGAACCAATCTTTATGTTAAAATTGAATAATTTCCTTTTTCAGTTTTTCACAACAAGTGGGTGCGCACCAACAAATACGCCACCATCAGGATACGAAAATGACAGGTTGAATGGAAACTGACCTGCGATATTACTACACTTTACCATTCAAAATAATAAAATTAAAAATATAATCAGCGAGAGAAGCATATTCAATAATTTAGTTGAATTATTATTGGTGTTCTGATAACTAGATATTTGTAGACACGTAATATACACAAAAATATGCAAAACAATAGAGGAATTCTTTTCAAAAAACAATTAGTGACGATTGAGGGAAGTTTTCATGTTATTGGTAACGCTAAAAGGACTAAAGATGCACATAATTAGAAAACAGTGATCAAAATACAGAGGATAATTGTTTGCTGCAGCAAGAATAAAGTAGACACAGATTGCCACTGAAAATATGCAGTCGACAATGCACCAAACATCCTCCATGTTGCAATTTGTTCTCATTGTGTCTTTGACTTTGCTCTTGATTGAGTGCAAGAAATATAATCAACATGTTTTGTTTCAATTTACTTATTAAATCCAAAGTTTAAGATCATTGAAAATCTTAATTTTTGGTGCAATTGATTGCAGTGTATGAACAATTTACGTTTAAAGTATCAAATTCATTAAAACATCTGACACCATTGCTGCCACAACTCTTATACCTATTTCCGATTGTCACGGTTCAGTAATAGCCATATAGAATATCAATTGGTTTGTAAAAGAAAAGCACACATTGATATGAAGTATAATTATCATTTGACATGAACAAGAGAGCGCCGAAATCAGATCTTAAGGGTAGTGATTTTTTAAAGCTGCTCAAGGGTTTTAAGACGACACGCAACTTATGTGTAAATTGTCATCGTAAACAATCGGCCAAGTCCCGAGGTGTTGTGTTTTTAAAGCCTATTTTTGAAACAAAATTTCAGATTTTGTTCAAGAACGGAACGGTATTAAGGCGATGGTGATTAGTCATTACACTCAATAAATTGTAAGCTCTCTGAATTACCAAAATGTTTTCATCTCAAAATATTTTGTTAATGTATGATTTAAAAAAAAATAAAAAATAAGCAGGCCATTTTCCATTGGAAGTTTTGTTTAGGTATTGTCATCAGGTTTTCTTATGTTTTGCTCCGATAGGTTTTAATAAATGCTCTTAAACAGTTAGCTTCAAGACGCAAACTAAATACTAAATCCCATTTAATCCAAACCATTCTATAGTAGCTATAAGATTCATTCATAACCTAAATCAATTATTTGATATGAAATATTACATTCTGAAAATCCCTGAACACAATGAAATGAATCTTCAGTCATGTTATTATTTAGTGGAAACTAATTATTTTTTATAAATATAACCGGTCTCTGTAATGATATGATTATTCCACTGGTGGTATTATTTATCTTCTTAGCTGCCCCTACTCGGTATTGTTTCTCTGACATTAATTGATTGCAACACTTGTTAGTAAGTTGTATGTTAATGACATTAAGTACCCTGTAGGTAAACACATGAAGCAAAGGTTTCCTGTTCAAAATAATTATTTGCAGACTAAATGCCTTTTTCTTTTATCTAATAACATAACAGTTTTACCCACTGCCGTTGCTTCTATCCTACACATATAAGTGATATAAGTTGGACCTCATTATGTTATGTACAATACGCTTTGTGTTTGTCTTCAATAACTTGCCATATAGAACGAAAACGGCCTTACATACAAGGAATGTTTCCGGATTGAACGGAAATATAACGGTAATATTTAGCGATATTGTAAAGGCGTTTGACTTTCTCGAGATTTTTGTTTTCTATAAATGAACCTCATCTATTCAGTTAGTTTAACACAAATGTTAGCAAACTCACCTTGCGTCTTTAAAACTTGGAACTCGTTACGTATTTGGCTACTTGTTTTGGCCCTTTACTTTATTGTTTCGAAAATAACGAACTTATGTACCTGAAATATTAATGGGATTTTAGTTCAATTTATTAGTGGTTTAGGAGATAATGAGCAGGCCACACGTTTAAAAAAGTTAACAAATTCATACGTGAAGTGTATGTACCTTTGTACAAAATAGTATGACTTTTTAGATATGATGAATTTTTTCAAATGAATATTTCCGGTCATTTATTTACGTGTTTAAACAATCATACAAGTATAATTTTGTACACATGATTAAATATTACCCCCTTTTATACGGTGGAATGACAAAAATGGTCTAGACTAGTGTGTTAATGTTTGAGTAGTGCTTTTTGGAACTAGCTTGTATATCTGCAATGTTTGCCATAACGGCAGCAAAGTGAAAACGTATGTTCCCAGAAATGTTTATGGCAATTAGAACAAGAAAAACCCTATCTGTTTTTTTATTTAAATATTTATCGAGTCATTGATTACCTTGAGGAAGATCCAATTTTAGTGACGGATATGGTATGTTTGCATATCATTACGTTTTTTATGGTATTTGTATTGCCACAGAAATGACTCATTTCTGAATATCCTGAGTGTATCATTTGCAAAAAACATGTGTGTAACGAATAATTCAATACAAATCCAAATTCAGGTTACATGTTTGATAAAATTTACTGCATACAGAAAGCATTGACATCGGTACAGATGGAGAGTAAGATATTATGTTAATGATAATAGAGCAAGTTATTTCTTGACTTGCTCATTACAATTAGGTTCTTTCACTTAAAGAGCGGTTTTTCCAATATGCAATTACTAAATGTAGAACAGAAGCCATAATTTAATGTTTCACAGGGGTATGTAAATTGGAGGTGATTTAATAATATAAAATACAAAAAGATGGTAAAAAACATACGATGAGTCCTAAAATACATTAACTTTATAGTAGGTAAACATGCATATAGAAAAGGAAGTGTTTCCATGATCATCAGATGAACAAACAGACCAGTTGATGAAGTAAATGTATTTTTCTCCGTATCGAAAGTCATTTACCAGAATGTTTAACTTAAGATTACAACTTTTGATTAATTGGCGTTAAACATTTTGCAAGATTCAATATATCAGGTTTTGATTTGTTTCCAGAGAGGCTCGCGAAATCTTTTTTTCTCATTTTCATATATAAACATGACTTTTTACCAAATGAAAGAGTTTTCTGCTTATCGTACAACATATCCCTTGTTAAAAGTACATGTGCTACATTTTAATTTCTTTTTTGAAATCGAGCTGATAAAATATATCCCCAAAACTATGGTTATTATGGCCCATTTACCGAAAGAGGATATTCAACTTGGGAAATAGTTCCTAGAAAAATGAATGTTTTTCATTATTCAATAAAAGTAATCTATTTCCTAGCCAATTCCCCATAAAACTCATGTTCATTTCAATGCAAATACAACTAGCTTTGAGAATTCCGTGTTTATTATGGCAAATTTTGCATATGAACATTTCAACATGGGACCTATTTCCTAAATAATGGCTGTGTTTCATAATTTACTGGAATGTTTAGATATCTAGGCCTATCCCCAAAAGGAGTAGTGTTTCAATTTTATGGCAGGCTACTTGCGCCGAGGAGTTTTCTGTTGGCAGTCTCCATCAATGAACGATCGTTGTGTTTTATTTACTATCGTTTCATTGAGTCATTCCATCTACAAACTTTCTCTGGCAGTATTGATTTTACAACCAAATTTGCATGCTTCGGTTCTTACGTATGTCTTAAAACTTGACAGCAAATACTTTATGGAAATATCTTATTGTAATAACATTAAAACATGTTACTATTACGTATTTAAGTTAATACAAAAACTGTCCTATGGTTAAGTAGATTAATTGATTTTATTGATTGATTTAAAAATCATTAATATGATGACACCAATGCAAAAAGATAGAAAATGCAATTTAGCTTCTTGGGGTAATCAAGATACAAGAAAAATATAATCTTTCCTGAGCATAAAAGAAAAAAGGACAAATTTGTATGTAGGGAGAAATATTTTTATCAATAAAAATCTTCACATACCTTATTGATCAGGACATAATTTGGTAGAACAGTTAATGCTCTTACAAAAATTATTACTCTATGGTGTGTCTACACATCTTTTCCGACACACTACCCTAAATATTAGATATAGTGCAAAACATCCATCCAAATTATGGAATCTAAATCAGGAACTCTTAAAAGGAAAACCAGTTGATTGGAATAGGAAGAGGATATTGATATAAGATAGTTAAAAACTATTATATCATAACGGACAGTTGCGCTTCCAGTCGGCGTATCCAGTCTGTACAATAGCAAAAGCCAGTATATTCGTGTTACATCGTGCAATTGAAAGTTAAATAATTTTAAACGAAATGTTAAACAATACTTTGTAAAAAAATAAGTAGATAAATTTCAATTTCGTCCATATCCGCTTCGTAAGGAAACCCAATAGATTGGAATAGGTAAAGAGGATAGTGATATAAGATAGTGACAAACGATTTTTCCTGCAAACCCTTTCAAGGAAATTCTGAGAAAAATTACACAATAATACATGCTGTACCTGTTATATTAAACAAGATTCATTTTCTGTCGAATAATTCAACACCCAATGAGCCAAACATTTTAGTATTCGTCCTTCTGCAGCTTTAATAGTGGCACGGACAAAGACACCCAATCAGAAATTGACTTAAAACACAATTACATGCTAAGCATCTAACCAATACAGTACTCAAGGTTGCATCGACAGCAAAATAAAAAATAAAAAGACTGAGGGTCCAACACTAACTGTACGTTTGATCGGATAGAGTAATACAATCATGAAAACTACATGGACAAGCCCAGTATCCTAACATTAAACAGAATCATGTTAAAGAAGCAGAAGCATTTCACTTTTAACACATATTAATACAGTAAAACTGCGATCGCTCGAGGTCGCCAGGGACCGAGCCAAAACCTCGAGGGAACCGATGTTTCGAACGACCCGATTTTCAATTTTCCAGTTTGATATCAAATATCTTTCAGTGTATTTTAAGTTTGAAATCGTCAAACAGACTGTTTACTAAGACACCGATTATGTGTTGCGTTGTGAATATCGCTAATATGTTCAAAGGTTGACGTAAACTAAATGTAAAACGCAAAAGAAAAAAACAATAAATGAATAAATAGAAATGTTTATTTTAACAAAATAGCACATTTTCGTAACAAGCAACATTTGAATGACAGTACATATTGTGGCATTAGTCAGATTTAAGCTTCCCAAAATCAAGGATTGTTGATTGGCGCATCTTGTCGGTTTCGTGAAACTGTTCAATAGTTATGTGACGTGACAGCGTACAGAGCGTCTGAAGATCACGGTCAGCATCGGCAGTGAATTCAAAGAACCTTCTGACCACATCTAAAGCGTTAACTTCTCGTCATTAACTTCTCATAATTATCATCTCAAATGCCCATATCAACTAATATCGGTCATGTGTTAACAGTGAAAAACGGTTTTTCACACCTTATAAAATTGCCTTTCAACTGTCATTGCAATTTTTACAACTTGCGAAAATTTTAATTGCAATTGTTTGTTTATTTTGGAACACGCGTTCGGGAAAAAGTGTGAAATTATGTCCTCGAGGGAGCCATAAGGTTTTGTGCACGATTTGTGTACTTGGGACCGAGGATATTGCTCGACTGCTCGACATAATTAGGTTTCGATACAGCGTGGGTATATTTTATATGAAAATAGAAGGAAAAAAGTTCGGGACCAAGCTCCGACCTCGAGGGAACGCCGGTTCTCGAACGACCGCTTGTTTGAGAGAACGCAGTTTCACTGTATTGAATAATTGTATTATCAGAGTTGTATGTTAGGACAAAATGTTGTGGGACATAGTTTTATTTGCAAGAAAAGGCAAAGATATGAAAAGTTTTGAACTGGTTCAAGTGGAGAGTTATCCAATACTACACGGAAAACTAGAAGGATATACGAGTCGGAGCCCTAATAGAATTGAAATCACCATCTTACATACAATGAATATATAAAACCACAAATGGGGATACTTTGTACTTTTGTACCTATATGTAGACGTATGAATGCATACATGTGCCTCTGTTTTAAAGTGATATACTCGTATGTTATAGGAATAACACTAACTGTGTATTATACTGGAAAATAATAGATATGTTAGTTTTACTTTGCTTTTGTCGTTGTTGGAGCTGACTCTATTGAGGCTGACATTTTAAACACCCAGTAGACTTGTGTTCTGGTGAACACGAGTTTCACTGACCTTTCAAGGCGGTAATTCCATTATTTATCGGTCAAGATATTTTGATGCGTGTGTGAGTTTGTACGTTTGTGTTTCAGATTCAGTGTCGTTTGCGTCCTTGGCTTGTGACAATAAATAGGGTTTTTATTTGAATGTTTGACTACTGACTTTGTCCATGCCTATGTAGTTTTCGTATACTGATAACAAATAACAATTCAAAAACGGTTCGGTATGTCAAACAACATTCAAAAACATGTGTTAATTTAAATAAAATTGCAAATCCTGACCATAATAGCCCTGTTTATGTTGTAACACATGCTTCAAATCTTCAAAATAAGTCATACAAAATGTAACCTTATGGTTAAAACATCTAAATACTACGGTGCCTTTTGTACAACTGTTTGCTAGCACGCGGCTGAAATACTGTGTGCTTTTTAAATACAAAGACTTACTTTTCAATAGGCATTTTCTGTCAAACACAGTGGTGTCGCCGTCAATTGTGGGAAAGATCATAAACTACCTGTTACAAGTTCAAGTCGATTGAGCTAACAGCGTCTGGATTGTGAAATATCCCGTCAGACAGTCTGACCTGTTTGGTATTATTGATGTACTTACGTGCCAGTGACATGTCTGATATTTAATTAAGGACCCATTTAGCAGAGACAATGGTGCCACAGCCTCTCCTTCCCTTACAAATATTTACACAGCGCTAGCAGCAGGTTTATAGTTTCAAATTAAAAGAAATGTATGGTTAGTGATCTATGTACTCAGTTTCAAGTTAATTTATCACCTGATCAAGTTTCCTGTATGTGACAGCAAACCACTCGCAAATTGTTATATTTGTCACACTATCCAATAGAAACTGACCCACTTGCAGGACTCTCGTTGTGTTGTGTTTGCAAAACAACATCGGTGATAAACCAACATTTGAACCCCAGAAAGCAAGCTCTCGAAAAAAATATATTTTAGAATATAAGTTTAATAATACATTGGAAATTACAGAAAGAAATCCAGCGGTCAAACAATATCAACTATAACATTGTATAAAGGAATATGATACAGAAAATAAGCCAAGGATAAAGGCACATGATAAAGGCCAAGGTTCAATGCACATGATAAAAAGACTAGGATTACAGCACTGGATCAAGGCCCAGGATCAAGGCAGAAAGTCAAGGCACAAGATCATGGCTAAGGATTAAGGGTCAGGTCCAATTGCAAGGGTCTATGACAAGGATCAAGGTCAAGGATCAATGCATATAATCCCAACGACACAGTCCAACTAACAGGACTGTTGTTTAGTAGATTTTGAAACAATATATCGGTGCTGTACCAATAATTGTATCGGACAAAGCAAGCATTAAAGACTTAATATTTAAGAAATTTAGTTTAATTATACAGTGGAAATTACAGAAAGATATACAGCGGTCAAACAAGTTCTACTAAAACCTTGCTAAAGGAACATGATCAAAACCAAGATCAAGACCCTTAAACAAGGTCCATGGTCAAGGCTTGTAATAGAGGCCCAAATAAAGGGACTGGATAAAGTTCTAGGATCAACGTACATGGTTAGGGCCTGGATCAAGGCACTGAATGATGGCCAGGATCAACGCACACGATAAAGGGGACATGATCAAGGTACTGGATCAAATTACATGATCAAAGCTCAATAATGACGTCCAGGATCAAAGCACATGACTAACAAACAAAACAATTACCGGTATCAAGGACCAGATCAAGGCACATGATTCAGACCCAAGATCAAGGCACAAAATCAAGGACAGAATCAGGACCAAGGATCAGGGCACTAAAACAAGATCGAGTATCAATGCCTAGGATCAAGGCATAGACTCAAGGCACAAATTTAAAGCACAGAATCAAGGCTTTGGATCAAGGGTAATCGCCAACGGCCAGGATAAAAGTCCAGGATCAATGACAAAGGTCAAGACCCTGGATAAGTGCACATACTGTAAGTACAGCAAACACTCAACCAGACAACATACTTACTTTTAACCCAAAATATCCAAAATTGTATTTTTGTTTTAACAAAGTTTATACTGTATAAACTACTCTACATATAGAAACAATGTGTTATATAGGTGGAAATGGTTCATATTGATGTTTATAAGATTATGTACATTGTTCCTTGTTAAAAAACTACCACATTCAGATGTCCATCGTTTTATATTTATCAACAGATGTATTTCCGCGGAAGCGCAGATTATAACTGCTCAGTTGTTAAAGTGGTTTTAAAAAAGATTGATGGATAAGTCTAGTGTGGCTTACTTCAGCTCGCCAATCACCAGACAACAAGCGTGATAGTAAAGTCATAAAATTGTCAGTGGTGTTCTTTTCTCAAGATTACGAATAGGGTGCCTTGGTGTCTATGGCTCTTCAAATCCTCAGACTGACTGTATACTTGTGGAAATCAAATGCAAATGGTGGCTCCAAGTATTCGGTACTTTCATCAAATTGATTTTCTTAATGCACTGATGCTCTACATACAGTAAGATGGTGAACACCAAAGTTAAGAATACGAAATAAAAGCATCTCGGAGCAATGAAACATGCTCGTTTGGTCTTCTACAGTCGAAAAAGGTTTATAACTGTACTCGTAGTAAAGCAAAATATAAAGGTCTTGCAAAACATGTGCGTAGAATTGGCATGGCAAAATGTATACCAAATGTTTTTTTGAATAGCTTGAATGGTCCGTGTGTCATTGACAATGTAAAACGACGACGCCGACAACAACAAAACCAAGGTTATGTCAATATTTAACTTATTTTTTCGATAAACAGACGTTCTAAAAGTAACACAAGGATAAACTTGCACTGACTTTGTATTTTCCATATAATATCATAAATGTAAATATGTGTATAGACCAGAGAAGAATTTGAGTTAGAAAAACAATTACAGATGCCTATATATGACAATTAATCTTACTTGAAATAGTTTTTATCAAACACAGCTTCCATGGCATCAATGAATTTAACATGTACATACTGTATTATGAATGTTTTCAAATATTCAGTAATTATTTTAAAAAGTATCTAGTCATATTAGATATACTCAGAAATTTCAGTAGGGCTGGCATTGTCTTCTTACTTAAACGTCGCTACCAGCAAATATTGAAGGACACTTGTTCTTGATTAACTTTAATTACCTTTATCTATATATCCATTTTGATAAATTTCATTTTTGACAAACGTTATACATAACTTCTTTATTATTTATCATTTTATATTCTAAGGATGACAATTAAGTCAGTGAAAAATGAGCATGAACAGACCTTTACAAACCAACGTCAAAAAGCATGTTCAAGAGTTGTTTTCTTCTGTGTATACCAATTTAATCCGATAACAAAAACACCTTACTGACAATGTGTTTGAAGCGCCTAGAATAAGGAAAAGCTGCTTCAAGCTTAATTTGAAAAAAACCCACACAGGATTACATATAAATTGATATGGCACAGGTGTCGCCAAATTACACATATTGCCCGGCTTATCTCATTCAGAGGGATATGAATAAAACATATAATTCAGCCACTTTCTCTAAAATGGTTGCCAAACTGTGATCTCGAATTTGATATTCCGATTTAAAGCCATGTTTTTGCGATCATCTGTCTAGAAAGTCTGTGAAAAACTTTATTTTGGGAACAAATGAGATAGTATAAAATATCGCTTTAAATCTTCTTGATATATGAATACATATATTTTCGCGGACAGAAAACAATATGACCTAAAATTAGTTCATAACAAGGTTGGTAATGCCATACACACCAACAATATTTATCAATATATCAAAAATAACCTTCAAAAATGCATTCCTCAATCATGATGCAATTCTTATTACTTGGCATTATGATTGTTAATGACAAGATTGTCATCATTTAATTATGTTTTTCTTTGTCATATAAACAAGAATACATGAAACAGATAACAACGATAATAGTATAGCTCATAGATCATTCAATAAACTTTTATAGTTTGTTATGGGTTGATATTTACATATTCCAATTATAGATTACTGACGAACGCAAAACTAAGATTTGTTTGTCAAGCAACATTACTTTTTTAGCCCAAATTCTAATAAAGTAACGTACATGTAGTTAATCAGAATCAGTTTAATTAAGAATTCATGGAACTGAATATGCCCATTGCCATAACAACTGTTTTAACCAATCTTCATTTCAATATGAATTAAGCCTCTTTCTTAGGTTTTATTATTAGTGTATGTACGACAACACAAACGACACATCAAGACCAAAACATATTCACCAATCGTTCGAAAATAAAAATTATTTAAACTTTTTACAATTCATATTTTTTTTTAATCAGTGTACGGAGTCCCGAGCCAATGTCATACATATTTTAAAAGCTCACATATCAAAAATATATCATTCAACGCTCACGGTATCTTTTTGTTGCGAAGTCTAATTTCGTAGAATCTGAATACTTCATGTTTTCCATGTCACACTGCCCTAGTTTTTAAGTCAACAGCACCAAAAGAGGTTTGTACTTTATATCGGATAATGAATTTTAGCAAAACACATCTATCAAGATTATGGAGAACAATAGTATTATTCTGGTGAAGAAAAAAGGATGATTAATATCATTGACATAGGCTGAGGTAGCAAGAGATGCAGACAATTCCAAAACCTTTATAAAAACACTTAGGAAATTACGTGAATTGGTTGCTGGATTAAGCATAGAGTACACTAAAGATTGTCACTGTCAATATGCAATCGACAACGAAAAAAACATTAAAAACTTCATTTTTGGATCGTTGACGTAGATTACTTACTACACTTGCTAGTAAAGTCGAGGCTAATTGCATTATGAACACTGTATGCAAGTAATAACTTTACGTCAAAAAACACAACAAAAAATAACTTTATTTTACCAATCTTACTGATAATTTGACTTTATATTGTTAATAAAAACAGGTAGGTGTTTGTCTCAAATAATTTACCATGTAGAACTTAAATCGCTTTGCATATATATTATTTGTCCATGCAACCAAGATATTACAAAGAAATACGGTTTTATTCAACACTAACGGAAATAAATTTGGCTTTTTAGTGATTTTTTTGTCCATAAACGACCTTCATCCATTTAGTCCTTCATCTATTTAATCAGTTAAGCACAATGCAAATGGTAACAAACTGACCTGGTGCCTATAAGAAGGGACAGAATTGCGTGGTTGGCCTCTAAACTAATTACCTAGTTTCCATTTTATCATTTACTTAATTCCTATGTAACTTAGCGAAACAATCACGAACGTATTTAATTTACACATACATTGAATTACAGTACAATTTTTCGGAAATTTAAGGAGATGAGGAGTGCATTTTTGTAACAAAAACGTGTATTTCTGCATGTTTCCCCATTGGCAGCATAATGCAATCCAATATTCTCAGACATGTGTTTTTTTTCCTTCTAGGATAAAATATACACTAACTGTATTCTGATTTAAATACTGTTAGGGTCAGTGTTTATTGTCAGAAATATCCAATTATAATGACTTATAATATGTGTTTGCACATCGTTCATGCATTATTTGATATATTAATTTTTCACAAAAAGTGACTCATTCTGAGTGTTTTATATCCTTTGCAGAAAATATGGAAAATAGCATGCAGACCGTATTATTAGAAGAGATCGTAAATGGTAAGTACCACATTAAGTAGCAATATTGATGACGCAATAATCTCGTCGAGAATCAGAGCTGTAACAAATGTTTCACATAATAGGCGAATATAGAAGGTCACATGTTAGATAATATTGACTGAATATAGAAAGTTCATAATTGTCTCGCATTTCGTTGCCCAAAAAACCCATTTAAGACGGTTTATTAGTTTAATTAATTTAATATATTAAAATACTTGAACAACTGTTTGGCTTACCATGGAAACTTGTTTTAGAATGGTTTTTCATTCTAATTGAAAGTTCTTAAGATATTACAAAAATATTAAGTACTTATGCAACATATATTGACAAAACAAAAGTCGGAAAACAAAAAAATAAATCCTTTCATTTCAATTGTGCTTGTGGCAGTATTTGAATATAATTAGTTTAACTATATTTCGTCTTACATTATTATATAATAATTTGAATAAGTTTAACTCCGAGTTAATAATTTAAGGAAAAAATGCGGAATAACTTAATTTTATTATTTAAAATTGCAGCAAAGCCAAAACTCTTGAGCAGAAAGTGTTGAATTTTGCGAATAATTTCGATTCTGCAATAAATTCAATTCAAATTTCTAAAGACGATTTGTTTACATGATACAGAGAAAATTATTTATTAGGAAAACGTGTAACAAGTCATCGGAGCGACTTTTGTACAGTCCTTTGAGGTCAAATTACCATTAATATTGGCAATTGGATAAGACTATATCCTTATTGCGTTTTTGCCTCATTACATCAAAGCCTAAGAAAAGTAATGGATTCCTTTTAGTCCGCAATATATCTTTTCAGTAGATAATTTTTTCCTTAGGGGACACTTATTCAAAAAAACAACATTACAAATAATGCTGGAAAACTAAACCCAAGGACATAAATGCTCAGTTAGAAGACAAGCATTAACAATTCGTAGATATAAACCAACAGAACAATTTAATACAATTTCCCTTGGAAGTGAATTGTATTTGTACCCAAATACGTGTTTATACTACACTACATGAAACATGAAATGAACCTTACTAACAAAATATTTACAATAATTTTCCACTGTAATATGATAATTTCAGGCATTGAATTGGAAATTTCCCAACCAGATATCCGAAAATCGTTATTCTCCACGATAATGACCTGTTTGTTTCTTAACAATCTAATCTTGCGAGTAAATTGATACACTGGAATTTCATTGGATTTCCGATGTTTGAAGATAAAACGAGGCATTGTAAGTATCCCTTTTGTTAATGGACTCATGAACACTTTGCTAATACATTGTTTAAAAAAACAAACGCTGTTTTTAGAAAAAAACAATTTTTTATAGAGGTTCAAAGAACAGATTATAATATTATTTAGTTAAGGACACAACTCAGCCAAACGAATACCAATTTAATAAAGTCGTTTCTTTTTGTAAAGGTAAAACATGTAGATCACTATTTTCCATAAGTCTTTACTTTCACATTCCAAAGACAATCCCAGTGTTTAAAAAATCATATCGTAAGTGTAAGTAACCACCTAATGATGAAAGTTTGTTTAGATGGAGTTTGAAACTTAAAATAGATTGTGGAATAATTCCAATGACAATATCACCCGAATAATGATATCTGAATTATACAACACATACAACTTCTCAATGTTTGGATTATATATTTTTACATATATTTTCGTTGACGGAAAAAACATGGCCTCTATTTGGTCCATAACAAGTTTGGTAATGCCATCCACACCAACATTATTTAGCAATCTATCAGAAATAATCTTCAAAAATGCATTCCTCAATCATGATACATTTCTCTTTAGTTTGCATTGTTCATAACAAAATTCTCATCATTAAATTACACTTTTTCTTTGTAGTACAAAAATGCATGATTAAATCAACCAATAAACAATCATGTTTTGTTGTGGGTTGGTATTTACATGTTCACATAGTAGGTTACTGAAGAAGTTTTGTTCGTCAATCAACATTACTTTTTTCAGCATCAATCCTATTAAAACAGCATGCATGTAGTTGCTCAGAAAAGGTTTTACAAAGAATTCATGGAACTCTATATGCCTATTGCCATAACCTCTGTTTTAATCCATTTCCATGTTAATATCAAAAAAGTGTGTGTGTTTTTATAAACAAGTGTTAACCCATTTCCATGTTAATATCAAAAAAGTGTGTGTTTGTTTATAAACAAGTGTATGCACGAACGCACCGACGCCACGTCAAGACGAATACTCTTCAGTCGTTCGAAAATAATGTTTCCTGCGATATTTCTGTATACACATTTTACAATTCATATTTTCAAATATAATCAATGTAAGGTAACACGGGCCAATGTTATAAATATTTTAAAAGCCCACATGTCAAAATCATTCAACGCTCACGGTAACTTTTTGTAGCGAAGCTTAATTTTGTGGAATCTGTTTTGCAATCTGAGTACTTGATTTCTTCCATGTCACACTGCCCTAGTTTTGAAATCAACAACACCAAAGAGAAGTTTGTACTTTACATTGGATAATGAATTTTATTAACCTAAAGCATCTATCAAGATTATGGAGAACAGTAGAATAATTCTGGTATTGAAAACCAATAGCTGAAGAAAGAAGGATGCTTAATACCATTGACATAAGCTGAAGTGGCTAGAGATGCAGAAAACTCCAAAACCATTATGTAAACACTGAATTACGTGAATTGTTTGCTGTATAAAGCATTAAGTACACGAAATATTGTCCCTGTTAATTTGCAATCGATAACGAAATTAACATTAAAACTTTCATTTTTGTATCGTTGACGTAAATTTCTTAAAGCTCGTGTTAGTAAAAGTGAAATAAATGCATTTTAAACACTTTTTGCAAGGCATACTTTTGGGTTGGTCCATTGACATTTTTCTTACAACACAAAGTGAAGTGTTAGGTAACTGCATGAATACCACTGTATGCATGTCATCACTTTAGGTCAAATAACAAAACAATGAAGTCAATGAAAATGCACCTTTTTTCTTACCAATCTAACTGATAGTTTGACCTCATATTGTTTGTACACAGGTCGGTGTTTCTCTAAAATAATTTACCTTATAGAACTAAAATTGCTTTGCAGAATAAGAATGTGTCCATGCAAGCAAGATAGAACAAAGAAATACGGTTGTATTCAACACTAAAGGAAATAAATTTGGTTTGAGGTTATTTTTTCAATAAACAACCTTCATATATATATATAGTCCTTCATCCAATAAATCAGATAAACCGAATACAAACTGACCTGGCGCCTATAAGATCGGACAACATTACGTGGTTGGCTTCTAGACTTATCCCCCGTAGTTTCCATTCTACCATTTACTTCATTCCTACTTATCTAAGCCAAACAATCACGGATGTGTATAATTGAGACATTTATTGAATTTCAGTACAATATGTCGGAGCTTTAAGGAGATAATGAGTGCATTTTTTGTAACTAAAACGCGTATTTTTGCATTTTTTCTCAATGGCAGCATAATGCAAACCAATATTCTTGAACATGGGTAATTGCATTCTAGGACAAGACATACACTTACTGTCACCTGGTTATAATAATATAAGGGTCATCATTTATTGTCAGAAATGTCCAATTATAATGACGTATAGTTTGCGTTTGCACATCGTAAATGCATTATTTGATCTATTTATTTACCATAAAACGTGACTCATTTCTGTGCGTCCTATATCTTTTGCAGAAAATATGGAAAATAACATTCATGACGTATTATAAGAAGAACTATTGAATGGGAAGACCGCATAGAAAAGCAATATCGATGACGCAATGTTCTGGTAGATAATCAGAGCTGTAACAAATGTTTCGCAAAATAGGCAAAAACAGAAGGTGAAATGTTAGATAACATTTACTGAATATAGAAAACAGTGACATCGGTATCGACGGACAGTAAAGTAAATGTTAACGATGAAATATGAGCAATATATTTCTTGAATAGTTCATTGAAATCATGGTCTTTACGGAAACGAGCACTTTTACCATACTTTAGTTAACAAGTTCGAACAAAAGCCAACTTTAATGATACACAGAGGTATGTGAATATGGGAGTAACTTAATATTATTCTCAATTCCTCATTTCACAAAATGTTACACTTGATAATACAACTCATGTCGCATATCGGCCATTAACCATTTTGAAGAGTGTCAGGTTTTTACTATTTCCTTAGTGGCCCATGAAATCTTCACAAATGAAATACATAAATCTGAACACTAAAAACAAAATACTTGATTAATGGCGGATTTGAATTTCTGGTGGCCCTTTTTTATAATTATAAATTCAGGAACATTCTAATGTGTTTGTAACTGAAATCATATGAACAACAATGCGAATATAATATTCAGGACTAGTTCAAAATGATTTTACATGTTCGCCGTTACAGAAGTAAACGACTTAGAATAAGTTGCATTTTTTATAAGTTTATCATGTATATGGTAAAACATAGTCCACATTGAATGGGCCAATACACAATAGAAGAATTTCCTGCTTATCGTTAAACATATCCCTTGTATAAAAGACATTTACTACATTTTAATATCTTCGAGAATTTTGTGGCAATGCTCGCAAATAAACATTTAAACATGGGAACAATTTCCTAAAGAATTGATGTATTTCATAATTTACTGGAACTCTTTTATTTTAAGGTCCATTCCCAAAAGGAGTTCCATTTTATTGAAGGCAATTTGCGCGGAGGAATTCTCTGTTATCAGTGTCTATCAATGAGTGGTCGCTTGTGTTTAATTTACTATTGTTTCACAGCAATCACAGCTGCGCAAGCTGCAGTATAGATTTTACGTCCAAGAATACATGCTTCTCTTTTTAAGCATTTCATAAAACTTGACGGTAAGAATTTTGTGGAAAAAAATAATTTCAAAGATTAATGTAAAAAAGTACTTTTGATCTATTTAATTTCAGGAAAATAAAAAAAAATGTTATTTTTTGGGGATAATAAATAAGTGAATTGTTGTGCGACAAAGTAACTATAATGTAGTTTCGCAATAATATAGAAATAATAAGATATGAAAAGTCTTGAATTTCTTGAACGCAATTTGAACTGATACAGGAGAAGGATTATCCAATACTACACTGGAGACTACAGATATATATTAGACAAAAACAAATAAAATATGCATTGGGCATATAATCAAGATAAAAAAAACGGAGACACTTAATTAATACTTTTGTACGTGTGTGTCTCTTAGATTTATGCCAACATGTGCTTCTGTTTCATATTAAGCTACTGTTTTATTTGAAAGATGGTTATTATCATACCTTCGTATTTTATATTAATTACTTTTGCATAAGACACTGTTTTGTTATGCTAGAAAATAAAAATAATACATAAAGAGATATGTAATAGGTCCTAGTTTAAATCCGCTGCAGTAGATACGTGTTCAAAGAATGCATGCTTCTCTTCATAAGCATTTCTTAAAACTTGACGATAAGTACTTAATGGAAAAATCTTAATTTCAAAGATTTATATAAGAACATGTACTGTCGATCAATTTAATTTCAGGAAAATAAAAAACAATTTTTGTGGTAATAAATAGTTTAATTGTTGTGCGACAAAGTAAATATTATGTAGTTTTGCAAGAAAATTGAAATATGTATATATGAATAGTTTTTAATTACTTGATGGTAATTTGAACTGGTACAGGAGGAGGATTACCCAATACTACACGGGAGGTTTCAGAGATATACAAAGCGAATCCTAATAAAACAAGTAGTTCTGTTTCCTATGTAGCTTATGTTTTATTTGAAAGATGGTTATACTATACATTATTTATCAGATAAATATGTAGTAAGTACTCAGAGAGCATTTTGTACAGTCCTGTAAGGTCAAATTACCATTGATGTTGGCAAATAAATAAGACCATATCGTGATTGCGTTGTTGCGTTCTTACATCAAAGCCTAATAAAATTAGCCCGCAATAGATCTATTCAGTAGAAAAAAATCACTTTGTTTTCTCTGAAGGGATTAGTTTTCACTAAAACAGTATAACAAATATTGCTGCAAACTAAATCAAAGGACAAAAACGCTCAGTTAGAAGACAAGAGGTCTTGACATGACAGAGATAGAAGACAACAAAACAATTAAAAATACTTTCAATGAGAAATAAATTGCTTTTGTGCTGATGAAATATATCTTCGTAACACAATGTTAACAATTACTTTCCACTGTTACAGTATTGAAATAATTTTAGCCATTTAATTTGAAATGTCATAAACATATATTTAAAAGCTGTAATTCTTCAGGATAACGACCTGGTTGTTTCTTTTCGAACTCATCTTGTGGGTAAATTTATACACTGGTATTTCATTAGATTTCCGTTGTTCGAAGATAAAAATCGAGGCATTGTAATTGTATCCCTGTTGTCCAGCAGCGTGAAAAATATGTTGCGCTGACTGTTTGTTTATGGTCGACTGAACAACCTTTTTAATGCATCGTTTACAAACAAACGCCGTTTCGAGTAATATTCTATTTTTGTAGAAGTTCAAAGAACAGTTAACAACTGTTTTTAGTTGAGACTAACTCAGCCCAAATATTACCAATATCTATGAATACTTAAATTTCTGTTCAGATGAAACATGTAGTAGTATTTTTTACATAAGCCTTTATTTCTAACTTCCAAAAACAAGCCCAGTCTCTAAAAATCATTTTGATCTTGTGTGAAGCACTAGCAGATCCAACCAGTAATGAAGGTGTGTTGAAATGGATTGTGCAACGTAAATAGACTGTGGAATAATTCCAATGACAATATCGCGCGAATTATAATAGCTACATGCTACAGCACTTACAATCAGGTCAATTTTTCTCAATGTTTATTTTAAATTTTCATTTAAAGGGGTTGGTCAGTGCCTTATACATACACATGTATGTCGATGATGCTTTTCTTATAATATAGGGTTTTACTTACACGAATGCCTGTATCAGATTTCACAAGTATGATGGATGAACGTCGTGAGATCTTAAAAACCACGGCAAAATACAAACACCTAGTGCTCTTGAAGATCAAAATACTCGGGCAATGTGCCGAACCTGTCAGAAATGTAGCATAAATACTGATCTTTAACTGTTTGTATGTCCTATATACAGGTTAAGTATTTGTATGTTGCTTATAAATAAATGAAGTCCTTACACTATATGTTTAATTCCTAAATGCATTTATATTACAATCTCAAAGTTATTAATTAGATCAAAAGTACATATTTCCTGATTGGTCTTGTCAACAATTAAATGGAAATTTACTAGTGATATGTTTTGAAAAGTAGGCTACCGATAAAATAACATCAATATACTATGTATAATGATTCTTATTCGTTCCCAATTTACGTTGTATTGATTACAAATAACAAGAGATTTATGATAATACAAAAACATAATCGGGTTTCGAAAATAATGGAGTGGCTGTTCAATCAATCTTTGAGTTAATTATATAGTCTTGTCCACTGCGAAATTTAATTAAGTTTTGCCAATTTTTGCAATAGTTATCTCCCTGTATCACCTTCCTTTACCAGCATCAAGGAGTACTCAGACTTTCTCTGCAAACCAAATGCAAAATTTCATTGTTTCATGTCATAAAACAGTTATTTACTTATTAGCTTTGAAATATTCTCTCTGTTCACATGTAACGTAACTTAATTATTGACCGAGGCATTTGCTGGAATGTGTACTAAATAATTTAGTTTACATAGTACTTACCTTATAGAATGCCTCTGGGTAAGGTGTTTACACTACAGTTAAGATAAACATTGACACAACTCCAAAATAATAATGTAAGCAGAAAAGGATTTATATGTAGCATTACCAGCTGTTGATTCATCATGAAACAAAGAACAATTACTTAAAAAGATACTAATGGAGTATTAACTAAATGTCAATCATTGAGTTGCATTAATGTATGATGTAAAATCATAGAGAATGAATATTTCTATTTAGAATGTATTTTGCCATTTCCTTTCAAACTGATGGCCATGAAACTGTTTTCCGTCCAATCATAATCCGTGAATTATAGATAATGTAATATTGTTTTGGTTTATTAAATTAAGTTTCATTTATCAATTATAATTATATGTTTCGACGGAGGATAATGGTTTGAAATTAACAGCGATATTCGCAAATTGTAATCATTTATTGCCAACACTCTGCTATATGATCGATTTTTGACAAATCGCGATCTTCATTTTCTCAATGAATAAATAATCCTTATTTATTTTAGTTGTATAAAGTCATCACACTATTATCAGTTCGATCGAATAAAACAGAAAATATATAGTAATCGTGTTATGTCAAGGTCAAAAACGCATTTCCGGGGAATATGGCGCTTTAATTAACAGATATGTGTCCTAATGGATGATCTTAATCAACTTGCCCTAGATGGAAAACAAATTTAAGAATCCATAATTACTCCTTACTTCAATACAAACCAGTGTGTTTAAAAGATAAAATCAGCTTTGCAATTACATTTTCTGAGACTCCACAAGACGAATCTCGTCTTTTTCCTAATAGCCTTTATATTACAATAAAACATCATTGGACCTTTAAATTGGATCGTGAATCTTGTTACTAAGCAAATATGTAATGATTTATTTTGTCGAATGTCATTTGAATTACATACTAGGCAATCAAGAACTCGTACTAGCGATTTAAAGTAAAATTGAAAAATGCACAAGAAGGCGTGGCACAAAACGTAGACTTTAAAAATTATAAGCGTCATGAACAGATGTTAATCAAATTGGTCTGTTCATCAATGTTAACACAAATCTGTTCCGAACAATATGGTAGAGCTGGGGAGAACAGTACAGCACGTGATGCAGACGTTTATAAGTTTATCATTTTTATTACAGATCTTGTTGGCTTAGCAACTAGTACTGATTGGCGTCTCATACGCTAAAATAATGAAAGAACGTCTGAGCCGACCAGTTTAATAAAATTATACAAGTAAAGTTGTTTTAGGTTTTGATTTAGTTTTTTGTGTATATTGTTTAAAAACATAGTGATATAACACATATCCTGGTGTTAATAACTTCAATGTACTTTTACGTACATAACGGTATTTTTTTCAACCGTTGTTTGATAGCACGCGGCTCAAATACCTTTTGCTCATTATAAAATGGATTTAATTTCCAGAGACATTTTATGCAAAACACATGACCGCCGTCAGTCTATTAAGGAAATAGTGTTTTCCTTAGGAAATATCCTAACAGACAGTCTTTAATTAAAAAATCGAAACTGACATGTCTGGTATCATTGATGCAGCTAAGTTTCATTGACACGCCTGCTATTTAAGACCAATTCGCAGAGACAAAGGTGCCGCAGACTCTCATTTTCTGACAATATTTGAGCAGTGTTAGCAGCAGAATGATTGTTTCAAAAAACGTGAAATGTATAAAACAATAAGCTCCTGTAACGAAAAGAAATATGATGCCAGTAATTTTGTATGATAAGTTATAAATGGTTTTAGTGACATTTCGTATCCGTTCGTGTTTTTGTAAAATGACCTTGTTTTGTATGACGAAATTTAGAGTAGCAAATCATAAAGGGTGAAAATCCTAACAGGAACCCTCAAGATCATGAAATTACATAAACGGTTCGAAACAAAAGTGTTTTCATACACATTATTCAAATCATAATTTAAATACAGTTTATGTAATGAAAAATTTATCCACTGTCATGAATGTATCAATTACATCAATGAAAAGTCTACCATTTTACGCCCACGGTATTTAATGTAGCAGAGCCTTATCTTTTTTTACTTTCTGATTTATCACATTTGATATTTTGATATCTTGATATCGATATGTGTATGTTTGATAATATATTTTAACCTAAAACATGTATCAATGTTATGAAACCGAAAGGTGACAAACAAATGGGGCTTAATATCATTGACGAAGCTGGAACGGCCGCCAGTCCGTCAGTCCGTACGTCGCACTTCGTTTCCTATCAAAAATATAAAACGTTTGGAACCAGGAACTTCATCTTTGGTATGCTGGTTCGTCATGACAGATGATGACCCCTACCTTCATCAATTTCCACTCCAAAGGTAAGGATTCTATCTCAATCATCGAGTCTTTTTAGGACCACAAAATGGGGAAAACAAGCGGGTTTCATTTTTAAATGCAATACTTAGCTTTACCTATAAAAAACCTTCATCTATTCAGTCAGCTTCACCATGTGACAATGGTCACAAGCTGACCTTGCGTAGAAGAACCTTCTCAAAAACTTTGTTTGAGGAAAATATTTACTGTCTTGTGGTCCAATGTGTAATTGTTTCGGTAACTGTACCTGAGCAACCTAAAATCTTTTTGTTGTCTGTGCAACCTTTTAATAGATAAATGTACCATTTGGTGCACGAGAAAATATTACATTAACTATAGACCAAAGTTGTTTAAAAAACTGTTCACTGGCAAAATTATAACAACAGCATGAACGGTATGGTGATACAAAATCTTTTTTTTACAAAATTGCATGGATTAATCATTGCAAATGTTTTGAATTATGATTAATAATAAATTGTTTGAAAGCACTGCGAACATAATGGCTATTGATGGTCGAAGCAAATCTAAAAAGCAAACTGCAGATGATTTCGGCATTCCACAGAATACACATTTATTTGGTTGAAGATTAAAACCAAAGAAGAGCAAAATGCAACCTGTAGCTTGAATACCTCTTTTTTCGTTAATAAAAAAACATGGCATTGTCATAGTATCAAATCTGTTATTTTGCAAAGTGGAACGGGAACTATGTCGAATAAATACTCTGCTGCTCTAGCGGAGAATAGGTAAATGGTTAAACCTATTTAACGCTTCAAAGGAAACTACACACATTCTGCAATGATTCTCGCTTGCATTGACTTTATTTCAATCCCATCTTCTCAGAAAGGTGATATAACATTTAAGGACACGATAAACACAAGCGGTCTTCTGTTTTGAATAAGTCATCATCTGTTGTCAGAAAAGATCCAATTTTTGTTATGGTACGGTATATGTTGCACATTGTAAATGCATGAAATGATCTCTTTATTTTTCTCAAAGCGTGACTCATTTTTGAAAGGTCCTATATCGTTTGCAGGAAACATTGAAAATAACATGCATGCGATTTGATCAGACGAAATATTGAATGGTATGAATCACATGAGATAACAATATCATTGACAGCATGTCTGTACACAAGTTTCTTATCTATTCTGAAGGCCTATGGAGGAGTATATTTAACGAATTATCCAAATACAGAAGGAGGTCACATGTATGATAATGTTTACTGAAAATAGAAAGCATTGACATCGGTACCGATTAAAAAAGGTGTATATGTGATTGATACTTGAACTAGTATTTTGTTCTTAAATAGTTTTAATATTTATGCAAAAAGCTACAGAAACAAGATCAGTAGCAAAACATTTAAATATAGACCCGGTTTAGTGGCACTGGGCAAACGCCAAAGACATAGAGCATAAAATCACAAACAAGAAACATAGAAGAATAGCACAAAACTCCACAAACAGCACAGTGCATACATACTATATATATATAAAAATAGGTATGTTTATCAAGAATTGTTAGGTACCGCCTTGGAACGGCCAGCAAAATGTAAATTTACTGGGGGTTTAATACTTCAGGTAACTTAATAAAGTTACATAAAGGACAGTTCTTCCAGTTTGTAATTTCCAACTTTGGAAGAGAAGCAATCATTGAATGTTTTAATGAGTCGGATAACACTGCAATGCATTAGGATGATTAGATTGAACATATCTTGAACGAAAGAATGTCGTAAAACATTAAAAGTAATTTTATCATAGGTACAAATACAACGATAAAAGGATTGTACTTGATATAAGGGTCTCAACATGCCATTTGTCAGGACCCCATGTGTCAGGTTTAAAAAGGAAATACTGAGAGTTCTGCGAGATGTCCGAGTATAGAAATAAATAGAGAATATTAATTATTTTATTGGTATATCGTGTTTTTTTCTTACGATTGTCTTTACAAAACATATTTTTATGAGTGGTGATGTATAATAGTTCGTCTTTTTTAACGAGAATGAGAAGATCACGAGAAGGTCAAAATGATTTCAACAATAGATAGTGACAAAGAATGCGAACACAATGCAAAACCATTAAATTAATTTGCATTAAATGCAAAATCTGAGCGATCTGACATAATGATATATGCTGTAGCAATTATGAAATACACAATCAATGCAATTCGAACCCTGCACATAATTAAAAATAAATTACTGTTAAAACATTGTCAGGCAAACAGAAAGAGACAAAAGTGTTTGCAGCAGTTCAACATTTCAAATGACAAAAATACAAATACTTCCATTTTAATTTTTCTAGTAGTAGTTTTGATTTGAACATCGGTGTGATTTATACCTTCTAGAATGCATTGACCGGTCTAAACAAATTGTAGTTTAACTAAGTTTCTATGATATTTCGAAATCGTTGCACAGCTATAAGCAATACAAGTAAATAGAGGAAAGTAAGATATTGAAATCGCCGCAAAGAACAAAATCTTTGCAAGACCCAGTATAATGTCCATTATATCCGCTCTGCAATGTACTGACTCTGGTTTCTCCAGCTCATACATGGTCAGTTATTTATTGATCAAACGTCTAATAAATCATCAAAAAACTTTTTTACAGGGTCCTCTTAAGCCGTAATATCATTGAGATGGTAAGTAGATTGAACCATACTCTTATTGCATTGTTACGTAAAAACCAAATAGAAATGATGGACTCTATTTGTTCCGCAAGAAATAATTTGAGCAAAAAAAGAAAGAAAACATCGCTTCTTTTTCCAATTGGGAATTAGTATGCATTCGATATTAAAAGCGTTGCTGGTGACAAAAGGGACCGGTTGGAAGACAAGATAAAAATAAACATACCATTTCTGAACATCTTAAATAAGAATAAATATATATTCGCCAATATTAAAATCCCTGCTGTGTCCTATATGAAATATGAACTGATATCACAAAACTTTCTATAGTTTTCCCCAATATCGCGATCCTTTATGCATGAGATGTCAACTGGCGTCTTAAAACTGACAATTTGTTGAGCATTGTTGGAATTGTCATTATCAGATATAAGAAAACTGATCATACAATTTCGAAGGAAATTATCTTATGGAAAACAATATGTTTGTTTCTCTAAAGTTTAAACTATCGGGTAATCTGATACAATGAGATTTTTGAAGAGTTCATGTATTAAAATTTTGTAATTTAAAAATTAAAGTAATCGTATAACTTGTATTGTACCTGAATGTGTGTTCATTATCTTCCCGGCAGTATTTATTCTCTGTTGGTACATGTTTGTAACCTTTTGTTCAGGACCACAAAAAACAAACACATTTTACATGGTTATTGAGTTATTGAAGACACAATTCACTGAAAATCTATGATTTTCACAAACAATATAATTGATGCATAAGTTTGGAAAGTTGAATAAGTATTTCTAATAATTTGCACAAGGTTTTGTTTTTTATTCCAAGACTTGATTCTACATATATCTATTTCAACACTCCAAATAGTGTTGACTTAATGATTGAAAGAGACACTTGTATTTAAATATCAATATGTTCTTGTTGGCAGTGATAGGAAAGGCAACTATTGTTAAAGGTATATTCAAATTGACTGAAAGTTATCCATATGGTTGTGGAATGACACTGCATTGTATTTAAAAAGATCGCATTCTTATAGTTTGCCACTAGATTATGAATAAATCCTAGCTTCTATATAACGATCAGTTTACCTGTTTCACTTTAAAATAAAATCCTAGGCTGAACAGACTGGGCTATTTTAAATGTAAAGACTCAGTGTAAAAAAGGGATTTAAGAAAACATTTAATCGCTCATTGATTGATACTTCAAACGTGCAAGTTTCATGTCATTAACGTCGACATATAATTACGTTAGTTAGAAAAAAATAGTTCCAATGAATTATGCTTAGCAGACATTATTCAGGTAATGCTCATTCATTTAATTTATCATAATAAACAAAACCTTTGGAATAATTCATTAAATGTTGATAGATACCATCGTCCTTAAACGTAATTTTATTTACTATTACTTTCTTATAATCGAACTGTTGTTCGATAAAAAAAATCTTTACCAGGAAATGAACTACTTAAGAGGTTAAAGATCGAAAGCAATACAACGCTAGCTAATGCAATACTAAGAACTTAAGCTTTATCGTTGAAGACTTTGACCTCATTCAAGCAGAATGTATCAGTTAATACCGTTCCTAAAACTGAAATGCGTAGTATATGACAAACGTGTTAGGCCGCTGAAAGATGTTTTTGCAAATGACGTCAATCAATAAGGAAGCCCTATTGTGAAGAATCTCACAGAAACTTAATAAATTAACTTGCCAGGTATGGCGTTTAAGTTCTAAGAACAGATCATTTTCTTAGTTTTGTTATTGTTTTAACAATATTTGGTAGATTTCACAACATAATTACAAAACCATGACATATCATACCGTGCAAATCTTTTAACAAATTATTGGCAGTAATTGGCAATAACTCAAGGGTATTATTTTGGACTATACTGTCATGAAACTACACAATATTGCATTAACTCCACCAATGCTTCTGGTACGCATAGTGTTACATAAAACTAAGTTCGTCATTATTGTTATGCCTTTAGTCCTCAGTGATATTGATCATTCAAGTACATTTTCTTTAAATGATGTTTCATTCCCTTTAGCTTTACATATACCCTGTCCTTAATCGAAATGTGAACTGTTTTCCCATTTTTGGAAAGCTGCCAGTGGATCCATAATTTTGTCGTTTACAGAATGATACCATTGAGATTTGTCGGATATGTCTCTCATCATTTAAAACTTATTCTTGGATGACAATCAAAAATTGAGTCATTTTTTGGTTTCCATAAATGGACAACTGACTGCAAGAAGTGCACACTCCTTTGATGTAATGTGGAAAAATTAGTTAAGTCTGCCTATAGGTTTGACCTAATAAGAATTCATTGTCTAGTATTTGGGTTTAGTCTTTTCTCTGTGGTCACCATACTCATTCAAAAGGGTGTACTTGTTGTTCTGGTTTTTATTTCGCCAAAACTTCAAACTAAAAAGGGATTATCATTACTATGTTAAAAACAGATCATGTTTTTACATCAGAATAACATTAAGCGCTGAACTGTCCGAAAAAAAATCATTATTAATTATGTTTATAAAGGCTCTAGATTTTTTATCTTCAGCAAAATGGAAAATTTGAGTTGTTTATTGATCTGGGTCAGTGAAAGTGTATTAATTCAACTTTACTTTAAGTTATAAATTGAAAAATAGCTTTATTATTTCAATGGCCACTGGACCTGTTGCTTTTATAAAAAGAATGTATTAAAATGAGCTGCGACCAGCAGATAGGTCTTATAGTAAAATGACGTAAGCAAACACTGTGCCGTAATAGGTTCTTGCTGCTAAACTTGATGATGCCAAATACTGATAAATCTCTATTACGAGACCTTGGTTCAAAATTAAATCAAGATGTTCAACAGAAGAATCGAATGATATAATCCAAAATATTGTTATTTACATCCATAAGATCATCTATGCAATTACCTATTCTGAGATTTAACATGATCATTCAAACGCTTTATTTTACTGCATTTATTAACACAGTTGAATCAATAGTGTGAATGGAATCTTGAGTGTAATTATGAAAGCACTTATTATCTCTGTTCGGCAGGTGTCATCTCAATTACATACTCAGCAATTAAGACCTTGTCCCAACGAGTTGATGGGCTATTGACATATGTAAAATAAGGTAGATCGTTAAACTAAACCTTAAATAATAATAAGCATCATAAAAATGTGTTATCCAGACTTGTCTTTTCATCAACGTGAAAGGTAGGCCTGTAATGAATTAATGGCAAAACCAGGAAAAGTGTGTATAACAAAATGATACAAAACAGATACATGTTTTTTACAGATCTTGTCGGCTTGGCAAGTATAACTGGTTACTGTGTCATATGCCTAAACAGGAGAAATGTCTTATCCAATCAGTACTTTATGGAATGCTTTTTAATGATGACGTTGTGATAGTTTTCACCGGCATCATAACTCATCTTACTTATGTCGAAATTTATATAACACAACTCGTATGCTTAAAACAAACAAGTTTCGGTTGTTTGTGCTCGTATTGTGATATGAACAAGCATAAATGATTACCAAATATATTGTTATCAACCCCAGTGTTATCAGGCCCAGTGTCCCTTAGAATTAAACAAATAGTAAGTTAATAACCATGATAGAGTGTCAAATAATGTCTAATAAAATCCTGAGGCCCACGCGATGCTTCAAAAACTGATGGGAAATACTAATGATGTCCTTTACTCGACCATTGACTCACTATACTTTAATTAGGTAGATAAGTGGGCGGAAAATATAACTTTACAAAAGTGCCTGTTAATTTAATAATAATTTGGATAATCATAATAATTTAATGAATTACATAATAATCACAACACGAACTGCCAAATGACACATTTGCAAATGTATGTCAATTGAGCAAAAAGGGTTGAAATACTGATAAATCTGGTATCAATGATTTACCTAAGTGATATGAACGTGTCTGCTATTTGATCTTGGTCAAATTTAGCAGAGACAATGTAGTCATTGGTTTTCAGTCATTATCAGTTAATTGCAAAGTTTGCGCAGCATGTGTAAGGCTTCGGAATTAATTGATGTGTATGGTTCGTGTTCTGGTGACACAGGTTCAAGTAAATATTTCATATGCTCAGGTTTCAACAACTCGGGAGAAATAAGTGCATACTTCACATTGTTTCCGGCAAAATACTGATATAGTGATTTGTGTCATGTCACATAAGCTCAGCTATGAAGGTCAACTTACAGAATTCTTTGTAAGGTTTTCAAATGCTGTACTAGTTGGCTTTCAATATTTGTACCAGCCAAAACAACCGTTTCAAAGAGAAGCGGACATAGAGTCTCATTTAAAACAAGATTACATGCAATTGAAATATCGACTTTAATGTTTTTACTGCCTTTTTTATGTAGCACACGCTTTTGTAGATTTCCTCAGATCTTAAACCAATGCTAAACTAATGCCGTATTAAGGTTTATCAGTATAAGTGTACGTTTATTTTAATACATTACTTACTATAGGAACTACATTCTTATTTACTGAACTTCATATATATAAATATTAAGAAAATTGTTGTAAATTATAAATCTGTAAATCATACATATGATACATACTAAATCAGGCAAAATGGAGTCAAGTTGGGGGGACTTATAAAAATAAAATAAAACGAAAAGTGTGCGGTAGAGAGAAAACAAGTTCCCAAAGGGTACATATATATTAAAACAGCCGTGTTTTCGCTTTACACCAGAAACGTATGTGTGTTCTCATAAAAATGTTAAATATATATTGAAAAAAAACAACACTTAAACATTTTGACATATTTTGTTAGCAAACCGGCTTTTGAACTGTAGTGACTAAACACACCTGAATGTTGCGTATTGTATTTTGACTTCTTCATTATGAACTGTTTCAAATAAAAAAAAAAATACACTGTTGCCTCTGGCAGTTTTGCGGAGGTGCTTCAACCAGATGTTTTTTATCCTTAACACATGAGATCTTTATGTCTGTCCTTGTTTTTGGCATTTTTCTTTTGGCACAAATTTTATAGATTATAACCCAGCTTTCACTTTTATACATGTATAGAGCACTAAATACACAAGCCTGCAAGTGTGTGTTGTCTCTCTGTGTACATGTACTAGAGCTTAATAACAGTTTTTGCCAAAACTCTTCTTTAAATGCTAGTGTTTTTGTGTGTGTTTTTTTTTGTCAAATATTACGACGGGGCCTTAAACTGGAAGATTTCTGCAAATAATCTAGAAGGAGTTATGGAGTGCACATGCGATAGAGGCAGGCAGACGAAAAAAGAGATCAGGCCCTGAGTCCTCAAAACTTCTTAAACACAAGAGCAACAGTATAAGAGGAGCATATCCTCAAAAAAGATTTTCGTCACTGCTGATTTTGAATTAAAACATGATCATTGACATAAAAACAGAATCAGCAGGCCATAACAAAATAAAATTATTTGATGCTGATAATGATCATTATCATTAATTTGCAAATGAACGTTGCATTAAAATATTGAATTGTTTTAACTGTATATTTCATAACGTTCCATTATAATAGTGAACTATTATCAACTTTTTTAAAGAAATTTGTTTTGAAATGCAAAAAGTGCATGTAGCTGAAAATGAATCTAAGAATCATTAATTTAAAGCAATCCCATTGGAGCATTGCATGCGCCCTTGTTGTCGATTGCTATGGTTAGCGCAAATCAATTAGTTTGAGCGCCGTGCAGCTAATGTTCCAGTGGTTATGCGCTCGAGCCAAGCTCCGGGTGCATTTTCCGCAAAGGTTAGATTACCTGAGCCGTTACAATGTTCACTTCATTGCAAACTTATAAATAAGCAAGGTTTTCGTTTTGGCTCTTAATGGATGAAAGGGACCCATTTTCTTCTACTGAAGATAAGCATTCCCGCTTGGTTCGAATTGCAAGAGGCTCGAGGTATTTTCGCCGGTCCCTGTGAGTTCGAGCCAACTGGGTTCGTCTATATAGGCAAATAAACAAGACATTAGACTGATGATTATGCCAACAAGTATTTATAGCAATGGTGTCTAAACTGATGAATACACATTCATGTTCAATGCCTGGACTGTTTTGTTCGTTCGCTGTTGCGAAAGAACATACAGCATACTACTGTTAGATGTACAGCGATCTGTGCTATCTCAGCTGATGTTTATTGTATCTTCAGCGCTAAGTTCTATTATTTAAATGTAGATTATTCCCCTTCACCTGTAAACGTGACTTTTACCGAGATTGGCTGTTAATCCGAGTGTGGCTTATCTGTTTCCCTACTTTCTTTTGCTCATCATTCAGCAAAAAACAGGCTAGATCTGTCAGCCAGTCAAAAACTAATCAGTAACCTTCCCCAAAATTTACAAACGGGGTACCTGGATGCGATAGCTCTTCTTAACTGTAGGCGGATATATCCCTGTAAGAGTCAGATGTAACTCCGAAATGGGATTTATTATCTTAATGAAGTGATGATTTACATACTGTATGAGGATTGAAGTGAAGCTTGGCGATGTGGAAAACTATGCGAGTTTATACTGACATTGAGCAATATTTCCAGTTGATGTGTGTTTCTTGTTTTGTCAGTTGCGACATTGTAAGTCTCTCGTTTAAAAAATGTTTTGCTTTAATCTTTGTGCCTTTGGTCTGTGCTCAAGTTACAATTCATATTGATCTTTCCTGAAATCAATCGAGTGTTTAATTAACAAAACCTTACAGCGACTGAAGGCCAGACATATCCAGTGTATTATGATTGTCTTTAAATATATTTTAAATAAAAACAAATCAGTACAACTTGCAGCAATGTGTATTTATGCACACTTTCATCAATTGATTATATTTAAATTTCCTTGATATTTTTATTTATTTCTTGACAAACATGTTTTTTTTTTTTTTACATCATGCAAGCATTTAACGGATCAAATTATTGTTTTTAACCTCAACTTTATCTTCAAAATCTGGAGAAAAGAAATTTAAAATAAAGTTTTGAATGAGTATAAATCATACGGGACGGAACCCATCAGTCACGGAATGAGCTGTTTAAAGCTCAGAGGAAATATACAAATATTCAAGCAGCAGGTCAACTCCTAATAATTAAACGTTCACATTTCCTTTCAATAATAAGCAGCTGCTACGTGCTTAGTAAAATACAATGATAATCTCAGACTTCTGATTTAATTAGTTTGCCTTCGCTGTTAATTGCAAGAAATAACTAGTTATAGTGATGGCGAAGCTGCGATTCACTTTTTTAATACATCAACTGTCTATTTATGCTCTCAAAACGTATTACCTATAATCTTGTCTAAAGGCACAGTCAAGTCTCAATAGTGCCCATGAGCAAGACATAGGATCTCGGCTCAGGATAAAGTAAACTTTTCTGTAACCAAAAGATCATTAATAATTTACAATGTGCATACTATAGAAACCACTTTACCTAGGATTTATAACATATTAATGTATGCAGGAATCTTATAACGTTAATAATTTACGCGATATTCTGGTGTATCTACTGTGTACTTAATTAAGTGCGCATGGAATACCTCATTAACTTAAATTATAGCTGCCTGATACTCCGATGCGTCTTTCGAAAAGGTGTTCAAACAGCTAACGGCAATATAACTATCTTATATTGAAGAAAATAAAAATGGTCCAATGCATTGCTTTAACAAGATTGCTACTCTTATATGTCTGAATCTGCAGGTGTCTGTTGCGAGGAAAAGCAGATCATTCGTTTTCGCGTATAATATTGACGTTTACATACTGTATTGACTGATATGCCCGGTGTGGCTGAACTGTTCTTCAAATCACTTTAACTCATCAATCGCCAGACAAACAAGCCAGATCTGACAAGAAGATTTGAAATGATCTGTGGTCAATTCTACCTTTTTACTATAGCTGTTTATTTCCGCATGAATACTACTTTATAGAAATCAGGTGAAATATGTGGTTTAAAGTATGCATTCCTTTCATAAAGAAAATTTTATAAATATATTTTTAGATATTTTTGGACAAAAGGTAAAGAGTTTAATAACTTAGTACACTACGGGTTTTCATTTTTATTCTAAGGACTTAATGACAATATAATCAGTGAAAATCGTGAATCAGTAGGTAAATCAAACCTTCATTTTCATGTTCTGATAACGACAAAAACATCTTACTGACAATATTGGGTTCAAAGAACCTAAATTATGGATAAAGCTGACCCCCACTGGTTTCGAAAACAACACATGTAGACACATTCAAAGATAAGGCCCTATGGAATTATCACCCATGTTATATCATATTGCTCTGTTTATCCGTTTCAGAGTACTATGAATGAAATACAGCAACTTTCTCTCTAGAAGACTTCAAACTGATAGTTTGATATTTAGATTTAGTTCCATATTTTGCCAATTATCTTTCTAGAAAGTCTGAGAAAAACTTCCTGCTAATCCATTTCTTAACATTTTGTATAGATCTAGACAGATTGTTGGTACATTTGAGATAAAATATTAATTATCATTTAAATTCAAAAAGCAATATTATTACCCTTGTATTGTTTTTATCGAGGTCTGAAATGCCACTAACTCAAATAACATGAATAACTTCACCAAACGTAGTTTCGTCATAAAAGCATTCCTAGTTTAGCAACAAGGTTATGCTCCTGTATTCAATAATATATACAAGATATAACAACATAAAGAAGGTATAGTTGAAAAAGAAATCGGGAAACTTTTATACTTTATTTTAGGTTGTTATTTCATATTCAAATTATAGTTTACTGAGTATAATCAGTGTAAGTAGGACGTTTGCCACTGTGATGAGTCTATCACTGAAATTAAAGCATAGTTTGTTAGAATATTTATTGCTTATCTGATAACTAGACAATTTTCCTGTCACACTGCCCTAGTTTTTATGTCAACGACCTCGAACTAGGTTTGTTCGTAGCTCTGAATATTTGAAATTGATCACGTCATTTCAAACAAAATTATGGGAAACAATTTTGTTAGGAAACACCAAAACGTGACAAAAGAAGCTAGCTTTAATATTATTGGCATAAGCTTAAAAGACAAAAGATACACATCATCCGATGTGTAATGTAGAAAAAATATAATATTCTGTGCAAACCAAAGGGGTCACTATGGCGATGGCGAAGTATCACACACTGAATAAATTGACGTAAGATCTGATTGTTTTACTACCAAAATAGTTTGTACATGTCCGATTTAAAACAAATTAATACACGTGCCTTTTTCCGGTGGAAGTTGTGGTTTGGTATTGTCATTATCAATCAGTTTTTTTTCTATCTTTTGCTATGATAGGTTTTATCAAATGCTTTTAAAACAGTAAGCTTCAAGACGCAAACTCAGTAGTTGTTCCAATGTGATCGTAGCCGGATTAAACGGAAATATTATGGTAATATTCAGCACTGGTGTAAAGGCGTTTGACTTTGTGGTGATAAATAAACATTGTCACTTCAGTCTGTTGGACACAATGCAAATGTTAACATAGTAACATTGCGACTCTAAAACGGGGACATCGTTACGTTCTTTGCTACTTGTCTTTGCCCTGTACGTTCATTTTATCATCAACGTGTATTACCCAGTTCTCTGTAAAACATAACGAACGTATGTAACCGAAATATTAATTAGATGTTAGTTCCATTTATCGGAGGTTAAAGGATATTTTGGGCAGGCTAGGTCAATACTTAAAGTGTATTCACCTTTGAAGAAAATACAATGACTTATTAGATATGATGTTAGTTTTAAAATGAATATTTCATAATAATTCTTTAATTTCCGCGTTTAAACAATCACACCAGTATATTTTATATAATTTTTTTATACGAAATTAGATTTAACCCTATTTTAGAGGAGAACAATGAAAGGAATTATAAACTAGAGAGTAAATGTTTGAGCAGTGCATTTTGAAACAAAGAAACGAGTCTTTCTGCAATGTTTGCAATAACGAGAGCAAAGAACAAACCCATATTCACAGAAAAGTTTATGGAATTATGGACAAGATAACTGTTTTCTAATATAAATAATTATTGGCTCATTGATTTTGTAGTGAGGAATATCCAATTTTAGTGACGGATATGGTGTGTTTGCATGTCATAAAGTATTATATCATATATTTATTTCCGCACAAAAGTGACTCATTCCTGAGTGTCCTATATTTATTGCAGAAAAAACATTTAAAACAGTATCTATAGCATAAAATCAGAAGAAATAGTTTATAGTAAGAACATGGAATAATAGTATCTGTAAAAAATCGTCTTGGCCATATTCAATGCCTGTGTAACGATTATTTCACGAACTAGGCAAATACAGAAAATCCCATGTTTGATAACATTATTTTACTGAATATAAAAAGCATTGACATCGGTACCGACTGACAGTCAGAGTATTTGCTAATGATAATAGTGCGAGTTATTTATTTAATTGATCACTACAATAAGGTTCTTCAAGGTAAAGAGCAGTTCTACCAATGATAATATACCAAATGTAGAATAGAAGCAATCTTTAATGTTTTATGTGCATTGGGGTAATTTCTTGTTATGAAATACACTAAAATTGTCTGTATTTTTTCTCTTTTCCAGAAATCATTTACCACAATGGTTCACTTTAGATTTCATTTTGTGTTTAATTTGTCATAATCATTTTGCATGTTCCCATGTGTCAGGTTTTAGTTTTTTTCTGAGAGGATCTCGAAAACTCCATAAACGAACAAAAATAATCTAAGCACTTAGAAAACACATTCTATGTATAAGGAGTATACGTATTTTTGAGGCCTTTATCATACAGCTGGCGTTCTTAATTATAATATAATTTGATGAGCGTTCGGATATGTTTGTTAGTGGTATTAACTTATCTGAACAAGAGTACGGATAAAACCCTGGAACAGTTCATGTTCACCGTGATGGAGGTTAATATCTTAAGAACGTTTAAGGTAATTTTATTGGATGCTGGTTGGACGTGAGTGAGACCGAAATTTATGAGGTGATTTTGAAAATATTAAGTTCATGGCACAGCATTTTCCTCATTGTTAAACATAAGAATGAGTCTTTACCCAATCAAAGATTTTTTTTACCTTCCGTACACACTATTCCTTCTCACAAAGACAGTAACTACGTTTTAATCTCTCTTCAGACATCAAACTGATAAGATGTATTACCAAACCTATGATTCCAATGCCCATTTAACAAAAGAGGATATTCAACATGAGAAATGGTTCCTGGAAAAATGCTTTTTATTATTCAATGAAACTAATCTATTTCCTAGCTTATTGCCAATAAAACGCATGTCCACTTTAATGCAAATACAACTCGCTTTGAGAATTCGGTGTTTATTATGGCAATTGTTACATATAAACATTTCAACAGCCTTTCCCCAACCCAAAAGGAGTAATGTTACCATTTCATGGCAGGCAACTTGCGCTCAGGAGTTTTCTGTTGGCAATCTCCATCAATGAACGATCGTTGTGTTTTATTTACTATCGTTTCATTGAGTCATTCCATCTACAAACTATCTCCGGCGGTATTGATTTTACAAACGAATCTGCATGCTTCTGTTCTAACGTATTTCTTAAAACTTTACAGCAAATACAGTATTGAAATATCTTATTTAAATATCATCAAAGACATATATAAACCACTTTTTTAACTATTACGTATTTAAGTAAATACAAAAATCTTTTGGATAAGAAAATCGATTTTATTGATTTGTCTTCTTAATCCAAATATATTTGATAAATTATTAATATGATGACACCAAGACAATAATATAAGAAATTCAGCCTAACTTGTTGGGATAATCAATACAAGAAGAATATGATCATCTTTGAGCATAAAAAATAAGGACACATTTGTGTGCTGTGCGAAATATTGTTATCAATAAAATAAATCTTCTCGAGCATTGTTGATCAGGACATAGTTTAATAGAACAGTTAATGCTCTTACAATTATTATTACCCTCGGGTTTCTACACATCTGTTGCGACTAATAACCCTTAATATATTATATAAAGTCAATCACCGATCCACATTAAGGAATCTAAATCAGTAACTCTGATAAGGAAAACTAGTTAATTGGAATAGGAAGATGATATGGATATAAGATAGTGAGAAACGATTATATCAACTTGGACAGTTGCGCTTCCGTTTGGCGTATCCGGTTTGTACACTAGCCAGTATTATAGTGTTTCATCGGGCAAATGAGAGTTATATATACAAAAAGTAAAACAATACTTTGTAAAAGTAAAAAATTAAGGCGATAAATTTCAATTTCGCCAATATTCATAAGGACACCCAATAGCCGAGGTCAAAGGGATATTGATATAAGATAACGAGAAAGGATTTAACTTGATTGCAAACCCCTTCAAGGAAACCTCACACAATACTACAAGCTGTACCTGTTATTTATAAAAGATTCATTTTCTGTCGAATTAAACAGCTAATGAGCAAAACATCTTAGCATTCGTCCTTCCGCAGCTTAAATAGTGGCATGAACAATGACACCCAATTAGAAATTGACTTAAAACACAGATACACGCCAAGCATCTTACCAAAACAGTACTCCCGGTTGCATCGAAAGCAAAATAGAAAACAAAGGACAGAGGGTCCAATGTTTATTGTACATTTGATCTGAACGAGTAACACAATCGTGACAACTACAGGGACAAGCCCAGTATCCTGAAATTAACCAGGATCATGTTAAATGTAACAAGCATAAAAGACAGGATTTAATATTTAGCACATATCTATATTGAATTATAATTTTTAATTATCAAATTTGTTTGATTTAACAGAGACACAGTTTTATTATTTAGTTTTGCAAGAAAAGATGAGGAATTCAAAAGTTTTGAACTGGTACAAGAGGATTATTATCCATTACTGCACTGGAAACTAAAAGGATATACCAGGAGGAGCCCTTATTTAATTGAAATCTGCATTTTGCAAACAATGCAGATATAAAACCACTTATGAAAATACTTAGTACTCATATCCCTGTATGTATGCATACCTATGGTTCTGCAGGTGAAATACTCGTATAATATAAAAATAACACTTACTGTTTATTATGCTGAATATGATAGATTTGTTCGTTTTCCTTCGCTCATTTTTTTTTAAGTTGGAGTTACGAGACTGACATTTTAAACACCAAGTAGAATCGTGTTCTGGTGTACTCGAATATCACTGACCTTTCCTGGCGGTAATCCCGTCATTTATTGGTCAAGATATTTTGATTTGTGTGTAAGTTTGTACGTTAGTGTTTCACATTCAGTGTGGCTTGTGAAAATAAACAAGTTTTATATTTGAATTTTTGACTAATGACCTTGTCCTTATCCATGTAGTTTTCGAATACTCATAACCAATACCAATTCAAGGACGGTTCGGTTTGTCAAACAACATTCAAAAACATCTGTTAATTTAAATTATAATTACAAATCCTGTCGAAGTTAAATATGTAACACTAACTTACAAACCTTAAAAATAAGTCATACAAAATGTGACCTTGAGGTTCAATGGTTAAAACATTTAATACTACGGCGCCTTTTGGACAGCTGTTTGCTAGCACGCGGCTGAAATACTGAAATAGGTGTTTTGTTCGTCAATCAACATTACTATTGTCAGCACCCATCCTTATAAACAACATACATGAAGTTGCTCAGAAAAAGCTTAACGAAGAATTCATGTAAATGTATAAGCCCATTGCCATTACATCTGTTTGCAACCAACTTCCATTTTAATTTGACAACACGTGTATACGCATCAACACCGACCACCATTAAGACTACGAATACAAATCAATAGTTCGAAAAAAAAGTTCCCTGAGATATTTATAGATGCACATTTTACAATTCATATTTTCAAATACGATAAATGTAAGCAAACACGAGCCAATGTCATAAATATTTTAAAAGCCCACATGTCAGAAATCATTCAACGCTCACAGCATCTTTTTGTAATGAAGCCTAATTTCGTAGAATCTTTTTTGTTGAATACGTGATTTATCCCATGTCTCACTGCCCAAGTTTTAAAGTCAACAACACAAAAACAGAAGTGTTCTTTATATTGGGTAATGAATTTTAGCATAAAACGTCTTATCAGAATTATGGAGAATAATTTCGTTAAGGAAAACCAATAGGTGAAAACAAAATAATGCTTAAAATTATTGGCATTAGCTGAAGTGGCAAGAGATGCAGACGATTCCTAAACCTATATGAAAACACTAAGGAAAGTACGTGGATTATTTGCTGAATAAAGTACTCGAAAGCTTGTCACCGTCAATTTGCAATCGACAAATTCATAAAAAAACTTCATCCTTGGATCGTTGATGGAGATTTCCTACAACATTTGTTAGTACAGTGGAGGTTTATTACATTATTTACACTGTATGAATGTCATAATTTTGGGTTTGGTCCATTGAGATAATTTTATTACACCACTTATGAGTGAAGTGGATGGTTATTGCATGAATACTTCTAGATGCAAGTCTTCACTTTAGACGAAATAACACAACAATGAAGTCAATATAGATAAAAAACATTTTTTTCTTACCAATCAAACTAAAAGTGTGACCTCATATTGCTTGCACAAACAGGTCTGTGTTTGTCTCAAATAATTGACCATATTGAACTAAAATGGCTGTGCAGATATGCAACCAAGAAAGAACAAAGACATACGGTTATATTAACAGGTCTAACGGAAATACATTTGGCTTTTTAGTGAGGTCATTTTCTCCATAAACGACCTTCATATATTTAGTTCTTCAACTGTTTAATCAGAAAAACCTATTTTAATTTCATTTACACATTAATTTAATAGCAGTACAATTTTTCGGAAGTTTAAGGAGATGAGGATAGCATTTTTGTAACAAAAACGTGTATTTCTGAACGTTTCCACATTGACAGCATAATGCAATCCCATATTCTCAGACATGTCTTCTTTTCATTCTAGGATAAGATATACACTTAATGTCTTCTGATTTACAAAATGTTATTGTCATCGTTTATTGTCAGAAATATTTAATTCTAATGACATATATTATGTGATTGCACATCGTTCATGCACTATTTGATCTATTTATTTTCCTCAAAAATGACTCATTTCTGAGTGTCCTATATCTTTTGCAGAAAATATGGCAAAAGCATTCAGGCCGTATTATCAGGAGAAATCGTGAATGGTAAGAACCACAGCAATATCGATGACGCAATATTCTCGTTGATAATCAGAGCTGTACGATATGTTTCACATAAAGGCAGATATTGACGGTTAAACGGTTAAACGGTAGATAATATTGGCTGAATAAAGTTAGCATTGACAACAGTACCGTCGGACACTAAGAGAATACTTTAACTAGGATGAAGAAGATTATTCCCCCCCCCAATAGTTAAAATGAGGGTCTTTAACGAAAAGAGCAGTTTTACTATCATTCAGTTAGCTAGTTTGGAAGAAAAGACATGATTCACAGAGATGCATTAAGAGTAATTTTGTAATAAGATACAATTCAGATAGAAAAAGAAGTTTCTTCTTATCATGGTCACCAGATGTACATACAGAACGGTTAATGAAGTTAATGGTTTTTTTTCTCAATTCCAGAGGTCATTTTCGAAAATGTTACACTTGAGACATCAACTCATATGGTGGATTTGCCATACACTGTTTTGTGGTGTCAGGTTTTCTACTATTTTTATCAGAGGCCCGCCAAATCTCAAAAAATGTAATTAATAAATCTTATAACTACAAACGAAATACTCGGTAAATGGAGAATTTGTATTTTCTGAGAGTGTTTTGTACCCTTATTGTAATTTCGACTTATTGAATTATTCTGACATATCTTTGGTTAAATTATTTAAACATGAATGCGGAGAAATGATTCAGGAATAGTTCAAAATGAGTTTACATGATCACATTGACAGAGGTAAATGACATAAAAACAGATACCAAGTTATATGTTTGATGAATTTATAATTAACATTGCATAACATAGTCCACAATGGATAAAAAAAGAGAGAGTCATTTTCCATATAATTTCCGGCTTATCTTTCACATGCACGACTGCCTGTATAAAAGTCATGCTAAAGTACTTTTTTTTTTCTTTTTCGTTCCCAATATACGTTTTTTTTATTACAAATGACAAGGTATGTCAAATCAGATTAAAACATAATCGGTTTTCAGCAGTTTTGGAAAGGCCATTTCGATCAATCATCGGTATCATTATATAAACTGGTTAACGTTAAAATGGGCCTACTAATACAAGAGTTATCTATCTGGATGACCTGCATTTACCAGTAGAAAGAATTACTCTGACTTTCTTTCAAAAACAAATGCCAAAATGCAAGGTATCATTTAATAAAAGAGTTATTTACTTACTAGCTGTGAAACATGTTGTTTACATGGACCGCAACATCATCATTGACCGAGGTGTTTGCTTATATGTGTAATCCGGACAAGGTGATTCTTAAATAGTAAGTTACCATATCAACACAGGATTTCTTTGACGTTTTTTGACGTTTAATTTGAAAATTCACACAGTTCAAATAAAATAATGAAGGATAAAAGGGATATATAAGTGGCATTACAAGATGTTGATTAAGCATTATCTAATTATTTATTTATTTTTATTTTCAAATTATTTAAAGTTCCATTTTGAGTGTCCGTATAGGTTGTGACGAAAGAGAACTTTGTAAAATTATTAGCGATATTGAATTTTCCTAAATCAAAATCGGCCAAGATTTGAGAAGATGATAGATTTTCGACGAAACTTGATCATCATAGTTTTTCTCTTTCTACCTCTTATTCATTATAGTTGTATAAAGCCATCAAAATATACTCAACAATCAAAACCTGGTGCATCTAATTTAAAAAAATAATGGAGTTATGCAAAAGGGGGCGCGGCACAAAAATAAGCCTTCAATATTAATAAGCTTCATGAAAAGCTATGTTAATCAGGTTATTCTGTTCATCAATGTCAAAAATAAACCTGTCATGAACTCTGTGGTTAAACAGAACAAATGTACCATAAATACTGCAGAGAAAATACATGATTAGATGATTTTATTTCAGATCAGGTCAGCTTGGCAACTGTTACCGTGCCATATGCCAATAAATAATGCGATCAACAGCAATATCGTCTGAGCCATTGAGTACTATAATGTTATGCAAGTAATAGCCTGTCAGGTCCGTAGATTTTTCCATGTGTTGGTTTAAAATCGTGTAAGTATAACACGGTTCATGGGGAAAAAACTTTAATCTACTACTTTTATGACAGCATCTTTATTAACAGTTACAAGCTAGCACGCGGCTGTAATACTGTGTTTTTAATGCTATAAAATGACATTTATTTCCAGAGACATTTGATGCAAAACACATGACCGCCGTCAATAGTAGGGAAAATCCTAAACAATATGCCAAGAAATGAAGTCAATTGAGCAAACGGAGTCTCGATTATGAAATATTCTTACAGACAGTCGTTAATTAAAAAGAGGAAACTAACCTGTCTGGTATCATTGATGTAGCTAAGTGACAGTGACATGTCTGATAATAATCAAGGTCCAATTTAGCAGACACAACGGTGCCAGAGCCTTTGCCTCTCTAACACATAAATACAGTGTTAGCAGCATTATACAGTTTAAACATTATAAACTAGATGTATGGTTCGTTTTCTATGTACTCAGGGAACAATTTAACTTGATCAAGTTGCCTGTAACTGACAGCAAATACACTCGCCTTTTGTAATTTTCTCACAAATTCAAAACGAAACAGACCAACTTCCATGACTGCTTAAAGTAGTGTTTCCAAAATATACCTCGGTGCAGTAACAATTTTTGTACCCGACAAAGCAAACACTGAACACTGAATATTTCAGAATATCAGTAAAATATCTCTATTTTTGTTCAAAACAAGGTTGGTAATGCCATCTCCATTAACAGTATTTTTCAACTTTTCTTAATTAATGTTCAGAAATAGATTCCTCAATCGGGATTGCTTCCTTATCTTTTTTGCATTGTTAATGAAAAGATTGTCATCATTCATATACATTTTTCTTTGTTATAAATACAAAAATACGTTGTTACAAAGATAGAAAGTATATCTCATAAATCAGTCAATAAAGTATCATGTTTTGTTGCTGGTTGGTGTTTACATTTTCACATTGTAGTTTACCAAAGAAATTTTGATCGTCAAACAAAATTACTTTTGTCAGCACCTATCTTAACAAAAAAAACATACATGAAGTTGCTCAAAATGGTTTAATTAAGAATTCATGGAACTGTTTATCCCTATTTCCATTTCATCTGTTTAACCAATTTCCATGTTAATATAAAAAGTGTCAATTTTAGATTGAATAACACACGTATGCACAACGGCATCGACGAGACGTCAAGATGACGGATACACATCAATCGTTCGAAACAAATGTGTCCTGAGATCTTTCTAGACACATATTTAATAATTCATATTTTCAAAAAAAAAATCAGTGTAAGGAAGAAACAGTCAATGTCATAAAAAAATAAAGCCCAAATGTCAAAAAATCTATCGTTCAACGCTAACGGTATCTTTTTGACGCGAAGCTTAATTTCGTGGAATCTGTTTTGCTATCTGACTACTTGATTTCTTCCATGTCACACTGCCCTAGTTTTTAAGACAACAACATCAGAGAGAGATTTGTACTTTACGTTGGATAATGAATTTTAGCATAAAACAAATTTCAAGAGTATGGAGAACAATAAAACAATTCCGGTATGGAAAACCAAAAGGCGAAGAAAGGAGGAGGCTTAGTATCATTGGAATAAGCTGAAGTGGCAAGAGATGCAGAACATTCCAAAACCTTTACGCAAACACTTAGAAAGGTCCGATAATTGTTTGCTGGATAAAGCTTAAAGTACACGGAAGATTTTCACTGTTAATATGCAATCGATAACGAATATCGTTGACGTAAATTTCTTACACCACTTGTAAGTACAGTGAAAGTTAAATGCATTATGAACACTGAACGCAAGTCTTTATTTTGGGTTTGGTTTATTGACATAATTTTCTAACAAAACTTATAATTGCAGAGTAAGGTGATTGAATCAATACAAATGTACAACATCATCGTCAAAAATTACAACAATACTGTCAATAAAAGTGAACATTATTTTTACCAATATTACTTACTTTTTGACTTTTTCTTACTGTTAGTAGAAAGTCGTCGGTGTATGTCTTAAATAATTTACCTTGTAGAACCTAAATGGCTTTGCATCCTGAGGATATGTCAATGAAACTAAGATAGAGATAAAAATATAGGTCATATTCATCACTAACGTAAAGACATTAGGCCTTTTTAGTGAGGTTATTTTGTCCACGACCTTTATCTATTTAGTCCTTTATCTATTTAATGAGTTAAACCCAATGCAAATGGAAACAATTTGACATGGCAAATATCCTATCATAATGACATATGGTTCGAGTTTGCACATCGTAATGCATTATTTGATCTATTTAATTTCCACAAAAAGTGACTCATTTCTGAGTGTCCTATATATTTTGCAGAAGATAATAACATTAATGCCGTATTATCAGGTGAAATCGTAAATGGTAAGAACCACATTAAGTAGCAATATCGATGACGCAATGTTCTTGTCTATGATGGGAGCTGTAACAAATGCGTCACGAAATAAGGTCACATGTTAGATAGTATTGACTGAATATAGAAAGCATTACTGTCAGTACCGACGGCCAGTAAAAGTATACCTGTACGAGTGTGGAGACGTTTATATCTTCCATAGTTAATTAAAATGAGGTCTTTTACAAAAAGAACAGTTTTACTATTATTCATTAGCTAGTTTGGAAGAAAAGCCATAATTTCATGCTTCACAGAGATATGTTTATAGAATGGTAATTAAATAGTATGAATCATTATAATGATCAAGCAAACTTTCAATGATTCCAAAACAAAAAAAAACGTCCTCAAATACATCAAGAGTTCCCTTGTAATAAGATACAATTCAGCATCTTGTTATCATGGTCACCAGATGTACATACAGAACGGTCAATGAAGTTTATGTATTTTTTCTCAATACCAGAAGTCATTTCCCAAAATGTTACACTTGAGACTGCAACTCATGTGGTAAATTGACCATACACCGTTTCGTAGTGTTCCATGTGTTAGGGTTTTACTTTTTTCATCAGATGCACGCGAAATTGTCTAAAATGAAAATAATTACATCTTAACACTATAAACAAAATACTTGGTAACTGGAAATAATGTATTTTCTACGAGTTTTTAATATTTCCTTTATAATTTAACTTCTGGAACATTCTTTATATATCATATATTTGGTGAACTAGTTTGAACAATAATTCGGATAACTGATACAGAAACAGTTCAAAATGAGTGTACATGACAGCGGTTATTGACACTAAAACAGAAACCAAGTTACTTTTTTGATGAATTAATTATTAACATGGCATAACACAGTCCACATTGAATAAATAATAATCAATCATTACCCAATATAATAATTTCTTTAAAACATATCCCTTGAAAAAAGAGATTAACTACATTTTGAATATTTATACTGATTAAAGATATCCCCAAATTTATTGTAATCATGGCCAAACCAGCGATATGGATTCTTCAACATGGGCGATGCTAAAAAAAAATGCGTTTCAAAATTAACTAAAATTATTCTATTTGTTTTGCCAATCCCAAAAAAGTAATTGAATTCCTTTTTGAAAGGCAAATACAACTTCCTACTGATGCTTTATAAACTTTGGGACTATTGAAAATGGTCTCGCATTTCGTCGCCCGAAAACACAATTTAAGACATTTCATTAAATCAATTCATTGTATCTATTAGAACATTTGAAAAGCTGTTTTGTTCATCATGGGGAATCGGTTTTAAATGACTTTTGACAAATACCAAAATAGCAAGTATAGAAAAATCCTTTCATTTCAATTGTACTTGTGGTAATATTGAACCGAAAATCGATTAAATGAAGAGTTATTAATACAAAAGTCATTGGTTTGTTTTTATTTAAGACAACTTTAAGATTACCAATTATATTTAATTCAAAATATTACGCGATAAAAATCAGTGTGACTTCGAATTATTGAATACAATAGAAGGAACTAGTGCTGAGTTACTTAATAAAGGCATTCAAAACTGCAGCAAAGCCAAACCTCTTTAACAGAAATGTTGAATTTTGCCGATAATCTCGGTTCAGCAAATTATTCAATTCAAATTTTCTGAATCTGAATGTTTACATTAAGGGTATATTATTCATCAGAAAAACGTGTACTAGGTCCTCAGAGAGCATTTTGTACAGTCATGTAAGGTCAAATTATCATTGATTTTGACGAATAGATAAGACCATATCGTGAGTGCATTGTTGTGTTTTTACATGAAAGCCTAAGAAAAGTGATGGAATCCTTTTAGTCCGCAATATATATATTCAGTAGAAAGAAAATCGCTTTGTTTTCATTGAGGGGATTGGTTTTCACTAAGTATTACAAATATTGCTGCAAAACTATATCAAAGGACAAAAACGCTCAGTTAGAAGACAAGAATTATTGACATGACAGAGATAGAAGACGGCAAAACAATTAAAATGCTTTCAATCAGAAATAAATTGCTTTTGTGCCGCTGAAATATACCTTCGTAACACAATGTTTACAATTACTTTCCAATGTTACAGTATTGAAATAAGTTCAGGCATTTAATTTGAAATATCATAAACAGATATTCGAAAGCTGTAATTCTTCAGGATAACGACCTGGTTGTTTCTTTTCGAACTCATCTTGTGGGTAAAATGATACACTGGTATTTCATTAGATACCCGTTGTTCGAAGAGAAAAATCGAGGCATTGTAATTGTATCCCTGTTGTCCAGCAGCGTGAAAAATATGTTGCGCTGACTGTTTGTTTATGGTCGTGTGAACAACTTTTTTAATGCATCGTTTACAAACAAACGCTGTTTTAAGTAATATTCTATTTTTGCAGAAGTTCAAAGAACAGTTAATAACAGTATTTAGTTGAGACTAACTCATCCCAAATATTACCAATATTTATGAATACTTAAATTTCTGTTAAGATAAAACATGTAGTCGTATATTTTACATAAGCCTTTATTTCAAATTCAAGAAACAAGCTTAGTCTCTAAAAATTATTTTGTGAAGCACTAGCAAATCCAACAAGTAATGAAGGTGTGTTGAAATGGATTGTGCAACGTATAAAGATCACTGGCTTATACATATGTGTCGATGATGTTTTATTATATATATATGGGTTTACTTGCACGGTTGCTTTTATCAGATTTCACAAGTATGATGTATGAACGTCATTAGATCTTAAAATCCACGGCAAAATAAAATCATTTAGTGCTGTTGACGACCAAGCTATTCGAGCAGAGTGAAAGCCGAACGTGTCTAAGTAATCAGAAATGAATAACAAATACTGAATTGAATCTGTCTGTATGTCCTATAAACAAGTTCTGTATTTGTATGCTGCTTATAAATGAATAAAGTCCTTGCAATAAGTGTTTTATTTCCTACATGCATTTACTTTTTATTGCTTCAGTGTCAGGGTGTCAATGGTGTATTCATTCAAGTTGATGCATTTCTACAAATAACTGACATAATTATGATCCCTACGTAATTAATTCGATCAAAATTACATATTTTCTAATTAATCTTTTCAACAATTAAATGGCATTATTATATGCTATTTATATGTTTTAGTTCCTCTTCGTCCCAAATTCATGTTTTGTTGATTACAGTTAACAAGGAATTGATAATAAGACAAAATACATAATCGGTTTTCGGCAATAATGTAGAGGTTGTTCAATCAATCATTGATTTTATTATATAAACTGGTTCATTGTGAAATTGACATAAGTTATCTTCCTGGTTATCGTCCTTCACCAGTATCAAGGAGTACTTGGACTTTCTTTGCAAACCAAATGCAAAACTTCATGGCATCATGTCATAAAACAGTTATTTACTTATTAGCCTTGAAGTATGGTGTTCAAATGTAACGTAACATAGTTTGACCGAGGCGTTTGCTGGTATGTGTACTAACAAGTTAGTGTTACATAGTACGTCACCTTATAAACATATAATGTCTATTGATAAAGTGTTTGCACTACAGTTAAATTAAACATTAAATCGATTTTTTAACACAGTTCAAAAATAATAATGTAAGCAGATAGGGATTTATATGAAGCATTACCAGTTGTCGATTCATTATGAAGCAAAGAACAATTACTTAAAAAGATATTGATGTGGTATTAACTTAATGACAATCATTGAGTTGCATTAATGTATGACGTATTATCATAGAGAATTTCCATTTCCTTTCAAACTGTTGGCCATGAAAATTGTTCTCCTTCCAATCATAATCTGTTAAATATAGATCATGCAATAATGTTTTAATTTATTAAATTAAATTTCATTGATCGATTGTATTTATATGTTTTGACGGAAGAGAATGTTTTGAAATTATAAGCGATATTTCAATTTCGTAAATCGTAATCATCTTCATTTTTTCTCAATGAATAACTAACCCTTATTTATTTTAGTTGTAAAAAGTCATCAAACTATTATCAGTTAATGTATTCGAAAAATAACAAAAAACTATTTAGTTATCGTATTATGTCAAGGGCAAGAACGCATTTCGATTATCCGGGGAATATATCGCTTTAATAAAAAGAAATGTCTCCTAATGGACGATCTGTATCAACTTGCCCTAGAAGGATTTTTTTAAAGAATCCATAATTACGCCTTACCTCAATACATACAAGTGTGTCTTTAAAAGATGAAATCAGCTTCGCAATTACCTATTATTAGACTATACAATAAAAATCTCGTGTTTTTTTGCCCTTATTTCACAATGTAACACCATTTGACCTTTGAATTGGATCGTGAATCTTTTGATTAAGCAAATATGTAATGACTACTCTTGTCGAATGTCATCTGAATGACATACTCGGCAATCGCGTGCCAGCGATTTGAATGATAATAGAGTTATGCAAAAGGAGGCGCGGCACAAAACTAAGCCTTTAAGCGTAATGAAAATATGCTAATCAGGTTGGTCTGTTCATCAATGTCAAAACAATTCTGTTATTAAATATATGGTAGAACAGGAAAAAAACAACATTACCACACGTGATGCAGAGCATATTTGAGTTTATATTTTTTTTTATTACAGATCGTGTTGGCTTGGCAAATAGTACTGGTTACTGTGCCATATGCCAACAAATAATGCAATAACGTCTGAGCCATTTAGTACTATAAAATTATTATATATTATTATTATAAGTAAAGTTGTTTTAGGTGTTTTAGTAGGTTTTGGTTAAGGTTTTTGCGTATGTTGGTTAAAAATCATATTGATATAACACAGATTCTGGCGTAAATAACTTAAATCTTCTACGTGCATAACGGCATCTTTTTCTACCGTTGTGTGCTAGCACGCGGCTGAAATACCGTTTTCTAATAATGAAATGGAATTAATTTCCAGAGACATTTTATGCAAAACACATGCCTTCAGTCCATAGAGGAAATAGGCTTTTGTTATGAAATATCCTAACAGACAGTCTCTAATTAAAAAGTCGAAACTGACATGTCTGGTAGCATTGATGCAGTTAAGTTCCATTGACACGTCTGCTATTTAATACCAATTCGCAGAGACAAAGGTGCCGCAGACTCTCATTCTCTGACAATATTTGCGCAGTGTTAGCAGCAAAATGATAGTTTTAAAATACTTGATATGTATAGAAATTAAGCTCCTGTTTCTAAAAAAATATGATGCATGTATTTTTGGATGAAAATATTTCTGTGATTTTAGTGACAAATAGCAGATAGGTACTCGTTCATGCTTTTGTAACTTTTTGTGTATGACAAAATAGAGTGTAGCAGCTCATAACGGGTGAACAAACGAACAGGAACCCTCAAAACCATGAAAAAGCATCAACCGTTCGAAACAAAATGTTCCCTTAGATATTTCTGGATACTCATTAGTCAACTCATATTTTAAATACAATTAATGTAATGAAAACTTTCTCCACTGTCATCAATGTATCAATTACATCTATGAAAAATCTATAATTCTACGCCCATGGTATTTTTTGTAGCAAAGCCATATTTCATAGATTTTCTTTACTTTTTGATTACTTGTGATTTTGATATCTTGATATTGATATGTGTACATTTGATGATATATTTTAGCATAAAACATCTATCAATGTATGAAGCCGACCAACCTACCTGATAGTTTGACTTCATATTTTCGAAACAAACAGGTAGGTGTTTGTCTCAAATAATATTCCCTGTAGGACTAAAATGGCTTTTCAGATTGCGATTGTGTCAATGATACCAATACAAAAACCATGATGATTATCAACACTAACCTAAGAACGCTTTCTAGTAAAGTTATTGCTTTTGCTCTGTCCGTCAGACCGTCAGTCAGTCAGTCCGGACGTCGCACTTCGTTTCCTATAAAAAAAACTATGAAACGTTTGGACTCAGGAACTTCATCTTTGGTATGTAACCAACCGTCATAACAGTAGATGACCCATACCTTGATCAATTCCCCCCCCCCAAGGGAGGGATTCTATCTCAATCATCGATTTTTTTACGACCACAAAATTGGGGAAACAAGCGGGTTTCATTATTTTAAAGCAATCTTAACTTTACATATAAACGACCTTCATCTATTTAGTCAGCTTTACTATGTGGTCATACCTGATCTTGAGCCAGAAGAACCTTCTGAAAACCTTGTTCGAAGAAAATATTTTCTGTCTTGTTGTCTAAATTGTATCTGTTTCTGTAAATGTACGTTATGAACCTACAATCTTTATTTCTGCATGTGAAACTATGCAATAGATAAATATACTATTTAGTGCAAGACAAAATACCATACTATGGACCAAATTTATTAAAAAAAAAACAAGACTTGTCTACTGGCAATATTGTAACTCTAGCTCAAACGGTATGATGATACAACAATCTTTTTTATTATAAAAATGCACGGATTAATCATTACAAATGTTCTGAAGTATGATTAATAATAAATTGTTCGAAAGCACTGACATGCAATCATTGTTAAAAATCAAAAATTGGCTGGGCACATTATGGTCCTATTTTAATAAAATCTGCCTACCGAACTATAGAAAGCTACCTTGAGAAGTATGCGGACATAATGGCTATTGATGGTAGACGCAAATCTAAAGAACAAACTGCAGACGAATTATTTGGTTGAAAATAAAAACATAGCTGAGCCAGATTCCTCAACGATAGAGGCTATACCTCTTTATTATTGCGTTAATAAATCAGAAAAAAAACATGGCATTGTCAAAGTATCGAGTCTGTTATTTTGCAAATTGGAACGGGAACTAAGTCGAATAAATACTCTGCTCTAGCGAAGAATAGATAAATAACTAAACCTATTTAACGTATCAAAGATAACTACCCATTATCTAAGGATTCTCGCTTGCATTGACTGTATTTCAATCCTACGTTACTAAGCAAAACAATCACAAAAAATATTCAATTAACACATAGACCCACGGTAAAATTTGTCGGAGGCTTTCGGAGTCGAGGAGGAGCAGACCTAACTTAAAAAAGGTGTTAACACGTTTATACTTTAATGCATCTTGTATCATAATATAGGTACGATGTCACTCAAATAAAAATTGACCGATAGTATGTACATGCCAAAACAAACGACAAAGTATTTTTTTTTAAACTTGTGATCGATTTGAATCCAATTTTGTTGCGAGAAATGGCAGGAATTATCTTGACAAGCGTGTTGGAGTGAAAGTTTGTAGCAAAACGTGGAGTTTTGCAAGTTTTTAAGGGCAGCATGATGCAATCCCAATAAGATAAACACAAGCAGTATTCTGATTTAAATAAGTCATCCTCTGTTGTCAGAAAAGATCCATTTTTTGTGTTATGGGACGGTATGTGTTGCACATCGTAAATGCATGAAATGATCTCTTTATTTTCCTCAAAGCGTGACTCATTTTTGAAAGGTCCTATATCGTTTGCAGGAAACATTGAAAATAGCATGCATGCGATTTGATCAGACGAAATATTGAATGGTATGAATCACATGAGATAACAATATCGTTGACAACATCACTGTACACAAGTTTCTTATCTATTCTCAATGCCTTTGTAAGGAATATTTAACGAATTATGAAAAGGAGAAGGAGGTCACATATATGATAATGCTTACTGACAATAGAAGCATTGACATCAGTACCGATTGAGAATATGTGTATAACTAATAATGTTATTGATACTTGATCTATTTTTTTGTTCTTAAATAGTTTTAATATTTCAAGTAACTTAGAAAAGTAACAAAAACGACAAAGAATGTCCTCAAAACATTAAAAGTAATTTTATCGTAGGAACAAATACAACGATAAAAGGTATAGGGGTCTCAACATGACGTTTGTCAGTGTCCCATATGTCAGGTTCAAAAAACATACTGAGAGTTCTGCGATATCTCCGAATACAGAAATAAATATAGAATATTTATCATTTTATTGTCATATCGTATTTTATCTCACAATTGTCGTTAAGAAGCATATTTTCATGAGTGGAAATGTTTAATAGTCCGTCTATGATAACAAAAATTAGAAGACCACGAGAAGGTCAGAATGATTTCAACAAAAGATAGTGACAAACCATTTGAACACAATGCAAAACCCTGAAGGGAAATTCTGAAATATCTGATTGAATGATATATGCTGTAGCAATTTTAAAATATACAATCAATTCATAGACAATTCGAACTATGCACAAACATGAAAATAAATTACTGTTAAAATACTGTCAGGCAAACAGAAAGAGACAAGATTTTTTACAGCAGCTCGAAATTTGTTAATGACAAAAATACCATTTTAATTATTCTAGTAGTAATTTTGATTTGAAAATCGATGTTATTTATATCATCTAGAATTTATTGACCGGTCTAATTAATTTGTAGTGTAACTATGTTACTATGCTATTTTGAAATCGTTGCAAATCTATAATCAGTACAAGTAAATACATGAAAGTAAGATAATTAAGGTATTGAAATTTGCTGCAAAACAAAAATCTTTAAAAGACGCAGATTTATGTCCAGTATATCCGCTCTGCAATGGACTGACTCTAGCTTTTACTTGGTCAGTAACAAACGTAAATCATCAAAAAGCTTTTTTACAGAGGCCTGTTACGCCGAAACAGCATTGAGATGGTAAGTAGATTGGACCATACTCTTATTTCATTGTTCTGTCAAAACCAAACAGAAATTATGGGCTCACTTTTGTTCCGCAAGAAATAATTTGAGCAAAACAAGAGAATACTTCGCTTCTTTTTCCAATTTAGAATTAGTATGTATTCAATATTAATAGCGTTTCTGGTGACAAAAGGGCGCGGTTGAAAGACAAGAAAAATATCATGGGAAACATACCATTTCTGTACACCTTCAAATAAATATATAGCTATTCGTCAATATTAAAAACCCGTCTGTGTACTACATAAAATATGAACTAATATCAAAATAATTACTATAGTTTTCCCCAATATCAAGATCCTTTCAGGGATGTGATATGAACTGGCGTCTTAAAACTGACAATTTGGTGAGCATTGTTAGAATAAATCATTATCAGATAAAAGAAAACTGATTATACAATTTTGAAAAAATAAAATATCTAAGGGAAAACAATATGTTTGGTTCTCTGAAGTTTAAACTTGCGGGTAATCTGATTTTTTGAAGAGTTCATGTATTTTTGAAAATTAAAGTTATCGTATTACTTGTATTTTGCCTGAATGTGTGTTCATTATCTTCCCATACGTATTTATTCTCTGTTGGTACGTGTTTGTAACCTTTTGTTTAGGACCACAAAACACAAACACATTTTTACATGGTTATTGAGTTATTAAAGACACAATTCACTCAAAACCTATGATTTTCAATTAACAATATAATTGATGCATCAGTTTGGAAAGTTGAATAAGTATTTCTAATAATTTGCACAAGGCTTTGTTTTTTATTCCAAGATTTGTTTCTTCATTTATCTATTTCAACACTCCCAATATTGTTGACGTAATGAATGAAAGAGACACTAGTATCTAAATATCAATGTGTTCTTGTTGGCAGTGATAGCAAAGGCAGCTATTGCTAAAGGTATATTCAAATGGACTGACAGTTATCCATGTGGATGTGGAATGACACTGCAATGTATTAAAAAAAAAAAAAAAAAAAACAACATCCTTATAGTTTGCCACTAGATTATGAATAAATCCTAGTTCCTATTTGACGATCCGTATGCCTGTTTCACTTTAAAATCAAATCCTAGACTGAACAGACTGGGCTATTTTAAAAGTCATGACTTAGCAGACATTAGTCAGGTATTGCTCATTCACTTAATTTATCATAATAACCAAAACCTTTGGGATAGTTCATAAAATGTTGATAGATACCATCGTCATCAAACGTAATTTTATTTACTATTATTTCCTTACAATCGAACTGTTGTTCGATAAGAAAATCTTTACTAGGACATGAATTACTTAAGAGCTTAAAGATCGAAAGCAATACAATGTTAGCTAATGCCATTCTAAGAACTTAAGCTTTATTTTTGAAGTCATTGACCTCATTCAAGAAGAATGTATCAGTTAATACCGTTCCTAAAACTAAAATGCGTATTATACGACAAACCTGTTAGGCCGCTGAAAGATGTTTTTGCAAGTGACGTCAATCAATTAGGAAGCCCTATTGTGAAGAATCTCACAGAAACTAAATAAATCCACTTGCCAAGTATGGCTTTTAAGTTCTAAGAACAGATCATATTCTTAGCTTTTTATTGTTTTTTCAATATTCGGTAGATATCACAGCATAATTACAAAACCATGACACATAATACCGAGCAAACCTTTTAACAGATTATTGGCAGTATTTGGCAATATCTCAAGTGCATTATTTAGGACTATACTGTCATTAAACTACACAATATTGCATTAACTCCACCAATGCTTTGTACAGACTTCTGGTACTCGTAGTGTTACCAAAAACTAAGTTCGTCGTACGTTTTAGGCCTTTATTCCTAAATGGTATGGAACATTCAAGTACATTTTCTTTAAATAATGTTTCATTCCCTATAGCTTTACATATGTCCTGTCTTCAATCGAAATGTGAACTGTTTTCCCAATTTTGGAAAGCTGCCAGTTGATCAGCAATTTATTTTGTTTACAGAACGATACCATTGACATTTGTCGGTTATGTCTCTCATCATTTAAGAATTAATTCTGGAATGATATAGGAAATTCAGAAATGAGTCATTCTCTCGTTACCATAAATGGACAATACACTGCAAGAAGTGACACTCCTTTGATGTAATGTGGTAAAATGAGTTTAGTCTGCGATATAGGTTTGACTTAATAAGTATACATTATCTAATATTTGGATTTAGGCTCATCACTGCGGTCATCATCTCATTCAAAGGGTGTACATGTGGTTCTGGTTTTTATTTTGCCAAAACTTCAAACTAAAAAGGGGTTATCATTACTATGTAAAAACAATCAGATCATGTTTTTACATCAAAATAAACATTAAGCGCCGAAGTGTCCAAACAATGTAAATATGTAAAGTAAGGTTCCAGATTTTTTATCGCCAGCAAAATGAAAAATTGCTGTTGTTTATTAATCTGGGTCAATGAAAGTGTATTTATTAAACTTTACGTTTAGTTTTTAAGTGAAAAAAGCTATATTATTTCAATGGCCATTGGACGTGTTGCTTTTATCAAAAGAATGCATTAAAATGAGCTGCGACCAGCAGATAGGTCTCAAAGCAAAATGACGTAAGCAAACACTGTGCCGTAATAGGTTCTTGCTGCTGAAATAACAACTGCGGCTTCCAGTTTGTGATGCGTATTAAATGTCAAATGGTAAATGTACTATCAATGTATTTTGCTTTTTACCGTAAAAAACACTAATATTTTATATATAAGAAAACAAACATATTACGGATAAATATCAATACTAAATGTTCCAATACGTAGTTGCATACCTTTATTTTTGGACGGGCATTGACTAATAAAATCACATACACATGTTTAAATGTTTGTGTACATATAGACGTTTTTTTCCTCATGTATTTGAAATCTAATATTAATGATGCCATATACTGATAATTCAAAGCTATATTACCAGACCTTGGTTTAAGTGAAGATAATTTAAATCAAGATGTCCAACAGAAAATTCAAATGCCATAATCCTAAATATGCCTTATTTTAATACATATACTGTGTTATTTAGATCCATAAGATCATCTATGCAATAACCTATTCTGAAATTTAATATGATCATTCAAACGCTTTATCTAACTATCAAAGCTCTTGTGGGATTATCACTGGTTGGCAGGTGTAATCTCAATTTCATACTCGGCAATTAAGACCTAGTGCTAACGAGTTGATGAGTTATTACATATGAAAAATTAGATAGATCGTTAAACTAAACGTTAAATAATAATTACCATCACAAAAAAGATGTTATCCAAAAATGTTCATCAACGTCAAATGTAGGCCTATCATGAGTTAATGGCCGAACCGGAAAAGTGTGTACAAAAAATGATACAAAACAGATAAATACAGATACTGTCAGCTTGGAAAGTATTACTGGTTACTGTGCCGTATGCCTCAGCAGGAACGAATTCTTATCAAATCAGTACTATATGGTTGATAGTCACTGATGACTTGTACCTACAACTCAGTTTTATTAGTGATAGTTTTCACCAGCATCATAACTCATCTTACTTATAACGAGATTGATATAACACAACTCGTATTTAAACGAACAAGTTTGTGTGATACGTATTGTGATATTTACAGAGAAACATAAATGATTAGCAAACATCATGTTGTCAACAGAAAGTTAAAGGCCCAGTGCCACTTAGGATTAAAAATAAGATGAAAAGGTGAATAAATAACAATGAAAGAGCCTCAAATAATGTCTGACAAAATCAAGAGGTCCACACGATGCTTTTTTTAAATAGAAATTTATGGGAAATACCAATGAAATCCCAAACTCGACCATTGAATCACTATATTTTAATGAGGTAGATAAGTGGGTGGAGAATATCGCTTTGAAAACAGTACCTGCGAAGTTGCCGGATTAGACTGAACAAATAACTAGAGAAATACTTTCAAAATGAAATTCCACTTGAAGAAAGTTTAGCTGCTGTTCCTAAAATGAATGTTATGAACGCCTTTTCTCATGCAAAATTATCAATGTTGCTTAGTGAAACTTAGTGACTTAACATGTCAATACTTATTGTCTTAATACCTACCATTTTTAGTTAAATACTCTTAAGCTTTCAAGTTAAAACGTTTTATGAAAATAACAGTGTAGGTAAGATTATTTTGTTTTAAAAACATATTTGAAAAAAAACGTTAATGCACAAAAAATAATTCATCAGTGTATAAAGAAATATATAATCATTGGCATTAAGAAAGTCAAGTGATACGCACATTTCGTTATGGCGTTGTGTGTGCTCAATTTCAATTAAACTTTGGATTTTGTTGCATTTTTGTGTTATTGCTTTAAATTCATTTTGTTATCATTCTTTGGATTAAAAAAAATCAAATGGTTAAGAGCGTTCATTTGGATATACATACCAAAAAATAAGATAACGTCATAAAAAATAATGGGACTTCAAGGTCAAAAACACAGTTAATAGGTACGCTATGGTTTGCCTTCACAGTATTTAATTTACATAAATCACAAATCGAAATTAATTTCAATGGAGCAAAAACGCTGAATATTAAAATATCTTGTAAGAGAACTATCAATTAAAAAACTGAATAGTCTTGTACCAATGATGCAGGGAATGAACGCTATTTAATCTAGGTCTAATTTAACAGAAACAATGTTGTCATAGATTCTCCGTCATTCACAAATATTTGCACATTTTGAGCAGCATATTTAAGGCTTCAGAATTAATTGATATGTATGGTTCTTGTTCTGGTGACACAGCTTCAAGTTAAAAACTCACACGTTCATGTTTCCCGACGTTTTCAACTCAGAAAAAATAAGTGCATGCTTCACATCGTTTCCGGCAAAGTTCTGATATAGTGCTCTGTCATGTCACATACTCTCAGCTATGAAGGCATACATTCAGCATTCGTGTCAGTTATGCTTTGAAATGATGCACTCATTAGCTTTCAATATTTGAACCAGTCAAAACAAAACTTTAAAGTGAAGCGGACTCAGAGTCTCATTTTAGAAATGAAAACATGCAATTGAAATATCGACTTTTATGTTTTTACTGCATTTTTAATATAGCACACGCTTTTGAAGATTTCAACATATCTAATACCAATGCCTAACTATTTCCGAATAAAAGTTTAGCAGTAAAAGTGTACTTTTATTTTAATATAATTATTACTAACTATAGGAACTAAATTTTTATTCACTGAACTTTAGATATATAAATATTAAGACAAATGTTGGAAATTATAAATCAGTTATAAAATAAAACAAAAAAACAGTGCGGTAGAAAGAAACAAAAGGACCCAAAAGGTACATAGGCATTTAAGCAGTCGTGTTTTCGCTTCACATCATAAACGTATGTGTGTTCTCATAAAAATGTTTAATATATATTGAAAAAAAAAACACATGTAAAACATTTTGAGCGATTTTGTAGCAAACCGGTTTTTGAATTGCAGTGACTACAAACGCCTGAATGTTGCGTGTTGCCTTTTAAATTTCTTCAATATGAACTGTTTCAAATAAAAAATATACTGTTGCCTCTGGCATTTTTTTGCGGAGATGCTACAACAGATGTTTTTATATTTAACACATAAGATCTTTATGTCTGTTCTTGATTTTGGCATTTTTCTTTTGGCAACGTTTTTATAGATGATAACCAAGCTTTCACTTTTATACATGTATATAGCACTAAACACACAAACCTGTGCGTGGTCTCTGAGTACACGTACTAGAGCTTAATAAAAGTTTTTGCAAAAACTTCCGTTAATGCTAGTGTTTTTTTGTGTATTTTGTCAAATATTACGACGGGGCCTTAAGCTGGAAGATTTCTGCACATACGCTACATGTAAGAAGAGTTATGGAGTGCACATGCAATTGAGGGTAGGCAGACGAAAATAGCGATATCAGCGCTGCGTTCTTTTATTGAAATGGAGATTAGTCCTCTTCACTTGTAAGGGTGGTTTAAACAGGGTTTGGCTGTTGGCCAAGTGTAGCTTATCCAGTACCCTACGTTCATCTGCACACCTACAGCACAACAGGCCAGATCTGACAGCCAGTCATAAATTAATCAGTAGCCTTCTCCAAAATTTACGAAAGGAGAATCTGGATGCAACTCCAAAATGGAATTAATTATCTTTAAGTTAATGAAGAAATGATTTACATGCTGAAGGAGGATTAAATTGAAGCTTGGCGATTTGGAACATTATGCGAGAATACACTGACATTGAGCAATATTTCCAATGGTGTGTTAATTGTCTTGTCAGTTTCGACGTTGTATGTGTCCCGTTTCATGAATGTTTTGCTTTAACTCTGTGCCTTTAAAGTAGGGCTCTCATTCAGCTGAAATCAATCGAGTGTTTTATTAACAAAAACTTACAGCGACTGAAGGCGATACATCAACAGTGTATTAAAATTATCTTTGAATGATCAAATATAGTTTTAAGAGAAATCTTCTCGGCACCCCAGCGTGTCACAACATATATAATACCCTGGGCAAATTGGCTAGGGAATCTTCGTAAATCTTAAATATTCATAACCAAGGAAAATAACGCCTTTGTGAAGAGCTATTTGCATATTTAACAAAATCCTGCCTAAATCGATTTGTAAGCCGTAATCTCATTGGATTATTTCTAATCCGTTACTTCTCGGCCATTTCCGCACCGCATGAGGTGTGTCTTATGCGACCAATCAAGTGGCTGGATTTCACCTATTAAATATTCATAAGTACGAAATTTGTACAGCTGATTTGCCCAGGGTGTCATATAGGATACGCTGGGGTGCCGAGGATGAAGAAGAACAAATCACTAGAACTTGCAGCAATGTGTCTTTATGTCCCTGTATTAATTCTTAAAATTTCCTTGATAGTTTGATTTGATATTTGACAAACATGTTTGTGTTAATTTTTAATTGATATACTTTCACATATTGTAAATTGTATATACTTGGCAAGGCATGTTCACATATAATCGCAAATGTTCTATAAATGGGGAATTGATGTTTGATTTTACCAAACATATATTTCATGTTTAAATTGATGGTAAATATTTTAGGAGGAATGAGCATAAAATGTCACTTAACGCTAATCAAATAAGCTGGCATATATTTCCTTCTTGAAAAAACTAAACAAAATCATATCTATACGAATATAGCAATGTTTTGTTACCACCTCTGAGCGATTATGCACATGGGACCAATTGATTCACTATCAATTTCAATGTGTTTTTGTTAAAAAAAAATGTGATGAATGACGTTTGCACTTGTCTCATAAAGTATTTACCCTTTTCAGAGTTTCGAATTTTCAATGAGAGCAATGGAATCAATACAAACTGAAATAGTGATGATATTTAACACTACTAAGACGGTTGGCAATGCTGCAGTCTCCAGCAATGTTTATTTTTACCAGAATTGAATGGAATTGGTATATTTCTCATCAGATACATTATGTTAGCATTTTAACGGATCGAATAATTGTCTTTAACATCTCCTTTGTCTTCAAAATTTGGAAAAATGAAATTTGATATAAAGTTTTGAATGTGTAGGAAAGCTACGGGAATAAGCCCATCAGTCACACGATGAGCTTGTGTAAAAGCCACACTTAGCAAGACATCCAACGTCACAAGAAAAATACGAATATAAAAACAGCAAGTGAACTCTGAACAAATGAACGTTCACAATGCCTTCATAATACAGCTGCCAAGTGCTAAGTTAAATCCAATGTTCATCTCTGAACACTTGTTGTCGTCTTATTTCAATTAGTTTGTTTGCCCCGTTAATTGACAATATCTAATTATAGTGGTGACGCTGTAATGATGCCCTTCTAAAATACATAAGATGTCTATTTATGCTCTCAGTAGAATGACTCATTTCTGATTGTCCTATATGTTGAATTTGTTTTGAATGCTGAGAGGCTTATGTGAATAATACCAATGGTATTTATCATTCAAGAATATCACTGGCGAATTTACTGTCAACTCTTTCATCAATTAAATTCTACATTTTATATTAAAAGGATTAAAGGAATGGGTTGTGTACCACTACATCAAATTCAAAATCATCAGAAGAATACTTATTAAAATATTTATACACATTAAGAAATAAAGACATCATTTCCAAAAGGTGTTGTTTAATATATTTTAGGTAACAAAGAGAGTCTCCAGGAATTGCACAAATTGGTGAAATTAAGGATTTTTTGTCCAGTTCCTAAACGATAATATCCTAGATTATAAATTTGAGATTGCTACATATGTGGTTAATTGGCAACTGAACGTTTTTAATGGTAACAAATTATCTTGTGATTCAGAATGGCTAAAAATAAAACACTTGAAAGCCATACTTGTTATTTTTGGATTTTCTGTAGAATTCTTCATTGCAGAGATTCCTTCATTATAAGTATTAGTTTAATAAAGAGTTTCGTCACCAAAACACGTTTTTATATATAATAAATACGCCTTAAAGATAAGGGTACATTTAAACGTATACAGTTTCCTTGAACAAAGAGTCAATGACAGCAGAAACAAAGACCAAGTTCTGTGGGAGGAATCGACTATAACGTCTTCATTTTACTCCGAAAAACGGTATTCTGATACTTACAGCTTCTGTTTTTCAAACTCCCCTTGAAGTAGTTTAATTCTACTAACTTTATTTATTATAGAGGATTGAATATTGCCCAGGAATAATTTTATATTGATCTTATAAATGCCTTCGGGAATGCAAGTAGGTTAATTAATTGTAAATTAAATAAATCTGATGTACTTAATCATTGACATCATGACACGGATACAGTAAAACATAACATGCATAAGCTAAGTATGTGCAAAGGAATCTGTGCTGAAAACCTGCTGATAAATTACTGGTCATTGGACTAATAAATAATTAAATGTTGGATCTTAAAATACCTTATATGTTTTAAATGCAATCAATACGAAGTAAAACTAAGATTAATCGCATTACCCACAAATTAAGTATAAAGAGATTGGGCTTTGCTGTGTTTGTAAACATATTAGCAAGCTGTTGTATAGTTTAATGATTCAGTAATAACATAGTTACTTTGTGAAACTTAACTTTGTTAAGACCTAATGCACACGCTTACCAGCATTTTCAATGTTTGAACAAGTAAGTAAAACCGATGTTCAATTTACAATCACAACCAGAACAATAAAAATGAAATATTCGTTCTCCTGTCATACTCCAATTTTGAACAGTTGCTATACATTAATTAGTTTCATTAAAAAATGTTTTCATCTGTTTGCCATAAAATGGTTAATCAGTCTTTCTATAAGAACTTCTGGCAGACGTAAAGTGAAACGAATATAAAGGTGTTTCACTTATCACTAAATTGAATAAAATTCCATCACGTTTTAAGTTTATTGATGAGTAAATGCAAAGACAATTTTGAGAATATGTCGCCAGTTTTATCAAGTTTTATCACGGTAACATATTTATTTATATATATATATATATATCAATGGCTGCTAAGTGCAATCCCATGTTTCCAGGATTTTTGCGGCATTTTTGGACCAGAAACACTCACTTAATTCCCAACTGTTTCAATAATGATCGCGTCATTGTCACATGCCAGAAATATCCTTTTGCGGCAACAGCTTTTTGCATGTTTTCTTAAGGCATTTTATGATCTATATTTTCCAAGAAAATCATGATTCATTTCTGAATATCCTTTATTTTTCTTGAAAAATAGAAAAATAAATCATTCATGGCGGTAATTCAGACGATACTTTAAAAGATAAAATCGTGGTTCAAAAACGTTGATGGAATCATCGGTATATACTTCACTTTCAAGTTATCTTCAAGCATGAAACTGAAATTCGCCATACGGAATTTACTGATAAAGAGTTTCAAATTAGGCGAAAGATTTAAAAGCATTTTTCTAATTCGAGAGTTTTCTTAAACAAAGAGTAGTTTTTGCCTTTAGAAGAGATTTTCATTGCATAGTGCCAATCGTGTTTAACTTGGTCGATAAGGACTTGTAAAACACAGTTGTGTAAATTAGGGTTTCTATTTGAAGATTTTCATAACCATATATTGGAAAAACCCGTATTACCTAAAATTGATTTGATGTGATCTGTCCACCTAAAAGATCTGGAATTATCATATTGCTGTAGTAGATCTATAAGTTTATACAAAACAAAAATATGATCAATAATATTACAATAAACAATAGTTAAGTAAAACATGAAATAACGTTACATTTATTTAATTTGAAGCAAAGGAAACACACACACACACACATACACCCTCATAAACACACATATTACCTTTTACATGCTAAATCATATTTTGATCTAACGTCAAGTTAATGACTAAGTCTTAGTTCTTTATTGACAATCAGCATGCCTGCTTCACTTTAAAAAAAACCAGACGGGGCTTTTTACAATGTATTGACTCAGTGAAAAAATGGGTAATAAGAACATATATAATCGTTCGTTGATTGAGGCTTCAAACTTGCAAGTTACATGTCGTTAACGTCGACATATAATTATTAATTTGGTAGGAAAAAGTAGTTCCAGTGAATTATGCCTAGGAAACATTATTAAGGTATTGCTCATTCACTTAATTTGTCATAATGTCCAAAAACTTTGAGGTATTTCATAAAATGTTGATCGATACCATCGTCATCAAACGTAATTTTATTTATTATTACTTTCTTACCGGCGAAATGTTGTTCGATAAGAAAATCTTTACTAGGAAAGGAATTACTTAAGATGTTAATGATCGAAAACAATACAATGTTAGTTTTTGGCTTCATTCAAGCAGAATATTTCGGTTAATACCGTTCCTAAAACTTAAATGCGTAGTATAAGATAAACGTGTTAGGCCGCTGAAAGATGTTTTCTCAAGTGACGTCAATCAATAAGGAAGCCTTATTGTGAAGAAGCTCACAGAAACTAAATAAATTAACTTGCCAAGTATGGCTTTTAAGTTCTTAGAATGTTTCTTTATTTGTGTTTCTATATTTCGTGGATTTCTAAGCAAAACTACTACACCATGACATATATAACCATGCAAACCGTTTTTATAATAGAATCATAACATAAGTGGCTATATCTCAAGGGCATATTTTAGGTCTATATCGTCATGAAACTACACAACATTGCATTTACACCACCAATGCTTTGTACAGACTTCTGGTACTCGCAGTGTTAGCTTTAACTAATTTTGTCGTTAGTTTTATGCCTTTATTCCTTAATGGTATTGAATATTCAAGAACATTTTCTTTAAATGATGTTTTATTCCCTATAGCATTACTCATGCCCTGTCCTTAAACGAATTGTGAACTGTTTTCCCATTTCTGGAAAGCTGCCAGTGGATCAGCAATTTTCTTGTTTACAGAACGATACCATTGAGATTTGTCGGATATGTCTCTCATCATTTAAGAATTATTCTGAAATGATGGGACGCATGTCCCTTAACCTGTCTTCTTTACAGAAATAGGACATTCAGAAATGAGTCATTATTTTGTAACCATAAATGGACAATACACTGCAAGAAGTGCACAATCCTTTGAATTATTGTAGTATAATGAGTTTAGACTGCGATTTAGGTTTGACTTGATAAGTATAAAGTGTTTTATACATTTGATCTAGGTTCGTCCCTGCGGTCTCCATACACATTTTAAAGAGTGTACCTGTTGTTGTTGTTTTTATTTTGCCGAAACTTCAAACTTAAACAGGAGTTTTCCATTAAATGCGTCTATGATTGATATAGACAAATACGGGAAAAGGGTTAGATATTACATATAGTTTGTTGTATAAATGGGAAGAAATAACCATTGTTGGAAACTCCATATTTCAGCAATAAAATTCCTTTAATATGAAAAAGGTGTATCAATATATGAGATAAAAGTAGTCGTAATCTTTCACAGAGCTTTATATACAACAAATGATTGAACATTTGTTTTGGTTTTTACGTGAAGTCCATTTTTGCATTAGTGTCGTTCTAGCTCAGTGGATCTAAAATAAAGTATAAACAATCAGTATAACTTTGTCTTTACCAAAATCAAGTGTGTTATACAAGATATATGGTTTAACATGCAAAACCTTCGACAGTATTTTGATCCTAACTATTCAAAAATAATCAGATCATGCTTTTTCATCAAAATAAACATTAAGCGCTGAACTGTTCAAACAATGTAAATATGCGTAAAAAGTTTCCGGATGAATTTATTTAACTCCAGCAAAATGAAATATTTGAGTTGTTTATTGATCTGGGTCAGGGAAAGAGTATTTATTTAACTTAACGTTTAATTCCAAGTTGAAGAAAAGCTAAATTATTTTGATGGCCACTGGACATGTCGCTTTTATCAAAGGAATATACTAAATGAGCTATGACAAGCCGATAGCTCTCATAGCAAAATTACATCAGCAAACTCTGTGGCATAGGAGGTTCGTGCTGCTGAAATTACAACAGGAACTGCGGCTTCCAGTTTATGATTCGTATTAAATGTCAAATGGTAAATGTACTTTCAATGTATTTTGCATCTTATCGTTTCACACATTGTATACTTTAAATAAGAAAATAACAATATTACGGGTTAATTTCAACGCTATAAATATATCTCATCAGGCGTACTTTGATGAATATTATTGTACTATTAACTTAAAATTGTTAAAATCCGTAATCCCATACCTTGATATTTGGATGACCAGTCATTAAAAAACGACACATGTTTTATGTTTAACTGCAGGGTACTCATAGACGTATTGCCTAATGTATTTGAAATAAACTATAAACTCTATGATGCCGAATACTGATCATACAAAGTTTCATAACGACACCTTGGTTCAAATGAAGATGATTTAAATCAAGATGCCCAACAGAAAAAGCAAAAGTCATAATCCTAAAGATGCCTTATCTAAATACAAATAACTGTATTATTTAGATCTATAGGATCAGCTATGTAATTACCTATTTTGAGATTTAATATGATCACTCAAACGCTTAATCTTTAAGCCTTTAAAACACAATTAGACCAATAATTGGAATTTTGAGTGTAATAATCAAAGCACATGTGGGATTATCACTGTTCCGCAGGTGTTATCTCAATTACATACTTAGCAATTAAGACCTAGTGCCAACAAGTTGATGGGTTATTGAGATATGAAAAATAAGGCAGAACCAAACCTTAAACAATAATTAGCATCATAAAAAAGATTACCCATGACTGTCTATTCATCAATGTCAAAGGTAAGCCTGTAATGAATTAATGGCAGAACCGGAAAAAGTGTGTACAACAAAATGATACAAAACAGTAAATGTTTTTATTACAGATCTTGTCAGCTTGGCAGGTATTGCTTGTTACTGTGCCATATGCCACAACAGAGTAATGTCTTATCCAATCAGTACTATATGGTATGGTTTGATATGCAATGATGATTTGTACCAACAACTCAGTTTTATCTGTGATGGTTTTCAATAGCATCATAACTCATTTTACTCACAACGAGATTGATATAACACAACGTGTAGGCTTAAAAAAGCCTTGGTTCCCATTACGTTATGTATGTACCTAATGCGATATTAACCGACAAACATAAACTATTACCAAACATCTTGTTTTTAACAGTTAATTGAATGCCCAGTTTCACTAAGGATTTAATAAGAAGATAAATATAAAAGTGAGTAAATAACTATGATGTCGTCTCAAATAGTATCTGCTAACGTTCCGAGGACCACACGATGTTTTGTAAAACGAAATTTATGGGCACTACCAATGAAATCCTTAACACCACAATTTGCTCACTATATTTTAATGAGGTAGGTAAGTGGGTGGGACATATCACTTTGCAAAGGGTACCCAAAGCAGTTTCCGGGATAGGCTTGAGAAATAAGTAGAGAAATACTTCAAATATTTCAAATAAAATTTCACATGAGGAAAGTTTAGCTCCCGTTCCTAAAATTAATGTGATGAAAGCATTTTCGAATGAAACATATCAATGGTGTTTAGTGAAAATTCAAAGACTTGTCATGTCAATATTATTATTCTTATAGCACCCTTTTAAGTTAAATAGGTTCTAAGTAAAGCATTTTATGAAATTAACAGTGTAAAATAATTTTGTTTCAAAAACATATTTAAGCAAAAAAAGTTAAGGTAAACAAATGGAATTTTTTAGTAATATAAAGTAAACTTTCGGTTTTCTTGCATTGAGTAATTGCGATAAATGCATTTTAATCATTCGTGTGGTTAATAAATGTCAAAAGTGTTAAAGATTTCATTTAGATATACGATATAAAGACAAAACATAGGTTAACATAACAAAAACATATTTGAATTTCAAAGTCAAAAACGCTGTGAATTTGTAGCGCCATGGTTTGCCTTTACAGTATTCAATTTACATAAATCACAAATCGAAATGCCAAATGGCACATCTGAAAATTAATGTAAGTTGAGCAAAAAGTGTTGCAATATTGATATATCTTCTGAAATAACATAAACAATGATGAGTAATGATAAGTCTTGTATCAATGATGCAGCGACGTTATATGAACATGTCTGCTAATTAATCTAGGTCAAATTTAGTAGAGGCAATGTTGTGATAGATTTTCTGTCTTCACAAATATTTGCACAGTTTTAGCAGCATATTTAAGGCTTCAGAATTAAGTGATATGTATGGTTCGTGTTCTGGTGACACAGGTTTAAGTACTGTTAATAATTCACATGCTCGTGTTTCCCGAAGCTGACAACTCGGGAGAAATAAGTGCATGCTTTACATTGTTTCCGGCAGAATACTGATATAGTGCTCTGTCATGTCACATACTCTCAGCTATGAAGGCATACTTTCAGCATTCGTTTCAGTTATGTTTTGAAATGACACCCTAGTTGGCTTTTTTATGTAGCACACGCTTTTGAAAATTTTCATCGATGCTAAACTAAAGCCGTTAGAATGTTTAGCAGTAAAAGTGTACATTTATTTTAATAGATTACTTACTATTGCACCTACTTGCTTATTTACTGAACTTTAGATATATAAATATTAAGACAAATGTTGGCAATTATAAATCTGTAAAAAATACATACACACTATTCCAGGCCATCTTTATTAAATAAAAATAAAGTAAAGTGTACGGTAGAGAAAAACACGAGTACCCTAAGGGTGCATAGATACTTAAACATCCTTTTTTTTCTTCACTTCAGAAACATGTTTGTGTACTCATAAACATTTTAATATATATTGAATGTTGCGCACTGCATTGTCTTTTGATTTTTTTCAAATATCAACTGTTTCAAATAAAACATATACTTGTGTCTCTGGCATTTTTGCAGAGATGTTTCAAACAGATGTTTTTATCCTAAACAAATAAATATTGATGTCTGTTCTTGTTTTTGGCATTTTTCTTTTGGCACAGTTTCTATAATAGATGATAACCCACATTTCACTTGTATATATGTTAATTGCAATACTAAAGACCCAAGCCGACAAGTGTGCGTGGTCTCTGTGTACACGTACCAGAGCTTACTACGTGTGTTTGCAAAATAAACCTCTTTCAAATGCTAGTGTTTTTGTGTATTTGGCCAAATAATACAACGGGGCGTTTACCTTGAATATTTAAGCACATAAGCTACATGTCGAAGGAGTAATGAAGTGCACATGTGAGCCAAGAACCAGGCTCATATTTCCTCAAATATTAGGTTTCCTGTTCCTTATTGGTAAATTAGGGGAGGAGTTAAGTAAAGGAGAGTAAGAACCAGCCGCCGGTAAACTCAGTTGTGTGAGCGCCGGTCTACTCTTTCGGCGGTTATGGATTCGAGCCCCGCATCGAATGCCCTTTTCCTTACAATGATTACTTCTTTGCAAACTGATAAAGTGTCTCTCTTCGTCAATTAAAATGGTCAATGTACCAGTGTTTCATACATTAAAAAATAAACAAGATGTGAGATATAAGCCTGACGTTTGGGCCAACAATCATTTACATCAGTGGTATCTAAACTGCAGGCTGTGAAAACAATGTTAATCGACGAATATTCTTCAATACAACCAATAACAGAATTATATTGATAGCTTTTTATTCTGGCCTGATTATTGTATGTTTTAAACTGATATCATAGTGATGCATACCCATTTTCTTCAGTGCCTGGAATGTCTTGTCAATCGCAGTTGCTGCGTCATGTTTTGCCATTGCCATTTATATTATTTTAAACAAAAAAATGCTTGATACCTCCACCTGTTTGCAAAAGGAAAAACAAGTTGTTACAGTGTTTTCCATTGTAGAGCGAAAACACATCTTTGCAACTCGACCTTATCCAACAATGTCGGAAGTAGCCAAGTGCGGTCCGAATGCCCAACGACAAAATATTACTTCAGGTTTTGAATTTCGAAAATGCAGTGTACTCCACTTAAGACCATTATACCTGCTTTTTACAAGGTAAACACGATAGAACATCCAGCACTCTACTGTTATATGTCCAATTATATGAGCTAGATTAGCAGATGTTCCATATATCTTCAGCGCTGTGTTCTTTTTTTGAAATGTAGTTCTCTTCACCTGTAAAAGCGGGTTAACATGGATTGGCTGATAGCCTAGTGTAGCTTATCCAATACCCTACTTTCTTCTGCTCATCATTCAGCAAAAAACAGGCCAGATCTGAATCTGACAGCTTGTCATAATTAATCAGTAGCCTTCCCCAAAATTTACAAACGGGTATCTAGATGCGATAGCCTTTCAAATCTGTGGACAGATATATTCTTGTAGAAATCAGATGCAACTCCGAAATGGAATTTATTATATTAATGGAGTTATGATTTACATACTGACGGACGATTAAATTGAAGCTTGGCGAGGTGGAACATTATTCCAGAATACACTGACATTGAGCAATATTTCCAGTGGTGTGTTTGTTGTCTTTTCAGTTGCAACGTTGTTTGTCTCTCGTTTAATGAATGTTTTGCCTTTATCTCTGTGCCTTTGAAGTTTGTCTTTGCTAAAGTTTTCATCATTATATTGATCTTACCTGAAATATTCGAGTGTTTTATAAAAAAAAACTTACAGCGACTGAAGGCAAAACATAAACAATGTAGTAGAGTTATCTTTGAATGAACACATATATAATTTAGAAAATCAAATCAGTAGAACATGCAGCATTGTGTCTTTATGCAAACGTTCACCAATTGATTAAATTACAAGTTCCTGGATAGTTTAATTTATTACTTGACAAACCTTTTTTGTTTATTTTTAATTGATGTACTTTCCCATATTGTTAATTCCATATCATTAAAGGCATGTTAACATGTAATCGTAAATGTTGTTTAAATGGAAAATATATGTTTGTTCCACCAAACATATATATTATGTTTAAACTGATGGTTTTCATTTCAAGAGGAATTAACATACAGCGTATTCTATACGAATAGAGCAAGGTTTTATCATCACACCTGAGCGATTATGCACATGGGACCAATTTATCTACTTCGTATCAATTTCAATGGATTTTGGTTTAAAAAAACTCTGTACTGAATGACGTTTCCACTTGTCTCATAAAGTATTTACCTATTTTCAGATTCCGATCAATGACAGCAATGCAAAAAAGAACTGAAATAAATACTGTGTTGATATTTAACTCTTATAAGACGGTTGACAATGCTCACTCATTACTCACATGTCATCCACATTAAACCCGAGCATGTGGACTATTTACTTGAACCTATTGATCAGAACACAACGGCACATATTAAATACTGAAAATATAACCCTGCTGTTGAAACTGTTTAAATATTTGTGAACAAAGACGAGGCTGTGGCATTATTGTCTCAGCTAAATATGACCTTGTTAAAATATGAGACATGTCGATTGATGTTAGCTGCATCAATGAAACAGACATATTTATCAATATGTTATAATAAATGGCTGTCTGAGAGGCTATGTTATAATTGCAAGCCTTTTTGCTCAATTGACTTCAATTATGAGACTTGGCATTTCACAGATCGTTTTATGATGTATTCAATACCGACAAAGGCAACTCGTGACGCTTTATAATCACCTTGTTTTTTGGCATTAAATATCTTTGGTCGGAAAGGTTTTTGATTGTCATTTATATGTCAATATATTAAAACGTTCACAAAGAAGCCAACAACACTACAGAGATGAGAACGGTTAAGTTCTTTTATGAATTAGGCCTTTATTGGCAAAAAGGTTTTTGTCGTTGATGTCATTTTTGGTGGCAAATGGCATAATATATACTTTTTCAAGCCGATCTGTAAATTAAAACGTTTCTATTCTGCATTATTTTATTCTACACAATATCGACGTTTTTGTCATATATTTCATTACAAGCCAACTTTATTGAACAGGCAAAACTGGACATATGGTCATGATTTATAATATTGGTCCAATTATGTCTACAGTGTTTGAAATAAAAGCTATTAGTAAAAGCGTTAAAGTGTTGAGCATTTTGCATATTTAAAATTCTAAGAACACGTACTTGCACAGCTGAACCCTTTGGAACCATATTACATGTGACTTACGTGGGAAAACACAAGGAAAAACCTAAAAAGTACTCAGGACTTTTATATCGTGAAAAACTGCACAAATATGCTTTGTGCGTCGGTGTAATAACTTGCAAATCATGTTACAAAACGAATAATATATGATATTCGTTTTGTTTTCATAACAGATCTTGTCAGATTGGCAAGTATTACTGGTTACTGTGCCATATACCTCAACAGGAATAATGTCTTATCCAATCAGTTCTGTATGGTTTGATATTCAATGATGATTTTTACCTACAACTCAGTTTTATTTGTGAGGGTTTAATCATAACTCATCTTACTTCTAACGAGATTGATAAAGCACAACTTAAAGTCTTTAAACAAACAAGATTAGGTTATTTGTGTACGTATTATTATATTAACCGACAAACATAAATGATTATCAAACATTTTGTTATAAACAGAAAGTGAAAGACCCAGTGCCACTTGGAATCAAATGATAAGATAAAAAATGTAAATGCTATCAATGCATTTTTATCATTCTTGGGGTTGAAAAAGTCCAAAGGGTAAAGGGAGTTCATTTAGACATACATTCAAACACATAAGTTTACATCACAAAACCATAATGGAGTTTCAATGTCAAAAACACTGTGAATGGGTCGCGTCATGGTTTGCCTTTACAGTATTTAATATACATAAATCACAAATCGAACTGCCATTTGATACATATGTTAATTAATGTCAATTGAGCAAATAATAGCAATATTGAAATATCTTTTAAGAGAACTAATAATTAGATCAAAGATAAGTCGTGCATCAATGATGCAGGGGAAGTATATGAACGTGTCTGCAATTAAAAGTAGGTAAAACTTGCTGTAATAGATTTTCCGAATTTCAAAAATATTTGCACAGTTTGAGCAGCATGTTTAAGGCTTTAGAATTCATTGATATGTATAGTTTGTGTGCCTGTGATAAGTTAATAATTCATCAGTTCGGGTTTCCCAAAGCTGACAACTCGGGAGAAATAGGTGCACACTTCACATTATTTCCGGCAAAATACTGATATAGTGCTCTGTCATGTCAAATCTCAGCTATGAAGGCCTACTTTCAGAATTATTTTCAGTAATGTTTTGAAGTGATGCACTAGTTAGCTTTCAATATGTGTTACAGCCAAAACAAACAATTCAAAGAGAAGCGGCCTCAGAGTCTCATTTTTGAAATGAATACTTGCAATTGAAATATCGACTTTCGTTTTTTACTGCCTTTTTTATGTTGCACACGCTTTTGAAAATTTTCACAGATTTTAAACCGATGCTTATCTAATGCCGTATAAAGGTTTCGCAGTAAAAGCGTACTTTTATTTAAATAGATTACTTAGTATAGAAGCTACTTCCTTATTTTCTAAACTTAAGAGTAAATATTAAGGCAAATGTTGGCAATCATAAACCTTTAAAACAAACATAGATACTATTACAGGCTATTTTTTTGGATTGAATGATTTTATTATTTTCGTATAAAAATGAGTGAGGTTGGTGGGTGGGGGTAGACAAAAACAAGTACCCAAAGGGTACATAGATAATTAGACAGGCATTTTTTTTGCTTCACTTAAAAACATATATGTGTACTCATAAAGATGTTTTTATATATATATTAAAAAAAATAACATTTAAACAGAAACCAAAATCAGCTTTTAAACTGTAGTGACTAGACAGGCCTGAATATAGCGTATTGCATTGTCTTTTGAATTACTTTAATATGAACTGTTTCAAATAAAAAATATACTGTTGCCTCTGACCAGCCCAATTGCGTTCATATGCCCGATAATGACATCAAGCCCGCAATTCATTACTTATATTTACACCAATAGATCATTATTTCATTTGTTAAAAAAAAATACTTCATTTCATTTAGAAAACCTTGCAGTAACTCTTTCCTACCCATTCTGTAAATAGAACGACCCGACTGTAACCGGAAGCATTTTTTCAAATGACGTCACAAAAACGCAGGAAAAGATCAGCCACTTGAAATCACTTTTAAACGTAAAATTCAAACAGGCAACTATTCACAAAAAAAAATAAAAAATAATATTTTCTTTAATGTTGATTGATATTTTACGGACCTGCTGACACAATACAAACAATAACAGTATAAATATTTTTCATGTATATTGTTATGCAATGAACTGCGATCCGAACATATCCGAAGGTGTTGCGTTCATCATTTAAGGAATGGAAGTTGAGTTGTAAATATATGTTAGTGTTTTTTTGTATATTTGACTAAATATTACAACGGGGCTTTAACCATGAAGATATCTGTACATAAACTACATGTAGAAGGAGTTATGGCGTGCAAATGCGATAGAGGGCAGGCAGACGAAACAAGCGATCAGGTCCTGATTCTTCTAAACTTCTTAAACACAAATGCAAAGATATAAGAGTGACATAGCCTCAAAAATGTTTTCGTCACTGCTGATTTTCAATACAAACCTAATCAATAAAATTAACACAGAAGCAGCAGGCCAAAAACAAAATAATAATTTGATGCTGATTATGACTATATTCATAAAGTAGGAAATGGACGTTTCATTATAATAGTGAAAATTGTTTGAAAATGTGTTTGTTATAACGTTCCATTATCAACTTTGGTTTTGAAATGCAAAGAAATGTAGCTTAAAATTACTCTACGCAATGCGGACATAGCCTGCACCCTTGCTGTCGAGTTATTTGGTAAGCGCCAGTCTTGTAAGCTTAATTGGTTTTCAGCGGCGTGTAGCTTGTGTCCCTGCGGTCGTGGGCTCGAACCAAGCACCGGTTACGTTTTTCGTCAAAGTTCGTGCCAACGGGGTTCGTCTATAGCGGCAAATCAATATGATGTGAGATATTAGACAAATTATAAGGCCAACAATTATCTGTAGCAACAGTATCTAACTTCTTCGATCGCTGTGCTTCGTTATCAGCAGCTGCCTGAGCTATTAAAACATACTCGTCAGATAAATAATCTGCTGCAAATTGCGATAATGTATTGAGAGTATCGATACGATTTATTTAAGTGTTCTCTTTGCGTTTATATTTGTTTGTTTTCAAAAACAAATTGCTTGATACAGCCGCCATATCTCAAATGGATACAAAAAGTTGTGACAGTGATTTCCATTGTCGGGCGAAAAAAGTCTTCACAACTCGGCCTTATCCGGAGAGGTCGGAGGAGGAAAGTGCGGTCCAACAAATGGAAAACAAATCGCATGCAGACGAACGTAGAAAAAGATGACTTAAAAATTCGTGTTTCGACAACACGTTTTTCTCTGCTTTAGATCATAAGACCAGCTTTTTATTACGTACGAAAGAAATAACATACAACATACTACTATTAGATGTCCAGCGATCTATGCTAACTTCAGCGATCAGTTCTTTTACTGAAATGTAGATTATTCCCCTTCACCTGTAGAAATTGCATTAGCAGTGATTGGCTGTTTAGGCTAATGTAGTTTATCTGTTTCCCTACTTTCGTTTGCTCATCATTCAGCAAAACACAGGCCATATCTGACAGCCAATTATAAATTAATCAGTAGCCTTCCCCAAAATATACGGGGTACCTAGATGCGATAGCTCTTCAGATCAGAAGCAACTGCGAAATGGAATTAATTTTCTTAATGAAGTGATGATTTACATATTGAAGGAGGATGATATTGAAGCTTGACGATTTGGAACTTCATGCGAGAATACACTGACACTGAGCAATAGTTGAAGTTGATGTTTGTTTTGTCAGTTGCGACATTGTATGTCTCTTGTTTATTCTTCGTGTCGTTGAAGTCGGTCTGTACTTAAGGTTTCATTATTATATTGATCCTACATAAAACATCTCGGGTGTTTTATTAAAAGAATATAACAGCGCCTGAATGCGAAACATGTAACAGTTAAAGTGTATTATAAGTATCATGTCGCGATCAAATAAATTTAACGAAAAACAAATCATTAAAACTTGCTTCAATGTGTCTTTATACACACATGCATTCATTGATTATTTCAAATTTTGCTTGATATTCTTATTTTTTTCTTGACAAGCGTTTTCATATTCATTTTCACATAATTTTAATTGCATATCCTTGAAATGGCGTATCACATTTAATCGTAAACGTATATGGGGGAATTTATGATTCTTCTTGAAAAAAAAATAAACAAAGTAATATCTATACGAATGTAGAACTGTTTTGCACCAATCCTGAGGGATTATGCATATGGGACCAATTTATTTTCCATCAATTTCAATGATTTTTTGTTAACTCTGTGATGAGTGACGTTAAAATTTGTCTCATAAAGTATTTACCCTTTTTCGGATTCCGATCAATGAGAGCATTGCAAATAAGAATTGAAATACTGTGGTGATATTTAACACTCATAAGACGGTGTGCAATGCTACAACTTGGAAATTATCCAGCAATGTTTTTTTCTTCCTAAATGAAATTGAATTGGTATATTTCTCAGCAAATTCATCAGGTAAGTATTTTAACGTTTCGATTTATTATTTTAACCTCTAGCTCGTCTTCAAAATTTGGGAAAAGGAAGTTTGAATGAGTATGAAAGCTTCGGGAAGGAACCCATCAGTCACACAATGAGCTTGTTCAAGAGCCACACTTCAAGAAATCAAACGTCACAAGAAAACAACAACAAATATTACAGCATCAAGTCCACTCTTAACAAATGAACGTTAACAATGCTTCAAAAAGGCAGCTGCAAAGTGCTAAGTAAAATCCAATGTTCGTCTCAGAACACTTATTGGCTTCTGATTCCAATCATTTTGTTGGCGCCGTTAATTGACAATACATTATTATTGTGATGACGATGATTGATACACTTCTTAAACGTATCATATGTCTAATTATGCTCTCAAAAGAATGACTAATTCTGAGTGTCCTATATGTTACATTTGTTTTGAATAATGATAGGCTTGTCTGGATAATATCAATGGTATTTTTCAGTCAAGAATATCACTGGCAAATTAACTGGCAACAAGAATAATTACTGAAATATTCATAAACATTAAGAAATATTGACAAATGTCCAAAAGGTATTGTGAAAACTCAATAATTTTAGGTAACAATGCGAGTCTTCAGGTGTTTGCAAAAAAACATTGGTATAATCAAGGATTTCTTTGTTTAGTTCCTGGGCGATAATGTCATAAATACTACACTTGAGATTGTTACTAATGAGATGAATCGGCCATTAAATGTTTTGAAAGGAAACTTTGATATTTAGAATGGAAAATAAGCAACATAAACAAACACTTAACAGCCATACTGGGCATATTTTTTTTTCTGTAGGCTTCTTCGCAGCAGAGATTCCTTAATCATAAGTTTCATTTTAATAAAGACTTTCGTCACCCTATCACGTTTTGATATTTCATTAGTTTGTCATATAGGTTAATTAACATTTAAACGTATAGAAGTTCTTTGATAAATGCCAATGACTGCAGAAATAAAGACCCAGTTTTGTGAATCTACTATAACATCTTCAGTTTACGCCGAGAAGAGTATTCTTATTCTTACAGCTTCTAACATTACAATATTTCCAGTAAACATGTGTATTTTTGTGTTTTACTTAAAAAACGTATTGCTTCACATCCAAATGAAACACATCATCCCCAAAGTAATGGCTATTAAACCAACTTAAAGGTAAGAGCTTTTTCAGCATCGTAAACATTCCCTGAATAATATCTGCATGGCCTAATTTACTAGAATTATTTTCTTTCTACCACATCTATTTATATGTCCAGGAAAATGACATTCATCTAGCAAGTTAACATAATCGATCAATAAAGCATTCAAATGTTTTGTGTTTTACCTATTGTTTCATTTAGTTATTACATCTTTTTAAATTAGCCCTAAGATTGTTTTTGTTCAGTAAAACATGCAAACTGTTTATTTAACTTCCCTTTGTTACAAGATGAAATGCACATATTTTTTTGTATTCGTATAGAGGATGACCAGGAAGGATCTTATAAAAATCCTTTGGGAGTGTACGCACGAATGTTTATCGATTGCAAATTAAACATCCTGATTTAATATATCCTTACATGGATAAAATTAAACATAGCATGCATACTTTAAGTATGGAAATAAAAGCAAATTGTAAGAAGAACGTTAGCTTGTTAGTAGGGCAGACAAATAATTTGAATTACAAGAACATATGACATGAATAAGTGTAGTAATATGTCAGATTTATGGGCTCTAGTTAAGCGGTTTTGCGAAACATATGTCCGTATTTCAGTGGCAAACGAGTAAATCAGCATTTTGTATAAAGGGGAAACAAACAGTCAAAACGCATACTTTAACAATGTATGTATAAGCATTACTTTGGTCTTCGAATTTCTAGGATCTGTTAATACCTAAATATTGTTTTTATATTGTGTATACTTTTCCTTCAAAATTGGTTAATGGATTTTTCTTTATCTTGTACTGACAGTTTCATTTCAATGTTCACCAAATTGGTACTTGTAAGAAGCCAATTCATATCCACTCTAGTGTAACGATATGCCTGAAAATATCCAAATATAGAGGATAGCTATTGTAAGTTCTCCTCTAATACTAAGATTCAATCCTTTAAATAATGTAAACTAGGTATGTTTAAAAAATGAAATCAACTGATTTATTTTTATTGACAATATATTGGAATGGGTTGTTTTCCCGCACGTTTTTATCCTTGTCTTCTAACTAAGCCCATCCGTCATAAGGAATGATTATATATACTTGTAAAATTACATGAATACTAATCCACAATGGGTAAAAACCATTGAAACTTTTTTATGGCTCAAAAGGTTTATAACAGTCTAAATTGAAAAAGCAATGTATGTTGGTTGTTATGTAATAACACATCATTGGAATATTGTCCTATCTTCTCACAAACATCAATGATGATATAAGGGCATAAACGGAATCTGTGTTGAAAGATCGCTGATGAATCATTGAACTAATAAATAAATAATGTTTGATCTAAAGATACCAGATTTTTATTTTAATGCAATCAATACGAAGTAGAATTCAGATTATTCGCATTACCCAACAATGTCTTATAAAGCGATTGGGCTTTGCTGCTGTGTGAATATCTGAATAAGCGGTTGTAAAGTGCAGTAAATTAGCCATGATGATAGAGTTACTTAGTAAAATTTAACGTTGTTAAGACGTAAGGCTTTAAAATCACTACCATAACAACTAGAATTGAGATATTTTTTATCTTGTCGTATTTAAATTTTGAACTATTTCAAACATTACATAACAGGTTTGCATTCATATGTTTTGCCTTAGAGTGATAATCAGTTATTCTAAAATATCTCCTGACAGATGCTTGGCAAAACAATTATGAAAGTGTTTTGCTTTATAACTTAATTGAATAAAAATCTATCATGTTTTATGTGTTTGGATGACGAAACGCAGATACAGTTTGAGAATAGGTCGCCAGATTTATTAAGTTTCAACACGTTAACAAATTTATTTTTACAATGGTTGCAAAGTGCAATCCCATGTTTTCAGAAATGTTTTATGGCATTTTAGGTTCAGAAGCAATAGCTTAACTTCCTTCTGTTTCAATAAAATTCTCGTCAATGTCTATTGCCAGAAAGATTCAATTGTAGCGACGGCATTTTGTGTGTTTTTTCTAAAAGCATTTTATGATATATTTTGTTCCAAGAAAACCATGAATGTCGTAAACATGTCTTAAAACATAGCACGATCGTTTATGGTGGGACTCAGACGATATTTTAAAAGTTTGAAACGAGGTTAAAAAATGTTGATGTCATCATCTCTAAACACATTACGTGCATATATCTACACAAATGAACCAAAACAAAATAAATAACATTTTGAAGGACGTTTTATAAAATATTTGAGGAAAGATTAATTACGTATACTGAAATCTAATGCTCAGGGTTTTTGCAATTTTGTTTTAGTAAGTTTTTGGAATAATGTTTGAAATTCTGAAAAGGTCTTGAATTGTGTTTGGCAACATGATTAGCTTTTAAAGTGGTATTACAGCTAAACTATTTGTTTTCTTTATCATAAATAAATTATAAACAAATAAGCACATTGTAACCTGTTCAATTTATTCTTACAAAAATATTTTTTTGAGTGAAACATTAAACAGAGTTAAAATAATTACAATTAATTAGTAGCAAAGATAACTCAAACAAATTAAGTGTCATTTTCGGTTTTATATCATCATTGTATGTCAAATGGGGAGTTGATAGATATTAAGTGTCGCCTTGTATATCCATTTAGTCACCAGTGTAGAATTGGATAGTTTTCGTTCTTCCCCAGTTCATATCGCCATCAAAACTTCATATCTACATATTCTCAATTATTTTACAAAATTACTTAATAGTAACTGTGACGCACAATATTATGTTCTATCTAACATCTTAGATAATACAATACTTAAATATTGGTATGTGTTAAAAGTGAAATCCGGCCTTTGATCCATGTTCCATTTAACAAGATATTGGATAATTCTAGAAGACCTGGCTTGTCCATGTTAGTTTCTATTGCTTCGTTTTCAATCTGGATCAAAAGTACAGTAAACGTTGGTACGTCTTCCTACATAGCTGCAAATGAGAAATAAATACCAAAACATTTGGTTTACATTATGTTTCCTAGGGGGTGTATAAGGCTCTTATTATTGTTTTATAAAATCCAAAAAATTGCTTCCAAATGGCTCCTTTTTAATGTTAAAAATGAATATAAAGAAACTAAATTGATGCACCAAGCAGGCAAATATTAATAATAAGCATTGCTGTCTCTTTGTTATAACATTGCGCTGTTTATGGCAATTAACAGTCCAATCTTGTTGGCTGGAGCTTCAAGGGACCGGCGTAAATACTTCGAACTTCGAGGAAGTCCATCCAAACGGGAATGCATACTTTTTGTGGAAAGCAATCGGTGCCTTTCATCAAGAGCCAAAAGGAAAATCGAGCCAAGCGAGTTTGAGACAATAAGGTTTGATTGTATTGCAACTGAGAGGTTATCTTAGAAGCATGTTTTCTCCCTGTCGAGTGACCGCTAATTACATTAACGGGGTTAAAAATATTAAAAGAATATTAAGGTTTTGGGACTTACCGATATTTTAAGATCAATATAGAACTTCTGCGAAGAAGTCAAACTTCAAGCCACTCATCATGGTCAATGTCGATTGAACGTGCTGATCACGTAACGGAAATAACCCATTTTAGCGATGAGTTATGGGAAAAACCTGCATTAATTAAGTTGCTGGTGTCCTGATCTATGCATATGTAATATTTTATTAAGAATGTTCACGTATGCTTTTGCTGATGCCTCCCTACAAACAATGGCAGATCTTTCATAAAATGTCCCTAGTCATGCTGCAAAGAGAAGAATAATGATAAGAATTTCGAAATGTCTGTTGTATTATTCGATACAAAAATGTTTTGAGTGCTTTATTATTGCTACAGCATGTAACATTCTGTCAGTTCTGTCAGAATTCTTCTGCAAGGGCTTGCATTTTGTTCAAATTGTTTGTTTCTAAATTATGGCAATAGCTGTGGATTTCCATTTCAAAAATTCCTTTAATCGATTCATCAATGTGTGTCATTACATATTGTCTTCATAAACACATTGCAAACATTATGTTATCTTGTTTAAGCAATATCTACGGTAATATGTCACAAAGAAATGAAGAAATCAGACAGTTTCAGACATGGTTATACCAAACGACATCCTGATAATAAGGGCAACTGGAATATTTACATTGATAAAAACTGTTCATATGTCCTACAACCAACTTTCTCCTGTTCTCCTGTTTCTACAATTCTTTAAAGGACAATATTCAATCATATTCTATACATGGTGTTTTTATTTGACCCCGTCAAGATGTCTCATTGCAATTCCATAACTTTGCTTTGCTGTAAACATTTCTGTCAATAACGGCAAACAATCGGCCGTCTTACTTTTAAAAAAGAAATATAATGTTTAACTTCACTTAAAGCTGCACTTTCACAGATTGAACGTTTTGACAACTTTTTTATTTTTTGTCTTGGAACGAGCCAATTTTTGCGATAATCAGTTATATAAGACTGCTGACAAAAAACTAAATCGCAGATTTGTATATTTATGTTTTGATGTTAAAAATTGATGTTTTATGCATTTTTCTTTAACCGTTAGTAACGTTTAAAACCATAAAACATTAATTTTCGAACTGAAATATGAAAATCGTCGATCTGAGTTTCTGCATGCAATCTTATATCATTGGTTTGCAGATTTTTTGATATAAAGTATTTTCATAATGAGTAATACGATATGTTTTAGAAATATCTCAGAAGAAAAGCCGGCATATTTGATGGTAAAAACTATACTTGGGCTCCGTAGCTTGAGATAATTATCAGATGAAATGACTCAGCGAAACAATAGTAATTAAAACATAATATATAGTTCTTATTGATGGAGGCTGCCTATGGCAATATATAGGATATAACAAATTATAGGAAGGGGCCTGGACGTAAGATAGTTCCAGTTAAAGAAATAAATCACGTGTTAAAACGTTTATTTGCTAAATTTGGCATAACAACCACAGAGACTTCTAACAAGTTTAATTGCAATTGCAATTTGAATTTGGGAATTGTTAAGGAAGAACACATATCCCAGTGTTTTATGAAAAGTTCTTATTTACAAGGGCTAGTTACACAGGTAATGAGTTATTATTTGTTATGCCAACTTGGAACATTGCAATAAAAAGATCATAAGCTGTGCAATTGGGTATCAGTATCTTCGTGACTGCCGTTTAGGGGAACAAATTAAACCAGTTTAATCAAAATAGTTGATAAATATTTTGTCCATACTTTTGTTCAAATCTTCTCAGTTAGCTTATGTATATATTAGAATGGTCCTGAAGCAAAACTCACAAATAAGCAACGCCCATCTGCGAACTATGACGGTCGGGAAACACAGATCGTACACTGACCAAGTACGTTTTTTTTTTGTTGATATACATTTATTTTTATTTTAAGAGATTTAGCGAACCTCTCAGGAGCATTGCCAAAACCTTACACAAGGGTCATTGGAAAACGTCGCATTGTCGTTTTTTCTCATGAGTTTCAATCTCAATGTTATATTTCGGTCAATGATTTCTGGATTCGGAAATAAAATAAATGAACCTCGCAAACAGTTTATGTACATTTTGTGACCATAAAGGTTATCCTTATGTTTTAAAGATCTCTTCAATCGTTGTAAATATCTTATTTCTATTTTTGTTAAAAAGGTTATTTCAATAAAATATTCAAGACTATGCATGCGCAATCGTTATGATAATTAATCTTCGTGGCTGCCGTTTTCAAAGCTTTCTATGATCAATAAATATTTTCATATATGCGACCTACTTTTTGTGAAAGATTCGTTTCATAGACATTTAGTATTGACAAGAAAAATGAATACAGAGGCTGTTATCGATATTTTCATTACATGTCTTTTCTTGATTTCTTCTGACTAAATTGCATTTTTTGCGACGATATAGAAGACTTGGTTTGATTGACATAGAAAAGTCTAGTGGTATAGGTGTCATTCTCTTCTCCGAGAGGTCAAGGGTTCCTACAGTTTTGTATCTTTTTGTATCTGAAAGTGTTTCTTTTTAGCTTTATAAAGTGTTAAACGAGTAGTAAATCAACACATACAGTGTCCTCTAAGGACAAACCATCTCCGATGTTGCTTACTTGACAATACCATATTCTGATTACACCTGACTTGTGTAATTATTTAATGGAAACAAAGTCCAAGTCTTAGGAGAATACACACGATTTTAGAAAATATATTTTCTATACACGAAAATGTTGTAAATTATTACATGTACCTGGTATATTCTTTAAATAACCAGGAATCTTGTATATCAGACTTATTTTTACAATATATTAAGAAAATAATCAGTAATTTTGAAAGTGCTTATAAATTGGAGTCTTCTAGCTATCATTTCGGTAAGCATTGGATTAGACCTGATATGACCAGAAACCAGAATATTGATACACCGATTTTGAAGGGGGAGAACACGTTGTATGTCATAACAAGGTCATTGTTCTGGTTACTTTGTCATCGTTTATGTGTTATATATCTTTAAACACGTTCATAACTGCTCGTCCAATTATTTTCCATATTCATTTAAAAGAATGTCCCGCTCTTCCTTCTCAGTCTGAAACAAACGGTTTGAATTTAAAACGTTGATCAAACCAAATTCTTCTATCATTATTTTTCTGAGAAACACATAAAACGTTAAATATACAGATGTTTTAACTATTTAGATATTTGACGGGGATAAATCATCAGGGCATATAACTTTAATAACCTGCGGAAATATTACACTTCCTATTGATAGTTTAATATTACCAAAGTATATCAAGCTCCAGTTTAGAAAATCTGAGTAATCGGAGAAAGTTCAGTTCAATGAGAAGCAATTTATCATAGTGCTTTTCTGTAACCACCGTAACCAATATCATATTCCAGGTCGCAGTATTGCTCCGGTATGGTGGAAAAACTTTAATATATGTTCATGCAAAAAAACTGTGTATTATTCAAGCTGTGAATTGAATTGGACAAGGTATCGAACAGTTAATATTGCTTGCCTTCTTCCATGAATATTGGAAAATCTCCTACCGCAACTCAGATTGTATTCAAGTAGTTTTTATAGTTCATAAACTTTCTCATACGCACAAGCGTTCCTTTTTGAGAAATAAAATCAATGTAGATATATTATAGTAATTCTTCTAGTATCTTAATACTCATGTTTTTTATATAATTGCGTGCTAAAAGAGTAATTAGGTACGACTCTTAATTCAATCTACACTCAGAAAACCCGCTATTGGAAAACTATTTCTGGCAAAATGAACATTTATTGTTTTTGTTGACGTTGACAGCTACGAATTGGGAAACGGCTACCTTTTATAGACAGACTCGTTGTCTTTCTTTATTTTCGGAATGCATTTTGAATGTAACGTGTATTCCCTAGGTAACTTCTTTTAGTTGTTTAAAAGTCTAAATTAGTCTATAGAAGCGTCTGCTTTGTCTTTTAAATTCTATAAAGTTGTAGAAGATAGCAAATAGGTTTGTCATGTTATTTAATTAAAATAACATTTTTGTACTCCCACACCTTAGGAAAGTCAGATCCTTGGATACCATTGTATAAATGTGAAAGATATTGTTCAGTCGTATGTTACACCAGAATACGTTGATAAGTGTATTGTTGTTTACTTCAGACATTGTTTGCAATATACAGTTACTTAAAATTGATGCGTAACCAAAAAATCATATAAAAATTTGCAATTAAAGCTGCAGAAAATAAGTTAAAATTCATCAAGGGATTCTCCTCAAGTTGTCAGAGTTTTTCTTCAAATAATCTATAAATTGTTTGAAATATTATGTAAATTAAAGACATATTTTGTTTTATTCAAATTGAGATAAACGCTGTGGGGTTTGGTGGCCTTATAATCCCGATTTGACGATGAAAAACCTCCACTACAATAGATGTACTACATTTCATGTCATTCTTAAAGTATTCATCTATGAAAACAATTCGATTTGAAAGATAATTTAATAATATAATAAGAAATCAGAATCTATATTAAAATGTTTACACAATTTACATTTTACTGTCCGTTCCAAGGCGATCCCTAGCAATCATAGATAAACACCCCTAGTATATATGTACTGAGTTGTATGTGGAGTCTTATGCTGTTGGCCCATATTTCGGGTTTATGATTGCTTGTTTAAGTGTTCTTTGTCTTTAGCGTTTACCATGTGTAAATATACGGATTTTATGTTTCCTCAAGTTTATGCAAATTTTGTTCAGATTTACCTTTTACGTTTTTACTTTATTCAGGTTTGTTGGGATAAGAGTGATGTTGTGCACAAAAACTGGTTAAAACCCCCAGTAAATTAACATTTTACTGACTGTTTCAAGGCGGTACCTAACAATCCTTGATACACCTACCTAGTTTTTTTATATATAGTATGTATGCACTGTGCTGCTTGTGTAGTTTTGTGGTGTTCTTCCATGTTTCTTGTTTGTGATTTTATGTTCTATGTCTTTGGCGTTTACCCAGTGCCATTAAAACCGTTTATTTTTAAACTGTTTGCTACTGAGCTAGTTTCTGCAGCTTTTCGCATAAATATGGACATAAATATACACAAAAATCTGGATCACATAGTTTGAAAAACGTTTAAAAAGCCCCGTAGAAGTGGCCCTTCTACGTATTGGAACATATACAGAAAAAGAAAGCTTGTCACAAAAGAGCGCATTCTTATGCTGTGAGGAACAGCTGATTAGTTATTAACAAAATATAAATAATATATGGACGGACACGGGGATAATTTTAGGGCACTGCAAATTTTAGGGGGCCTTATTAAAAAGAACAATTCATTTTGGTAATGCTATAACCCATATATGAAGTTGTGTGCAAAGACACATTGTTAAAATATCTTCTAAAACTCTTTAAGATAGTATAATATAAGTGTTCATTCAAAAAATAGTGATAATACACTATCAATGATTAATCGTTATGCGTATGCATGTATACAATTGAATATAAGTAAGATAGTAAAACGATTGAAAGTAAATATCTAAGATTCAATTAAATCAGAGTCATTGTTCAATATGCGGAGTATCACCTCTTAAAAGATTTATGCGACAGCGTTAAATTACATTTTTCAGCACTGTGCATGAAAGTCATGCCGACAATACTATGTACGAGTAAACACTAAAGGTATCTTCTTAACAGTTGTATGGACTTTCTGTATCTGAAACATTTGCTTGTCTTTTTTAAAAGTATAATAGAACATTTAGTTAAAACAATTATGTTTTCAGAAATCCCTTAATTGGCATCCAACTAATTGCACAAACAGTGGTAGTTTCCTTAAAACTTTTAATCAGGCATTTTTCTCTAACTTTACAGCATTCTCCTCATACCACGAATCAACTTAGCAATCCTCACGCCAATAACACTCATTTGTTACTGAATTTTCATTTTTGGCGCCTAGGAGAATGCAAAGTAATTGGCAGAATACATTATTAATATAGATTGACGAGAGGGATCTATAAGAACCAAGACTAATGTTCTTGGTTTCAGAGGTAGAGTATTTTCCGCGATGAATTTTGTGTTACGAAAGTTTCGCACGTGGCAGGGTAAGGCGTAATGCAGACGTATATACCAAATTGGTTCCGATTTGTCAGCAATTTAGCTAGTTTTATATTTTTCCGTTGTCATATAAGCTTCAGATTGACACTGAGTAAGTCAACTAGATTCTTATACTAAAGTTTGATATAGTTTTTTTACAGGCAGAAAAAATCTTAAAACAAATGTAAGTGGAGGATTATAACTTGATCAATACCAAATCTGCATTTGGCAAGCAAAGAAGCTGTTTACGATATAAGATGTTAATGTTGTCAAATAATAATTCAAGAACTACTCGTTTTGTCAAATAACTGTGCAGAACTATTCCATACTCTAGTAAAACAGCCAAACCTGACCATTTGAAATGGTCATACATGTTGTTTGTGTTTCCGTTCATTTTCGAGAGAGTCGGTAGATGACTTGATAATAAAGAGCATACACATGACACAATCAATATTAATAAATTATGGGTTTTTTTTACAATCCTCTCCTTTGCAGTACGCTTAGAAATGAGACATATTTTCCGGAAAAATAGAAATAATGATATAATTAATTTAAAAGCAACGGAACACAGCCATTGGCTATTCCTGGCATCACAAAAGACGATAACATAGTTAAAGTTAGAAGAGAGTTAAGTTAGGGTTTCTTGTCCTTGAATGCCAAAACACATTTCTGAGAACATTGGATTTCATTGTTTAAGCCTTGAAGGAAATATAAGTTTACGTTACGAAAATGCATTGCTTACAGAACACGTATTTGGTGACTTAATTCTCAAATTTACTCCTGAGTTTTGTTTTACAAAACATATTCCAATGTGTTTTTAATTCAACCAGAAAATCCTTTTAAAAGTCTTTAAAGCTGCATTCTTACAGATTGAACGTTTTGGCAACTTTTTTTTGTCTTGGAACGAGCTATTTTTTTTTTGCGAAAATCCATGGAAACCAGTTATTCAAGATTGCTGACAAAAAAATAAGATCGCAGATTTTTATATTTAATTTCAAAAAATGATGTTTTATGAATTTTTCTTAAACCGTTAGTAACGGTTTAAGCCACAAAACATTAAATTTCGAACGGAAATATGAAAATCTACGATCTGATTTTTTGTCAGCAATCTTATATCATTGGTTTACAAATACCTTCGCAAAATATGTGCCCTTTCCAAGACAAAACAATGACAGAAAACCCCATTTCATTTTTCGGGTGGTGATTAAAAACTGAATGCATATTTAAGTGTTAGTTTCTCTTTGAAGAACATAGTTTCATGACCAACTGTGTCATTTCTAAACTTGTGTACAGTTACAATCAGTATAACTCTGAATAAATGAAAGATGGCAGAATAATGCTGAGTAAGTTAATGCAAATATTAAAATTGCAGTAAAGCCAAAACTCTTTGATAGACAGTTTTGAATACTGCAAATAATCTTAGTACTCCAATTCATTGAACAATTTTGAGTCTGTTTTGTTTAGCATTTTACAGTTCAGGGTCAGTTGTTTATGAGACATTTGTGTTGTTCATCACAGAGTTTCTGTAGAGAGTCCTCTAAGTCCGTAATATCATATATATTGGCAAGTAGATAAGGCCGTATCCAGATTGCATTGTTGTGTTATACACACATTACAGAGAAAATGATGGGTTCCATTTAGTCCGTCATCAATGGTTTAAGTAGAAAATATGATTCACTGTTTTACCTCAGAGGATAAGTTTTAATGAAAGCGACATTACGTTGCTAATAACTTTATCAAAAGAGAAAAGGTTCAGTTTAAAGAAAAGATGAATAACGTTAATAAAAAAATGTTGATTGTGGTTTTTCAATTTTGGTTTATGCTGCATCAAAAATGTATTCCTGTTATCGAAATATTTACAATATCTATAAACTGTATTTAGATAATTTCAGGCATTTTGTTATATTTAACAATAGAGCGTCTTAGAGCTGTCATTATTGTAAGGGTTGAGTTGGATCCTGTTGACCGTTTTTTAACAATTTGATTTTCTTGCAAGGCAGTCTTTTTCAGGTTATATAATTCTAATGGATTCTGCAATACATTAAGATGTTATTACTCAGTAAAGCAATAGTAAATGAAAACACGTTTAAATATTTCATTGATGGAGGCAGCCAACATGTAGGTTGCATGCCTTCAATAGACATATAATTACGGTTACATTATTCCCTGAGGAATGTCTGCATGACATAATTTACTAAAACTATATCAGTTCCAATACATTATGCTATTCAGACATTCATCAGGATAGAATTCTCATATTGGAAAAGCTCTTTGGCTAAATTTGTCATAATAACTATTACTTCGGGGATATTTGATTTTCATACCATTTTGATGTCATAAAACGTATAAAACTGTTTTAAACAACATGTTTAAAAGATATATGAAGTGGGAAGTTGATATTTCGGAGAACAATACTGAAATATGTTGACCCTGTTATACTAAACAAAACCAGGCTTTCATTTCTGCAGCCATTGACATTTGCCAAGGTATACGTTTCGGTTAAAAAATTAACCTGAATTTTTGATGCGCATTTATTAAAAAAGGGTTAGGCCGCAAATAAATGAGGAAGCCACGCTTTGAGAAGTTCACAGAAAATATAAAATGTTCTCTTGTTTAAGTGCTCAGATGTTTCTTCTTTCCATTCAACTGTTTAACGCGGATTTCTGTGGTAAATAATCAAAAATGACCCGGAAAATTGTCGTATAGCAAAGTTACCAGATGAGTGGCCATCTCAAGTGTAGTATTTAGGACAATAACGCATTGTAACAAGAAGATGATACATTTATACCCGCAATGTTTTGTAGACACGTCTGGTAACTCGTATTTATACCTACGAATGAAGTTTATTCATGATACCTTTGGGTATACCTTAATTCCTGATTGGCTAAATCGTTTTCAGTATTTTTTTTCTTTTAATGGTGTTTTATTCTTTAAATTGAAACAAATGTCCTGCCCAGAAACTCTTGTCATCCAAATGTATTTTTGTGTCCCTTTGCTAGCACATATTGTCAAAAGACAAGCATAAAAGATATGATTGAGATTATTCAGCAAAGAATATCCTAATTCAGAACAAATTTTGAATTAATGGTGCGCGCACCCCTTGATAAGTTATCTGCAAAACTGTATTATCTATAGGAAAATATACAAACACCATTAAATTAATTTTAGAAATGCAGCATCACAGTCATGTCACCCTATTGGGGGTCTTATGTCTGGTATTCGAATAACATAAAAAAATATTGGTTGATGGATATGCAATTTGTCTTTTATGATGCACATTGATGAAAATCAATTAACTGACTTAATCCAAAAGGAAACAGAATTTCTTTTTTAACTTAAATATGAATAGATTGCTAATGCTTGTATAATTTAGATAAACCTATAATGCTATTAATGTAAAGTATTTTCATAATTATTATGCACTAACCGTTAAGTTTTAAGAAACACCCAATAGGAGAGGCAGGCCTTTTTGGTTGTAAAATCTATACTTGGGCTGCGAAGCCTGGAATTGTTTGCTGATGGAATGACTAAGCGAAACGATAGTAAATAAAACATAATAGATCGTCCATTGACGGGGGCTGCCAACAGCAAATTCCCCCGCGCAAATTCCATGCCATAACATTGGAAGTATTACTCATTTTTGAAATGGGCCTAGAAATAAACGAGTTTCAGTAAGTAGCGAAATAATATCCATGTTGAAATATTTGCTAATTTTGGCATAATAACCACAAGACTTCCTAGCAAGTTGCATTTGCCATGAAAAACGAAGTATAATTTGTAAGGTAATGGGTAAGGAAAACGAATAATCCCAGTTAATTATGAATAGCCTGGAATATTTCAAGAAGGAATGACTCATTACAATATTGCTGAGTAAAAAAAATCATCAATTGCTTGAGGCTGCCAACCTGCGAAAAAGTTCACATGTTGAAAAAGGTCATTCGCTGAAATTACAATAATACAATACTTTTTGTACCATTTTGATGTTACAAAAAGGATTAAATAGCTTGTTTACAAGGCATATGTTGTAAAATAAAAACCTTTCCTGTGAAAAAGAAATCATACTCCAAAGATTGCAATACGTCAAAAAAATCGATGACACTTTCTTATTAGGATATATTAGTTAAAGCAGTACTTTTACCGTTGTGCGTGTTTATTAAAAAATGTAAGACCGCTTAAATACATCCCCATAAGTGATGTGTATAAATAAGTAAGCACCGCTGTAAAGAAACACAAAGAAAATACAAAACGTCAACAAGTGGCTTTCAAATGTCAAGATTTTTTTTTCCATTTTAGTATATTCCGGGGATTTATCAGGAAATCACAAAATATGATACATGTAACACTGTAAAACGATATATAGCCGATTCGATACATGCGTATTAGTCTCTAGTGAAGTATTTTGGACCGTGCCATCTTGGATCTAGAACACCATAAATGTTTTGTACACACATTGAGTATCTCGTATGGCCACCCAAAATGAAAATCGTTCGTAATACCTTTAAGACACACTGTCTAACTGTCTATATTCCTTAATGGCTAAGAATATTTAAGTATATATCATTTTAATGTTGTTTAATTAGTATAGTGGTACTTACCATGTCAACAATCCCTTGTTCACAAAATGTATACTGTACTGTACATTGTTTTTGAAAATATAGGACAATAAGAATTGAGTCATTCTTTTGTAAAAAAGAATATACCATACACATTTAAAAATTCCAGGGTAAGATGGAATGGATTTTTTTTACTATCAACGGCGATAAGAAAAGTAATTAAAGCATAAGACAGTTTGTCTTTCTCTTGTTCTAGATTGCCATAAAACATTTCTTGGACGAATATGGGATTTAACTTGCACTTAACAGCTGACATAATGATACATTATACACGATGCTTTGGTTTATTTGGACTTCATGAGCTTCCTTGTGGCGTAGGATGCCTTCCGTCATGAGTGTTGGATCTTTAATCAGTCTGTTAGCTGGAGGTGTCACTGCTTTGCTTATCCATCTACTTTCCATAATCATTCAAAATATTGTGCAGATTTTCTTTTCTTAAAACTTAGACAAAGGGTTTTAATTGATTTATTTTGTTTCATTTTCCTACAAATCGTACAAAAGGGAAGATATATCAGGCACAATGGAAGATTTTTTTTATAGAGTTTTGTGTACACTATATCATAACATTGGTAAGTAGATATGACCATCTAATGATCCCAAGGCGTAGTATCGCTCTGGTTATGGTGACAAAACTTATATGTATTTATACAAATATTACTTTTTACTATTATATTCAAGTTGTGTATTGAAATGTACAAGGTATCAAACAGTTACTATTGTTTGCCTTAATGGATCTTCCATGCTTAGTTCATAATCTCTTATCGAAACTCAGATTGCATTCATGTATTTATTTATAGTTAATTAACCAATTTAGTTGTTCTATTAGACTAAGTAACACCTCTTGTCGTTCTATATGTTCAGAATGCATTTTAGGAAACATGTATTCCATATGGACTTCTATTAGCTGTTTAAACACTCTAAATATGTCTTCGAAAGTGTCAGGTGTTTTCTTGTCAGACTGCATTGTTGTAGAAGAAAATATTATTGCAATGAAATTTAATTTATACTACAGTTTTTTACTCAAACATCTCAAACGCAAGATTTCTAAATACCAATATATAAATGTGAAAGATACGAATTATTCTTATGTAACATCAGATTGCGTTTTAAATAAATATTATGTTAAATGTTGTTCACTTCAAATACTGTTTCTAATACGCAATTACAGAAAATTGCATTCACTGCGTAAGCAAGAACTCATTATGCAACTGAAATAGCATTGATTTAATTATACATCATTGAGAACAAAAGGGCAACATGTTTTCAAGATTTCTCCTCAAGGATTCGAAGTTTTTCTTCAAAAATCTATACAACAGTTTGAAATAAAGACGTCATTTTAGACATGTTTTTAAAATTGAGTTAAACGCTTTTGGGGTTTATGGCCATATCATTCTGATTTGATGCTAAAAATGTTCCTCTACAATAGAAGTAATGCATTTTATGTCATTGTAAAGGTATATATCTATGAAAAACAATTGATTAGAAAGACGATAACATGACAACAAATTAGGAGTGATATACATTAAATATTCACATGTACACAACTCTACTTACAAATTTTGATATAATAGTTTGAACACTACTTTAAAGGAAGTTTCTGAATTAGATATTCGATTATGCTACAATACCAATATTAACCATGCAATGTGTTTTATAGTGGCCAAACCATTGGACCAAACCTAAACGGCTGCCTAACAACGGGAGGGCGACCAATACATCCTGATAAAGAGTGTTTAATCTCAAGATAATCAGCTGGATATGTCTGTTGTCATTAGCATAATTGGTATGCAAATTTCAACATGCTAACTGGTTTGGTTTTAAATGACGTTGTATGCTTGCATCCTCCTGAAATAATTTTAACACGCCCTTTGAATTAAAAACGAAAAGTTGATGCTATATATTTATTTTTCCTTATTTTGACCACATTAACGATAATATGTAAAAAGTATTAATTAAAGATATAAAATAAAATTAGGTGCAAATATATTTATTCGAAATATAAAAGGTAGTTCAGGTAACTATAACCATCATAGGAGTGACAAGGGTTCCTAACGATATCATATTTGAAAGGGTCTGCAATTCGAAGACACGTTATGACGTCACGTGAAAAGGCGACGTCAGATTGTAATATGTTTCAATGCCGTCCTATAGAAGGTCACGTGATCAAAAAGGACCAGCCAACATTATTATTGTAAAATAAAACTCTAAAATATATGTTTGACAAAGTACAACTTTTATCAACAAACAATTGTACTAACTGATTAAATGAAAAAGAAACATCAATATACAAAACAAATATGCCTTATACCGTTAAAACAAACCTTTGGACACATTAAATGGGTATTTGATAACTTTTCCCCAAACTCGTAGGCTACAGGTTCTCATAGCTTGGTTTACGTACCTTAAGACCCGATTCATCAAAGCTCAGATAAAAATATATTCAATGACAATTCATTACATTTAAAAGCATGCATGCTATAATGAAGAAACTGTACGTAACGCGACTATGCAATAACCATGGCCGTATAATTGTCTTTTTCTTCTAATTAATATATTTAAACTTGCAATTGAAATATTCGTTGAAAATAACGGTGTATGTATGATTATTTTGTTTAAAGATATTTAAACGAATTACTTCTTAGATATATATGAAAAGTATAAGTATATGAAGCAATATCATACTAATTACATTTGGAAAGTTACGTTAAATGGAAGTTTTGTATTGACGTTGTGCGCGTTAACGTAAACTCTACATCCGGTTTAGTGTTAAGTTTGATGTTGAATGATTATAATTGAATTTAGGTAAGATAAATAAAAAGATGGAAACTGAATATCCAAGCTTGTAATAAATCAGAGTCATTGTTCAATATGCGGAGCATCACTTCATAAATATAATCATTTTAATGAATGGACTGAATATTTGAAGCCAAATTGCTCCTGATTGCTACAAGAATTCCGTCTGCTTTTCTTCCAGGTTCCCCATTCATAGATCGGTTGAAAATACCACTGCTAATTGAATGACGTCTTGACGAACCTGTTTCTTCTCCATTCTCTTTATCTGCTGATTGATGAGCTGAGGAGATATTGAGAACAGTTCAGTCGCGCTGGGCTTATCAGTCAATTCATGTGAAAGCCGCGCTAATGTTCCAAATATAAAAAAACACCTGCTGATTCAGCTAAGACCGCCGGACATCTTGCAATTATCGTTATAACACAATGAATGGTATGTCTTAAATAATAACCTGTTAAATAAAACAAACAGTTAAAAAGTTAAAGGTTTATAAAGCATTTTAGCACCGGTTTAATCGGTGTCAATACCTATAAAAGGGTTTGCTGCATATTAAGAAAACGTGGCTGTTGAAAATATATAGCAAAATTAAAATGTTATAAATGCAAGAAGACATGCTTAAAAGTTACGATTCTTAAGCAGTCCGTTTCTTCTCGAATCTCGTGCTTTTCCTGCAGCAAATAATGGTTGCCAAACAAGTGCTTGGTTTGAAAACACTGCTGCAATACAGTCCTGAAAGTCAACCCGTAAAGCAGGGATAATGTGACAAGAAAGCAATACCAGTGTTTAGCCGGAGTTAAGGTGAAGTTTGCACTTATCTAAACTGTTTAAAGTGTGTAAATATTTGATATGGAAAGAGAGGCTGTGGCACAATTATCTCTGCTAGATTGGACAAGAGCTTAATACCAGGCATGTCAATTGAGCTTAGCTGCATTAATACTACCAGACATGTCAATTAACAACGAAATAATCAACTTAAATAAATCTCTGACCAGAACAAAAAATAACAAAAATTTCTACATTCTTCAAATGAACTTTTGAACAATGAGGAAAGTTTAAACAAAATTAACGTACGTCTATTCAGGAGGGTAAGTGCATATGGCAGGTGCACGCTTATTCACAGTAAACGTTACTTCGTTCAGACGAGAACTCACGGCGGCGCATCTTTACAGGAGCAGATGTCAATTAGCTTCAGAAGACACTTGGTATATTGTGAATGTAAAACTTGGATTGTTATACTCCAAATTGGCACAAACTGCAGTATGTTTGTTTAGAATTTCTGAGATCAGTAGGATGGCACACATTTTACAATGTACTCAGAGTATCTGCTAAATGGTTCTGGAATTGATATTATTATCATGTTTCCATGATATGCCTTTAATTAAGTTAAACATCCCATCAAAATCTAATCACTTACGTTGTACGAATTACAGGACGAAATGCTTTAAAGCCATGTTTGTTAAAAGGACGCTATATTCTTATTTTTGCACCATCTGCATTAGGTATTGGATGTAGCAGGTAATTAAACTTACATGTTTCACTCTTTTGACTTACAAAAACGGTTTTATTAATAGTGAACATAACAACAGTTACTGCACTTAACTAGTCTGGCAGTCTCTGTTTACTAAGCTTTGCTTTTAAAACTGCAAGGCATACCCAAAGATGCCTCAGAGCCTTATGGTGATAATTCGTATGTTTGACCTTTCAATGGATAGAGTTGAAATCTAAATTTCAAATAATTTAGATAATGTAAGTTCATGACATATACAAGACAACCTCATTAAATGACATTTAACTTTTTTTAAAAGATTATTTATGACTTTGAGTTTAACTAACTGATATGTTTTAAATAGCTAAACGTTAATACTAAGCAAACAATATGGTATTATTTTAATTCTTAGCAAGCTTCCTTCCAATCCAAACCAAGATTTAATCACTGCAAATACGACGTTGGTAACAAAATTAGTTTATTAGGAGTCTACTACCTTTTAGCAATACTATTGTAATACTAAAATTGGATGTTTTTTCGAAACACTCTATTTAAAGTCATTTCAAGCGTAAATACTCCCTTGGTAGTAAGATTACTTTTTAATAAATACGAAGGGCTTTCATTGAACCATTCACGTGAGCACTTAAGCCTTCAGCATTTTAGATGAACAAATATCTCAAGCTAAGGGTTTTCAGCACTGACATTTTAAAAGTTAAAAAATGGATGATTTAATTTTGAAATGCCGAACGTTGAGGAACGATTTTCATTCAGCATTTGGCTTGATGTTTCTGTTAATGGTAAATATAATTAAGCACTAAGTCTAAACATTAATCAACCCGACCTCTTAAATCAGTTTGAATGCTTTCTTCTATAAAATACAATGCAGAGTTTAATGGCAGTACATCCTTCCCTGTATGCATATCCTATGTTTCAATATAGTTTTCGATTAAATCATTCCTATTTCGTTCATCACATCGACAAGAAATAAAATTATACAAATGATTTAAAAACCAAAATGTATGTGACGACGTTCATGTATTACATGTTTCAGTACTGTGCATGAATTTCATGCCGACAATACTAAGAACGAGTACACATTGAAGGTACCGATTTAACGGTGCATGGATATTCTAAAACATTTGGGGGTTTTTTTCAAAAGAATAAGAAATGTTTTAGTCAACACCTTGATGTTTTACTTTTAATTGGCATCATTCTAACTGCTCATGCAATGGTTGTTTCCTTCACACTCTCAATCAGGTTTTCATTTTTCGTTAATATAACAGGATTGTTCTCATACAACATTTTAACTTAGCGTTCCTTACGCCAATAACGCTCATTTGTTACTGCATGTTCAGGGTTTGCGCTTAGCTGAATGCAAAGTAATTGGCAGTAAACATGGATGATATAGACGAGATTTAAAGGGTTCTATACATAACAATACTAATGTTCTTTATTCTTTATTCTCAAAATTGTGTCTGCGCTTTGATTTTACAAAACATATGCAGGGTCTTATAACTTATATATTATATTATATTATATAAATTATTTCATCTTTTTTTAAGAACTGTTTATCTTGTTTTAGAATGTCTGGACATTCAAAGTGAGAATTCCTATGCAATTACATAAATATGCAACTCGTATGCACCAGTAAAAAATAGGGAAAATGACAGGAAAAACCTCCCATATCATTTTTTCTAGTGCTAATTTAAAACAGAATGCATGGTATAGTGTGTGTTACTGCTATTTAGAACTTAGTTTCGATGACTTACATTGTTTTTTCTACCTTGTTGTACATTTACAATCAGTATAACAGTAAATAAACGATAATAAAATAATGTTGAGTAAGATAATGCAAAAAATAAATCTTAAGCAAAGCCAGATATTTTTTAAAATACAGTTTCGGATATTGTTCATAATCTCAGTTCTCCAATTCATTGAATATTTCTGAGTCCGTATTTTGGAATTTGACAGTACAGGGTCACTTGTTTATGAGACAAGCGTGCAGTAATTCATCCTAGAGATTCTGTACAGCGTCCTCTAAGGCCGTAATATCATTGATATTGGCAATAAGATAAGACCCTATTCCGATTGTGTTATAAGAAACAATCCAAAGAAAAATGATTGGCTCCAATTATTTCGTCATCAATGTTTTCCGCAGAAAATATGATTCACTGTTTTTCCCTCAGAGGATAAGTTTTCCTGAAAACAATATTACAAACGTTCCTGAAAACTTTATAAAATGAGGCAAAGGTTCAGTTAGAAGGAAAAGCTATGAACGTCAGTGAAACAAATCATTGAGAGTTCACTGTGTTTTTGTTTATATAATCGATTTAAATTTATGCTTCATCAAACATGCACTTCTGTTTAATTAACAATTGTTTTTTTTGCTTGAGAGCCTGTATCAGATTACATACTTCTGATGGATTCTGGAATATATTAAGATGTTATGACTCAGTGAAACAATAGTAAATGAAAACCCATTACATCTTTTATTGATGGCGGCTGCCAACTTGCAGGATGCATGCCATTCCATGAACATTGATTACATTTACATTATTTTCTGAATAATGTTTGCATGGCATAATTTACTGAAATTCTTTCAGTTCCAATAAAATACGTCATTCAGACATTCTTCGGGAAATGATGTCCATGTTGGACAAGCTCATTCGCTAAACTTGTAAAAATAACCATTACTTTGAGGATATCTTTTACCATGTTGATGTAAAAAACGTATATAAAATGTTTCAAAAAGCATGTTTACAAAAGATATGTTGTAAGATTAGAACCCATTCCATAGGATATATCGGAATATGTTTTAGTTACCAAAACAGGTTCTTTTTTCTATCGTCATTGACATTTGTCAAAGTGAACGTTTCAGTCAAAATTGTACAGAAGGGTTAGGCCTTGTAGTGATGTAAATAAAAAAGGAAGCCACGCTAAAGAAAATCACAGAAAATGCAAAATTTCCACTTGTCTCGTATGGCTTTTAAGTGTTCAGATATGTTGTTTTCTTTTCCACTCTATTATTTTACGCGGATTTCTCAGGAAGGTTATGAAATCTGACACATGTGACCGGGAAAATTGTAATATAGCAGACTTACCACATGAGTGGGGATCTCAAGTGTAGTATGCTGGACAATTACGCCTTGGAACAAAACAAAATACATTTACATCCTCAATGTTCGTACACATATCTGGTAACTCGCCTGATACCGCGGACTGGGTTCGTTTGTATTACCTTTGGACCGTTAACCTATATGCATTTGCTAAGATTTTGTTAGTAACCTTTTTGAATGGTGTTCTACTATATAGTGGTACAAATGTCCTGTCATTAACCCCTTGTCATGCAAATGAAAATTTATTGTACCATTTCTAACAAATATTGCCAATGGATTAGCATAAAAGGATTCCATTGACATTATGCAGCAATGTATATCATCATTCAAAACAAAATCTTAGTTGATGGCACGCATGCCACTTGGTATGTTTTCTACACAAATATACGAGAACATAAATATTTTTATATATTTTCAGAAATGCAACATATCATTCTCGTCACCCTATTGGAATCTTTATGGCAATCATTGACGACAAGGCAATTATTGAAATCTGAAAACAGTAAGTGTTATGCTCGTATTAGAATGCCATGACAGGGGATGAACATGGGATTTTTCTCTTACGATGCACTACTTTATTTCGTATGTTATTTATTGGGTTTCTTGTTCAGTAAAGGTTTGATTTTAAGCTCATAGTAACATGTTTGACTGATTGTCTCGTCCTATGGTTTCCATTATCACTCAAATATTGTACCTATTTATGAGGTGTCAGACGAAAAAGCGTATATATGATCCATTATAAGTCTTCTATGATATATGCTTAGAAATACGGTTAAAAATTACATACTCAGTTCAACTTTTTAATTACATGAAACTTTCCATTTTGCAGCAATGTCAAGACCTCTTATAGAGTGTGTTAAATATAAATATACTTTTCTAGGTCTCAGTTTTAAAGATATCTTGAGCAGAAAAACGATAAATACTATGTGTGACAAAAGGAGAAGTTATTTATCAAAGAAGTTGGGTACAGACAACATCCTTATAAGTACTTTATTTTATTTATTTTTTTTTTTGGGGGGGGGGGGTTTGGTTGTTTTTGTTTCAGGTTGTATTTAACAAGGCATGCAACAATTTCAATTGTTTGGCTAAATGTAACTTCCATGAACATTTGTCCTATTGTTGTACAGATTGCACTTATTTTTATCATATAATCCCTTATCTGTCCTTCAACATAAAATTTCATGCAACAAATTCTAACATCCAGAATACATAAGTGTGTTCCAAAATAGATCCACTACTAAATACGCATATCTTTTATACAGCTGTGTGTGATCAAAGTATGATCTTGTACTGTTCTATCAGGAGAACTGCTTTTGGAAAACTATACTTTGCAGACGAACAGTTATCGTTTTCGTTGACTAAAACAACTCCAAGTTAGGAAATGTATGCCTTTTATATACTAAACTGGCGTCATTCTAAGATGACTGAATGTATTTTCGGTGAAGCGTGCTTTCCCAGATGGTGACTCCTCTACGTTTACCAACCAGCCTTAGTCAGTTTATAAGCAACTGATTTTTCTTTTATCTTGACATATTGTAGGAGAAGTTAAAATATGTTTGCATGCTTATTTAATAAAATAAAGAATTTTGTAGGTCCACATCCCTGAAAAGTAGTATCTAAGATACCGATATTTTATTGCGAAGTAGTCTGTTTCATCATATTGTTCATCATAATGAGTTTAACGATTTTCGTTGAATAATGTTTACTTCAAACACTTTTTCCAAAATGCATTTACAGATCATTTAATGTAATTAAACAGGGATTCGTTAACGCAATTGGTTAAGTTGGCAAAGTTCACGTTTGGTGGATTAATTTTCCCATGTTTGACATTGAAAACAAAAGGGTTTGATAGATTTCCCCTCCTGGTGTCGATATTTTTCTCAAATTGTCTAGCCATCATTACATGTAAGAAAAAAAATGTGAGTTTAAATGTATAAGAATTGCGATAAATGATGTGGGGTTTGATGGCTTTATCAACCTGCTTTGATAATGAAATTGTTCCACTCAAATAGAATAAATAGGTTTTATGTTATCGTAAACGTACATGTCTGTTAAAACGATTTGAAAGACACTTACATGTAAACAGTCTTAATCATCATTAAATGTTAACAATGACATAAATCTGCATAAAATTTCTAAATATCATATTAAGATAACTGTTGGGAAAAGTTGCTCTTCAAAAGTCTTTTTCGGTGTATATATTTGTGTATCATATACCGACACACTATATATGCGAGTCTTTAGGCTTTGAAAGTATTGATGGTGGTATATAAATTAATTTGGGTACTATTAATAAAATGATGGTAAACACAGACCCAAGTCATGGCAAATCAAATATTAAACGAGAGACATGCGTATTTACTAGGCAACAAACAAAGACCAACTTTGTTTTCTCATGAAAGTTTACTCTTACATAATTTGTCCAGCTTAAAATGAATCCAAATCATCTTTCAGTATGTAGAACATAACTTGCTTAAAATAGTCATGAATGGAGCCATCGATTGCACCTGATTTCAACGGTAATACAGTCAACCGGCGGATTTGAGAGCTATAGACATTCGATTTACCTATTTGTAAACCTGGGAGTAAATACCTCTGAGTATTTGCCAAATCTGACTTGTTGTCTGCTGATTGATGAGCAGAAGTGATTTTAAGAACAGTTAAGCCCCACTGGGTTAATCAGTTTATCCCTGTTAAAGCCATATTTACAACCCAGCAGGAATAATCCCTCACTATATGAAAAATGCAAGATATAAGAAACACCTGCTGATTTAGCGAAAACCTCTTGGCATCTAACAGAAGTGATGGCGCAAGACGTTTTTCACCTTGTAAAACACGGTTCGTATGGTCAAAAGTGGAGTAAAACACGTTGCCTTATCTGGCATTTATCAATATGTCTATGTGAGACACAGTAATTAATTTTAATGAACAGTAGACGTATCTGAATGTCGTAAATAAAGGTATCGGTGGTATATTTTCCAGGCAGTTAACTTATTTAACATGTATTCAAAGAAGAGAAAATAATAAAAGACATCGAACACACTTCAAATTATGCATTTAGGTAAAATAAACATATACTTGAAAGTAAACGGTTTACAAAGTATTATTTTACGACGGTTTAAAAACTGTTAATAACTACAAAAGGGCTGCGGACAAAATATAGAAGCATTAAAATGTTCTTTGAGCTAGAAGACATGTTTAAAAGATAAGATTTTCTAAATAAGTCCGGGTTTTTTCTGGAAATTCTTGCTTTGCCTGCTTCAAATTTTGGCAGCCGAATACATCATTTGAAAACACTGTTAGGTGACAGTCCTCAAATAAGGGTTTTATAGCTGGGAGAATGCGACTTGAAATAACAAAGTACCAGTGTTTAGCCGGCAACAATGAAATCTATGCAGTAATTACTCCCGTATCCGCTACATGAAATCTGAAGATGTGAGCTATTAACTTAAACCTGTATGACCAGAACACTAAACCTACATATCAATTAGTTTTGAAACTATAACCCTGCTTTTGAAACTGTGCAAAGATATGTGAACGAAGAAGAGGCTGTGGCACAATTGTCTATGCTTAGTTTGACCTTGTTAAAATATTGGCCATGTTAATGGACGTTAGCTGCATCAATGCATCCGACAGATGAATCAATATGTTTTACTTAATGGCTGTCTGAGAGGATATTTTATAATTGCAACCCATTTTGCTCCATTGACTTCAATTGATAGATGTGGCATTTGACAGATCGTTTTATGATTTATGCAATACTGACAAAGGCTACACCTGACGCCATACAATAATCTTGTAAAATAAATATCTTTGGTAGGAAAAGTGTTTGGTAATCGTTTAACTTGTCAATATAAGTTATAGAATCTGATTTAGCGGTCTTGCAAAAGAATGTTGAGATATGGCAACAGGCTAAACAGATATTTATACTTTCATGAAAACGAATATTCTTACACCATACATGCTGTAGGAGTCATTCACAGTTCGTTAAGGTTTAGGAACAATCAAAGGCTACAAACATATATCAACAGAATATCGATTACTTTACTTCAAGATTCATTAATGTGTTTTCCTATATCTTGTTATGACAAGTTTCAATTTCATCCTTAGCTTAATGGTATTGGTAAGAATTCAAGACCCAGTTAATGTCCAGACATGACTAAAAATATCCTTATATAGAGGATAGTTATTGTAAGTGTTCTGACAATTTTATCACGAATCAAAAGTTCATGTTAACCAGGAATGTAAACAAATAAGAAGAACATGTTTATTTTTTATTGAAACTATATCGAAATAGATTGGTTTCCCGGACCTTTTTATCCTTGTCTTTAAACTGAGCTCTTCAGTCACCGGTAACACTTGTAATCATTTTAAAATTGCATGAAAACTAATCCCTAATGGGAAAACCAGTGCACCAGTTTTTTTCTGCTCAATTTATTGCAAAGTAAATGGAACCAATAAATTTCATTAGCTTTTATGTAAAAACACAGCAATGCAATCGGGATATTGTCCTGTCTTCTTACTAACATCAATGATACTGAAGCAAAAGAGGAAATTATGTTAAAAACTCACTGATGAATTACTAGTCCTTTGTCTAATAAATAACTGAATGTTGAACCTAAAGAAACCAATTGTTTTCATTGCAATCAATACGACGTTTAACTGAGATTATTCGCATTAACCAACACTGTCTTTTTCGCTGCATTTTTTAATAATAATCGTAAATAGATAACTCAGCGACTGTACGGACTGTGGAACAATTAAGAAATGATATAGGAACTTACTAAACCTAAGCATTGTTAAGACCATTGATACACGCTCGAACAACTAAAAACACCGATGTTCAATTCTAAATCAAAACCAAAACAACACAAATGAACACATTTGTTTTCCTGTTACTTTCCAATTTTGAACTATTACATACATTTATCAGTTTCATAAAACATCTGTTTGCATTAAGGTGTTTTATAAGTCAATCTTAAACAGCCCCCGGTGATGCTTAACAAGACAATTATAAAAGACTTTTACTGTATGAATTAAATGAATTAAAATCTATCCTGTTTTATGTTTTGGGATGACGAAACGAAGAGAAAATTTTGAGAATAAGTTGTCAGATTTATCAAGTTTGATCACGTTAACATATCTATTATTCCAATAGCTGCAAAGTGCAATCCCATGTTCCCAAAAATGTTTGATGGCATTTTAAGACCAGAAACAATAACTTTACTTCCTTCTGTTTCAATAAAGTTGTCGTCAAATCCAATTGTAGCGACGTCTTATTTGTGTGCTTTCTTAATGCAATTCATGATCTATTTTGTTCCAAGAAAACCATGACTCATTTTTGAATGTCCTTAATATTTCTTGAAACATAGAGAGATCATTCATAGTCGGAATTCAAGCGCCACTTTAAATGTGAGAAATTTGGTTTAATTATGTTGATTGCATTATCTGCTTACACTTTATTTGCAAGTTATTTACAAAAATGGACCAAAACACACGGTAAAATTTTGTAAGAAATTTTGTGATATATTTTGAAGAAAGTTTAATATCGTATACTGGAGGCTTATGGTCAGGATTTGCTATTTTGTTTCATGAAAAAAATGTTATGGAATCTTGTTTGACATACCGAACAGTAATCGAAAGTATATTCATGTAGTCTCCGGTATAGTATTGGATCATTCTCCTTCTTTCCCAGTTCAAATTGCCCTCAAGAAATTGTATACTTCATATCTACATCTCCTCATTTCTTGCAAAACTACCTAATAATTCTTGCTAACTTCTCTGAGAATACAATGGTTTAATACTAATATGTGCTCAAAGCGAAATTCTGTCTTATGTTCTTTTTAACAGTGTAATGTAATTGGCTATGCATATTTGCCAAACTCTTCTTGCATTTTATAATATTCAACATAATTTATACAGTTAGTATATTAAAACGACTGCCTGCGTTTGTTGCCAACAGTAACTTTCATTGGTCGCGAAAATACATTACTTTTCCCCCTACCTGCAATAATAGTTGTGTTGCATACACCGGTCAGTGGCTTTACAATAGCACATGGTTATAGTTTAATGTACTTACGTTAAACTCTCTTAATTATGTCATTCCATTTAGTTATTTCACGTTGTAATTGAAACACGGAAGTAAAACAGTTTGTTTTGGGGCGGCCTCTTTTACTTGAAATAATCTCTATTCGTAAAACATGCTTTATAGGTAAAATGCTATACCTGTGTAATACAAGGTTACGTTAAACCATACTTTAAGTTGTTTACGTCACGGTGGATCACGTTAACGTGACCGGGGTACGTATCATAGGGATTTCGTCCGGATTCCGTACGTGGCACAAGATTTGATGTGGCGGAGGACTACAATCTACGGATTTTCCGCACGGCTCCTGATTGGATGAGATTGGCCATTTTGGATTTTCCGGGTTTCTGATTGGTTTTGGGGCAAATGATTGACATGACCTCATCACCAAGTATCAAGGCGCGGTAAAGTATAAATACAAGACCGCGCAGCAGTCGCCAGCTTTCACAACTTTTCGGCCATATTGGAAACTTTAAAAATCTTCACTTTTTCAAATCTTTTCAAACAAGTTTATTTAACAAGAAAGAGAGCCACCCTGCAGCAATGAAAATATTATAAAATATAATTATAGATAATAGATAAAAGGAACGTTATCATTAAAAGAACATTTACTCTTTAACCAAAGTAATATTATTACAGTATCTTATTTGCAAGGATTGATATTTATTTATGAGTAAATAAAAGTTATTACACATGTCACGATCGTTGGTCCTGTATCTAGTAAATTTAAATGTCAACTGGAGCATCTGCTGTCCGTTACGCATGAAATAAGGTAAACAACAAATCGATCGTATAAATTGAGTCGTCTACGTAAGGATTCACGTTACAAAGTGTATCTTTGTAGTTTACATTGTTGTATTCTTCCATCCGGATCAAATTTACAGTACGCGTTGGTGCGACTTCCTAAACAGCAGCAAATGGATTTTTTTTAAATATTGAGTATCCATTGTTTCCTAGGGTTTTGTATGAGACTCAAATTATAGTTTTATAAATCTAGATATTACTTCTAAATGTCTCCTTTTTATGTTTGAAATGAAATAATAGAACTAACAGAGATTATTTCAGCAAACATTAATTATGAACATCATAGTCCCTTTGTAATTTTATCACGCTGCTAAAGGCGATAAGCAGCCGAACCCCATTGCTCAATTTTCCAGGGACCAGTGAAGAATACCTTGAGCATCGGAACATTGGAGTCAAGCGGGAATGCTAACCTACAGTAGAAAGAAATCGGTCCTTTTTATCCCGTTTGAGCCAACAAGAAATTCGAGCCATGCAGGTTTGAGACAATTGGTTTTGTCTGTATTACAACTGGAAGGTTATTTTGGAAGCCGGGTTTCTTCCCAAACGAAGTGAGCGGTATTTACATTTACGGGGTTTTAAATATTTCTGAAGGTTTTGGGACTAACCGATGTTTTTCGTTCAATAAAGAGCCTTTATCGAAGAAGTAATTCCCCTAAGCCGCCAATCATGGTCAATGTCGTTTGATAGTGCTTTTAGTGCTTATCATATGTTAATGATAAGTTATGGTAAAAATGTTTTACATAAGTTACATTATTGGTGTCCTGATCTATGCATAAATAATCATGAATAAAAATCCTTACGTGTGGTTGTACTTACCAGAACAAGGGAATATTTTGCATATATATGCCTTATGCTAAGAGGTCATGCTGCGAAGAGCGGAGTATTGAAATGATTTTCGTCTGGTCTGTTGCATAATTCGATTGAAAATAATTTGAGTACTGTATTACTATAACATGTATCATTCTGTCAGTTCTCTCAGAATTTTCTGGAGGGGCTTGCATTTTGATCAAATCGTTTGCTTCTATATCATGGCTGAAACCATGGGTTTCCACATTTAGAGTTCATGAAAACGATTCGACAATGTCTGTTATTAAATCTTGCCTTCCTAAGCACAATGCAAACATTATGTTATCTTGTTTTAGTAATATTTAGGGTAATGTGGCACAAAGGAAAGTGAACAATTTGATCCTTCTGACAATCAACGGTTTTAGTGTATCTTTAAAATTCACCCTGAATGATCAACCAATTTCTATTTTATTTCTCTGGTTTGTTGACGTAAACAGCTGCGAATTGAGAAAAAGCTACATTTTGTAGATAGACCTGTTGTCTTTCTCTTTTTTTTCGGAATGCATTTTGGGTGAAACGTGTATTCCCTAGATAACTTCTAGAAGATATTTAAAAAGTCTAAAAGGGTATTATAAAGCGTCTGTTTTGTCCTTTAAATTCTACAAAGTTAGCAAATAGGTTTGTCATGTTATTTAATTAAAGGAACATTTTTGTACTCCCACACTTCAGGAAAGTTAGATGCTTAGAAATCATTACTGAAAATTGCATTAAGTGCGTACCCAAAATTTCATACATACAACTGAAACTGCATCGATTTAATTACATTTCATCAAGGGATTTCTCCTCAAGGAGTTTTTCTTCAACTAGTCTTTTTACCGTTAAAAAGAACAATTAATTCCGGTAATGCTAGAACCATTATATAAAGTTGTGTGCAAAGATACATTACTTCATGCTCTTCTAAAACTCTTAAAGATAGTAAAATATAAGTGATCATTAAAAACAAAGTGATAATACAATGTCTATGTTTAATCGTTATGCGTATGAATTGATTTAATTGAATAAAAGTAAAATAATAAAAGGATATAAAGTAAATATCCATGCTTCTATTAAATCAGAGTCATTGTTCAATATGCGACAACGTTATAACACGTTATTTTCCATCACTATGCATGCAATTCATGCCGACAATACTATGAACGAGTAATAACTGAAGGTACCTTTTTAACAGTTGGATGGACTTTCTGAATCTGAAACATATGTTTCCCTTTTTTAAATTTCAAAGTAAAATAGACCATTTTGTCAATAATATGATGTTTTCCTTTAAGTGGTATCCAACTAATTACACAAACATTGGTAGTTTCCTTCCAACTCTCAATCAGGCATTTTTTCTCTAATATAACAGCATTCTCCTCATACCACTTTTAACTTTAGCGATTCTTACGCTAATAACACGCATTTGTTAATGCATTTTCATGTTTGGCGCCTAGGTAAATGACCAAAAAATGGCAGAATACATTATTTACATAGATTGACGACATTTAAAGGGATCTATAAATACCAAGACCAATGCTCTTGGTTTCAGAGGTTGAGTATTTTATACGATGAATATTTTTTGATACGAAGTTTCGCATCCTCCGCAATCTATTTTTAGTAAAATAATGACATGTTCTTAGTATTTCAGGCATTTTTTATGCAACAGTCTCGAAAATTAAATAACAGCTAAATAATGAGTATAGAAAGGGCAGCCGTTCCTTTTTATATCGGCTTCAACAGCTTTTTGGCTTCGTATATACTTTTTTGGCGTATACACCTCCAACCGATAGCGGTATGTTACCCTCTTTAGCAAAGACTAATTGGAAGGGGATGTGGCAGGGAAAGACGTAATGTCGACGTATATACCAAATTGGTTCCGATTTGTCAGCAACTTAGCTAGTTCTATATTATTCCGTTGTCATATAAGATGAACAGGTGTTCAGATGAACATTGAGTAAGTCAACTAGATTCTTACACAAAAGTTTGATATAGTTTTTATAGGCAGAAAAATAAATCTTATACAAATGCAAATGGAGGATTATAACTGGGCGGAACTTCATAAATACCAAATCTGTATTTGTCAAGCAAAGAAGCTGTTCACGTTTTTAAGATGTTAATTTTGTCGAATAATAATTCAAGAACTACTTGTTTTGTCAAATAACAGTGCAGAACTATTCCATACTCTTATAAAACTGCCAAACCTGACCTTTTCAAATAGTCATACATCTTGTTTGCGTTTCCGTTCATTTTCGAGAGAGTTGGCAGATGACTTGAGAAGCATACACATGGCACTATCAATATTAATAAATTAAGCTGCTGTTTTTTTATAATCCATTCTTTTGCAGAACGCTTGGAAATGAGACATTTTTTCGGAAAAATAGAAAGAATGATATAATTAATTTAAAAGCAACGTAATACAGCCATTGGATATTTCTGGCATCACAAATGACGATAAAATAGTTAAGTTAGAAGAGAATTAAGTAAGTGTTTCGTGTCCTCGAATGCCATAACACATTTCTGAGAACATGGGATTTCATTTTTAAGCCGTAATAAGGAAATATAAGTTTACGGTACGAAATGCATTTCTGACTGAACACATATTTGTAGATTTAATTCTCAAAATTATCCCTGCATTTTGTTTTACAAAACATTATGCAAGGTGTTTTTATGTGAATCAGGTCATCCTTTTAAAATCCTTTAAGAGCTGTTTGGCTTATCATGTTTAAGAATATCTGAACATTCAATTTGAGATGAAGTTTTCAAATCATATGTACAAGTACAAAATTGGAAAATAACAAAAAAACAACTTCCCATTTCATTATTCTGGTGGTGATTAAACACTGAATGCCTGTTTAAGTGTAAGTGACTCTTTGAAGAACGTAGGTTCATGACCAACTGTGTCATTTCTAAAATTGGTACAGTTAAAATCAGTATACCTTTGACTAAATGAAAGATGACAGAATAATGCTGAGTAAGTTAATGCAAATATTAAAGTTGCAGCAAAGCCAAAACTATTTAATAGACAGTTTTGAATACTGCAAATTCTCCAATTCATTAAACATTTCTGATTCTGTTTTGTTTTGCATTTTACAGTTCAGGGTCAGTTGTTTATGAGACAAGAGTGTTGTAATTCATCACAGAGTTTCTGTAAAGAGTCCTCTAAGGCCGTAATATCATATATATTGAGAAGTAGAAAACGCCGTATCCCGATTGCATTGTTGTGTTATACATACAATTATGGGTTCCATTTAGTCCGTCATCAATGGTTTAAGCAGAAACTATGATTCATTGCTTCTTCCTTAGAGGAAACGTTTTAATGAAAGCAATATAATGTTGCTTAAAACTATATCCAATAAAGAAAAGGTTGAGTTTAAGAAAAGACGAAACGTCAGTAAAAAAATAAAATAATGTTGATTGTGGTTTTGTTTTTTTAATTAAGTTTGATTTATGCTGTATCAAAAATGTATTCCTGTTATCGAAATATTAACAATATCTATAAACTGTGTTGATATAATTTCAGGCATTGGCGTCTTAGAGCTGTCATTACGGTAAGGGTTGAGTTGGAACCTGTTGACCGTTTTTTAACAATTTGATTTTCTTACAAGAGAGCCTTTTTCAGGTTATATAATTCTAATGGATTCTGCAATACATTAAGATGTTATTACTCAGTGAAACAATAGTAAATGTAAACACATTTAAATCTTGATGGTGGCAGCCAACATGCAGGTTGCATGCCATTCCATAGACATATAATTACAGTTACATTATTTCCTGGAGAATGTCTGCATGACGTAAGTTAATGGAACTATTTCAGTACAATATTCATCAGGATATAATTCTCATATTGTAAAAGCTGATTTATACATTACTCTTAGGATATTTCATATCGTTTTGAAGTCATAAGCCGTATTCAACTGTTTTAAACAACATGTTCAAAAGATATATGAAGTGGGAAGTTGATATTTCGGGAAACAATACTGGAATATGTTGATAATAAACAAAACTAGGTTTTCATTTCTGCAGTCATTGACATTTACCAAGGTATATGTTTCAGTAAAAAATAACCTAAAAGACCTAGGCCACTTTAAAATTTTCCTGAAGTGATGAAAATAATGAGGAAGCCAAGCTATGAAAACGTTCACAGAAAATACAAAATGTCCTTGGTAAAATACTTGGGCTGCAAAGCCTGGGATAGTTTGCAGATGGAATGACTCAGCGAAACGATAGTAAATAAAACATAATAGATCGTCCATTGACGAAGGCTGCCAACAGCAAATTCCCCCGCGCAAGTTCCATGCAATAAAAGTGAAAGTATTATTGTTTTTTGGAATGGACCTAGAAATAAAAGAGTTTCAGTAAATAACGAAATAAAGCCATTATTGAAGGAATTAAAACCCATGTTGAATTGTTTTGCTAATTTTGGCATAATAACCACAAGATCTCCTAGCAAGTTGTATTTGCCATGAAAAACGAAGTATAACTTGTAAGGTAATGGGTAAGGAAAACGAATAGCCCCAGTGAATTATGAACAGCCTGGTATATTTCTAGACGGAAAAACTCAATACAATATTGCTGAGTAAAACAAAATCATCAATTGCTTGAGGCGGCCAACCTGCGAAAAAGTTCACATCTTGAAAAATATCATTCGAAGAAGTTGCAATAATACAATACTTTGAGGATGTTTTGTACCATTTTGATATTACAAAAAGGATTTAATAGCTTGTTAACAAGGCATATGTTGTAAGATTAAAACCTTTCCCGTGAAAAAGAAATCATACTCTAAGGACTGCAATACGTCAAAAAACTCGATGACACTTTCTTATTAGGATATATGAGTTTAAGCAGTACTTTAACCGTTGTGCGTGTTTTTTTATAAAAATGTAAGGCCGCTTAAATATATCCCCAAAAGTGATGTGTATAAATAAGTAAGCACCGCTGAGAAGAAACACATAGAAAATACAAAATGTCCACAAGTGGCCTTCAAATGTAAAGAGTATTTGTTTTCTTTCCTTTTTTGTATATTCCGGGGATTGATCAGGACATCACAAAATATGATACATGTTACACTGAAAAACGATATATAGCTGATTTGATAAATGCGTAATAATCTCAGGTGTAGTATTTAGGACCGTGCCGTCTTGGATCTAGAACACCATAAATGTTTTGTACACTCATTTAGTATCTCGCATTGTATCCCAAAATAGAATTCGTTCTTAAAACCTTTAGGACATACTGTCTATATTCCTTAAAAGCTAAGAATATTTCAGTATTTACCATTTGCATGGGATTTATTAGTACAGTGGTATTTGACATGTCATCAAACATTTGTTATAAAAATGTATACTCTATTGTCCATTGTTTCTGAAAATGTTACCAGAATATTAACAAAAATGAAAACATTAACGAAACCATTATTCAGGCAAGCATCTCATTATTCAAAACGTACTCTGACGTAATGGCACGCATGCCTCTTGCCATGTTTTCTGCAAGAATTGAGTCATTCTTTTGTGAAAACGAATAAACCATTTACAATATTCCATCGCAAGCTCGTCATCACCAGAATTTGAATTGATCCTTCTGACGACAACATGAAAATTATTTAAATCATAAGACAGAAAGTGTTTATCTTGTCCTAGAATGTCATATAACATTTCTTGGATGAATATGGGATTTTTCCTTGCACTTAACAGCTGCCGTAATGATATGCATTATACACTTGCTATGGTTTATGTGGACTTTCTTGTTGCGTAGGATGCCTTCTGTCTTGAGTTTTGGGTCTTTACACATGCTCGTAGCTTGATATGTCATTGCTGTGCTCTTCCATCTACTTTTCATAATGAAAATTATAGTTCAAAAGATTTTCAAGATTTTGTTTCGTTTTCCTACAAATCGTACAAAGGGGAAGCTACATCAAACACAATCAGAAGAAATTCTTTATAAAACTTTTCTGTACACAATATCATAAATGGTGTAAGTAGATATGACCATATAATGATCCCAAGGCGTAATATCGCTCTGTTTTGGTGACAAAACTTGAATATGTTTATACACATAATACCTATTACCGTTATATTCAAGTTGTGAATTACCAAACAGTAACTATTGCTTGCCTAAAGGGTTCTTCCATGAATATTTCATAATCTCCTGTAGCAGTTAAGATTTCATCCATGTAGTTTTTATGCTTAATAAACCAATTTATGTTCTATAAGTAACTCTGCTGTACCTAAATAATCATGTCGTTCATCATAAGCGTGTTCTAAAAGAGTAATTCTGTACTGCTCTTAAATCAATCTATACTCCAAAAACCCGCTATTGGAAAACTATTCCGGGCCAAATGAACAGTAATTGTGTTGATTGATGTAAACAACACCGAAATGGGAAACAGCTATCTTTTGTAGACAAGATAGTTGTCATTCTTTGTTCAGAATGTACTTTGGGGAAACAAGATATTCCCTAGGTACTTATATCAGCTGTTTAAACACTCTAAATTAGTCTTCGAAAGTGGCAGGTGTTTTCTTGTCAGTCTATATTGGTGTTGAAGAAAATATTTTTGCAATGTAATTTAATATATACTACAGTTTTGTACTCCCACATCTCAAACGCAAGATTTCTAGATATCAATATATAAATGTGAAAGATACGGATTAGTCTTATGTAATATCAGACTGCGTTTTAAAAAAAGTTAAATGTTGTTTACTTCAAATATTGTTTCCAATATGCAGTAACATAAAAGTTCCTTCACTGCGTAAAGAAGAACTCATTATGCAACTGAAACTGCATGGATTTAAATATACTTCAATGAGAACAAAAAGGAAATGTTTTCAAGATTTCTCCTCAAGGAGTCGTTTTTTTACAAAAATCTACACAACAGTTTGAAATAAAGACGTAAATTTAATACATGTTTGGGATTTTTTAAATTAAAGATGAAAATGTTCATCTACAATAGAAGTAATGAATTTGTTGTCTTTGTAAAGGTAAACATCAATGAAAACAGTTTGATTTGAAAGATGATTACATAAAAAGCAGTAGTTATCTACATTTAACATGAACAAAAAATTCTGGGTATAATTGTTTGAATACTACTTTGAAAACAATTGCTGAAATAGGTATTCAATTATGCTACAATAACAATGCTAACAATGCAGTGTTTGACAGACAGTGCCCCCGAACCATGGCACCAAATGTAAACGGATGCCTAACAACGGGTTAGAGTCTGATAATCCTGATACAGAGTATTTCATCTCAAGATAATCAGATGGATGTGACTGTAGTCATCAAAATAATTGGTATGCAAGCTTCAACATGCTAACTGGTTTGATTTAAATGACGTTGCATGCTCATATCCTCATGCTTTTTTACACGTCCTTTGAATTAAACACGAAAAAATGTTGTTTCATATTTATTTTTCCTTTCTTTGACAACATTAACGATAAAATGTGAAAACACATTAATTAAAATCAAAACAATAACGAGAGGTGAAAATACATTTATTCCAAATATTAAAAGGTTGTTCAGGTAATTTAAACCATCACAGGAGTGATAAGGCCTCCGAACGATATAATATTCGAAAGGGTATGCAATTTGAATGCATGTTAAGACATTAAGCGAAAAGGCGACGTCAGTTTCTTATTTCTCTCAATGTTGTCCTATGGAAGGTCATGTTGTAAAATGGACCAGCCCAAATTATTATAGTAAAATAAAACTCTTGTATGTTAGACAATATACAACCTTTATCAACAAAAAATTGTATCAACTGATGAAAGGAAAAAGAAACATCAATATACAAAACAAATATGTCTTATACCGTTATTACAAACCTTTGGACTCATTTAATGGGTATTTGATATTATTCCCCAAATTTGTAGGGTTCAGATTCTCAAAGCTTGGCTTACGAACCTTAAGACCCGATTCATCGAAGCTCAGAAAAAAGTTTCATAAAAAAATCTTGATATTCAATAAATGTGTTATATTCAATGACAATTTATAACATTTAACAGCATGCATGATATAATGAAAGAACTGTACGTTACCCGACTATGCAATTACCATGGCCGTATCATTGTCTTACTACCTTGTTTTCTTCAAAATAATATAATTTAGCTTTTTATTGAAATATTTGTTGAACGTAACGATGTATGTATGATTATTCTGTTTAAAGATATTTTAACGAATTACGTTTTAGTTAAACTATAAAAAGTATAAGTATATAAAGCAATATAATATTCGTTACATTTGGAATGTCACGTGAAATTCAAGTTTTGTATTGACATTGTGCGCGTTAACGTTAAACTCTACATCCGGTTTAATGTTTGTAACTGAGATAAATGCATTTTTCTGTTATCAAACTTGGTGTTAAAATGTCCAAAAAGGTTAAGAGAAGTCTTTCGGATAGGACATAAATGTGACCATATTCAAGTTAAACTTCTTGTCACAAAAGAGCGTATCATTTCGGAGAATGAAAAGTGATAAAACTTGGTAAGTTTTCGGCCTCTTAGTTAATTACAAGACAATATACAATGTTAAATAAAAGACCAATAATCTGACATAACTTTTCACAAAAGAGCGTGAGGAATGTAAGAAACTTTTAATAAGCCATTTAGAAAGGCTGATTTATTATTATTAGGCTATATAAAGCAATCAATAAATAAATATATGGACAGACAGGCACCCAGATTTCTAAATGCCATCCAACATTTATGAGAGAGGCCTTATTAAAACGAATAATTCATACTGATATTGCCGGAACCCATACATGAATTTGAAAACAAAGACACATAACTGCAAGATCTTCTAAAACTCTTTCAGATATTATGATATAAGAGTTCATTCAAAACATAGAAATAACACACTTAATATGTATAATCAGTGTTTAATTTATGTATAAATGAATATAATTGAATTTAGGTAAGATACTGAATATCCAATCTTCAATTAAATCAGAGTTATTGTTCAGTATGCGGAGCATCACGTCATGACTATAATCATTTTAATGAATGGACTGAATATTTGTAGCCAACAATTTCTCCTGATTGCAACAAGAACAAGAATACTGTCTGCGTGTCTTCAAGGTTTCCCATTCTTAGATCTGGTGAAAATACCACTGATTATTGAATGATGTTTTGACGAACTTGTTTCTTTTCCATTCTCTTACTCTGCTGATTGATCAGCTGAAGAGATATTGAGAACAGTTAAGCCGCTTTGGGCATATCAGTCAACTATGTGAAAACCGCGCTAATGTTCCAAATATAAGAAACACCTGCTGATGCAGCTTAGGCCGCCGGACATCTTGCAATTATCTTCATGACACGATTAATTAAAATACACTTTAAAAGTTTATAAAGCATTTTATCACAGGTTTAATCAGTGTCAATACCTATAAAAGTGCTTGCTGCATATAAAGAAAACATGACTGTTGAAAATACGTAGCGAAATTGAAATGTTATAAATGCAAGAAGATGTGCTTTAAAGTTGCAATTCTTAAGCAGTCCGTTTCTTCTCGTAACTCGTGATTGTCATGCCGCAAAAAAAATGGCTGCCAAACAAGTGTTTGGTTTGAAAACACTGCTGAAATAAAGTTCTGAAAGTCACCCTGTAAAGTAGGAATAAGGTGATATGAAAGCAATACCAGTGTTTAGCCGGCAAAAGTTCAGGTGAAGTATGCACTTATCTTTCCCGAATTTTCAACTGTTCAAAATGTGTAAATATTGATATGGATGGAGAGGCTGTAGCACCATTGTCTCTGCTAGATTGGACCTAATATTAATACTAAGCATGTCAATTGAGCTTAGCTGCATTAATAATACCACACATTTTAATTTACTACGAAGTAATCAACTGAAATAAATCTCTAACTAGAACAGACAAATAACAACATTTTCCAAATTCTTCAAATGACTTTTAAAATGTGGAAAGTTTAAACAAAATGAACGTACGTTTAACCAGGAAGTTGAGTGCATATGGCAGGTCCGAGCTTATTCGAAGTAAACATAACCTTGTTCAGTCGAGAAATCACGGCTGCGCATCTTTACAGGAGTAGATGTCAATTACCTTCAGAAGACACTAGGTATATTGCGAATAGGAAACTTTGATTTGTATACCTGAAATTGGCACAAACTGCAACATGTTTGTTTAAAATTCCTGGTGATCAGTAGATTGGCAGACATTTTACAATTTACTCAGAGTATCTGCAAAATGGATCTAGAAGTGTATATCATGTTTTCATGATAAGCATTGAATTGAGTTAAACATACCATCAAAATCTCATCAGTTAATTTGTACAAATTAGCTGCAAAACCATGTCTGTTATTAGAACGCTTTATTCTTATTATTTAAGCATCTTCATAATGATTTGGATGTAGCAGTTTATTCAACTTGCACGTTTCACTTTTTGGACTAACAAGAACAGTTTATTAATAGTGAACACAATTATTTATTGCACTTAACCAGTCTGACAGTCTCTGTTCACTTCTCCTTGTTACAAAACTGCAAGTCATATCCAAAAATGCCTCAGAGCCATATTGTGATAATTTTTAATGGTTGGCATTTCCATGGAAGAAGTTGAAATCTAAATTTAAATTAATTTTGGTAATGTAAACTTATAATTTTTGATATTCAATTCAAGATAAGTAAATGAAATTTTGACATTTTAAAAGATTATTTATGAATTTGAGTTTAACCATTCAACTTATATGTTTTAAACAGCTAAACAGTAATACCGAGCAATACCGAGCAAACAATATGGTATTAGCCTAATTCTTAGCAAGCTTTTTTCAATCCAAACCCAGGCTTAATCACTGCAAATACGAAGAAGGTGTATCGATACTCTTAGTTTAAAGTCATTTCAAGCGTAAATTTACACTTTGTAAAAAAAATAAAGAATACGAAAGGGCTTTCATTGAACAAATACCGTCAGCAATGAAGCTTTCAGCATTCTAGATGAATAGATATATCAAGCTAGAGGTTTTCAGCAATGACATTTTTAAATAACAAAAATGGATGATTTAAATTTGAAATGTTGAACTGTGGGAAACGATTTTCATTCAGCATTTGACATGATGTTTCTGTAAACGGTAAATATAATTGAGCATTACGTCTAAACATTAATTAACTCGACCTCTTAAGATCAGTTTTAATTCTTTCTTCTATTAAATACAATGTAGAGTTTCATGGCATTCCGTCCTTCCTCTTATTCATATCCTATGTTTCAATATAGTATGTTCAACTAAATCATTCCTATTTCATCCATCACATCGACAAGAAATAAGATGATACACCTCCTCAGCGACCAATTTCAAGTTAAGTTATAGCATGTTCTTATTATGTTCCGACATGGTTGAAATCAGCCAGTGATTTGGAATATGTTTATTCAACAGTCTCGAAATTTAAATGTCAACGGAAAAAAGAATACAAAGAGGGTTGCGTTCCTTCTTTACAAAATATCGGGGCTGTTGGACTATACAGATTACTTAAATAGTTTTTTGGCTTCAAAAATACTTTTTGCGTATACCCGATTAACCGTAAGCGGTATATTCCCCTCTTTGGCAAAGATCAGTCGATAGAGGCCGTGGCAAGTTCAAGCCGTAATGCAACCTTACAGTCGCGAGTGTAGACCATAAATAACTCTAATATAAGCAGATATAGTTGTATCAGCTTTTTGAAGCACTTATACAACAAGGTTTTTGTTAATTCTCATCTCATAAATTACATAATGAAACAATATTGGCTCGTAAGAAACGAAATATTACGTTCAAGAACAGACCTGAATCAGATTAAATTTACCAAATTGCTTCCGATTTGGCAGCAATATAGTTAGTTTTATATACTTCCCTTGTCGCATGTACTTCAGTTAAACACTGAGTAAGTCAACAAGGTTCTTATACTTGAGTTTGATATAGTTTTCATAGGCAAAAAGAAACGCGGAATTTGACAAATATAAAATCTGCATCTAGCAAGCAAAGAAGACCGTTTGCGATATAAGATGTCTCTGTTGGCAAATAAAAATTCAAGAACTAATCGTTATGTCAAATAACAATTCATACTCAAATAACCTGACCATAACAAATAGTCAAACAGAATGAGCTTTTGTGTTTCTGTCCATTTCCTGGAGAGTTTGTAGGTGACTTGCAAATAAAGACCATGCAAATGACGCTTTTAACATTAATAAATTATATTGTTTGTTTTTATAATTCATTATTTTGCAGAATTCCTACAAAGAATTATCTTATTCAAGGACAATTAGTCATTCATTTCTTGAAAATAGAAAATATAGTATAATAGAATCAATTTACAAGCGACACAATATAGCCATTTGATATTAACGATGACAATAACATTATTGAAGTCAGAAGAGAGTTTAAGTAGTGGGTCAGGGCCTTGAATGCCAACACATTTCTCGAAACATGGGGTTTCGTTTTTAAGCCGGTAAGGACATATAAGTTAACGTTACCAAAATGAATCGTATTCAAAACACAAAAGTGAATACTTAATACTCAAAATTGTGTCTGCGTTTTGTTTTTACAAAAACTAATGCAGGGTGTTTTAATTAATTCATTTCATCCTTTTAACAAACCTTCAGAAATGGTCGGCTTATCTTGTTTTAGAATGTCTGGGCATTCAATGTGAGAATTCCTATGCAATTACATAACTATACACCCCATATGCACCAGTACAAATCTGGAATATGCAGGAAAAAACCTCCCATTTAATATTTTGGAGTGGTAGTTCAAAACTGAATGCATGCTCTTATGTGTGTTACTGCTATTAAGAACTTAGTTTCGATGACTTACATTATTATTTATAATATGTTGTACAGTTACAATCAGTATAACTCTGAGTAAATAATCGATACTACAATAAATAGACGAAAATAAAAAAAATGTTGAGTAAGTTCATTGAAATATTAAATCTAAGGCAAAATCAGATATTGAACTGTTTTGCATATTGTCCAAAAATCTCAGTTCTCAAATTCATTGAATATTTCTAACTCTGTATTTTGGAATTTGACAGTACAGGGTCACTTGTTTATGAAACAAGCGTACAGTAATTCATCCCAGAGTTTATGTACAGAGTCCTCCAAGGCCGTAAAAGCATTGCTATTGGCAAAATGATGACACCTTATCCCGATTGTGTTATAAAAAACAATCCAAAGAAAAATGATGAGTTCTTATTATTCCATCATCATTTTTTCCCGCAGAAATAGATGATTCACGGTTTTTCCCTCAGAGTATAATTATTAATGGAAACAATATTACAAACGTTGCTGAAAACTATATCAAATGAAGGTTCAGTTAGAAGAAAAAGCTATAAACGTCATTGAAAACCCATTGAGAATTCACTTTTTTTTTGTTTATATAATATGTACAATAGCTATCAACTGAAACTAGATAGTTTGATGCATTTTGTAATATTTAAGTTGTTATGAATTAGCGTCTGAGAGCTATCATTTCGGTAAGCGTAGTGAGGGATCCTGTTTATCATTTTCAACAATTGGGTTCTCTTGCAAAAAAGCCTTTATCAGATTTCATACTTCTGATGGATTTCGAAATATATTAAGATGTTATGACTCAGTGAAACATAACTAAGTAAATATCCATAACATTTTTCATAGATGGTGGCTGCCAACTTGCAGGACGCAGGCTATTCCATGGACATTGATTACATTTACATTATTCTCGGAAGAATGTCTGGATGACATAATTTACTGAAACTATTTCAGTTCCAATAAATTATGCCATTCAGAAATAATTTCCCCGTTACACAAGCTCATTTGCTAAACTTGTAATAATAACCATTTCTTTTGGGAAATCATTTACCATTTTATTGTCAAAATGTATATACAATGTTTAAAATATCATGTTTTCAAGATATATGTTGTAATATAAGAGCCTCATCTACTAGGAAGTTTATATTTCGGAGAACACTATTGCACTATGTTTTACCATGTTAACAAAACTGCTTCTCTTTTCTGCAGTCATTGACATTTTTCAAAGTGATCGTTTCCGTCAAAACTGAATCTTTGATTAGCATTTATTAAAAAAGGGTTAGGTCTTGAAGTGATGTAAATAAGTAAAAAAACCACGCTGTGAAGAAAGTCACAAAAAAAGTTCCCCTCGTCTCTCATGGCCTTTGAAAGTTTAGATATTTTGTTCTTATTTCTACTCTATTATTGTACGCGGATTTCTCAGGAAAATGATCAAAACTGACAAATATAGCAGATTTACCACATGTGTGGCCATCTCAGTATTAGTTTGGACAATTACACTTTGGAACAAAAAGATAACACATTAACACCCTAAATGTTTGTACACATATCTGGTAACTCGCCTGATACTGTGGGCTGGGTTCGTTCTTATTACCTTTGGACCGTTAACCTATATGCATTTATGGCTAAGACTATTTCAGTAACCTTTTTGAATGGTGTTCTGCTATATATTGGTACACATGTCCTGTCAAGAAACCCTTGTCATCTAAATAAAAATTCCTTGTACCTTTTGTAGCAAATATTGCCAATGGATTAGCAAAAAAGGATACCATTGAAATTATTCAGCAAAGTATATAATCATTCATAACAAAGTTGATTGCACACATGCCACTAGATATTTTTTTCTACATAAATTAAACGACCCGTTATATGCGAATATAAAAAAACACCAAACAATTATTTTCAGAAATGCAACATATCAATCCGGTATCCTATTGGAATCGTTTCGGCAATCATTGGCACAATGACAATTTTTGAAATCTGAAAGAAGCAAGTATCATGCTCTTATAGGAATGTCATGAAACATTTCGGGGATGGACATGGGATATTTCTCTTACGACTACTTTATTTCGTATGTTATTTATTGGGTTTCTTGTTCAGTATTGGTTGGATTTTTAAACAAGCTCATAGTTAAATGTTTTACTGATTGTCTCGTCATATGGTTTCCATTATCACTCAAAGATTGTACCTATTTTTATGAAAGTGAAAGTGACGTAAAAGCGTACATAATAAATGATCCGTTATAAAGCTTTTATGATCGTTTGCTTAGGAAAACGGTTAAAATATAGAGTTCAACTTTTTAATTACTGGAAACTTTCCTTATTGCAGGTTTGTCAAGCCCTCTTATGAAGTGTGGTTATTATGAGTATATTTGTTTTAGGTCTCAGTTTGAAACATATCTTGGGCAGAAAAGGAAAAGTATTATGTTGGACAAAAGGAGAAGTAATTCATCAAAGTGTTTATGTACACAACACTATTGCAATTGGTAAGAAGATAAGACAAAATAAATACAAACATTTTCAAGGCGTACAACAATTTCAATTGTTTGCCTAAAATGTGCTTTAATCAACATGTGTCCTATTGCAGTTCAGATTCAATTTATTTCTGATAATCTCATATTTGTCATCTAGCATTTAATGTCTTCATACACCATCACCAAACATCCCATATTGTTTGACTTTAAAGTGACACTCTTATTCAAAATCAATGCATACACATGTATAACAAATATCAATTTTGACTTATATATACCTTTAACTACTTACTAAATAATGCATTTATGGAAAATACTCATAACTGAAAACAAGACTATAACCGTGTATTTAATAGCAGAAAGTGCAAAAATATTAAATGATTGGTGAATTCTAAAAGATTTACTGCGGTCTACTATAGTCTCATAAGGTAGAAATATCGTGTTTAATGCTCATTTCTTTCAAATTAAACTCGGTAACCTTCATAAAAACCATTGTTTTTGACATTTATTCATCCTTTTTGATAAATTTAAACAACTTTTAATCTATTAATTTTGGTAATCTTATTTTGATTAAAGAGTGCATTTTTAACAATCCAAAGCAAGAAATGCATTTGCTCTACTAAATTGTCGTCATTCTATGATGTCTGAATGTATTTTGGGTGGAGTGTATTTTTCAAGATGGTGACTCACTCCTCTAAGTTTTCTAACCAGGCTAAGTGGGTTTAAAAGCACCTGATTTATTTTTTAACTTGACATATTGAAGCTGAACTTTAAATATAGTATATTCTAATCTGATTGAATAAACAGTTTTTAGGCCCACATCCCTGAAAAATAGTATCCTAGATACCGATATTCTATTGCGAAGTAGACTGTTTCATCAGATTGTACATAATAATGTGTTTAACGATTTTGGTTGAATAATGTGTACTTTTAAACACTTTTTCCATTACGCATTTACAGATAATTTAATTAAGTGGTTAATCAGGGATTCGTTAACGCAATTGGAATTTCAAGTTCTCGTTTATTGCATTAATTTTCCTTTGCTTTTTGGCATTGAAAACAGAAGGGAATAGGTTTAATCGAGTTCCCAACCTGGTGTCGATATTTTTCTCAAATTGTCTACACATCATTACCTGTTAGAAAAAAAGATGTGAGTTTGGAGTATTAGAATTGCGATAAATGATGTGGGGTTTAATGGCTTTATCAACCTGCTTTGATAATGAAATTGTTCCGATCAAAACATATTAATGGGTTTTATGTTATCGTAAACGTACATGTCTGTTAAAACGATTTGAAAGACAATTACATGTAAACAGTCTTAATCCTTATAAAATGTTAACAATGACATAAATATGCACACAATTCTAAATATCATTTTAAGAAAATTGTTTGAAAAAGTTGCTCTTCAAAAGTCTTTTATGGCGTATATAATTATGTATCATATACTGATATACTGTATATGTATATTCTTGATGCGTTGAAAGTATTAATGATTGTAGGTACTATTTTTAAAATGATGAAAAACACCTACGACCTAAGGTATGGCCAATCAGATATTAAACGAGAGACCTGTGAATTTACAAGGCAACAAACAAAGAGCAACTTTAAATGTGTTTTTTTTTCTGTTAAAGTGAATTCTTACATAATTTGCACAATCTCCTAGCTTAAATTAAATCCAAATAATCTTTTAGTATGTAGAACATCCCTTCATTAAATTAATCATGAATAGAGCCATCAATTGCACCTGAGTTCACCGATTTAACATTCAGGCAGCGGATTTGAGAGCTATAGACATTCGATTAACCCATAACTTGGGAGTAAATACCTGATTATTGTGGTTTTTGCCGGATTTGACTTGTTAAAGCCACATATACAACCCAGCAGGAATACTCCCAAATATATGAGAAATGCAAGATATAAGAAACACCTGCTGATTTCGCGAAGACCTCTGGGCATCTAACAAAACTGATAGCACAAGAAGTTTTTCACCTTGTAAAACAGGTATCTTTAGGTCAAAAGTTGAGTAAAACACGTTGCTTATCCTGGCATGTATCAGTATGTAATTAAATCGACGGGAAACACAGTCAATAATTTGAATTAATAGTAGACATATCTGAATGTCTTAAATCAATTTAGCGGTGGTATATTCTCCAGGCAGTTAACTTATTTCACATTTATTCAAAGAGGAGACAATAATACAAGACATAGAATACAGTTCTATAACATGTATTCAGGTAAATTAAAATATTCTTTAATGAAACGGTTTACAAGGTATTTTTTACGACAGTAGGCTTGCTGCCTACAAAGAAAGCATGCATTCGGACAAAATATTGCGGCATTGAACTGTTTTATGTGCTAGAAGACGTGTATATAACATAAGACTTTCCAAATCAGTCCGGGTTTTTTCTTGATATTCCTGCTATGCCCTATACAAATATTGGCAGCCGAATAAGTCAATTGAGAACACGGCTAGGTGACAGTCCTGAAATAAGGCCTTTATAGTTTGGAGATCGTGACATGAAAGAACAAAATGCCAGTGTTTAGCCGGAAACAATGATAATTATGCACTTATTACTCCCGTATCAGCTACATGAAATCTGAACATGTGAGCTATTTATTTAAACCTGTATGACCAGAATGCCAACCCTACATATCAATTAGTTTTGAAACTATAACCCTGCTGTTGAAACTGTGCAAACATTGTGAACGAAGAAGAGGATGTGGCACCATTGTCTACGCTTCGTTTGACCTTGTTAGAATATTGGACATGTCAACGGACGTTAGCTGCATCAATGCATCAGAAAGATTAATCAATATGTTTCAATTAATGGCTGTCTGAGAGGATATTTCATAATTGCATCCGATTTTGCTCCATTGACTTCAATTGACAGATGTTACATTTGACAGATCGTTTTATGATTTATGCCATACCGACAAAGGCAACACCTGACGCTTTATAATCATCCTGTATTTGACATTAAATATCTTTGGCTGGCAAAGCGTTTGGTAATCATTTATCTGTCAATATATCAATGCGTTTTCAAAGAAGCCAATGCTTTCGAAGGTGACATTCTTGCCTGTGTAAGGCATACGAATTGTTTTATCAACTTCGTATAAGGTAAGATAATTCAGGGTGTTTGTGTAAACCAAAACACACAAACAAATCTGAGTAACAGAAACAAAATTATTCCATACTATCATGATAAAAGAATAAGAATTTATTGTTAAAGACGTTTTTGTTGTTAATGGCATTCAGTGTTTACAAATGGCATAGTAACTAGAACTTCTTTCCAAGCTGATCTACAATGAAACACATCATTTTGTTTTACACAAATCCAACGCTTGTGCCATAAACATTATTACTGACCGGCTTTTGACACCGATGAACAGGCAAAATTGGATAACATATTTTCTTCTGTTATATTATTTACGCGTACCTCCAGGTAAGCGATTAACTCACTTAAAAATGTCTTAATTGCCGAGTATGTAATTGAATTTACACATGCCGAACAGTAATGACTACAAAAAGTGTTTTACCTTAACACTCAAATTCCTAATGTAAGTCAAATTATCTTCACATTGTGTGATATAAAGCCAATATGACGAAGCTTTAAGTGCTCAGCAATTTTTATGTTGTTTATCTAAGAATACGAAATTGCAAATAATTTATCTCGTAGATCTAATAAATATAGTTTGTAGAAGCCAGGACATAATTTGTAATTTTTGGATTTAGGTTTTAGGTGAAACCCGTTGATATAACTATTTCCATTTGAAAATTGACAAGCATTTCGATATCGTTTTCGAATTATTCCTTTTTGGAATAATATCAAACGTGTAAAACGTGTGAATTCATAAATAGAAACTTAAATTTACTCAATACTTTTATAATATGACAAACTACACAAATATGCTTTGTGCGTCAGTGGGTGATCGAACTCAGCCCCTTCACTCATGCAGACACTCTACCGAGTCTATTCAATAGCCGGGCAAACACACCTCCTACATTTTCATTTTTTCCACTAAAGGTCAGTTTGCTTGACCTTAAGGCTGTTCGTACTATGGGTGTCATCTACGTTTGCAGCCAAGTGTGAAAAACTACATAAATATGGTTTGTACTTCTGATGGGGGTCGACCCCTCGCTATGCAGGCGGACAATCTACCTAGTCGCTATAAAAACTAGTTAAATAGCGAGACAGTATAAATGCTGCTATACATTCAATCACCGGTTGCAAATTCCATCACCCATTGGGAGCAGCACGTTGTTTTTTGCAGTCGGATAATATGACGTCGTTTAGCTTACTTGCGTAAGATTTACTACAGGATTCGGTTTCTGCTTATTGCTGTTGAAGACACTACTTTGAAAAAGCGACATTTCCCAGGGTCAATGATATAAATTCGTGTTCTACCACCTTTAAAAACATGAAGCAAGATTGAGTGTGAAATATGAATTATGAATATGTTTGAATAGCTAAACATAGTAACTAATCACTCCTTTTTAAAAAAGCAACTCTTTCTATTTATCTATGGCTAAAAACGTCTGATGTATTGAAAGAAGCTTAATATTTTCATAATAAGCAGGACACACGTAAATTATGGGATATAAAATGGATGGCAAGGTAGTAATACATTGTCTTTTGACCATGTTCAATTTTTTTAAACACAACAAAAAACCCACATTGTACGCTTATTTTAAAAACAATTTCAGAGTATAATTGTGTGTGCTTGCGGCATTTGACGGTAATTTTCAAAACCTAGATGACAAATGAGGACAAAATAAAAACAGGAAGATTACATCCCGATGTATTCCAAGCCAGTGCCTAGGGTGGTATCTGGATGCTTGTGTTTACAATAAAATATAATGAATGCAGATCAAAACAGATCGCCTTTGGAGATATCCGGATGCAATGTGAACAACAAAATAAAATGAATGCAGGAGAAATATCACAGATCAAAATGTGACATCTGTTAGCAAAGCTCATGTTAATTTGAAGGTTTCTGATGTAAAGAAACATTGCCTGAAATATTTGTAGTTCCCTACTTGCTCAGATTAAACTGATAGACTTAATTTCATATTTAAACAATGTATGCTAAATATATTATTTAAGGCTTTGCGTGTACAGAATTTGCTTTATGAAACACACTATTGGGATAAAAACGTAGGTATATGATATAGAAATTCAGATGATATCAAATAAATTTATAAAGGAAGAAATTGGGAAAGAAATGAAGGTAAGTGTAAACGACAGGTGCACACTTACACCAAGCAGATATAATATCATGCAGACGAGATATCAGGCCGGTGCATAATAACAAGTAACAGACATCAAGCGGCTTCAAAAGATGCTAGGTATAGTGCGGTCGAGCGCACGAGTGTGGGAAACTTGTGTTTTTGTACTCCGAATTGGCACCAACTTCAACATTTGTGTAAGCCTGTTTCGAATTTCTGTGATCCATAGCTTGGCATACTTCTTTACAATGAAAGCATCTGCAGATAGGAGCTATAAGTGAATATCTTCTTTCCATGAATGGATTTGGACGGTTTTAGAGACTCCACCAAAGTCTGTTCGATTTAATGTATACGAATAGAAGAGCAAAATTCTATCAAATTCTGTTTGTTGTTTAAATCATCCTATGTACTTGCATAATTCTACAATTTACCTTATGTGCAATATACTAGGCATTAACACGTGGACGTTTCCCTCTTTTAACTAACATGAAGGTTTCATTTATCGGGAACGCAATTCCGTTATTTACTCTTAAGCAGTCATCCAGGCTCATGGCACTTCACTTTAGTTCAAAACTACAAGATTCAAGGCTGGCTCAGTGCCAATGAAGATGAACCTTTTGTATTGAATTCCTATCCAGCAAATTGAGGATTCCATAATTATGAAAGTCTTGAAATTTCATAAACAAATGTACAAACCATCACACATTTTATTCCGTTTAAACGCTTTACAACACCTACGAATGACCAAGACTCCTTACATTCAGACCTAATAACGGTAACAAAGGTTGTAATATTTTTAATAAATCTATTGTACTTAAATCATTACCTTTATTTGAACGCTACTAATAAAAATATTCTAACATAAATGTGAAGTGTAAAATGCACATGGTTGCTCAAATTCCAGTATACGAATATATAACAAGTTAAACGAATACGAAGGCATTTTATTGGCCCATAAACGTCAGTCGTAAAATTGCATTAGTAAAGCCGTCGGCATTCTACGAACACAACTTCCTCAAGATATGGATTTCAAATGTCAAAATATGATTGCGTATTTTCGTGTATGTGTGTTATAATACTGAGCACTTGCATTAAAGTTCCATGTCCGTGCGTTCCCAAAGTCATGCTTTTCATTTTTCAAAGTGTAAACATCAACATGTATTTAGTTCGATAGCTTATAAAATGCTAAAAGGATTTGAAAACTAAAATTTCAGGACAGCGACAGTTTATGTTTTTCCCAATTGTGTGCAACAAACGCTTAAAACGTTAATAAAATAATCAGTAACTTACTGTTGTGTGAGTTTCAGTTTCTGAAATATATTTGCCATAGAAAACTTTCACTCAAAAGCAGGATGTTTTTTTTCCCCAATAATTGGCAACTGACCATGCTGAAGTCATTTTTTTAAATCCTAAATCAGATTTCCGTCCACACTCTTATCCCAACAATCCCGAATAAAGTAATAACGTAAATGGTTGAACTTAAATTTCCAGGTGTTTCTTAAACATATGCCGTTCTAGTTTTTGGCCATAATGTTGTTTAAAATAGTTTTCCATTCCGGATATCTTTCCCTGAGGAACAGGTCAGTCAGAAATGTCTTATATCTCCTTTTCAACCCAAAGGGGTTTCGGGCAAAAATCCCGTGTCTGGTCACTCATAAAATATAAAAGAAACTAAGGGTGTTTATAAAGTATTGTTAGCTACCGCCTTGGAAAGGTCAGTAAACTGTAGGGTTACGAGTCGACGTTGCGAAAATGCAGTGTTTACAAAACACGAATTTGGTGCAATATTTCTCAAAATTGTCTCTGCATTTTGTAATTACAAAATATAAAGAAATGTGTTGTTATTTAAATAAGTTCATTTTTAAAACAAAACTTATAGTGAGGCTCGGCTTACCATGTTTTAGAATGTCTGAATATTCGAAGTTAGAAATCCTATGCAATTAAACAATTATGGAACACATAAACCAGTACACAATTTGTTTTTTGTGGTAATTAAAAACTGACTTTGTAAGCTAGTGTGTATTATTGCCTTTAGAACGTAGTTTCACTGACTTACTATGTTTTTTTTCTACAGTACTAATCAGTATTCAGAGCAAATTAAAATAATAAAATACTGCTTAGTAAATTAATGCAAATATTAAAACTGCAGCTAAGCCTGAATTCTTCAAAATTTTATAACATTGCCAATAATCTCAGTTCTCCATTTCATTGAACCTTTCTGAGTCATAATTGGTTTGCATTTTACAGATCAGGGTCAGTTGTTTATGAGACAATCGTGTCATAATTCGACACAAAGTTTCTGTATATAGACCTCTAATATCATTGATATTGGAAAGTAGATAAGACCTATCCAGATTGCATTGTTGTGTTATACACACATTCCAAAAATAGATGGGTCCAATTATGTCCGTCATAAATGTTTTAAGTTGAAAATATGATTCCCTGTTTTCCCTCAGAGAAAACGTGTTCATGAAAGCAATATAACGTAACTGAAACTCATATCGAATGAGGAAAAGGTTCAGTTCGAAGAAAATAATAAAAACTTTAGTGCACAAAGAAAAAAAATAAGAATTGAATGTGGATATGTTTATATAATCAACTTTGATTTATGCTACAGATGTCGACCTGAAAACTTGTTTTTGATGTTCAACTTTCCGACGTAACCAATATAACCAGATATAACCAATGTAACAGCGTATTCCGAAATTTGAGATAGAAATAAAAACATTTTTTCATTTTTTTTAAACATTGCTGTAATTCATTGATAACTTTCAAACGCATAATTTTGATCAGATGTCGACCTGAAAATTCGTTAACCTTTGATTTTCTTTCATTTTCATACAAATGTATTTTATATGCTTCGATTGTTTGCCTGTTACCTCTGTATCCATAATGTGAGAAGGGTTACAAAATTCGAAGCTCTCGTTGTATGGGCCGATTTCTGGCGCCAATTAATTCCTGTTATCGGAATTTTTACAATATCTATGAACTGTATTGAAATAATTTGAGGCATTTAATTACATTTAACTTGTAATTAATTGGCGTCTTAGAGCTACCATTTCGGTAAGCGTTGAGTTGGACCATTTTTCAACAATTTGGTTTTCTTGCAAGCGAGTTTGTATCAGGTTACATCATCCTGCAATATATTAAGATGTGTTGACTCAGTGAAACAATAGTAAATGAATACACATTTAAATATTTCATTCATGGAGGCAGCCAAAATGCAGGTTGCATGCCATTCCATATACATATAATTACAGTTACATTATTTCCTGAAAAATGCCTGCATGCCATAATTTCCTGGAATTATTTCAGTTCCAATAAATTATGCCATTCAGACATTCATCATGATAGAATTCTCATTATATCCATTACATTGGTGATATTACATACCATTTTAATGTCAAATAACGTATAAAAACTGTTTTAAACAAGTTGTTCAAAAGATAGATGAAGTGGGAAGTGAGATGATATTTCGGAGAACAATACTTGAATATGTTGATAATAAACAAAACTACGTTTTTATATCTGCAGTCTTTGACATTTGCCAAGGTATGTGTTTCAGTAAATAAATTAACTTAAATCTTTGATTGGCATTTATTAAAAAGGTCTAGGCAGCTTAAATATTTCCTTGAAGTGATGAAAATAAATGAGGAAGCCATGCTTTGAAAAAGTTCACAGAAAATACAAAATGTCCTCTTTTTTAAAATGGCTTTTAAGTGCTAAGATATGGGTTTTTTTCGTTCCATTCAATTGTTCAACGCGGATTTCTTTGGTAAATAATAAAAAAGACGCATATGACCCGAGCAATTGTCATATAGAAAATTTACCACATGAGGGCCATCAAGTGTAGAATTTAGGACAATAACGCCTTGTAACACATTTATACCTAAGAATGAAGTTCATACATGATACCTTTGGGTATACCTTTATTCCTTAATGGCTAGAACGTTTTCAGTAACTTTTCTTTTAATGGTGTTCTATTCTATAAAGTGGAACTCATGTCCTGCCCAGAAACACTTGTCATCCAATTCTAGCAAATATTGCCAAAAGACAACAATAAAAGGATACCATTGAGATTATTCTGCAAAGTTTATCCTAGTTCAGAACGACTTTTGAATTAATGGTGCGCGCACCCCTTGATACTTTTTCTGCCAAAAATGTTCACTTTATAGGAGAATATATAAAAACCGATACAATGATTTTAGAAATGCATCATTACAGTCATATTACCTTATTTGGGGTCTTATGGCTGGTATTCGAACGAAATGAACCATTTTGTGGATGGATATGGACTTTTTCTTTTATGATGCACATTGATGAAAATCAATTAACTGACTTAATCCAAGAGAAAACAGATTTTTTTATTTAACTTAAATATGAATAGATGGCTAATGCATGTATTTAGATAAACCTTTAAATGCTATTAATATAAAGTATTTTCATAATGATTATGCATTAATCGTTAAGTTTTAAGAAACACCCAAAAGAAGAAGCAGGCCTTTTTGGTTGTAAAATCTATACTTGGGCTGCGAAGCCTGGGATTGTTTGCAGATGGAATGACTAAGCGAAACGATAGTAAATAAAACATAATAGATCGTCCATTGAAGGAGGCTGCCAACAGCAAATTCCCCCGCGCAAGTTCCATGCCATAAAAGTGGAAGTATTACTCATTTTTGGAATGGGCCTAGAAATAAAAGAGTTTCAGTAAATAACGAAATGAATACATTATTGAAGGAATTAAAATCCATGTTGAAATGTTTTGCTAATTTTTGGCATAATAACCACAAGACCTCCTAGCAAGTTGCATTTGCCATGAAAAACGAAGTATAATTTGTAAGGTAATGGGTAAGGAAAACAAATAGCCCCAGTGAATTATGAACAGCCTGGGATATTTCAAGACGGAATGATTCAATACAATATTGCTGAGTAAAACAAAATCATCAATTGCTTGCGGCCAACCTGCGGAAAAGGTCACATCTTGAAAAATATCATTCGAAGAAGTTGCAATAATACAATACTTTGGGGATGTTTTGTACCATTTTGATATTACAATAATGATTTAATAGCTTGTTAACAAGGCATATGTTGTATGATTAAAACTTTTCCCGGGAAAAAGAAATCATACTCCAAGGACTGCATTACGTCAAAAAACTCGATGACACTTTCATATTAGGATATATTAGTTTAAGCAGTACTGTAACCGTTGTGCGTGTTTTTAAAAACAAATGTAAGGCCGCTTAAATATATCCCCATAAATGATGTGTATAAATAAGTAAGCACCGCTGTGAAGAAACACATAGAAAATACAAAACGTCCACAAGTGGCCTTCAAATGTCAAGAGTATTTGTTTTCTTTCCTTTTTAGTACATTCAGGGGATTGATCAGGAAATCACAAAATATGATACATGCTTCACTGAAAAACGATATAAAGCCGATTTGATACATGCGTATTAATCTCAGGTGTAGTATTTAGGACTGTGCCGTCTTGGATCCAGAACACCATTAATGTTTTGTACACTCATTTAGTAGCTCGCATTGTAACATAAAATAAAATTCGTTCTTAATACCTTAAGCAATTACTGTCTATATTCCTAAATGGCTAAGAATATTTCAGTATATATCATTTGCATGGTATTTATTAGTTCAGTGGTACTTGACATGTCATCAAACATTTGTTAAAAAAATATATACTCTATTGTCCATTGTTTCTAAAAATGTTACCAGTGAATTATCAAAACCGGCACCATTAACGAAACCATTATTCAGCCAAGCCTCTCATTATTCGAAACGTACTCTGATTTAATGGCACGCATGCCTCTTGATAGGTTTTCTGCAAAACATTAGGACACTAAGAATTGAGTCATTCTTTTGAGAAAACGAATAAACCATTTACAATATTCCATCGCAAGCTTGTCATCACCACAATTTGAATTGATTCCTCTGACAACAACATAAAAATTATTTATATAATAAGACAGGAAGTGTTTCTCTTGTCCTAGAATGTCATATAGCATTTCGTGGATGAATATGGGATTTCATTTTGCACTTAACAGCTGCCGCAATGATATGCATTATACACTTGCTATGGTTTATGTGGACTTTTTTGTTGCGTAGGATGCCTTCTATCGTGAGTTGTGGGTCTTTACACATGCTCGTAGCTTGATGTGTCATTGCTTTTCTCTTCCATCTAATTTCAATAATTAAAATTATAGTTCAGGAGATTTTCAAAATTTTGTTTTGTTTTCCTACAAATCGTACAAAGGGGAAGCTACATCAAACACAATCAGAAGAAATTCTTTATAAAACTTTTCTGTACACAATATCATAAATGGTGTAAGTAGATATGACCATATAATGACCCCAAGGCGTAATATCGCTCGGTTATGGTGACAAAACTTGAAAATGTTTATACACATAATACCTATTATGACCGTTATATTCAAGTTGTAAATTGAAATGTATAAGGTACCAAACAGTATCTATTGGTTGCCTAAAGGGTTCTTCCATGAATATTTCATAATCTCCTGTAGCAGCTTAGATTGCATCCATGTAGTTTTTATGCTTAATAAACCAATTTATGTTCTATAAGTAACACTTCTGTACCTAAATAATCATGTCGTTCATCATAAGTGTGTTCTAAAAGAGTAATTCTGTACTGCTCTTAATTCAATCTATACTTCGAAAACCCGCTATTGGAAAACTCTTCCGGGCCAAATGAACAGTAATTGTGTTCATTGATGTAAACAGCACCGAAATGGAAAAAAGCTATCTTTTGTAGACAAAACAGTTGTCATTCTATGTTCAGAACGTACTTTGGGGAAAAAGATATTCTCTAGGTACATATATAAGCTGTTTAAACACTCTAAATTAGTCTTCGAAAGTGTCAGGTGTAATTTAATTTACACTACAGTTTTGTACTCCCAAAGGCAAGATTTCTAAATACCAATATATAAATTTGAAAGATACGGGTTATTCTTTTGTAATATCATACTGCTTTTTAAAAAAAGTTAAATATTGTTTACTTCAAATACTGTTTCCAATATGTAGTATATATACTTCAATGAGAACAAAAAGGAAATGTTTTCATGATTTCTCCTCAAGGAGTCATTTTTCTACAAAACTCTACACAACAGTTTGAAATAAAGACGTAAATTTTTAAGACATGTTGTTGTTTTGTTTAAATTAAAGATGGAAATGTTCCTCTACAATAGAAGTAATGAATTTGATGTCAATAACAACAGTTTGATTTGAAAGATGATTACATAAAAAAGCAGTAGTTATCTACATTTAACATGAACAAAAAATTCTGGGTATAATAGTTTGAAAACTACTTTGAAAACAGTTGCTGAATTAGGTATTTAATTATGCTACAATAACAATGCTGACAATGCAGTGTTTGACAGACAGTGCCCCCAAACCATGGCACGAAATGTAAATGGCTGTCTAACAACGGGCTAGAGGCTGATAATCCTGATACAGAGAATTTCATCTCAAGATGATCAGCTGGATGTGTCTGTAATCATCAAAATAATTGGTATGCAAGCTTCAACATGCTAATGGTGTTTCATATTTATTTTTCATTATTTTGACAACATTAACGATAAAATGTGAAAACACATTAATTAAAGACAAAAAAATAACGAGAGGTGAAAATACATTTATTTAAAATATAAAAAGGTTGTTCAGGTAACTTGAACCATCACATGAGTAATAAGGTCTCCGAACGATATAATTAATATTCGAAAGGGTATGCAATTTGAAGGCATGTTACGACATTAAGTGAAAACGCGACGTTAGTTTGTTATTTGTTAATCTTAAGACCCGATTCATCGAAGCTCAGAAAAAATTCTTGATATTCATTAAATGTGTTATATTCAATGACAATTCATAACATTTAACAGCATGCATGATATAATGAAAGAACTGTACGTAACCCGACTATGCAATTACCATGGCCGTATCAAGGTCTCACTACCTTGTTTTCTTCAAAATAATCTAATTTAGCTTTTATTAAAATATATAAAAAGTATAAGCAATAAAATATTCGTTACATTTGGAATGTCAGGTGAAATTCAAGTTTTGTATTGACGTTGTGCGCGTTAACGTTAAAGTCTACATCCGGTTTAATGTTTGTAACTGAGATAAATGCATTTTTTTGTTATCAAACTTGGTGTTAAAATGTCTAAAAGGTTAAGAGAAGTCTTTGGGATAGGACATAAATGTGACCATATTCAAGTTAAACTTCTTGTCACAAAAGAGCGTATCATTTCGGAGAATGAAAAAATAGTTTTCAGCTTATTTGATAATTACAAGACAATATAAAATGTAAAATAAAAGACCAATAATCTGACAAAATTTAAGCATTAGCTACATAACTTTCACAAAAGAGCGTTCTATAACAGTGAGGAATGTAAGAAACTTTAAATTGGCAATTTTGAAAGGCTGATTTATTATTAGTAGGCTATATAAAGCAATCAATAAATAAATATACCGAGATTTCTAAATGCCATCCGAACATCCGAGAGAGGCATAATTAAAAAGAATAATTCATATTAATATTGCCGGAACACATACATGAATTTGAAAACAAAGACACATAACTGCAAGATCTTCTTAAACTCTTTCAGATATTATGATTTAAGTGTTCATTCAAAACATAGAAATAATACACTTTATATGTATAATCAGTGTTTAATTTATGTATTTATGAATATAATTGAATTAAGGTAAGATAAATTAAAAGATGGATACTGAATATCCAATCTTCAATTAAATCAGAGTCATTGTTCAGTATGCGAAGCATCACTTCATGACTATAATCATTTTAATGAATGGACTGAATATTTGTAGCCAACAATTTCTCCTGATTGCAACAAGAACAAGAATACTGTCTGCGTGTCTTCAAGGTTTCCCATTCTTAGATCTGGTGAAAATACCACTGATTATTGAATGATGTTTTGACGAACTTGTTTCTTCTCCATTTTCTTACTCTGCTGATTGATCAACTGAAGAGTTATTGAGAACAGTTTAGCCGCTCTGGGCATATCAGTCAACTATGTGAAAGCCGCGCTAAAGTTACAAATATAAGAAACACCTGCTGATACAGCTTAGACCGCCGGACATCTTGCAATTATCTTCATGACACGATTAATTAAAAATACACTATCAAAGTATATAAAGCATTTTAGCACAGGTTTAATCAGAGTCAATACCTATAAAAGTGCTTGAAGCATACAAAGAAAACATGGCTGTTGAAAATACATTGCGAAATTGAAATGCTATAAATGCAAGAAGATATGCTTTAAAGTTGCAATCTTAAGCAGTCCGTTTCTTCTCGTAACTCGTTATTGTCATGCCGCAAAAAATGGCCGCCAAACAAGTGTTTGGTTTGAAAACACTGCTGAAATAAAGTTCTTAAAGTCACCCTGTAAAGTAAGAATAAGGTGATATCAAAGCAATACCAGTGTTTAGCCGGCAAAAGTTCAGGTGAAGTATGCACTTATCTTTCCCGAATTTTCAACTGTTCAAAATGTGTAAATATTGATATGGATAGAGAGGCTGTAGCACCATTGTCTCTGCTAGATTGGACCTAATATCAATACCAGGCATGTAAATTGAGCTTAGCTGCATTAATAATACCAGACATTTTAATTTACTACGAAGTAATCAACTGAAATAAATCTCTAACCAGAAAAGACAAATGACAACATTTTCCAAATTCTTCAAATGACTTTTAAAATGTGGAAAGTTTAAACAAAATGAACGTACGTCTAACCAGGAAGATGAGTGCATATGGCAGGTGCGAGCTTATTCAAAGTAAACGTAACCTCGTTCAGTCGAGAAATCACGGCGGCGCATCTTTACAGGAGTGGATGTTAATTACCTTCAGAAGACACTAGGTATATTGCGAATAGGAAACTTTGATTTGTATTCCTCAAATTGGCACAAACTGCAACATGTTTGTTTAAAACTTCTGGTGATCAGTAGATTGGCACACATTTTACAATTTACTCAGAGTATCTGCAAAAATGGATCTAGAAGTGTATATCATGTTTTCATGATAAGCATTGAATTGAGTTAAACATACCATCAAAATCTCATCAGTTAATTTGTACAAATTAGATAGTGAAATGCAAAACCATGTTTATTATTAGAACGCTTTATTTTTATTATTTAATCATCTTCATAATGATTTGGATGTAGCAGTTTATTCAACTTGCATGTTTCACTTTTTGGACGAACAAAAACAGTTTATTAATAGTGAACACAATTTATTTATTGCACTTAACCAGTCTGACAGTCTCTGTTCACTTCTCCTTGTTACAAAACTGCAAGTCATATCCAAAGATGCCTCTAAGCCATATTGTGATAATTTTTAATGGTTGGTCTTTCCATGGAAGAAGTTGAAATCTAAATTTAAATTAATTTTGGTAATGTTAACTTATAATATTTGATATTCAATACAAGATAAGTAAATGAAATTTTGACTTTTTAAAAGATTATTTATGAATTTAAGTTTATCCATTCAACTAATATGTTTTAAACAGCTAAACAGTAATACCGAGCAATACCGAGCAAACAATATGATATTAGCCTAATTCTTAGCAAGCTTTTTTCAATCCAAACCAAGGCTTAACCACTGCAAATACGAAGAAAGTGTATCGATACTCTTAGTTTAATGTCATTTCAAACGTAAATTTACACTTTGTAAAAAAATAAAGAATACGAAAGGGCTTTCATTGAACAAATACCGTAAGCAATGAAGCTTTCAGCATTCTAGATGAATAGATATATCAAGCTAGAGGTTGTCAGCACTGACATTTTTAAAGTAAAAAAATGGATGATTTAATTTTGAAATGTCGAACTGTGGGGAACGATTTTCATTCAGCATTTGGCATGATGTTTCTGTAAATGGTAAATATAATTAAGCATTACGTCTAAACATTAATTAACTCGACCTCTTAAGATCAGTTTTAATTCTTTCTTCTATTAAATACAATGTAGAGTTTCATGGCATTCCGTCCTTCCTCTTATTCATATCCTATGTTTCAATATAGTATGTTCAACTAAATCATTCCTATTTCGTCTATCACATCGACAAGAAATAAGATGATACGCCTCCTCAGCGACCAATTTAAAGTTAAGTTATAGTATGTTCTTACTATTTTCCGACATGGTTAAAATCAGCCAACGATTTGGAATATGTTTATTCAACCGTCTCGAAATTTAAATGTAGACGGTAGAAAGAATACAAAGAGGGCTGCGGTTCCTTCTTCACAACATATCGGGGCTGTTGGACTATACAGATTACTTTAATAGTTTTTTTGCGTATACCCCATTAACCGATAGCGGTATATTCCCCTCTTTGGCAAATACCAGTCCACTGAGACCTTGGCAGGTTCAAGCCGTAATGCAGCCTTACAGTTGCGAGTGTAGACCATCAATAACTCTCATAGATGAAGATATAGTTGTATTAGCTTTTCGAAGCACTTATTGAACAAGGTTTTGGTTAATTCTCATTCCATAAATTACATAATTAAACAAAATTGGCTCGTGAGAAACGAAATATTACTTTCAAGAGCAGACCTAAATCAGATTATATATTATTACCAAATTGCTTCCAATCTGGCAGCAATATAGCTAGTTTTATATATTTCCCTTGTCTTATGTACTTCAATTGAACACTGAGTAAGTCAACTAGATACACTTGAGTTTAATATAGTTTTCATGAGCAAAAAGTAACGCAGAACTGGACAAGTATAAAATCTGCATCTGTCAAGCAAAGAAGACCGTTTGTGATATAAGATGTCTCTGTTGTCAAATAACAAATCAAGAACTAATCGTTATGTCAAATAACAGTTCATAACATTTCCATGCTCAAATGACCTGACCATAAGAACTAGTCATACAGAATGTGATTTTGTGTTTCTGTCCATTTCCTGGAAAGTGTGTAGGTGACTTGCAAATAAAGACCATGCAGATGACGCTTTTAACATTAATAAACTATAATTTGTGTTTTTATAATTCATTATTTTCGTACAATGAATTATCTTATTTAAGGCCAATTAGTCATTCATTTCTTGGAAATCGAAAAGATCGTATAATATAATCAATTTACAAGCGACACAATATAGTCATTTGATATTAACGATGACGATAACATTATTGAAGTCAGAAGAGAGTTTAGTTAGTGTTTCTGGTCCTTGAATGCCAACACATTTTTCGAAACATGGGGTGTTTTAATTCGTTCATTGCATCCTTTTAAAAAAACCTTCAAAACTGTTCGGCTTATCTTGTTTTAGAATATCTGGGCATTCAAAGTGAGAATTCCTATGCAATTACTTAACTATGCACCCCATATGCATTAGTACAAATCGGGAATATGACAGAAAAAAAATCCCATTTATTTTTTTGGAGTGGTAGTTCAAAACTGAATGCATGCTCTAGTGTGTGTTACTGCTATTTAGAACATAGTTTCGATGACTTACAATGTTGTTTCTAACATATTGGACAGTAACAATCAGTATACCTCTGAATAAATAATCGATACTATAATAAATAAACGATAATCAAAAAATATTGAGTAATTTAATGGAAATATTAAGTCTAAAGCAAAGTCAGATTGTGAACTGTTTTGCATATTGCCCAAAAAACTCAGTTCTCAAATTCATTGAATATTTCTAACTCTGTATTTTGGCATTTGACAGTACATGGTCACTTGTTTATGAAACAAGCGTACAGTAATTCATCCCAGAGTTTATGTACAGAGTCCTCCAAGGCCGTAATAGCATTGCTATTGGCAAAATGATAACATCCTACCCCGATTGTGTTATAAAAAACAATCCAAAGAAAAATTAAGAGCTCTTATTCTTCCATCATCATTTTTTACCGCAGAAATAGATGATTCACGGTTTTTCCCTCAGAGGATGAGTATTAATGAAAACAATATTACAAACGTTGCTGAAAACTATATCAAATGACAAAAAGGTTCAGTTAGAAGAAAAAGCTATAAACGTCAGTGAAAAACCATTGAGAGTTCACTGTGTTTTTGTTTATATAATATGCACAATAGCTATCAACTAAAACTAGATAATATGATGCATTTTGTAATATTTAAGTGGTTATGAATTAGCGTCTGAGAGCTATCATTTCAGTAAACGTAGTGTGGAATCCTGTCTATCATTTTCAAGAATTGGGTTCTCTTGCACGAAAGCCTTTATCAGATTTCATACTTCTGATGGATTGCGGAATATATTAAGATCTTATGACTCAGTGAAACATTAGTATGTAAAACCCATAACATCTTTCATAGATGGCGGCTGCCAACTTGCAGGATGCAGGCTATTCCATGGAAATTGATTACATTAACATTATTCTCGGAAGAATGTCTGCATGACATAATTTACTGAAACTCTTTCAGTTCCAATAAACTGCCATTCAGAAGTAATTTCCACGTTACACAAGCTCATTTGCTAACCTTGTAATAATAACCATTTTTGGGGGAAATCATTTACCATTTTATTGTCAAAATGTATATACAATGTTTAATATATCATGTTTACAAGATGTATGTTGTAAGATTAGAACCTCATCCACTAGGAAGGTTATATTTCGGAGAACACTATTGCAATATGTTTTACCTTGTTTAAGTTAACAAAACTGGTTCTCTTTTCTGCAGTCATTGACAGTTTTCAAAATGATCGTTTCCGTCAAAACTGAATCTTTGATTAGTATTTATCAAAAAAGGGTAAGGTCATGAAGTGATGTAAATACGTAAGAAAACCACGCTGTGAAGAAAGTCACAGAAAAAACAAAAGTTCCCCTCGTCTCTCATGGCTTTTAAAAGTTCAGATATGTTTGATTTCCACTCTATTATTGTACGTGGATTTCTCAGGAAAATGATCAAAACTGACAAATATAGCAGATTTACCACATGTGTGGCCATCTGAAGTGTAGTATTTTGGACAACTACGCTTTGAAACTAAAAGATAACACATTAACACCCTAAATGTCTGTACACATATCTGGTAACTCGCCTGATACTGTGGGCTGGGATCGTTATTATTACAGTTGAACCTATATGCATTCATGGCCAACACTATTTCAGTAACCTTCTGAATGGTGTTCTGCTATATAGTGGTACACATGTCCTGTCAAGAAACCCTTGTCATTCAAATGAAAATTCATTGTACCATTTCTAGCAAATATTGCCAATGGATTAGCAAACAATGAAATTATTCAGCAAGGTATATTATCATTTAAAACAAAGTCTAAGTTGATGGCACACATGCTACTTGATATATTTTCTACAAAACAATATGCGACCCGTTATATGTGAACATAAAACAAAACACCATAAAATTATTTTTAGAAATTCAACATATAAATCCGGTCGTCTTATTGGAATCGTTTTGGCAATCATTGACAACAAGACAATTATTGAAATCTGAAGCACCAAGTGTTATGCTCGTATAAGAATGTCATTGCACATTTAGGGGATAAACATTGGATTTTTCTCTTACGATGCATACTTTAATTCGTATGCTATCTATCGGGTTTCTTGTTCAGTAAAGGTTGGATTTTTAAACAGGCTCATAGTTAAATGTTGACTGATTGTCTCGTCCTATGGTTTCCATTCGCTATTATTATGAAAGTGGCAGTGACGAAAAAATGTATATATGATCCATTATAAGGCTTCTATGATCTTTTGCTTAGAAAATCGGTTAAAAATTGCATACAGAGTTCATCTTTTTAATTACTGGAAACTTTCCTTATTGCAGCTTTGTCAAGCCCTCTTATGAAGTGTGTTAATTATGAGTATATTTTTTTAGGTCTCATTTAAAAACATATCTTGGGCAGAGAAAGGACAAATAATATGTTGGACAAAAGGAGCAGTAATTCGTCAAAGAGTTTGTGTACACATTACTATTGAAATTGGTCAAGATATAAGACAAAATAACAAAATAAATACAAACATTTTCAAGGCGTTCAACAATTTCAATTGTTTGCCTAATAGGTGCTCAACATGTGTCCTATTGTAGTTCAGATTCAATTTATTTCTGAAAATCCCTTATTTGTCCTGTAACATTAAATGTCTTCATACGCCATAACCAAACATCCATTATTGTTTGACTTTAACAATTCCAAAGCAAGAAATGCATTTTATCTACTAAATTGGCGTCATTCTATGATCCCTGGATGTATTTTGGGGGAAGTGTATTTTTCAAGATGGTGACTCACTCCTCTAAGCTTTTCTAACCAGGCTAAGTGGGCTTAAAAGCACCTGATTTATTTTTTATCTTGACATATTGTAGCTGAACTTTAAATATTTTTACATGCTTATTTGATTGAATAAACAATTGTTTAGGCCCACATCCCTGAAAAATAGTATCCTAGATACCGATATTCTATTGCGAAGTAGACTGTTTCATCAGATTGTACATAATAATGTGTTTAACGATTTTGGTTAAATAATGTGTACTTTTAAACACTTTTTCCATTACGCATTTACAGATAATTTAATTAAGTGGTTAATCAGGGATTCGTTAACGCAATTGGAATTTCAAGTTTCGTTAAGTGTATTAATTTGCCTTTGCTGTTTGGCATTGAAAACAGAAGGGAAAAAGTTTTATAGAGTTCCCATCCTGGTGTCAATATTTTTCTCAAATTGTCTAGCCATCATTACCTGTTTGAAAAAAATGAGTTTAAATGTATTAGAATTGCGATAAATGATGTGGGGTTTGATGTCTTTATCAACCTGCTTTGATAATGAATTTGTTCCACTCAAAAAGAATTAATGGTTTGTATGTTATCGTAAACGTACATGTCTGTTAAAATGATTTGAAAAACAACAATTACATGTAAACAGTCTAAATCCTCATTAAATGTTGACAACGACATAAATTTGCAGACAATTCTAAATATCAAATTAAGAAAAAAGTTGGAAAAAGTTGCTCTTCAAAAGTCTTATTCGGTGTTTATATTTATGTTTCATATACCGATATACTACATATGATGATGGTATTTAATTTAATTAGAGTACTATTTATAAAACGATGGAAGACACATGCCCAAAACATGGCCTATCGGATATTAAACGACAGACATGTGAATTAACTAGGAAACAAACAAAGACCAACTTTGTATGTGTTTTCTCTATGAAAGTGTATTCTTACATAATCTCCTAGCTTAAATTAAATCCAAATAATATTTTAGTAAGTCAAACATCACTTAATTAAGATAGAAATGAATGAAGCCACAGATTGCACCTGATTTCAAAGGTAATACAGTCAGCCTGCGATTTTAGAGCTATAGGTATTCGATAAATCCATTTGTTGAGTAAGTACCTCTGATTTGAGTTATTTGCCAGATCTGACTTTTTGACTGCTGCCTAATGGGCTGAAGTGATTTAAACAACAGTAAGGCCACACTGGGCTTATCAGTTTATCCCTGTAAAAGCCATGTTTACAACCTAGCAGGAATAATCACCACTATATGAAAAAGCAAGATATAAGAAACATCCGCTGATTTAGCGCAGAACTCTTGACATCCAACGAAATTGATGGCACAATACGTTTTTCATCTTGTAAAACACGGTTGTTATTGTCAGAAGTGGAGTAAAACACGCTGCTTAATCTGGCATTAATCAATATATAATTAAGTCTTCGGGAAACACAGTCATTTATATCAATAAACATAAACAGACGTATCTGAATGTCTTAAATAAAGGTAGCGGTTGTATATTTTCCAGACAGTTAATTTTTTGCATGTATTCAAAGAAGAAAAAATAATAAAAGAAATGGAACACACCTCTATAGCATTTACGACGGTTTAAAAGGTGTCAATAACTTCAGAAGGGCTGGGGACAAAATATAGTGGCATTGAGCTGTTTTATGTGCTAGAAGACATGTATATAAGATAAGACTGTCGACGTAAGGCCGTTTTTTTTCTGCAAATTCCTGCTTCGCCCTATACAAATATTGGCAGCCGAAAAAGTCAATTGAGAACACGGCTAGATGAAAGTCCTGAAATAAGGCCTTTATAGTTTGGAGAATGTGACATGAAAGAACAAAATGCCAGTGTTGAGCCGGAAACAATGCCCGTATCATCTAAATGAAATCTGAACATGTGAGCTATTTATTTAAACCTGTATGACCAGAACACTGACCGTACATATCAATTAGTTCTGAAACTAAAACCCTGCTGTTGAAACTGTGCAAATATTTGTGAACGAAAAAGAGGCTATGGCACCATTGTCTCTGCTTAGTTTGACCTTGTTAAAATATTGGATGTGTCAACGGACGTTAGCTGCATCAATGCATCAGACAGCTAAATCAATATGTTTTAATTAATGGCTGTCTGAGAGGATATTTCATTATTGCATCCCATTTTGCTCCATTGACTTTAATTGACAGATGTGGCATTTGACATATCGTTTTATGATTTATGCACTACCGACAAAGGAAACACATGACGCTATATAATCACCGTGTATTTGACATTAGATAACTTTTGCTGGCAACGTGTTTGGTAATCATTTATCTGTCAATATATCAATGTGTTTTCAAAGAAGCCTTTTTTGTCTTTTTGACATTCTTGCCTGTATAAGGCATACGAATTACGAATTATTTTATCAACTTCGTATAAGATAAGATAATTTAGGGTGTTTATGTAAACCAGTACACACAAACAAATATAAGTTGCAGAAACAAAATCTGTATTTCATACTATCATAATAAAATAATAAGTATTTATTGGCAAAGACGTTTTTGTTGTTACTGGCATTTATTGTTGGAATATGGCACAGTAAATAGTACATGTTTCCAACCTGATCTATGATAAAAACATATCTCTTCTGCATCATTTTGGTTTACACAAATCCAACGCTTGTGCCATATACCTTATTACTGGCCGACATTTGACACTGATGAACAATCAAAACTGGATAACATCTTTTCGTCTTCTTTTTTTATTATTTACACACATCTCCCGGTAACCCATTAACTCGCTTTAAAAGGTCTTAACTGCCGAGTATGTAATTGAATTTACACATGGCGTACAGTAATGATTGCAAAAAGTGTTTTAGCTTAACACTCAAGGTACTATTATTAGTCAAATAATCTTCACATTGTGTGATATAAAGGCAATAAGATGAAGCTTTTAATGCTCAGAATTTTTCTGTTTGTTAATCTCCGAAAAAGTAATTACAAATTACTTATCTCATAAATCTAATAAGCATAGTTTGTAAGAGCCAGGACATAATTTGGAATAGTTGTATAATTTTGATTTTAGGTGAAACCCGTTGATATAATTATTTTCATTTTAATATTGACAAGAGCATATAACGTTTTCGAATTATTTTGGAACCATAGAAAACGTTTGCAACGTGGTAATTCAGAAGAAGAAACTTAGAAGTAATAAAGACTTAAAATGCCAAACTACACAAATATGATTTAAGTGTCAGTGGGGGTCGAACTCACGACCATTCCGCATGCAAACACTGTACCGAGTGGCTATAAAAGCTAGTTCAATAGTGAAATAGTATAAGTGCCGCTATATATTCAATAGCCGGGCAAACACACCTCCTACATTTTAAAATTTGTCCATAAATATTGGAGAATAAAGGTCAATTTGCTTGACCTTGTGGCATTTCGTGCTAAGTGAGTAATCTAAGTTTGCAGCTGAAAAGTGAAACACAGCATAACTATGCTTTGTACTTCTGATGGGGATCGACTCCTCTGTATGCAGGTGGACAATCAACGAGGCGCTATGAAGACTAGCTTAATAGCGAGAAAGTATAAATGCTGTTATACATTTAATTACCGGTTACAAATTCCATAATCCATTGGGAGCAGCACCTTGTTTTTAGTAGTCCGATTATCAGTCATTTAAAACATCAATCTATGAAAAAAACGTATGATGTATTTAAGGAAGCTAAATATTTTCATAATAAACAGAAAACACGTAAATTATGGGAAATAATGATTGATGACAAGGTAGCAATACATTGTCTTTTGACCATGTTCATTTTTTTAACACAACATAAATCGCACATTGTAAGCTTATTTTAAAAACAAACTCAGAGTATATGACAGAGACAAAATAAAAGCAAGGCGATTACTTCCCGATGGATTCCAAGCCAGTACCTTGGTGGTATCTGGATGCTTGTGTTACAATAAAATATAATGAATGCAGGTGAAACTGATCAAAACAAAACAGAATCGCCTTCGGTGAACAACAAAATAAAATACATGCAGGAGAAATTCCACAGTTCAAAAAGTGACATCTATAAGCAAGATCATGTTAATTCAAACGTTTCTGATCCCAAAAAAAACATTGCCGGAAATATTTGTAGACCCCCACTTGCTCATATTAAACTAAGACTTAATTTCATATTTAAACAATGTATGCTAAATATATTATTTAAGGCTTTGCGTGTAATGCGTTTGCTTTATGAAATACACAATTGAGATAAAAACATTGTTATATGATATAGTTATATGATACAGCACACAGAAACAAGGATCAACATGATTAAGTCGGCTACAATGCTATAGGAAGAGCAAAACACAAAATAAATAGTTTTTGACTAGTTTGGGTGCATCATTTTGTCTTTAAATCATTCATTTTTATGAGATAATTGCATTAAACGGTTATGTAAGCAAATTATGATTAAAACAATTTAAAACACGAACAATTCCAAAAAGTAACAAAGATTGACGAAATACAGATTAAATCAAATAAAATTATAAAGGAGATAAATTAGGAAAGAAATGAAGGTTAGTGCAGACGACAGGTGCATACTTAAACAGAACAGATGTAACATCATGCACACGAAATATCAGGCTGGTGCATGATAACAGGAGCAGACATGAAGCGGCTTCAGAAGATCCTAGGTATAGTGCGGTCGTGCGCACGAGTGTGGGAAACTTGTGTTTTTATACTCCAAATTGGCACCAACTTAAACATTTGTGAAAGCCTGTTTCAAAATTCTGTGATCCATAGCTTGGCAAACTTCTTTACAATGAAAGCATCTGCAGATAGATGCTGACTGTGAATTCCGTTTGGAAAAGTGTACGTAAATTACACAGATTTATAAATGAATTGGATGAACGAACTTTAAATTTTGTTTAAACAATTAGGTATGTTGATCGTTGAATAATGTTTGTGTTACGCAGTTTCACATACTCAGTTAAGTACGTACAACCTCTACCAATCGACTCTTCAAGCAACTAAATAAATTTCATATTTTAACGAGCATATTCGAAAGTCACTTGTATGCTTATGTTTAATTTTGCCTTCCATATGATACATGATACAACAGTATTTGCTCATCAGAGAATATCCCTGGGGAAACCTGTCAAGAGAAGACTTATCAGAAAATGTTATAGATTGTTTGATATTTAATAATAGAATGTGATTCAAAAGCGAAATCATATATATATTCATATCTTAAATCATAATACAAAAGAATTATCTATGAACTCTTTCTTACGCAACAAAACTACATGTTTTCATATAAATGACTTTTTCTTTGAAAAGTCAGCAACTACCATCCAAATAAATAAGTAAGTCTACAGGCACGTGAGGTAATATATCTTTAGCATGTGTAATACAAGTTACAAAGTCAAATCGTGTTGTATGTTAATGTATGTTTACCCGTAAAAAGCAAGCTTAAACTGGGTTAGATAATATTAGTCTATGTTGTAGCAAGTGTGGAAGATTAATGTCTCATGACTATATACACGTCAGGAATATTTATCATAATTATTCGCCTGTCCTCGATCCCTATATAACTCGAAGGATATTGACGTCCTAACCATGTCAAAGGAGAACTTTTAGGTCCGCCTGACATGCAACAAACGTTCTAAATCTATCAAAACTGATTAGCATGCGGCTTTATCATTATATTATTCGACATTCTATCTCAAGCGAAGAAAAACTATTTGCATATGATGGAACTTCTTTACCTAACCCTATGCTGGCGGATGTAGTTAAAATAAGATAGCATGCAGTTCAAACACAGCAATGATGAAAGTGTGCGTGATCATAATATTATCAATAAGTTCTGTAAAATAATTCTTTAATGAGTTTAGCATCACTCTCTGTGAGTAGATTATTCTCTGCTTATTTGTTCAAAAACATTTCTGAAAAGATTGGTCGTATGGAATGTCAGTGGTGTTTGTGGTGCCGTCAGACTCTAAACAAGGTTAATGATTGAATTTTTAATAACTGTGTTTCTCCATGTTGGTTTCAATGTAATTTTTATATTAAAATATAAATCATTGTATTGAGTTTATTTTTTACGCGAAAAACTACCGAAACAACCTTATTTATAAAACGTTTAAACATAAAACCAGTTTAATGGCACTGGGTAAACGCTAATGAAATACGTAGAACATAAAAAGAAAAATACCACAACAAAAAACATGGAAAAACAGCACAAAACTCCACAAACAGCAATGCCTACATTTCCGAAGAAATTATTTTACATTTTGATACTTTAAAATCGATCTTTTTTGGACAGTTAAACATACCTACGTTAATGTAATATCCAAATTCGCTTAGTATAGTATTATGACTTAATGAGACTAACATCGATTGTGCTGTTTGTTTTATTTGTTTTCCATCTTGGATTTCTCGGTCCTCAGTGTATGTGTGAATATTCATGAGCTCAGAAAACGGCGACAAGATTTGCTCTTGTCTTGTTTACCATTAGATTTTTATTAATTAAAATCGATTAGTGGCAAATAACTGATTTTAAAAACAAATCACATTTCGACCTTGAAATGACCCTGTCTTTGATCCGTGGTGAATATAATGGGCAGTGTGTCAGAAAGCATGACATTTGTACAAATAACAACAAACATTTAAGTCAATTTATATTTGTGTGACATAGTTATAGATGTAATTCATATAGAGTTAATTTTCATGAGGTCAGAAAACGGTGGCCATCTTTGCTCTTTTCTTGTGCACCATAGTTTTCTGCATGTAGCCAGCTGTGTTCCCTCGATAAAATATTTTAGACATATATCAGCAATAATTTACCAAGAAACGCTCTGAACAAAAATATGATGAACTGATATATAATGACGGCGTGTGTTCGTATTCACGTTTCGTGTAATGTACTTCTTTAAAAATCCCCTGATAATTGGCTTGAGTGTCTCGTAGAGCCCTGAGAAGTAGTCGAGGGGCGTTTAAGTACAAGAGCCAATTACCACGCAAAAGCCCGGTATCGCTATATATTAACATCTTTAATACATATGGGTTTGTAAGTTTACAATATTTTTTTTAACGTTTAGCTGCAATCCAGTTGTACCTTATTATCTTCTTAAGACTTGAGTTCTATGTGTAAACATTCTCATGGTTATTTTTTATTTTGATAATAAGCCGAGTTGCGAAAAAAGGCAAAAAAGGTTGGTGCGTTTCATTTCCCCATAAATTTCAATTAAATAGCAACACTTTCGAAGTGGCATCAATGTCAACATTGTTCGTATTGAGTTTTTCCTGAATAATTACATCCATTCAATGTAATAGAGTAAATCGAACAATAAGAGGACAGTTTTCGAAAAGGTTTCCGGTACCTCATGGTTCTTACGAAACTAGTAAGGGATGGGTTATAGCATGTCAGCATTCGTCATTCACATAAGGCGTATATTAATGTTTGCAGCTTATACTTGTTCCTTCCTTTTGAATACGTAAAGCATCGTAAAGTTCCTTTACTTACGTATGTCATTAATAAGTCACATGAATGTTTCAACGAAATATAACAAACTGATGAGAAACACTCCTTTGTATGTCGCACACACTGTTTTGTTTATATTTGAATGTGTTCTGATCATGGTATTTTGCGATATTTTCCTTGTTTATTTAAAAGTCTGGAACAAATATAAAGACATAATATTTGGCAAAAAAAATCTTAATTTATCAAAATGTAATATAAAAGAGATGTTTATGAGTATAGTTTCTTTTTCAAATACTAGAGGAAAGTTAACAAAAAAAAAAAAAAAAAAGTAACCGTACAATTCACATCCACCGTTAACCCAAGGATTACATTAAATCAACAGGGGTTACAAAAATGTTGTGCAAGCTTTTGTTTTTAGGAGTCCATGGTGGGATGCTGATAGAAGTAATGTCATGTACTTTGCAAACGCAAAGTCCTTAACGCATTTTCTGGTCTAGGTTTAATGCGTGTCTCTCATCACCAAAACACACAACACAAACTTAGTGCCATATACCTGAAAGTGTTCCATTGAGACTAAGAATGAATACATGTTATATCAACACTTTAACGCCATGAAAATCTGCGAATGATATATGGCAGTTTAGCATTTACATTTCAATGGTTTCATTTTTGTCTACATATATAATTTATCAAACTTTGAAATATATTGATGTTTCCTGTTTTTTTTTTGCTGCAGGCGCTAAATGGATTATTACTACATCTCTGAGAATCCTTAAAAAATATCAAAGTATTTAAAACATGGCGCTGAATTAAACATATAGAAAATGGTTAGTATGTTTTTACGTAAAAGCTTATAAAGCGCTACAGTGGCAAGTAAACATAGGTTTTAATATGATGACTTCTCATTTTAGCTTATTTATCTGCAGAACTATGGAAAAAAACGAAGCGGCCCTTGCGTGGCAACTATAATTAACAGGTTGGCAGGTATTTCATATAGAGAACAGACATTGCAAATTAAGATTACAAAGTGTCGTGCAGTAATGGAGTAATTCCAAAAGAAACAAAACATCGTGGTAATCGCAGCGATGGTAATCTATGGCAGTGCGGCGAGGAAAACAAGTACCAGTGCCAAGAACGCCGTCTGCTTTATCCGTGTTGTTATTATTCAACTTTAATTCACTGTTGCTTATGCCAGTCTTCTGATTAACCTGTTCGTAAAGCACTTATATAAAAGAATGCGATATGCTCATCAGAGCTATAATAAATACATTATTTCCACGAGCGTGGGAAAGGCAACGCGTGCCAGCAGTTTCATAGGTTGTAGAAACCTGTGATAGTAACTGTGCTTACTTTAAAGAAGATATTCGAAAGAAGTTTGTATTGTATGTCAGCCCATTTCGATTAATTTTGTTTACTTAAAATATATTCTGTTAATGCGAAAGTCTACAAAAAGTAAATATTTTGTTTACATCAAGTGCCTTGTATTTGGTTACATTTAAGCATTATATAATTTTTGAGAATAAGCTCTTGCTATTAACATTTTCTAGTAAGTGGTGACTACATAAAGACAGAAATAAGTTATATGCATTCCATAAGTTTCATAAGTCAATAAAAGCTAGTGTATTGCAAACTGTCTAAATAACATGTTATAAGTGATGACTATAAAAAGACAGAAACTATTTAATGTGCATACCATAGCGTTCATAAATCAATAAAAGCTGGTTAATTGCAATCTGTCTCATCTGTTGGTGCAACTTCTCGGAACTTATCAAAATAGAAGTAAGTCTTATAAAAACAACATGTGTGTCGGAATTACACATAAAACAACAACAATGATATCAAAATTATATCTTGATAATTAAAATATTTTTTATCTTCAAAGAAGCAAATAATCATGATAATCGTCTTATTTAATTAGTTGCTAGCAGTTTAAAAACGTTTAAAACCATGCAATCGTAAACACGATCTGTCAGATGTTTATGAGATATTTATTGATAAAAGCTTTTATATCAGTACGAGAAATTAATTGTGGTATGTAGTTCCATTTGGTTTAATGAGAAAACAAGCATTAACATGTGATTCTGATATGTTTATAGTACAAAGTTATTAATATGATATAATATAGAATAATGAAACTATATTTGTATGGGCGTAAGTATGGGTGGAAATCTATGAAGGCATAAATGTTTGATTGACTGTATTAAAATCATATCACATACTTGTTTAATGGTCCTTACTCAAAAAGGCAGAAATAATACATCATATTTGAAAAATGTTATTAGTAAACTGTACTTTTAATGTTAAAAAATGGGCCATGCTCGTCAGTAGTGATCAGTATCGGAGGCTGATTTATTTTGGAACAGAAAGGTTATGTTCTCACAAAATACAAATTACCACATTTATATCTCTGACTTTTCTCTCCGCGTTATTAATGCGCGAATCACAACATATTATAGTTCACTCCACCATGAAATTACCTAGTTAATAGACGCATTGGGGAGCTTGTCGCGAAATGCTGTTAGGATACAAATACAATGTTATCAGCCCGGATATTGCACAAAATGAGTATCCAATAGTATCTTTCTGCAGTAATTGTTCATTTATTTCTGATAAAGAAAATGCATGATAAGTTGCGTAAATTATTAATTAATAACATTTTTGCCGAATCAATTATTTTAGTGAAAAAGCCGTATAATTGTTTGGGGGTAATAAAGATGAAACGGTATTTTTTAATCTTAAAAAAAGATCTTATCCGGTAGTTATGTGCAGTGATGATGTACATTCAGATGAACCTCAAACAGCGGAAAGTTACTCTGAAGGTTAATCGATTTTAAAGGAAAAATACTAAAACTGAAATGGATTTATGTATGGTCATGTTCAATCAAATCTCTTGTCTGGTAGAAAAGTTTAGCGATGATGTGCCAATATTAATTACTTTATTACAGCTATGTCAGTAACGATAAGAAGCCATTGGTTGTAATCATAGATTGCTGCAAAAGTATGATACTAAAAGGCCACAGCAAATGTTAAACTCTTCAGTCTCATTTACTCTCAAAAACAATCTCGAGTTCCAACTGTTGAACTGTTATTATCAGCTCCCGAGTATCTTATGCTGTGTAAATGTTTAGAAAAAAAAACATTTTTGTATATTGAACTGCGGGATATATCTCTGCATGACCAGTAAGTATGGATGTACGAATATTTAAATTTAAAAAAAAAATTGTATGGTCCCATAGCACCAGAGGCTATAGCAAAAACATTCACGTCCGTTGAAAAAAAATATATATTGAATATTGAAGTATCTACCTTCCTATTTCCCTGGAGTTATATTGATTTCGAAGAATTGTTTAATTACATAACACAACATAACATAACATTACATACGAAACATCATGCTTAATTTAAAAGTAGGTAGGTTGTCTTAACAATTTTTGAAAGCTCCGTTGATTATGAAAATGCAAGGGATTGGCCTGAACTAGGCTAAATATTTAGAAGCAACTGTTATTCTTGATTGTGGAGACGTGTAATTAAGTATTTTTTTTCATACTTAATGATGAAGTCTGATGTTAGAATGTGTAGCTCCCAAATTATGTGTGCATAACTACAACTAAGACACGACCTTGTTTGTTTGTGGTGCATTCATAGCGGAGTTAGTGGCTGGCATCGATAAAGATATATCGCAACCATTTTTCTTTCGGATTTGTATTCGTTCGTGTACGTAATCTATTTAAGTGTAAATTCTTCTATCGATACTTTGTTATAGTAATAAAGGTATCGTATAAATTTTCGCTATTACTGGAAGGTGAATCTGTAATGTATAAACCTTGGAACTCGTTCAAGCTAATAATCAACAGAAATAGTATACGATGTTTGAACAAAAAATACAGTAAGCCTTTTTATATGTTGTTGTGTTGTTGTTTTCAATTAAAAGCTTCGGGGCCACAAATTCCAAGTGGGAAAAGCACCAAAAAACATATCGCTTGTATATTTTAAATTTTTGATAATTAAAGTTAAACCGTTTAACATAATGCATTGAAATTTAAATCTCCTGATAACCTTTCAACTCACTTGCAAAACGACTTAATTGCCGAGTCTTAATTCAGATTACACCTGTTGAATCGTAAAGATCATATGTGTTTTAACTATGACACTCATTCCAATTGTATGTCCAATAATGTTCCCATTGCGTAAAATAAAGTGTTTTAGTGCTAAGCATTTTTCTGCTTGTTAAGTCTCAGACTAGGTAATTGCGCGATTGTTCTCAAAGATCTAATAAACATAGGTCGTGAGAGCTAAGACGTAATTCAGCATAATTAAATGAACATTATAGGTGGAGCCCATTTGATATAATTACATCCATTGACACCAATTGAACCCTGACAAGCATAACTACATCGGTTTGACTTATTACTTATTGGAATAATACAAATGAGTTTGATGTTGGACATCACATGTCGACAACCTTAAAGTACACGGGATATTTATAATGTGACATGTTACTACACAAATATGCTGTGTGTGTCTGTGATCGAACACACGACACCTTGCTCTGCATACGGGATTTCTACCGAGTCGCAAAGCAATAAGTTCAATGGCGAGACCGTTTTTGAAAATCGACCTGGAACTTCTGAGACATAAGGTCAATTCGCTTGATTTTGAGACCTTGTGCAATCTATGTTTGAGCATGCTGTGACAAATTACTAGAATAAGCTTTGTATATCTGGCGAGGATCGACCCAGCTACCCCTCGCTCTGCATGCAGGCACTCTATAGAGTCGCAGTAAAGGTAACGGAATAGTTGCTTTTCAGTTTCGGCCAATAAAGAGATCATGTGACCCGATCACTGATTAATCGCAGTTTATGCCCTCAGTCGTTATGCTTCATTTCATTCCGGTTTAAGCAATTTGACTGATGTTTGTGCAGAATTGATCCCATGCCACAATTAGGGTTTTTAAATATTACGAGAAAATTCATTGAGACAAGTTTAAAAAGTTAATGATTCATCTCTACCGCCATAACCGCAGATATTTTGCAATGAGATAGCAGGTAAAAGCCAAGTTATTTTTGGATAACTTGTTAACATTATGTTTAACATAATGCAATTCTATGACAGCTGAACGATTTTAATAACATGGTGCCAATACCACTCAGACCATATAGGGTCACCGCACTTTACATTTATTATCTGTAAAACGTAGGATCAGTATGTTAATGTGTAATAACACATGAAAGTAGAAAAACATCTTCTGCTCAATGATTCGCATAGAATCGGTGGCAAAATATTTGTTTTCAATTTCCCTGTCACAGTTCGGAACTGTTTAACATGTACCTGAATTGTACAATGGCCATAATTCTATTTATGCATAAATTAACGTATGTTGCATTTGAAATTTATTTATCTTTAAGAGAAAGCGTTTCAATCAAAACTTAAGAGAAACACGTTTTGAACATTCATTAGTGTCTCTTACACCAAATAATTTATGTTGTACAATTTGTTATTTATTTGATTATTCGGTTTAACGTCTAATTTGGAATATAAAAATTTGAAAAGAAATTTGACAAAAAGTTTCATTTATTTTAATAGAAAAAAATGAAACAAAAAAACATACCCTTGAGGTAAGATTTTAAAATAGTTTAAACATAATACATGTACTTGGTAATATTACACATCCACCAATCTGACCAATCAAGGGCAACGGTATATACATATAGGTTTTCAAAATAGTGTCGTGCAAACGTTTGTAATTTATATTTCATGGTGGGATTATGAAAAGAGTATTTGCTTGTAATTCTAAAAAGCCTATAAGTCATAAACGCGTTTTCTAATCTACTTTTAAGGTTTGTCTCTCATCAACAAAAATACATAAAACGAACTTGATGACATACATCTGGACGTGTTACCACAGTATTTGAAATAATACTGTAAACCTTGATTATAAAAAGGAACTGACATTTATTTCAACATATCAACAATATGATTTTATGCAAATAATATTAGTATTTATAGTTCAAATAATCAATCGCTGTTCCAAGGTTTATTATACGAAAGTCTTGTAAACTCGTATTATAATATTATATCTTTCCGAACCCTTTTTTTAAAACAAAATGGCGCTTTATAGTTTATTATGACATTCAGAATCCGGCTTTAAATATAAAAAATAGTTTAATAGCTAAACAGCTCATGAAGCGTTACAGTGGCGGGTGAAACATATGTTTTAAATTCCTGACTTTACTTTTTGGCATGAATATCTGGAGATATATGGTGCACAACAAAACGTCCCTTGTCTGGCAACTATAATCAACAGGCAGACAGAGGTTCATTTCTATTTGCACGTGCTCCAGTGAAAAAAACAAGGCACAAGAACAAAGTTAAAACTTCTGTTTTTATCCAAAAAATATTCATTTTTCTATTGCCAAATGTTTTGCAAATTAAGATTACATAGTGGCATGCAATAATGAATTAATCCTAAAGAAACATTCTGGTAATCGCAACGACGGTTTTCTATGACAGAGTTGCGAAGTTAAACAAGTGCCAGAGCCAAGATCGCCGTCTGCTGTATCCGTGTTGTTATTATTCAATATTAGTTCACCGTTGCCCGCGCCAGTTTGCAGATTAACCTGTTTTAGCACTTATCATAAAACACGTGATATGCTCATCAAAACTGGAAGATTATTTCCACGAGCGTGGAAAGCATATGCGTGCCAGCAAGTTAATAGGTTGTAGAGGCCTGCGATAATACATTAGCTTACTTTTTTGAAGATATTCTGAAGACGTTTGAAAGGCATGTCAGCCCATATCGATTACTTTTGTTTACTTAAGAAGTCTTTTGCTAAATAGTGTTTTCATAAGACAGACGACAAGAAAAAGCAAATATTTTCCTTAATATCATTGGCTTGTACGTGGTAATTTTTGAACATTATGTAACGTATAAGAACCAGCTCTTGTTATTATGAGCTTATATTTATTGCCTATAAAAGACATATATAAGTTATGTAAAATAAACCCTTGATCCAAATACACATCGGTAGTCTATTTGATACATACATAATATGATAATCATAATAATTTGTTGTTAACAGTTTGGAAACTTTTGTTACTTTGTAAACGCAAACTCGATCTGCCAAATAATTATATATAATATATAATATTCACTGATAAATGCTTCTATATCATTAGAAGACATTAATCGTGGTATGTTGTTTGGTTTAATGACAAAAATGCATTAACAGGTGATTCTAAATATAATTTGTAGTACAATTTTGCAATTGGTGAAGGAACTGAAGAGTTTTTTAAAGTTTCTATGTGATGAACATGATTTTATAATGAAATATTTGCTTTTGTTATTCACAAAGTGTTACTGAATCATTACTAGGGTCATGCTGGTCAGCGGTGATTAATATCTGAGGTTGATTTATATTGGAACAGATATATTCTCAAAAAATACAAATTGCCATGTTTATGTCTATGATTTGTGTCTCTGTGTTATTATCTCTGGAGCCGCAACATATTACATATGTTTACTGCATCATGAAATGACCATATAAAGACACGCATGAAGGAGACTGTCGCGGAAATCGCTGAATCTACGAAACAATATTACTATCGTCGATTTTTAAATAAAAATAATTCTTTCAAACATAAACAGAGTTATTTCTGGTTGTGAAAATACAGAACCTATCTTGAGATACTGTTCAGTGGTGATGGACATTCAGATAATCCTAAATTCAGTGGAAACTAACTCCTAAGGTTGAATCAGTTTTGAAGAATTAATACTCAAACTGAAATGGTTTGTTAATGGCCATGCACAAGCAACATTCTGTTTGGTAGAACTTTTTAGCGATGATTTGCCAATATTTTATCTTTATAAAAGAAATGTGTTTTAAATGATAAGATGCCATTGAAATTATCTTGACTTGGTGTAATGGTACAATATTAACAGCATTGAACTGTCGTTTTTATGATATCATTATGTGGTTTAAATGTATTAGAAACAAAAGTGTTTCGTTCCGGCTATTTGCGTTACGTTTTTTTAATCCTGACTTACACATTGATAAAGGTTATCCATTTAAAATGATAAAAGCGATTTATTCACCTACGCCATTAAACTACACTGTAACTCTATAAAGAAAAGATAGCAATCATGTTCACAATGACAATAATCAAAACATCTGTAAATCAGTAAATCATAAACGTAGAAACATCTAAAAACACAAAACAGATAAAACTTCAACTTGTTCTTAAATAAGGCATACGTAAATATGGGCCATTTGACTGTTTTATCTGACCGTGCGTTAAAAGCGAAGTTAGTTGACGAAGAGGAAACATGAACAGCAATTTGGCCCCTTGTCAGTACCTAGGCTCAGTTCCGGAAGCTTGTTTAAAATAACAAACATCTTAATGAGTGCTTGAGGTTATTTCATTGAACCATACATGCCTTCTATGAGCCTGCAATTATCCTTGACCATTTTCTGGCGAAAATAATTTCCACCAGGGAACGATAAAACACGTTTTTCGGGATACTTATGTTAATGGCATTTATTGTTGGCATGGTACACAGTAACAAGTCCTTCTTGCCAAGCTGATTTGCAGTAATACACATACCTGTTCTGCAGTATTTTCTTTCACACAAGTTTTCGCTTATGCCAAATAATTCATAACAGGCCTATGTTTGACATTGATGAACAGACAAACCTGAAAATCATATTTTTATGATGCTTTTTAATTATTCTAGGCTCAGTATAAGGCCGCGCCTCATTTTTCATATCTCCTGATAGCCCTTCAACTCGCTGCTGGCAAAAGGTCTTAATTGCCGAGTATGTAATTGAGATGACACCTGTTGAGCCGTGAGGACCACGTTTAGGTTCTACATTTAAACCTTGACAATCATAAGTATTATAATGTGACAAACTGCACAAAGATGCTCTGTGTGTCTGTGATCGAACCCACGACCCCTCGCTCCGCATGCGGACACTCTACCGAGTCGCAATAAAAGCTAATTCAATAGCGAGACGCTATAAGTGCAGCTATTTTTTTAATACCCGATCACAGACCATTCATTTTTTTGAAATTCGTCCTTGAATTTCGGAGACATATGGTCACTGTTTTGCTCCATCTGGAGGGTTTGTATCACCTACGTTTGTGCATAGTGGGACAAACTAAAGGAAAATGCTCTGTACATCTGGTGGGGATCGGAACCACTATATCTCGCTCTGCAGGTGGACAAACTACCGAGACTCTGTAAATGTAACGGAACTGTTGCATTTCAGCATATGAATATATAAGCAATGTAACAGTGTTGTATGTATGTACAGAGTTGATCCCATCCCTTAATAAGTGATTCTCTTATTGACGAGATAGTTCATTGAGACATGTTTTAAAGGGTTATAAAATATCTTTACCGCCAAATCTGCAGATATATGGAAATGAGATAGAAGGTGAATAGCGAAATATTTTTCAAATTTAACAGAAATAATAATATTATGAGAATTTTATTCCGTTTGCACGACGTCTAACTTATATAAGTCTATGACAGTTGAACGATTTAAACGAATGTGTGCCAAGTCTTTCCTTAGAGGTCAGGTTAACAACACCTAGATAATAAAGGTACCCGTGCATGACACCGCGTTTTGTAATCTATAAAATGTGGCAAAAGTATATTAGTATTAACAAATAGTAAAATGTAAAAAAATCTTCTCTTCCAAGATTGATAGCAATGATGGCAAAATATTTGTTTTCTCGTAGATTTACCTAACCATTGTGTAACTTTATAACTATATTTATGGTCTATATTATAATTGTTATTCAAGAATTGCGTCCTATAAAAATAATGCAATAATACGTTTAAAAAAAGGTCAACGGTATATAAACATGTGTAATAAGAATAATGTCGTGCCAGCTTCAGTTGTTTATGTTTCATGGTGGGATAATGATAAAAGTAATGACTTGTAATTATTAAAAGCCTTTAAGTCCATAACGTGTTTTCTAATCTAGTTTTAAGGTGTGTCTCCAACAACAGAACCACACAAAACGAACTTTATGACATACATCTGGAAGTGTTCCCACAGTAATTGAAGTTTACCCGTACAAAAAGAATAGAATAAGGAACTTACAGTAATACAAACACTTCAAACACCATTAAATTCTGCAAATAATATATTCTTTATCATCTCAAGTGCCAGGTCTGCAGTTATTCATTTATAGTGTGAAATTCTGCAATTAATAAAATCAGCAGCAAAAAGATGTCAATTCAATCCAAAGCGAAATTTTTATCTGTTGTTCACGTGAAAGAAAGGTGTCACAAAAACATAGTACATGAATGGTAGTGAATATAACGTGAGGACACATATCATATGAATGAATAAGTAAAGCTTGGTAGTGGTAGTTGAAACGTATGTATTAAATTCATGATTTTTGTTTATGGAATACAACAAAACGTCCCTTGTATGGCAATTATAATCAGCAGACAGACCGGGATTTCATTTTTGTTCCACGTGCAAAAAAGCTTTGGCACTAAAACTCAGTTAAATCTTAATTTTCCTTGTCACGAAAGCATATAAGTTGTTATTGCCACATGTTTTTCAAATTCAAATAACATAGGGATATGCAGCGATTGAGTAAATCGAAAAGAAAGAAAACATGTTGGTTATCGCAGCGACCGTTATCTATGGCAGTGCACCGAAGATAAACAAGTGCAAGTTTTAAAAACACAGTCTGCTTTATCCATGTACTTTTTTATTTTTAAATATTAGTTTACTTTTGCCCGCCCCAGTCGGCTGATGAGCCCGCGCTTTCAAAAAATCGTGGTATCCTCATCAAGGCTTTAAAAAAGTATAAACTCTGTTTATAGACGTCTGCGAAAATAAACTGTTCTAATAAAAATACATTTTTTAAGATATTCAGAAGAAGTTTAAAAGGCGTGCTAGCCTATTTCTATTACTTTTGTTTACTTAAGATATCTTTTTTTCTCACTTGCACTGAAATTAGTCTTGTGCATTACAGAAGTAGAACTTAGGGAGTTTCAGAAAATAGTATTAGCTAGTCATTTGCAAACTCCACCAGATGTTCAGGAAATGAATCCTTGACCTAAATGCACACCGGTGATTTTTTTCATACAAACAGAAATATCAGTTACTAAATGTTTCACAAATGTGACATAAAATACAATTTATTTCTCTGAACAGGATATCATAATTTAAAGTAAACAGAATTGTAGTGGAGCTCCGCAATTCTTAGGAAAATAGAAGCAACACAAATATAAACCACATGCTTGTCGGAATTAATATTTTATTTCAAAATATATAAAGAAAGATTTATATACTTGAATTATCCAAATATTTTCATCTTCAAAGACGCAATCAATTATGATAATCGAGTTATTAAATCGTTTTAATCAGTTTGGAAAATTATGTTGCCATGTAAACACTAACACGATCTGCAACATTATCATTATACATAAACTGAATAAATCTTCTTTTTTCGGAAATTGTTTAAATAAGTGCTTTAAACTTCAAAGACACAATCAATTAAGATGATGTAGCAACTAATTCGGTTGTAGGCAGTTTGGAAACATATGTTGCCTTATAACTGCAAACACTATCTGCCAAATTATTATAAAACATAATGCGATAAAATCGTCTTTATCATTTCGAGAAAAGAGTTTTTGTATGTTGTTCCATAACGTGTCATAAGAAAAAAAGAACAGGCAGATGATATTATGTGTTCATTGTATACCAAATATTTTTGAAATCGTATATGTGTCGACAGCACATATATTAGAATGAGTAACCGAACATATAATTTCAATTATTAAGAGTTAATAGTAAAGTGTATGCGATAGATATGCACATGTGTATCAAAACCCAAGACATGATATACATACAAGTGATTAAAATGATAAAATATCGAAATTATCCTTTTCGGCGTAAATATTGTTGAAAGTTTATGAAGGTTTAAGTATTTGATTGCATGGCTCTATATTACATACTTGTGTAATTGTCCGTTTTCATTAAGTATGACAGCACAAATCCAATATTTGCTTCTGTTATAGGTAAATTGTTACTAAATCATTGAAAGGAAATGGGCCATGCTGGTGAGTTGTGCTTAATATCGGAGGATGATTAATTTTGGAAAAGATTGGAAATGCTCTCACATAGTACAAATTGCCTTAGTTATGACTCCGTTTTTTTTCGCTCCGGGCTAGTATCTCTGGTGCCGCAACTTATTATAGTTCACTCCATCATGAAATGACCATGCAACAAGAAGCATGAGAGAGACTCGGTGAAGCTATAAAAACACATTATTATTATCATTAAATTCTACCTTTCTGTCATACATATGCATCAATTTGTCTCTTATAATTTGAATGCTTAAGGTTTGCTTAATCAATTATGTTAGTGAAACTGATCAAAAGCCATAGAATCTTTTTTCTGCAAATATTGAATAATTAATTATGATTATTGCACTTATATAAGTTTGACCATTGGAGTCTCAACCATAAAAAGCACAAAATTTTGGATATATGCGGAAATAATTTGCCCCATTTCAAATCTTTCAGTTCGCATAGCATCACTTCATAAATGCAATTATATAAATGATTGGACAGCATATTTGGAGCCACCATTGCACCTTATATAGTGGGAGTTAACCCTTTAATCATCCGTTGTAAATATTTGTCATAAAATATTGAGGCCAGTGCTACCCTTCGTTGACCCCTGTTCAACATTTTTGAACATAACGAAATTTAGCAAGAACTTACAACAGAAAAGTTATAATACACCAGATTTAATCTAATCGAATTCAAATGGAGAATAGTATAAATAAATAAAGATGAGTGCAGACGGCAGGTGCATGCTGACATAAAGCAGATATAATCGCGTGCAGACGAGAAATCAAGGCGGCGTATGCTTACAAGAGCAAACATCAATAGACGTTAGGTATAGTGCTGATGAACACATGAGTTAGGAAAACTTGTGTTTTATACGCCGAATTGGTACCAAATGCAACATCTCGAATTTCTGTTATCATTATATTGGCGTTTTTCCTAACAATAAGCTGATAGAATCAGCAAGTAAATACCTTTCTTTCCATGATAAGTCTTGGACGGAAAGATGACGTCCATGCAATAACATTGTACCATTAGCGTCAGTTGTTAAATGAAAGCGGGTGAGTCAGTAAGTCCAATATTGTGATATTAATCTAGCTGTTGGATATAATTTATTTTGAAACGCCTTACTGTAAATTTTATTGTACATTGAACATTTTTTTCTGTAAATTTATAATCTCTTTTATGCTTTCTTCTATGAATGATAATAAAGAGTACTAGCGTTGGAGTTCCATGTCCGTCTGTATCCCATTTTATGCCTTTCTCATGTTTTAAAAGTGTATACATAATTGCGTTTTCCATCGATATGTTATGAAATGCTATAATGATTTAAAACTATAGAATGCACATAATGTGGAGGGAGTACAATTATTCCATACTTTGTGGAAACAAAAAGAACAGTATGCCAAGGAACGTCCAACCGAAAAAAAACAAAAGGAAATTACGTCAATACAATTTTGTGTTGCGGCTTCGGTAAAGTGTGGACAATTAATGTCATAAAAGAACCATGGCAAACAAGTTTCTTGGTTACATAAAGGGCCATTTATCATATTCTCGAATCCTCGATCCCTTATAACTTCCTGCATATTGACGCCATAACCTTGTCAAACGTGAACCGTTGGGTCAGTCTGACATGCAACAATCGGTCCTTATCTATAAAACTAGTGTGCATGCAATTATGTCATTAGACTAATGGATTCCAATCACTACCGATGAATTTTTATTTGAATATGAAACAATCGCTTTGTTTCACTCTTTGCTTGAGAATGTTATTCAAAAATTACATGGAGTTCAAACAGAACGGTAATGAGTGTGTGCGTATTACTATTATTCATTTTTCAGCGAGATCAATTGCTGCGCTCATTTTCAGCCGATCAGTAACGATCTATTTCTTTTGCTTTACTTTCAACTGAAAAGATTTGTGGTATGGTATGTTTGTGGTGTTTGTATTGATGTACTTGGATTTTTGTATTTATGTAGGTGGTTTTTATATGTTTTGTCGTTAGTTCATAGTCATTTGGGCCCTTGTCTTGTGCCTTTAAACAGGGCTTTTCTATGTTCGACTACTGCACCTTTTCCTGTAGTTTTCTTTGTATATTCAAATCTTAACCATTTATGTCAAATTAACATATACATTTCAGAAGAAATTATATGCCATTTGGCTACTTAATTGTTGTTCTCAATGGACAACTGACAATACATACGTTAATGTAGATACAAACTTCAATTGATATATACATGTATATGCTCTTCCTTATGTCATGTATTTAATGAGTTACTATAATGTATCGCTCCAATAGTTTTAGTATTATGATTGTTCGAGGTTTTTATGAACAAATATCTTTACAATTGCCCCACAAGTAAGTACATTTAAATAATATTTATGTAATCGATTGACTTATTCAATAAGCAATGGATATGAAGTACATTAATCATATCCAGTGAAATCTGTGTTTTTTTCTCTATAATTTCAACGTTTCAGTACGATAAAATGAATGAATAATGATAATCCTTTCCTTCTTGCTTGACGGATACCAAAACACGACATATGTTCAGGTCGTGTGTTTGGTTTCAAGCAAAAATCAGGTTCAATACATTGTTTCTTTCACTCACAAAATAACCATGGTTTATAACCATAACAATTTTCTAATTGTATTTCTTCTTTTAAAATGTTCTATGGTGATATGATATGGGTTTTTTCGCCAACTTCGATTACTAATTAAAACGTCTGGTTTGCGATATAAATATAAGAAACGAAATTTGACACTAAGTTATGTTCATTGTAAGGGCCTTGCACAGTGCAATGGTAGATGGGGTTGGCAAAAAACGTTTCAAAAGTTCAGATTTTAATTCGTTTAAAGGAACGATCCTTTTAGGAGTAAAACATACAATCTGTTTTACTTGTTTTGAGGTAGTACGAAATTAAACAATTTTTACAGAAGAAGATTTTATTAGATTTTGGATCGAATGCATTCACATTTGTTCGGCAAAGGCTCTCGACATTATAACTTTATTTTTGTGTCAAAATGCCCCAGACTACTTAATCAACAAGATTATTTAGAGTTCTTGATAATATATTTTTAAATTTGAAAGTTAATCAAATAAATAATGGAAAATAGTTAATGGAATTAATTTCCTGGTTACAAAGATGAAAATGTCTTTTTTTTTAAATAGCCACTATCACCACAAAGCCTCAAGACATTCTTGATTTGGTATTGAAAACGTATCTGCTTTTTAAATGCAGATCTGATCAATTCTGCTTTCATAAAAAGTATTCAACTCCTAAATACAGCTTTACATTTTGCAACGGATATATGAATTATGCTTGCTTAATATTAAACCTCAAAACTGAATTGAATATTTTTAAACATTTTAAATTTAGGTCCTTCAAACGACGTTTCTATTGTTGCTCAGTCCGTAACGCATTTCTTATATAGTTTTAAGGTGTGTCGCAAATCAACAAAACCACACAAAACGAACTTAGTGACATACATGTGGATGTGCTCCAACAGAATTTGAACTGAACTTTTTACATAAAAATGAATGGAAAACAAAAGGGAGGGTTATAATTTTATCAAACACGAATAAATTTTTCAATTAATAAACTCATAAGTTACATACTTTTCCGCAGCTCCAAGGCCGTGGTTATGCCCATTTTGTGTGAAACTCTGCCAATAATTGATGCATTATTTCATATAGCCACCTTTCATTTCAAGCCAAATTTAACTGTATTTGCCACGTGGTATAATGGTGTTACGCAATACATGGTGCATGTATGGTCGTGACAATAACATAAATACATTTATTATTAATTTCAAAATAAAAAGGAACAAGCATGGCAGTGTAGCATAAAATAATATAAATGTCCATTGTACATTTTAAAAGTAGAAATAGAGAAATTTTGCTTAAGGCTTACAGAAATATATTTTAAATCATATTTTTACTAAAAAGCTTATAAAGCTTGAGCTTATGCCAGTGGCAGAAGAAACAAATATCATATTTCGTGACATTACTCTTTGATATGGAAGTCGAAATTAAATATGAAAAACAACATAACGTATCCCGTACAGCAACGTTTGTTGGCATATAAACAGTGACAGCATTTGATCCAGCGAAGAATTGTTGGCACGGGATCCACGTTAAAACAGATTTTTCTTTATAACAAAATCAGTTAAGTTTTTATTTATTTGCCACATGTTTGGTAAATTAAGGTTACATAGTGTTATGCAGTAATGTGAAGAACAATTCTTGGTAATCTCAACAACGGTTATCTATGGCATTGTTGCGAAGTTAAACAAGTGCCAGAGCCAAGATCGCCGTCTGGTTTATCCGTGTTGTAATTATACAATATTAGTTCACTGTTGTCCGCGCCAGTCTGCAGATTAACTTGTTTGTTAAGCACTTATGATAATACACGCGATATGCTCATCAAAACTTGAACATTCTTTCCACGAGCGTGAGAAAGCATACGCGTGCCAGCAGTTTAATAGGTTGTAGAGGCCTGCGATTATACATTTGCGTACTTTTTAGAAGTTATTCTGAATAAGTTCGAGGGGCATGTCAGCCTATTGCGATTACTTTTGTTTGCCTAAGATATCTCCTGCTAAATGGTGTTTTTATAAGACAGACGGCAAGAAAAGAAAATGTTTTCCTTACTTGAATTGGCTTATACGTGGTAATATTTGAACATTATGTAAAGTATAAGAACAAGCTCTTGTTATTACGATCTTATAGTTATTGCCTATGAAAGACAGAAATAAATTATGTGCATACCAAAGGGTCCAGAAATTGATAAAAACTAGTATGTTGCATAACTGTCTCAATAACATGTTCTTTACTATCATGATACAAAATATACACTTGATCCAAATACAAACCGCTAGTTTATTTTTTACAGACATAATATGATAATCCTAATAATCGAGATTTTTTTGTTTTTATGTAAACGCAAACACGCTCTGCCAAATCACTATGATTTATTTATTGATTAATGCTCAGTACGAGAAATTAATCGTGGTATGTAGTTCCATTTGATATAATGAGAAAACGACAGGTGATTCTTATTATTCTTTGTAGTAACAACATGCAACTGTTGAAGCAACTGAAGAGTATTCAAAGTGTCTATGTGATTGATATAATTTTACAATGAAATATTTGCTTCTGTTATTCACAAACCGTTATTAAATCGTTTCAATGGCCATGCTGGTCAGTTTTGATCAATATCTGAGTTGAATTATTTTGGAACAGATAGGTTATGATTTTACAAATATAAATTGCCATATTATGTCTCTAATTTGTTATTATCCTTGGTGCTACAACATATTTCATTTAACTATATCATGCAATGACCTTATAATGACACGAATAAAGGAGATGGTTGCAGAAATCGATGAATCTACAAACCAATATTATTATCGTCGTTTTTTGTTTAATTAAATAGTATAAAATTATGTGTATCCATCAATTTGTGATAATGAAATATATTGCTAAGTTGCGAAAGTATTCAATTAATTGCTTTCTTGTCGATTCAATTGTTACAGTGAGAAAATAAAAAGCCGTATAATCTCATCAAATACCGATATCGTTTAGAATCTAAAAAAGGCATTATTTTCTTACCGGAATTTATTTTTATTTGATATTCAAAATAAAAAGATCCACGCTATGAAACGTTACAAACATTAAATAAATTATTTCTGGTTGTGCAAAAGCAGAACCTATCTAGAAACTTAGTGGTGATGGACATTCAGATAATTATAAAAACAGCGGAAACTAACTCATTAGGTTGAATCTGTTTTGAAGAAATGATACTAAAACTAAAACGGTTTGTTAATGGGCATTCACAAGCAACGTTCTGTTTGGTAGAACTTTAAGCGATGATTTGCTAATTATGTTGTTTTTTTCTTTATTACAAAAATGTGCCTAAAATGATCAGATGCCATGGAGATTATCATGACCTGGTGTAAAGATACAATATTAACTGGTTCTCATGGATTTTCGCAAAAATTTGCTAGTTCCAAGAAAAAAAATAAAAAAGTGGTCAAAACGTTCAATCTAGGAGAGTGCAGCTTTAAATAAGGCATACGGTATGGGTTTTTTACTGTTTTATCTGATCGTGCGATGACAGCGAAGTAAGTTGATGAGCAGGAAACAGCAATTCGGCCCCTTGGAAGTACCTAGGCTCAGTTTCGGAAGCTTGTTTAAAATGACAAACAAGTAAATGGATGCTTAAGATTATTTCATTGTTCATTGAACCATAAATGCCTTCTATGAGTCTGCAATTATCATTTTACATTTTCTGGCGAAAATTATTTCCATCAGGGAACGATAAAACACGTTTTTCGTGATACTTATGTTAATGACATTTATTTTTGGCATGGTACACAGTAGCAAGTCCTTCTTGCCAAGCTGATTTGTAGTAAAACGCATAGCTGTTCTGAAGTATTTTGTTTCATACAAGTTATCGCTTATGCCAAATAATTTATTACAGGCCTATTTTTGACATTGATAAACAGACAAACCTGGACAACATATTTCCTGATGCATTTTTAATTATTCTAGGCTCAGTATAAGGCCGCGCCTCATTTTTCATACCCCTGACAACCCCTTCAACTCGCTGGCAAAATGTCTTAATTGCCGGGTATATAATTGATATGACACCTGTTGAGTCGTAATGATCACGCAAGTGTTCTAACTATAACACTCACAATTCCAATTATATGTCCAATTATGTTCCCATTGCGTGAAATAAAGCGTTTAAGTGATCAGCAATTTTCTGCTCAGACTAGGTAATTGCGCGGCTGATCTCATAGATCTAATAAACATAGTTCGTCAGAGCCAAAACGTAATTCAGAATAATAAAATTTACATTCTAGGTGGGACACCTTGGTTAAAGTATCTCCATTTAAATCTTGACATTCATAATTATACCGTTATTACATGTTGGAAATGGTATCATGGGAAATCACATGTCGAAAACCTTAAAAGTACATAGGACTTTTATAATGTGACAAACTTCACAAATATGATCTGTGCGTCTGTGATCGAGCTCACGGTCCCTCGCTCCGCATGTGGACACTCTACCGGGTCGCAATAAAAGTTTGTTCAATAGCGAGACGCTATAATTGCAGCTATATATTTAATGCTCTGTACATCTGATGGGGATCGAAACCGCTACATCTAGCTCTGCAGGTGAACAAACTACCGAGACTCTGTAAAGGTTACAGAATTTCTGTTGTATTTCAGTTTAGGTCAATATTATAGTGATTATATGACCTCATGAAACGATTTTAATGGCGGGTTATGCCCTCTGTCATTACGCTTCATTTTATTCCGGTATAAGGAATATGACTGTGTTGTATGTATGTGCAGAGATGATCCCATCCCTCAATAAGTTATTCTCTTTTTGACGAGATTATTGAGACAGGTAAAAAGTGGCAAAAGTATGTTAGTTTTTAACAACTGATAAAAAGTAAAGAACATTTTCTGTCTTAGCCAATGCTTTATAACTAGATTTATGGTCTATATTATAAATTTAAATGAATTATTTCGTCCTCTGAAAACAATTCAATGAATCGTTTAAAGAAAATTAACCAGAAAATTACACTTCAATTCTTCAATTTTACGACGGCCATCATTGTATTAATGCACATCCTCAAGTATGTTGCCATTAATCAAACATTCTTGTTTCAAGGCAAGCATTTAAAAAAAACTAAAAAGAAACCCGTTTTATACATCCATCTGTGTCGTTCACCTACGGAATGACAATGGCTGATAGCATTTTTTTCTTCATCTGTTCTATTAAAATGGTTTCTGATTAATATTTTAATATATTAATGTTTTTGTTTGCTTTATTCTATTACTCTCGTTGGCACGATTTTACGCGAGAGTGTGGTCTTGTGTTGTAGGGGAAACCGGAGAACCCGGAGAAAACCAGCTTGTCCGGCTTGGTGACCACAAACCAAACTCACATGCGCCCAAGCCGGGAATCGAACCCGGGTCGCCTAGGTGGGAATGTTGTTTGTGTTTAATGTTGGGGTACTGATAAAAGTAATGGCTTGTAATTATCAAAAGTCAACAGCGCGTTTTTTAATCTAATTTTAAGGTGTGTCTCCCATTAACAGAACCACACACAACAAATTTTATGACATACATCTGGAAGTGTTTCCACAGTAATTGAAGTGTACCCGTATAAAATAAATAGAATAAGGAACTGACAGTAATATAAACAATTGTCAACTTAATCAAAAGCGAAGTTGTAATATATTTTTCACGTGGATGAAAGGTGTCACAAAAAACATAGTGCATGGATGATAGTGCATATAACGGGAAGATACATATCATATGAATGAATTCGTAAAGCTTGGTAGTGGAAGTTAAACTTATGTAAAACTACATGATTTTTGTTTATGGCAGACAACAAATCACCCTTGTATGACCATTTCATCAGAAGACAGACCGGGACTTCCTTTTTTTGCACGTGCTCTAGTGAAAACTGCATTGGCACGGAAATTCAATTAAATCGCAATTTTCTATGTCACGAAAGCATATAAGCTGTTAATGTCACATTGTTTTTGCAAATTAAAATAACAGGGATATGCAGCGATTGAGTTAATCCAACAAGAAACAAAACATCTTGGTTATCGCAGCGACCGTAATCTTTTGCAGTGCAGCGAAGATAAACAAGCGCAAGTTTAAAAATTCCGTCTGCTTTATCCGTGATTTTTATTATTCAGTATTATTTTACTTTTGCTCGCGCTAGTCGGCTGATGAGCCCGCGCTTTCAAAATAATCGTGATATCCTCATCAAGGCTATAAAACGTACATAACAGGCTTATAAAAGCCTGCGAAAATAATATTTTATTTAATATAAATATTTGTTTAAGATATTCTGAAAGAGTTTAAAAGGCGTGCCAGCCCACTTTTACCACCTATGTTTACTTAAGATATAGTTATGCTCACTTGCACTGAAATTAGTCTCGTGCATTACAGAAGTAGACTTTAGGGAGTTTCAGAAAACAGTATAAGGTTGTAAATTGCGAACCGTCTCCACAGGATGCTCATGAAATATATCCTTGACCTAAATGCGCACCTGTGATTTATTACATACAAACAGATATATCAGTTGCTAAATGTTTCACAAATGGGACATAAAATACAATTTATGTCTTTGGAACAGGATATTATAATTTAAGTAAACATAATTATAATAAAGCTTCTCATATCCTAAAGTGGAGCTTTTCAGATCTTGTGAAAATAGAAGAAAGATTAATATAAACCACATGCTTGTCGGAATTAATATTTTGTTCGAAATATATAAAGACAGTTTTATATATCTGAATTATTCAAATATTATCATCTTCAAAGACGCAATAAATTAAGATAATCGAGTTATTTAATAGTTGTAAGCAGTATGGAAACTTATGTTGCCATGTATAAAAAACACGGTCTGCCAATGTATTATAATAAATAAAGTAAATAATTCTTCTTTATCATTTCGAGAAAAACATATAGTATGTTGTTACATAACGTGTAATGAGAAAACAAAGATTGACACGTGATTCTAATTGTTCACTGTAGAACAAACATGTAAACATTGAAGATACCAAATCGTATTTGTGCCGACAGCACATCTATTAGAATGATTAACCGAAGATATCATTTCAATATCAAAAGAGTTAATATTAAATTTTATGCGATAGAAATGTGCATATGACTTGTATAAAATCAAGAAATACATACACGTGATTACAATGATAAAATATCGAAATTATAATTTTCGGCGTAAATATTGTTGACATATAGTTAAAGGGAAAATTGTTTGATTGTGAAGAACTTTATTACATACTTGTTTAATTGTATGACAACACAAGAACAATATTTGCTTCTGTTATCAGTAAACTGTTACGGAATCGTTAAAAAGGGAATGGGCCGTGCTTGCCAATTGTTAGTCAATATCCCATATGCTTGAACAGAAAACAGATTGCCTTATTAATGACTTCGTTTTTTTTTAATTCCGGATTTGATGCCTCATCTTATTTCAGTTTACTCCATCATGAAATGACCATGCATGCAAAGAGACGCAGAGAGAGTAACTCGATGAAGCTACAAAAACACAATTTCATTTTCATCAAACTTTAACGAAATGAGAACCCTATACTATCTAACTGCCTTTTATATCTTATAATTTGTGTTTCAGAATGTAAATGCTTTAGTTCTTTTGAATCGATGATTTGAGTGAATGCCATCAAAAGCTATAGTTTTTCTTGGAAATATTTACAAAAAATAATGATAACATAATTATTCAATATAAGATAACTGCATTAATATACTAGTTAAACAATTGGGATTCAAACCATTTAAAGCACGAACATTTGTGTATTTATGCAGAAATAATTTGACTCATTTCCATTCCTATTAGAACGCAAAGCATCACTTCATTTACACAACTATATAAATGACTGGACTGAGTACTTGGAGCTACCAAATACACGCCTTTTATGAAAATGTCATTTAGGAAGTTCACCTGCACACAAATGTATGTGTTTATTCTACCATATTTTCGGAAACAAACTGTTACAAATAAGTAAGTTATCCCCTCAGTCATCCGTTGTATAGTTTTGTCCAGAAACCTTCGTTCAAAAGTCCTATTTTACAATTCGTATTCGTCTGTTTCTCTGTTTAGAACATTACGTTCATTTCTACTAAAATAGATCTCTAGCCTGAACAGACAACATTCTTTAAATACACTAGATTTAATCTAATCAAATTCAAATGACGGATATTTAAAAGAAATAAAGGGAAGTGCAGACGGCAGGTACACGCGTACACAAAGCAGATGTAATCGCATGGAGACGAGATGATAAGGCGACGCATGCTTGCAAGAGCAAACATCAAAACGTCGCCAAGTATAGAGCTGATGAACGCACGTGTGTTGGAAACTATTGTCTTCATACTACGAATTGGCACAATATGCAACATCTCGATTTTTTGTGATCTTTCCAATGGCAAACTTCTTAACAATATGCTGATAGAATTTGCTGAAAGATTTTGCGAGTAAATATATTTTTTTTCGATGATAGGTCTTTGACGGAAAGACGGCGTCAAATTCTATACAAATAAAAAAGCGAAATGTTATCTTATTATGTTTGTGATATTATCACGCTATACACTTCCATTAATTCAAAATCTTCAATATCTATTATAGAAGATTTTTTTGGCACTCGTATTTCCTATTATTTGACTAGCATGAACGTTTTTTTCTTGATAGTGATCAAAATTCAGTACTTTGCTTTTAACCGATTCCTCTGTGTTGTGAGCACTTAAATTTGCTCAAGTTCACAACTGCAAGTCCCATTTTTGGCTCAGTGCCGGTGATGGTTGGCCGTATGCACGACCTTTCTATGCAACAATTTGTAAGAATATAAAACTTCAATCATTATATGATCATTTACATTATAAAAGTACATAACTACAAACATTGTTAGGCGCGTTTTTACGGTTTTCAACATTTTATAAATAAGCCTCTAAGAATAATATTGGTAACACAAGGGGTTTGCCACCTTTTTCACTAAATTTGTTCAACTAAATCTTTATTGTTTTGGAACACTAATGTTTAAATTCATTTTATGTCATAAATGTGAAAGGTACTATGCAAATGGTAGCTCAATTTTGAGGATATTAAAGTTAAATAAACATGTTGAACGTGGTCATTTATTTTGAATTCCTTACCGTCACGAACAATTTTAATATACGTTTGACATACTTTTTCTGCAAATTTGAATCGCATCCAAGCGTTCATATATGTATGATAATAAAGAGTACTAGCGTTGGAATTCCATGTCCGTCTTTATCCTTGTCTGTAAGTCATTTTATGCCAGTTCAAAAGTGTGAACATTATTGGGTTTTACGTCCATCTCATCGATATATTATGAATTGATTCAATGATTTAAAACTAAAGAATGAACGTCATGTATACAGCCTCAGTACACCTATTCCATTCTTTGATGGTACAAAACTAACAGAATGCCAAGGAACGTCGACCGGTAGAAAACAAGTCGGACAATTTTGCAGCTATAGTAAAGAATGGATAATTAATGTCATTAAAAGACACATGACGGAAATTACCTTCTTGGCTACATTAAGTGCTATTTATCATATTCTCGTATCCTCGATCCCTTATAACTGCATGCATAATTGACGTCCAACGAGTGTCAAACTTGAACCGTAAGGTCAGCCTGACATGCGAACAACGGTCTTTATCTATCAAACTGGTGTGCATGCAGTTATGTCATTAGACTAGATTGGCGTGTTATTTGTATTTGCATATAAAATAATCGCTTTGTATTGCTCTTTGCTGGCGGATGTAATTCGAAAAAATAACATCGAGTTAGTCCAGAACGTTAATGAATATGTGCGTATTACTCGTATTCGTTAATTGTTCTTCAAAAGCATTATTTAACGGGATAAATTGCTGCACTCATTTTGAGCCGATTAATAATTATTTTATTTGCTTTACTTTTAACTAGATCATAAGTTGGGCCCTTGCCTTGTGCCTCTACTTAATTGTTGTTGTCAATTGAATATACGTACGTTTATGTAGATTCAAAATTCCCTTGTTATATATGCTCGTCCCTAATGCCACCTTTTTTAATGAGCTACCTTGATTTATCGCTCCGATAGGTTTAGTGCTATGATTGTTCAAGCTTTTTATGAAAACGATAGCTTACGTTATTGACTGACTTATTTAATAAGCAATTAATATGAAGTACATTATAAATGCCCAGTGAAATTTGTGTTTCTTTCTCGATAAATATAACGTTTCATCACGAAAAAATGAATGAATAATGAGATACCTTTCCTTTTTGCTAAGACTGATACCAAAACACGAGATATGTTTAGATCTTGTGTTCGGTTTCAAACGAAAATCAGCTCAAACAGATTCAATATATTGTTTCTTTCACTCACGAAATTACCATGGTTAATAACCATAACCATTTTCTAATTTTATTACTTCTTTTAAAATGTTTTATGATGATATTATATGTTTTTTCGCCAACTTTGATTACTATACAAAACGTCTGGTTTGTGATGGAAATATAAGACACGAAATTTGACACAATGTTATGTTCATTTTCAAGGCCTTGCATAGTGCAAGGGTCAGTGGGGAAGGCAAACAAACGTTTCAAAAATTCAGATTTTAATTTGTTTAAAAGATTTGTTTTAAACGTTCTTTTCTTGGAGTAAAACATACAATCTGCTTCACTTGTTTTGAGGTGGTACAAAATAAAACAATTTTTACAGAAGATTTCGGATCGAAAAGCAATAACATTCGTTCGGCAAAGGCTGTCGACATTATAACTTTGTTTTTGTGTCAAAATGCCCCAGACTACTTAATCAACAATGTTAATTAGAGTTCTTGATTATATCTTTTTAAATAAGAGAAGTAATCAAATAATAATGGAAAATAGTGGATGAAATTCATTTTCTGGTATCAAAGATGATTTAAAAACAACAACAACAACAACAACACAGCCGCAATCACCGGGAAGCCTAAAGACATTGTTGATTGGGTAGTTCTGATAGATTTAACTCATAAACATAATAATTTTGTATAAAGACTTTTCCGGGGAAACGTAACTGATTTTTAATGGAGATCTGATAAAATCTGCTTTCATAAAAAGTATTCAATTCCTAAATACAGCTTCACATTTTGCAACGGATATATGAATTATGCTTGCTAAATATTAAAACTCAAAACTGAATTGATTTTTTTTTAAACATTTTAAATTTTGGTCCTTCAAACGACGTTTCTATTGTTGCCGGCCCTTAGTCCGTAAAGCATTTCTTATATAGTTTTAAGGTGTGTCTCTAATTAGCAAAATCGCATAAGACGAACTTGGTGACATACATCTGGATGTGCCCCAACAGAATTTGAACTGAACTTTTTACGTAAAAATGAATGGAGGACGAAAATGAGGTATATATCATCATTTCAAACACGAATAAATTCTTCAAATAATAAACTCATAAGTGACATATTTTTCCGCAGCTCCAAGGCCGTGGTTATGCCCATTTTGTGTGAAACTCTGCCAATAATTGACGCATTATTTCATGTAGCCACCTCTCATTTCAAGCCAAATTTAACTGTATTTGCCACGTGGCATAATGGTGTTACGCAATACATGGTGCATGGTGCATGGTGCATGTATGGTCGTGACAATAACATGAATACATTTATTATTAATTTCAAAATAAAAAAGGAACAAGCATGGCAGTGTAGCATAAAATAATATAAAAGCATATTTTCCATTGTACATTTAAAAGGTAGAAAAAGTTTTACTTAAGGCTTACAGAAACATATTTTAAATCATATTTTTACTAAAAAGCTTACAAAGCATGTGCTAATGCCAGTGGCAGATGAAACAAATATATTTCGTGACATCACTCTTTGATATGATCATCGAAATTAAATATGGAAAACAACATAACGTATCCCGTACAGCAACATTTGTTAGCATACAAGCAGTCGCAACATTTGATCCAGCAAAGAATCGTTGGCACGGGATCCACATTAAAGCAGCTTTTTATCTATAACAATATCAGTTAAGTTTTTATTTAATTGCCACATGTTTGGCAAATTAAGGTTACATTATGTTATGCAGTAATGTAAAAGAAGCATTCTTGGTAATCTCATCGACGGTTATCTATGGCATTGTTGCGGATTTAAACAAGTGACAGAGCCAAGATCGCCGTCTGCTTTATCCGTGTTGTGATTATTCAATATTGGTCCACTGAAGAGGTTTGAAAATGTGTCAGCCCAGTTTCGATTGCATTTGTTTACTTAAGATATTTCAAGATTATTTTTGTTTTTATAAGACGGCAAAAAAGCAAATATTTGCCTTACTAGCTTTGGCTTGTACGTGAGCATGTTTGAAAATTATGTTATGTATACGAACAAACTCTAGTTATTACGATCTTACAGTTATTGCCTATAAAATACAGAAATAAGTGTTGTGCATACCTAAGGGTCCAATAATCAATAAAAGCTAGTTTGTTAGATAAAGGAAAAGAAATCTTTAAATAGTTTACATTTTCAAATCATTTTAAAGGAAAGATTAGCAAATACATGTCACGTTTATTTTAAATAATGTTTTCTTTATTTGTTCCCAGTTTAAGTACAATGACGATTTTTGTTATTAAACTCTATGATCATACAGTTTTAAACCTTTAATTTTATAAGGCAGACTGTGTGCGATATTTATAGTTTCAAACAATGACTGCATCGTATCTTTGAAAAGTTTTTGCATTAGGTGCTCTGAATTGTATTCCTCCGTCTGCAGATAGAGTTGGGATCTCTTATCATAAAAGTGCTAGGGGTTTACCTATAATTTTATTATTATTTGTTTTATTGTTAGGTTTCCTGAAGTTAATGCATTCTTTGATAAGATTTACCTTTTGCGTTTTATCTTATCTATATTTAGGATTGTTAGGATAAACGTGAGGTTTGTGCACTTTAACTGGTTTAAATCCAAAGTAAATTTACATTTTACTGACCGTTCCAAGGCGGTACCTTACAATCCTAGATAAACATACCTAGTTTTTATTATATACAGTATGTATGCACTCTGCTGCCTATGGAGTGTTGTGCTGTTCTTCCATGTTTCTTGTTTGGGATTTTATGTTTATTGTCTTTGGCATTTGCCAAGTGTCATTAAACCGCGTTAATGTTTAAACTTTATGCTACTGAGCGTGTTTCTGTAGCTTTTCGCATTAATATTGCAACATGTCTCAATAACATGGTCTTACATGTTTTGGTACAAAATATACCTTTAATCCAAATACACATCGTTAGTTTATTTGATACAGACATACTATCATAATTATAATAATCGAGTTATTAACGATTTGGAAACGTCTATTTCTATGAAATCGCAAACACAATCTGCCATATAATTTGAGATATTTATTGATAAATGGTTTATATCATTACGAGACATTAATCGTGGTATGATGTTTCATTTAGTTTTATGAGAAAACAAACATTTTTTTCAGGTGAGTCTAGTTATTCTTAGTAGTACGATTATGTAACTGTTGAAGCAACTGAAAAGTATTTAAAGTGCCTAGGTGATTAATATAATTATATATCGAGGTGTTTGCTTCCGTTTTTCACAAACTGTTCCTGAATCGTAATAAAGACCATGCTGGTCAGTTGTAATCAATATTTGGAAAGTTAATTTATTTTAAAGAGAATAATAAGGTTATGATCTTACAAATACTAATAGCCATATTTATGTCTTTGACTTATCTCGTATTGCTTAGTTGCGTAAGTATTCAATAAATTTGCTTTCTTGCCGATTCAATTATTTAGTGAAAAATAAAAAGCCGTATAATCAAAAGAAATACCGTTATCGTTTAGAATCTGAAAAAAGGCATCAATTTCATTTCGGAATTTATTTCTATTTGGTGTTGTAAATAATACATGCAATGAAATGTTTCAACCATTAACAGAGTTATTTCTGGTTGTGCAAAAGCAGAACCTAACTAGAAATACTCTTCAGTGGTGATGGACATTCAAATAATTCTAAAAACAGCTGAAACTAACTCCTTCGGTTGAATTAGTTTTGAAGGAATGATACTAAAACTGAAACGATTTATCAATGGCCATGCACAAGCAAAGTTCTGTTTGGTAGAATAATAATATAATAATTTATCAGTGCAAAAAAAACAACACAAAACAGATAAAACTTTATTTTAAATAAGACATACGGTATGGGGTTTTTGACTGTTTTATCTGATCGTGCGTTAAAAACGAAGTAAGTTGATGAAGAGAGCCATGGAAATCAATTTGACGTCTTGATGGAGTAGGTCATTACCTAGGCTAAGTTTGGGAACAATTATACATTTTCTGGCGAAAATTATTGTTATCAGGGAATGATAAACTCATTTTCGGGATACTTTTGTTAATGAAATTTATTGTTGACATATGCCAACGTAACCAGTTCTTGTGCCAAGTTCATTTGTAGTAAAACACATATTTGTTCTGCAGTATTTTGTTTCACAAAAAGTTTTCGCATCTGCCAAATAATTCATAACAGGCCGAAAATTTACATTGATGAACATACCAACCTGAATAACTCATTTGTATAATGTTTTTTTTTATTATTCAACGCTCTGTATAAAGCCGCGCCTCATTCCTATCTCCGGATATCCCTTCAACTCGCTGGCAAAAGATCTTAATTGCCGAGTATGTAATTGAGATGACACCTGTTGAGCCGTAATGATCACACAAGTGTTTTAACTATAATACTTAAAATTCCAATTATATGTCCAATTATGTTCCCATCGCGTGAAATAAAGCGTTTTAATGCTCAACATTTTTCTGCTTGTAAAGTCTCAGACAAGGTATTTGCGCGGTTGATCTCATAGATAATAAACATAGTTCGTGAGAGCCAAGCCCAGAACAATTCAGAATAATTAAATATACATTCGAGTATATTGATAAAAGTATTTGAACCTTGACAGGCATTACTATATCGTTTTGAATAATAACATATTTGAATCATACACAAATGCTTTTTGTGGGACATCACAAACATAACATTTTAAAACCTTAAAGAACTGATCAGGACTTTTATAATGTGGCAAACGACACGAATATGCTGAATACAATACAAAATATAATATAAAATATACAAATATATGCGTCGAACACTGACCCCTAGCCCTTCATGCGGACACTCTACCGAGTAGTAATATAAGTTCAATAGCGAGATTATATAAGTGTCGCTATACAATTAATACCTGTTCACACATACCATTTCATTTTTGAAATTATTCCTTGAATTTCGAAGACATAAAGGTAGCTATGCTTGATTTTGAGGCTTTGTGTCATCTTGGTGCATAGTGTGACAAACTACAACAATATACTCATTACATTCGGTTGGAATCGAACCCACTACATCTCGCTCTGAAAGTGAAAAAAACACCGAGATTCTGTTCTAACGGAATTATTGTTGCAGTTCAAATTCGATCTATATAGTGATTTTATGACCTGATGCAGCGATATCAATCGCGGGTTAGGTCATCGGTTAATATCTGTTATGCAGAGTTGATTATAAAATGAGAGCTGAACGCATTTTACAAATCGTTGACAAGTAATTCCTCAAAGTTGTTTACACCACACAGACTTTCAAGGAACACCTTAAATAACATTGTTAACTAAAAAGGTTGCATTCGAATGATAAAATTTAACAAATAATGGAATTAGAGAACATCTTCGGTACAATGATTCGCATAGAAATGGTGGCAAAATAGTTCTTTTTTCTCGTAGACTTGCTAAGCCACTGCTTTAGTTATTCAGTGTGTATTTATTACTGAATTTATGGTCCATATTGTAAATTTTAATGTATGAATCCGTCCTTATATTTTAAAATTTAGATAACCTTTATCAAAAAAATGCATTTCAGTTTAATGATCATTACAAACAATTCGTCTTTCACATTTGGCGTATGTTTAGAGTTAGGACCTGTTTAAACGTGTACATAGAAACCAATATTGCTATTATGCATACATTCATGTTTCAAGGAAGGCATTTCGACCAATAAACAAAACTAAAGAGAGACACGTTTAAGATATCTTTGTTTCTCTCTTTGACGAAATAACCTTGGCTTATATTGTCATTTTCTTATTCTATTTTATTTTTTTCAATGAGTTCTAGAAAAAAGTAAACGGAAGATGACGCTTAGTTTCATCCATTCTTATTTTAAAATCAAAAGCAAAAATACGTTTTCATGAAGACAGATTTTCCAATAGAGGGTGCAGGAAACACAATAGTTTGTAGCATTACTCATTCACCAATCTGACCGAAAAATAGAATATAAACATGATTGGTAATGAACATTTGATGGCGGGATTATGAACAAGTAACGGCTTGTAATTCTCAAAAGTATATAAGTGTTTTCTAATCCAGTTTTAAGGTGTGTCTCACATCAACAAAACCACACAAAAAGAATTTCATGACATACATCTGGAAGTGTTCCCACAATATTTTAAGTGTACCTGTATGAAGTGAATAGAAAAAAGGAATAAACAATTATATCAACACTTAAAACAACATTTATTCATCATCCGAAGTGCCAAGACCGCGGTTATTCATGTATTGTGCGAAATTCTGCAAATATAATATATAAGCCATAATGTACCCTTAGTCAAAAGCAAAGTTGTAATGTGTTTTTCATCGGGAGAAAGGTGTCTTCGAAACATAGTGCATGGATGGTAGTGTCAATAACGTGAGGACACATATCATATGAATAAGTTCTAATAGCGTGACAGTGGTAGGTGAAACATGTGTTTTATCTTCGTGACTTTTTATATAAAAAAAAACGTATTGTATTGCAACTATAATCAGCAGACACAGCGGTACATCATATATATTTGCATGCGCTCCAGTGAAAAAGCATAAGCACTCAGTTAAATCTCCAGTTTTTTGTAACGAAATCATATGAGTTGATATCGCCACATGGTTTGCAAATTACATAATGCTATGAAGTAATGGAATAAATCCAAAGGTAACAAAACGTCTTGGTAATCGCAGCGACGGCAATCTATGACAGTATAGCGAAGATAAAGTTCCGTGTTGTTATTATTCAGGATTAGTTTACTGTAGCCCGCGCCAGTCGGCTGCTAAGCCCGCGCTTTCAAAATAATCGCAATATCTTCATCAAGGATGTTATAGGTACAGAATAGGCTGAAGAAGCCTGCGACAGTAACTTTGTTACATTTTTATGATATTTTAGCAGGTTTAAAATGCATGTATGCCGATTTCCTTTTTTCCTATTTTTCTTAATCTAAGTAGTGTTTGCTTATTTGCACTGAAATTAGTCTTGTGCTTAAGACAGGTAGAATTTGTTTGTTTTAGTAAACAATATTAGCTAGTGAATGGCAAACTCCACAACATGTAAGGAAATACATCCTTGACCTAAGTGCACATCGGTGATTTATTTTATACAAACAGATATATCAGTTTCTAAATGTTTCACAAATGTTACATAAACGTTCAATTTATTTCTCTGGAACAGGATATTTTAATCTAAAGTAAACAAAATTATAGTGGAGATCTTATCAAAATAGAAGAAAGACTAATACAAACCACATGCTTGTCGGAATTAACATTTTGTTCGAAATATATAAAGAATGATTTATATAACTAAATGGTTCAAATGTTTTCATCTTCAAAGACGCAATCAATTACATTTAATATTTGTAAGCAGTTTGAAAACGTATGTTGCCATGTAAACACAAACAAGATGTCCCAAATCATCATAATAAATAAAGTAAATAAATCTTCCTTATCATTTTGAAAATAAAATCTTGGTTGTTGTTCCATAACGTTTAATGAGAAAACAAGAATCGACAGCTGATTCTAATTGTTCATTGTAAAACAAACATGTAAACCTTGAAGATACCAAATAGATTTCAAATCGTATTTGTGCCGACAGCACATCTATTAGAATCAGTAACCGGACACATAATTTCAATTATTAATAGTCAATAATAAAGTGTATGCGATAGAAATGTACATACGTATGTATAAAAATGTAGAACAAGATATACATACAAATGATTAAAATGATAAAATATCGAAATTATACTTTTCGGAGTAAGTATTTCTTGAAAGTTTTTAAAATGCCTTTCGAAAAAAGTATGACAACACAAGTACGCGATTTGCTTTCGCTATTAGTAGATTGTTACGGAATCGTTGAAAGAAATCACATGACCGTGCTGGTCAATCGTGAGACAATATCTCATTTTGGATATATAGGATATGCTCTAACAGAATACAGATTGCCTTATTAATGACTCTGATGTTTTTCATTCCGGGTCTAGTGCCACATCTTATTGAAGTTCACTCCATCATGAAATGACCATGCAAAGAGACGCACGAGGAAGAGACTCGATGAAACTACAAAAACACAATTTTATTTTTCCATCCAAATTTAACAAAATGAGAACCCCATACTATCTAACTTATTTAATATCCACTATTTTGTGTTTCAGAATGTAAATGCTTTAGTTTTATTTTAATCGATGATTTTAGTGAATATCATCCAAAGCCAAAGTTTTTTTTCAGGAAATATTAAATAATAATATCATAATTGTTCAATATAAGGTAACTGCATTAATGTATTAGTTAACCATGGGGGTTCAAAGAGCACGAACATTTGTATATTTATGCAAAAATGAGTTGCCCCATCTCCATTCCTTTTGAGAAGTTTGAGAGGCATGTCAGCCCATTTCAATTACTTTTGTGTGCTTAAAGATATATTCTGCTAAATGGTAATTTTATAAGACACTATGGCAAGGAAAGCAAATACTTTTCTGACTAGCATTGGCTTGTACGGTGTTATGTTTGAACATTGTGTAACGTATAAGAACTAGCTCTTGTTATTACGATCGTATAATTGTTGCATATAAAAGACAGAAATAAGTAATGTGCATACTAGTGCGTTGCAAACTGTCTCAATAACATGGTCTTAAATGTTCTAATACAAAATATACCCTTGATCCAAATGTACATCGATAGTCTATTAGATGCATACATAAAATGATAATCATAACAATCTGTTGTTAACAGTTTGGAAACTTTTGTAACTTTGTAAACACAAACTCGATCTGCCAAATAATTATATATAATATATAATATTCATTGATAAATGTTTCTATATTATTACGAGACATTAATCGTGGTATGTTGTTTGGTTTATTGACAAAAATGCATTAACAGGTGATTCTAAATATTCTTTGTAGTACAATTGTGCAATTGTTGAAGGAACTGAAGAGTTTTCAAAGTGTTACTTAATCATTACTAGGGTCATGCTGGTCAGCAGGGATTAATATCTGAGGTTGATTTATATTGGAACAGATATATTCTCAAAAAAAAAATGCCATGTTTAAATTTAAATAATTTATAAGCGACTTATTCACCTACGCCATTAAACTACACTGTAAATCTATAACGAAAAAATAGCAATCATGTTCACAATGACAATACTCAAAACATCCGTAAATCAGTAAATCATAAACGTAGAAACATCAGAAAAAAATAATGTATTTGTAATATCTTTCGGCAACAATTTACCAGTGCAAAAAACAAACAAACAAAAAACAGATAAAATTTCAACTTGTTCTTAAATAAGGCATACGTTAATATGGGGCATTTTACTGTTTTATCTGACCGTGCGTTAAAAGCGAAGTTAGTTAATGAGAAGAAAACATGAACAGCAATTTGGCCCCTTGTCAGTACCTAGGCTCAGTTCCGGAAGCTTGTTTAAAATAAAAAAACAACTAAATGAGTGCTTGAGGTTATTTCATTGAAACATACATGCCTTCTATGAGCCTGCAATTATCCTTGACCATTTTCTGGCGAAAATAATTTCCACCAGGGAACGATAAAACACGTTTTTCGGGATACTTATGTTAATGGCATTTATTGTTGGCATGGTACACAGTAACAAGTCCTTCTAGCCAAGCTGATTTGCAGTAATACACATACCTGTTCTGCAGTATTTTCTTTCACACAAGTTTTCGCTTATGCCAAATAATTCATAACAGGCCTAATTTTGACATTGATGAACAGACAAACCTGGAAAACATATTTTTATGATGCTTTTTTAATTATTCTAAGCTCAGTATAAGGCCGCGCCTCATTTTTCATATCTCCTGATAACCCTTCACCTCGCTGCTGGCAAAATGTCTTAATTGGCGTGTATGTAATTGAGATGACACCTGTTGAGCAGTAAAGATCACACGTTTTAACTATAACACTCACAATTCCAATTATGTCCAATTATGTTCCCATAGCGTGAAATAAAGCGTTTTAATGCTCAGCAATTTTCTGCTTGTTTAGTCTCAGGCTAGGTAATTGCGCGGCTGATCTCATAGATCTAATAAACATAGTTCGTGAGAACCAAGAAATAATTCAGAATAATCAAATTTACATTCTAGGTGGGACACATTTGTTTAGGTTCTCCATTTAAACCTTGACAATCATAATTATTATAATGTGTCAAACTACACAAAGATGCTCTGTGCGTCTGTGATCGAACCCACGACCCCTCGCTCCGCATGCGGACACTCTACCGAGTCGCAATAAAAGCTGATTCAATAGCGAGACGCTATAAGTGCAGCTATTTATTTAATACCCGGTCACACAGACCATTATTGTTTTGAAATTCGTGCTTGAATTTCGGAGACATAAGGTCACTGTTTTGTTAAATCTGGAGGGTTTGTATCACCTACGTTTGTGCATAGTGGGACAAACTAAAGGAAAATGCTCTGTACATCTGGTGGGGATCGAATCCACTGCATCTCGCTCTGCAGGTGGATAAACTACCGAGACTCTGTAAATGTAACTGAACTGTTGCATTTCAGCATATGCATTTTATTCCGGTATAAGCAATGTAACACTGTTGTATTTATGTACAGAGTTGATCCCATCACTCAATAAGTGATTCTCTTATTGCCGAGATAGTTCATTGAGACATGTTTTAAAGGATTATAAAATATCTTTACCGCCAAATCTGCAGATATATGGACATAAAATAGCATGTGAATAGCGAAATATTTTTCAAGTTTAACAGAAATAATAATATTATGAAATTTTTATTCCGTTTGCACGACGTCTTATTAATATAAGTCTATGACAGTTGAACGATTAAAACGAATGTGTGCCAAGTGTTTCCTTAAAGTTAAGGTTAACACCACCCAGACCACCCAGACAAATCAAAGCACTTAAAGTGGTGATGGACGGTGACATTGTTCGGTCTGCTGCAAGTATAGAACTAAGTCCTTTCTCTTATAAACACAGAAAATCATCGGAACCTAATCTTGAATATAGAAGCATAATTTGAACACAAGGTGAGGACAATTAGACAATGCTTCAAACCAAATATCTAAGCTTGATATTTATTTTCCAAACATAATTATTCATCTTAATGCTGTAGCTTTGAAAAGTTGATGAAAAGGTCACCTGGCAATATCATCGTTAATGTTTGTTTGCAGAACTACTTCATAGTCAAAATTTCATTCCAGTTGCATAACAAATACGCCAAAAGGACACAATCAAGATAACTGAAGCATAACATTAACAGATGTTGTGGTTTTTTAAAACAGTATACATGGTCCAAAGTTCAATGTTGTACTCAAAATTAAAAACGTAGGCCTTAGCTGAAGCAACTGTGCACAAGATGATCAATTTGCAAGAAGAACAATTGTCGAAAACTGACATAAACTTGGTATTAATGTGTACAATGCATTGGATCTTACTAACTGAAGTACCACATAGTTTACAATTTATTTTAGCTAAGCAGTGATTTTGTATTTTTCCATTAAAAATATTACTGGGTATGTCTAAGGTATATAGCTTAAATATACCACCCGTTTGGAGTAAGCCTTTGTAGCACAGTGGATACAACACTGGACTGCTATTCTTTTTACATTTTGGTCCTTTCTCTATAATTATGATTCAAAGCTTAACACATTCTATTAAACAATTGTCCTGAGTTGCGTTACAGGAAATCTGGTGTACAGTCCCTTTAAAGTAACCCGAGAACAACAATGATGAATTGTTTTCCAAACATAGCAACATTTTATTGCAGAGGCCACAAAAATAAAAAAGTAAGTGAAAATGTCACAATCATGGTTAGCCAAACACAACATTTATAATTATTTTTAAAGCAGTACATTTTATGAAAGAGGGTCAAAGGGTCACAGTGAAGAAGATCTGAGGAAAACATTGATAATTGTTTTGCAAAACTTACTGAACTTTCGCTGCAGTACCTTAGACTAGAAAAGATGGTCAAACGGTAATTATCAAGGTTATCCAAGTACAATATTAATATTTGTTTTAAAAGTTATACACATGGTCTAAATTTGTTTGCTGTTGCTTCAAAATTAGAATGTATGTCAAAACTCATATTCTATCCCATCAAAGCACAACATTGCTTTTTGTTTTGAAAATTGTACTAAAAAACTTTCATTGAAGTAGCTTAAAAATAGGAAAGTATGTCGAAAGGACAACGTTATCAAAGCACAATTTTGATTTTTGATTTCGAATCAATGATCTTAATTTCATGGCTGAAGCTTTAAATTTTATTGTGTGTCAAAAGGCCACAATCTAGGTCATCAAAAGACAACATTAAATATTGTTTTCAAAACTGTCTAAAATGCTATAGCTCTAAAAAATAAGTAGGTCAAAAAGGTCCCAGTCAGGGTCATCCGAGAACGACATATATAAATATATGTTTGTTTTCAAAACAGTACTGATGTCAAGTTTTCATTGATGAAGCTTTAAAAAACATATTCAACAACTCCAGGAAATGTGTAAATAACTTAGCCTTTGTCGATCTTACTAACATATTTCCTTGACGAGTTGTATAATACAGTCTATTATATGATGACGAGTCTTAGTATCTTTTTATCAAAATATTCTTTAAGTAAAGACAACAAAAACAACTACCTGTTTTACTTCTCTAGTAAACAAGAGCTGTCCCAGAGACTGCGCGCTCGACTATTACGCACTGTAAAATAAGTTTAGATTTCAATGCAATACATTATGTATTTGTTGAGATATTAACATGAATGTGGTTACGTGGAAACTTTTAAGTCCAATACTTGAAACTTTAAACAGTATTTCTAAGTTGCATAATAAAGGGGCAAAAATGATAAAATATAAAAGATAGAGTTATCTTTCCTGATTATTTAAGAAGGTTAAATAGTTGGGAGCTTGTGTATAAAGTTTCAATGCAATACATGATGTATTTGAATTTATATGTCAAATTATAAAGCAAAACCGTAACCAGAATTTTTAAGTCGAATAATAAAGGGTCATTATTTGCATTAAATGCAAACTAGAGTTACTTGGTTAATTAGGAAGGTTGGATGGTTGAGTACCATTGTATAAAATCTTAATGCAATACATCAAGTAGTTGCTGAGATATCAACCTATGTGTGCTTACATGCAAAACCTTAACCAGAATTTCAAAGTCAAATAATAAAGGCCCATATTTTGCATTAAATTCAAATCAGTGTTATCTAACTTCATTAATTTAGTAGGTTAGATAGTTGGGAATACATATCTAAAGTTTCAATGCAATACATGATGTATTTGCTGAGATAATAACTTAAAGGTGCTTACATGCAAAACCTTAACCAAGGTGTGACGCCGACACTTGGGTGAGTAGTATAGCTCTCCATATTCTTCCAATAGTCGAGCTAAAAACAGGATACATGTACCATTAAAGCGATGCTATTCTCTACACTACAAGCATGCACTGCAAAAATTTGTATTAGGAAAAAATTCAAACCAAAGAATCATGCGATCATTCTCACACTGTTTGTAAGAAGAATACATATAAAGGTGATATCAAATACAGCAGAAAGGAATAACAACAAAAAACTAAACTCTTTTTAATTGTGACATCATAATGGTCACCGGTAAGATGAAGTCATAGATTACCATGTGTTCATGACGTCATTTCCTATTTAAACTAATGTAGTACCCCATTCAGTACCCAACTTGATTGAAAGTTTTTATCAGGAGATAAAGATAAATATCACATTTTCCTCTTAAGAATTGGTTGGAAATTTAATTTTACATTTTTCCATCACAATGAATACAAAATGACAAATTGTCATTTGGAAAAAACATTCTTGTCTATGAATTTGTTTAAAAACATGTGGAAGGATACTATAAGTTCCGTGGTCAGTAGGTAACCCGTGATATGGGATATTCAATGTAAAGGAAACCATATTGCGGTGGAGTGAAGCTCGAACCTAAATATGGATTCTTGCCCCCCATATTTCCAATACTATGTCACCTACTAACCCCGTGATGTAAGTATAACGTTGACAACCTGTTATCCTGTTTAAATGTTTTATTTATTCATTGAAATATTCATCAAATCCGAATAAAGACGCCATTGTGGTGTAATTTAAATTTGGAAAATGGAAAAATGTGGTGTCACCGCATGAACTGTCCTTGACCAGCAGCGGTGTTTCATAAATATTGGAGTCGTGACATTTTGTTGACCAATAGAAATAGACCAATGTTATATTGATATCCCCATGTGTATTTAGGAGAGAAAAAATGTGTGATGGCTGTATTTAACTGGATATAAAGTATACAAGAAAATAAAAAAACACGAAAAAAAATCTTTATGAATAAACATTATTCAGAATGGGTGGAGTGATTGTTGATAATGAGCCCTTCTTAATCATTAAGCTAGTTACTTTAGGTCATTTACTTGACTTAGAAAACAACCGCATTGTCTAATTCATTGTCGACGTAAAATATTATACAGGGATTGTGCATCAGGTGAGTGACAGTAGGCTGAGGAAAAACCAAACTTGAAGAATGAAATTGTTAATGATTAATGATAGCACTTCATTTATGCCTATCTGAAATTTCATTTGCTTAATTGTAGGTTTATTCTATTTTTGTTGTTAAAGCTGACTCACACAGATTGAAAGTATTGACAACTTCTTTATTTTTTGTCTTCGAACGAGCCATTTTTTTTTGCGAAAATCCATGGAAACCAGTAATATAAGACTGCTGACAAAAAATCAGATCATAGATTCTTATACTTAAGTTCAAAAATTAATGTTTTATGCATTTTTTCTTTAACCGTTAGTATCAGTTGAAGCCATTAAGCATCAATTTTTGAACATAAATATGAAAATCTAAGATCTGATATTTTGTCAGATATCTTATTATTGGTTTGCACATGTATATTTACGCAATAATTTGCTCTTTCCAAAACAAAAAAAATAAAAGAAGCTGTTAAAATAGTCAATCTGTGGGAGTGCAGCTTTAAGGGCTCATTATTTCTTAGTCTAAACAAGTTGATGTTCAAATTAAGAGTCTTCTTATCCATAAACATCTATTAAAACAAGTTTTTAAAAATGAGGGTGTTTTGAAAATATCGAAATTGAATTAAGGAAAAGAATTTCATATTTATCAGGTTTGAACTGACATTTCCAAATGCTTTACCCTTTGGAACAAGCCATGTGGTAACTAAGAAATATGTCAAGTCCAAGATATACGCATTAGCACAAAATTAACCAAGCACAATTTTGATCACAATTCACACACTGTGCAAGCATGTCAAAACATGGCCATGTTAAAATTGCAAAATTTTCTTCTGATTGAAAAAAAAATCACAGGCTGTCAGACTAAATTACTGACACTCCTTTTCTATAAAGTGCTGTCTTCAGAAATAAATTGAAATAACGAATAAGGGTAATGTAACATTCTGCCAAAAGGGGAAGTGTATTCATAGTATGTGGATGTCCTGGATTAAATATGCAAATTAATATACCAGGCCCTGTTTGGAGGGAGAATATATGTATATAAAAGGGTTATGCATGATTTTCTCTGAAGGGATCTGTTGGCCTTGAACATTACAGTAATATGGCTTGTTTTTATTGATCTTTTTTAGACATACATGTTTGATGCTTGATAGGCATACCAATGAGAATGAATTGCCCAAAATTGCATCAGAACAATTTCAGGGGCGTAGCCAGTGTTACACACTTACGCACATGCGTAACATCAATTTGAAAAATGAAAAAAAATGGTCAAACATGGCATCAAAGTCGAGGGTTATGTTTTGACATCAGAATATAACCTTAAAGGGAAGATCAGCTATGGAAAGCATTGTTTCTCTGTGTTAGATAGCTAACACAGCCTTAAAAAATCACTTAAAAAAAATTCCGTGGGGAGCAGCCCAGCCTTAACCTCCTACGGTCATAGGGATTCCCCATCCCATAGCCTCTCACATTTAGTACAGCCTGGCTACACCCTTGAATTTAATTAATTGCCAAAAAATGTCAAAATCCTGTCTACATTCTAGTATTTTGGTTTATTTTTTTTCATTGAGTAAGACCCTTTTGAGCTATTTAAACACTGTAAAAATCCGTAAAGCTATATGCATGTATACAATATTGATATCCCCAGCATGCACAATTAAGTTATGCATTATCTTTTACCATTGTTAATTTTAACATACAAGAAAATAATGTAATTTACACTTACCTGAAAAATGTGTAGTCAATGATAGAGAATAATAAGTGGCAGATTTCAAATCAGGGCATTTAAGGCTCACTTAGCACCATCCAGATAATACAGACAGGCTAGCTCCGTGTCCTAATGCAATGATCATTTTTAGTAACTTTATCTTGTTGAAAAGTTTAATACTTGACTAGTCCAAATAAACAGCAACTTCAGAGTCTTGGACAAGTTTTGTTTTGGCGAGTCTTCATGTCCACATCCAACTTTTTCTCCTAGCCAAGAATGACATTTCAAGCACTAAGTTTATTTAGTTCAAATAATTGTACATTGAATGATTTTTTATCATTTTTGATATGGCACGTCACATAGTGAACACATCTATAATTTTCGACTTGATGTATATTGAGCTTCAAAATGACGCGCATCAGCTAGATAGGTCCAAAATGGCAATGCTATGTTGACAGAAGCTGATCGGAATTTAAGTGTTTAATGAAACACTTGTGTAATTATACACACTTGTGTGATTAAACAATGATATTGGCTCAAGATAAATTATGTGAAACTTTTGTGTTCCTATTTTGCAATGCAATGTTTAATATTGAAGTGTTGTTACAGTTGAAGAAAATATTTTACTACGGTATGAATCAGATCAACATGGCATAAAGGGAACCAAATTATGCACTGGTCAGTCAATTGTAACCACGCCCACCCCCCACCCCCAGATCTTGGGAATAGCGGGGACTTGGACTTTCAGTACAGCCAACACCGGCTAAATTCCATGCCATGCGGAGACGAACAGGTGGTAAAATCCCCACCAAAGTCCCTGCACCCCGGGGATTCTAGGCAAGGCCAATTACCCGCTGTATTCAAAACAGACAAAACCACCGCATTCACCCGGCAATGTGGGGCCACCTGACAAGCATAAACACGACCCATTTCACCGGCTATTCCCCGTATATCCCCGGACCTGGGGTGGCCGTGGTTACAATTGACTGGTGCATTAATATCACAATTTTAAAGAAAATCTGAAATACCCTACTGTACTGTAATGTATGTTTTATGCAGAAAGATGACAACTGTGACGCAGATGCAAGTTGTTTCGAGTTATTTATATTATCATTATTTTTTACATCAATTTTTGCAACAATTATTGACATCTACTAATGGCACGAAACAAAACGACGTCATTGTTTTTTGGATTTTCACTAAGTTTGTATTTCCGTGTTTTACTGCAACTTACTTTTAGTAGTTGGTGACCTTTCACCAGATGTATATCAGTCATTAATTGTATTGCGTTAAATTCAGCCAATTTGACCACAAGGTGATGATGTTATTCAATTAATTATTTTTAATTCTCCTTTTTAGCACTAACAATCCATTGTAAAACTCGAGTGTGATGCCTTAAATCCGATTTGACATCGGAAATTCCACGGACATGTGTTGATTCATCCGCCATCTTGGATAAACCGGGTCATTTTTGGTCATGCCATTAACACATCATATTTTGATGATTCTTCTTAAAGAGTCTACAGTATGATATATATTTTAAAATATTTCGATAGTTCAAAATACTGAATTAATTATGTTTAGCAACAATGTTCTTCAGTATTCAGTTCGAAACATTTACGGATTTATTTTTATCGATACAGTAAAAGCCGAGGAGTTCCGAATGCAGTTTTGTAGTAATGTAGTGGAACTATTTCCATGAAGTAGTCAATATTGGCGAAATGATTTATCAATATAAATATTTAATTTCAGTACCAATTGTCAATAAATTATACATGACCCACTTCTCTCACTATTCGCCCAAATATTTTAGAAAAAAAACTATGTAACAGCCACTTTGAATCAGCTGTGTATTCAAAACAATAATGCGAACTATTTACTGAGCGCACTGGCGTGCTTTGTTTGTAGTTTGATCGGCTGATGTGCCTACTTAGGACGGATCCTGAGGGGCACCGTCCAAAAAGGTACCCGCGCATGACACCGTGTTTTGTAATCTATAAAAAGTGGCAATAGTATATTAGTATTAACAAATAGTAAAATGTAAAGAAAATCTTCTGTTCACAGATTGGATAGCAATGATGGCAAAATATTTGTTTTCTCGTAGACTTACCTAGCCATTGTGTAACTTTATAACTAGATTTATGGTCTATATTATAATTTTTAATCAATGATCGCGTCCGATGAAAATAATGCAATTATTCGTTTGAAAAAAGGTCAACGGTATATAAACATGTGTAATAAGAATAATGTCGTGCCAGCTTCAGTTGTTTGTGTTTCATGGTGGGATAATGATAAAAGTAATGGCTTGTAATAATCAAAAGCCTTCAAGTCAATAACGCGTTTTCTAATCTAGTTCTAAGGTGTGTCTCCCAACTACAGAACCACACAAAACGAACTTTATGACATACATCTGGAAGTGTTCCTACAGTAATTGAAGTGTACCCGTAAAAAATGAATATAATATAAGGAACTTACAGTAATGAAAACACTTCAAACACCATTAAAGTATGCAAATAAAATATTCATAATTTATTTAGTCGTCTCAAGTGCCAAGTTTGCAGGAATTCATTTATAGTGTGAAATTCTGCAAGTAATAGAATTATAAGCAAGAAAATGTCAACTCAATCCAAAGCGAAGCTGTTATCTATTTTTCACGTGGAAGAAAGGTGTCACAAAAACATAGTGCATGGATGGTAGGGCATATATCGTGAGGACACATATCATATGAATGAATTCTTAACGCTAGGTAGTGGTAATTGAAACGTATGTTTTAAATTCATGATTTTTGTTTATGGAAAACAAAAAAAACGTCCCTTGTATGGCAATTATAATCAGCAGACAGACCGGGACTTCATTTCTTTTTGCACGTGCAAAAAATCAGTTAAATCTTGATTTTTCTTGTCACGAAAGCATATAAGTTGTTATTGCCGCATGTTTTGCAAATTAAAATAACATAGGTATATGCAGCGATTGAGTTAATCCAAAAAAAACATCTTGGTAATCACAGCGACCGTTATCTATGGCTAGAAGATAAACAAGTGCAAATTTTAAAAACGCAGTCTGCTTTATCTGTGTTTTTTCCATTATTCAATATTTGTTAACTTTTGCCCGCGCCAGTCGGCTGATGAGCCCGCGCTTTCATAATATTCGCGATATCCTCATCAAGGCTTTAAAAAAGTACATAATCGGTTTATAGAAGTCTGCGACAATAACCTTTTTTAATAAAAACACATTTTTAAGATATTCTGAAGAAGTTTGAAAGACGTGCCAGCCTATTTCTATTGCTTTTGTTTACTTAAGATATAGTTTTGCTCACTTGCACTGAAATTAGTCTTGTGCATTTCAGAAGTAGAATTTAGTGCGTTTCAGAACACAGTATTAGCTTGTAATTTGCAAACTCCACAAGATGTCCAGGAAATAAATCCTGGACCTAAATGCACACCGGTGATTTATTTTATACAGACAGATATATCAGTTACTTAATGTTTCACAAATGTGATATAAAATACAATTTATGTCTCTGGAACAGAATATTATAATCTAAAGTAAACATAATTATAGTGGAGCTGATCATATCTTATGAAAATAGAAGAAAGACTAATATAAAACACATGCTTGTCGGAATTAATATTTTGATCGAAATATATACAGAAAGATTTATATATCTGAATGGTTCAAATATTTTCATCTTCAAAGACGCAATCAATTCTGATACTCGAGTTATTAAATCGTTATTAGCAGTTTGAAAACGTATGTTGCCATGTAAACACAAACACGATGTACCAAATTATCATAATGAATAAAGTAAATAAATCTTCCTTATCATTTTGAGAATATAATCTTGGATGTTGTTCCATAACGTTTGATGAGAAAACAAGAATCGACAGCTGATTCTAATTGTTCATTGTAAAACAAACATGTAAACCTTGAAGATATCAAATAGATTTCAAATCGTATTTGTGCCGACAGAATATATATTAGAATCAGTAACCAGACACATCAATTTCAATTATTAATAGTCAATAATAAAGTGTATGCAATAGAAATGTACACACGTATGTATAAAAATATAGAACAAGATATACCTACAAATGATTAAAATGATAAAATATCGAAATCATACTTTTCGGCGTAAACATTTCTTGAAAGTTTTTGAAATGCCTTTCTCAAAAAGTATGACAACGCAAGTAGTACACTATTTGCTTTTATTATTAGTAAACTGTTACGGAATCGTTGAAAAAAAATTGGCCGTGCTGGTCAATTGTGAGTCAATATCTCATTTTGGAACAGATAGGATATGCACTAATAGAGTACTGATTGCCTTATTAATAACTCCGTTTTATTTTCATTCCAAGTCTAGTGCCACATCTTATTTAGGTTCACTCCATCATAGAATGACCATACAAAGAGACCAGAAAGAGAGACTCGATGAAGCTACAAAAATACAATTTTTATTTTTATCCAATTTTAACGAAATGAGATCCCTATACTATATAACTGCCTTTAATATCCATTTATTTGTGTTTCAGAATGTAAATGCTCTAGTTTATCTGAAACAATGATTTTAGTGAATATCATCAAAAGCCATAGTTATTTTCTGGAAATATTAAATAATAATAGCATAATTATTCAATATAAGATAACTGCATTAACATATTAGTTAAACCATTGGGATTCAAACCATTTAAAGCACGACCATTTGTATTGTAATGCAGAAAAAAAATGCCACATTTCCATTCCTTTTTTTCATGCTTGCAAGAGCAAACATCCAAAAGACGCCAAGTATAGTGCTGATGAATGCACGTGTGTGGGAAACTTATGTTTTCATACTACGAATTGGCACCAAATGCAACATCTCGAACTTCTGTAATCAGTTGATTGGCAATATGCTGATAGAATCGGTTTGCAATTGAATATCTTTGTTCGATAAAAGGTCCTGGACGGAAAGACGGCGTCAAATTACATATAAATATAAAAGCGAAAAGTTATCTAATTATGTTTGTTATTTTATCTAGCTATATACTTGCATCAATTCAACATCTTCAATATGTAATATACCAGTTTTTTCGCACTTGTATTTCCTCTTATTTGATTATCATGAACGTTTTTATTTCCTGATCACGGGATCACAATTCAGTACTTTGCTTTTAACCAATTGTTCTGTGCTGTGAGCACTTTAATTTGTTGTAGTTCACAACTGCAAGTCTTTGACTTTGGCTCAGTGCCGATGATGATAAGCCGTATGCATGACCTTTATATGCAACACGTGGTTAGAATATAAAATGTCAATCATTTATGATGATTTATATTAAAAATGGACATAACAACAAACATTGTTTGGCGCGTTTTTACGTTTTCAACAGTTAATAAATAAGCCCCTAAGAATAGAATTGGTAACACAAGGGGTCTGCCACCATTTTCACTAAATCGTTTCAACTGAATCTATATTTTAATGGAAAACTAATGTTTAAAGTCAGTGTTTAGCTCACTTTGAGATGGTAGCTCAAGTTTGGGGATATTTATCATGTTGAACGAATACGAAGGGGATTACATTGCACTATAATTGCCATTGCTAAATAAAAATGGTAAGATCTTCGTCATTCTAAGAGCACATGTAGCCCAACTTCAATATTTTAACATTGAGCTAACTGAATATAAGTTATTTTTAATGGCTTACCGTCAAGAACATTTTGTATATACATTCGACATACATTTTTCTGAAAATTTTAATCTCTTCCAAGCGTTTATATATGTATGATAATAAATAGTACTAGCCTTGGAATTCCATGTCCGTCTTTATCCCTGTCTGTATTCCATTTTATGCCAGTTCAAAAGTGTGTACATTATTTGGTTTACTACAGAATGAACGTCATGTATACAGACCTAAAACCCTTTTCCATTCTTTGATGGTACAAAACTAACATAATGCCAAGGAACGTCGAGCCGTAGAAAACCGGTCAGAACAATTTTGCAGCTATAATAAAGAATGGGCAATTTATGTCATTAAAGGAACCATGACGGAAATTGCCTTCTCGGCTATATAAAGGCATATTTATCATATTCTTTTATCCTCGATCTCTTATAACTCCCTGCATATTGACGTGCCAGCCATGTCAAGCGTGAACCGTAAGGTCAGCCTGACATGCAACGAACGGTTCTCATCTATCAAACAAATGTGCATGCGGTTATGTCATTAGGCTAATGGGTTCCTATCACTACCGTGGAAAACTATTATGCATATGAAACGCTTTAAATCACTCTTTGATATGGTGGATATCATTAAAAAACAAAACAACATCGAGTTCAAACAGAACGTTGATGAATGTGTGTGCATTACTAATATTTATAAATTGTTTTTCAAAAAACATCGTTCAACGAGATAAATTGCTGCACTCATATTGAACCGATTACTAACGAACTAATTGTGTTGCCTTACTTTCAACTGAACTAATTGTGTTTTTGTATGTTTGTTGTGTTATGTATTTATGTATGTGTTTTTTATCCATGCGTGTGGTGTTTTGGTCGCTAGCTCATAGTAATTTGGGCCCTTTCATTGTGCCTCTAAAGAAGATTAAATTCGACTACTGCACCTGTCCCGTGTAGTTTTCTTTATTTATTCAAATCTTAACCATTATATCAAATTAACACAGAAGAAAATTATATACTATTTGGCTACCTGATTGTTGTTCTCAATGGTCAATAGAGAATTTATACGTTTATGTAGATTTAAAATCCCCTTGATATATATGCTCTTCCCTTATGCCACGTGTTTTAATGAGTTACCATGATGTATTGCTCCAATAGTTTTATTAATTTGAGTGTTCGAGATTTTTTTGTGAAAACGATAATTTAATGATTGGATTACAATTCAGTACATTTAAATAATGCTGACGTAATCGCTTGACTTATTCCATAAGCAATTGATATTAAGAATACTAATAATGTCCAGTGAAAACTGTGTTTCTCTCTCTATAAATATATCGTTTCAATAGGGAAAAATGAATGAATAATAATATTCATTTCCTTCTTGCTTAGACGGATACGAAAACACGAGCTATGCAATAAAGCACACATCCATACTTTACTGAAGACGTTACAATTATCAGCAAAGCTCATGCAAGACACGTTTGAATCTCCCTTTGTTTCTCTCACAAACAAAATAGCCATGGTTTAGATCATATTCATTTTCTAACTTCATTTGTTCTATTCAAATGTTTACTGATTATATTATAAAATTGTGTTCGCTAAATTTAATAAATTATTGAAACGTCTAATATACAGTAGGATAGAAGTATAAAAAAACGAAATTTAATACTATGTTATATTCATTTTAAAGGCCTTCAACAGTGCAAAGGTGGGTGAGGAAGGCAAAAAAAACTTTCAAGAGTTCATGTTTTATTAAATATAAAGGAATGATCTTTTTGAGGAGTGAAACATACATTCTTTTTGACATGTATTGAGGAAGTAAAAAATTGAACAAGTTTTACAAAAGAAGATCTTATCAGATTTTGGATAAAAAACATTCACATTCTTTCGGAAAAGTCTGTCGACATTATAACTTTGTGCCCAGACTAATTAATCAGCAATGTCTTTTGAGTTCTTGATGATTTTTTTCCAAATATGAAAATTAATCAAATTAATAATGAAAAATTGTGGATGAAATGCATTTCCTGGTTACAAAGATGAAAAGATCTTCTTTTAAAATAGCGACAATCACCACAAAGCCTCAAGACATTGTTTATTGGGAAGTTCTGATACATTTGACTCATAAACATATCATTTTGTATAAAGACAATTCCGGGAAAACGTAAATACTTTTTATTGGAAATCTGATAAAATCTTCTTTTGTGAAAATTACTCAGCGCCTAATTAAAGCTTCACATGTCGCAACGGATATATGAACTATGCTTGCTAAACATTGAACCTCAAAACTGAATAAAAATATAAAAAATAAACATTATATTTTTGGTCATTCAAACGACGATTGCATTGTTGCCGGCTCATAATAAAAAAATGACATCAAAATACATTTTCATTACGAAAGAATTTTAAATCGAGTTTGCAGAAAACACAACGTTTAATCAAGGTCGACGGTATATAAACATGCGTGAGAAAAAATAGTGTCGCACAAGCTTTCGAAATTAGTTATTTCATGAAATTATCCGTAAAAGCCTATAAGTCGGTAACGCATTTTATATGTGTGAAACTCTGCTAATAATGGACGCATAAATTCATATTGCCACCTTGAATCCAAGCCAAGTTTAACTGAATTTGCCACGTGGTATAATGGTGTTACGCAATACATGGTGCATGTATGGTCGTGCCAATAACTTGAATACATTTATCCTTTGTTGGAAGTTTTTCTTTATTATGAAATGAATGATCCTTCAATGAATCACGAGTGAAAATAGAAAGAAAAACAAGCATGGCAGTGTAGCATGAAATAATATAAATGCCTGTTTACCATTGTAAATTTTTAAAGCAGAAATACTATAGCAAGTTTTGCTCAAGGCGCTTAGATAAATATATTTTAAAACATATTTTTACTAAAAGGTTTATAAAGCATGTGCTAATGGCAGTTGCAGGTAAAACATACATTCAACTTCGTAACTTTACTCTTTGACATAAATATTGGAAGATACATGAAAAACAACATATCGTCTCTCGTATGGCAACTATTGTCGACATACCGATCTATAGGCACTTCATATGCTCAAATAAAAACGCGTTGGCACGGGATCTACAGTAAACCTCTTTTTCCTTTATCACAAAATCATTAAAGTTTTTATTGCCTCATGTTTTGCAAATTAAGATAATGTTTTGCAGTTATGGAGTACATCCAAAAGAAACATTCTTGGTAATCGCAGCGAAGGTAATCTATGGCAGTGTGGCGAAGTACCAGTGCCAAGAACACCGTCTGTTGCATTCGTGTTATTTTTATTCAATATTAATTCACTGTTGCCCTCGCCAGTCGTCTGATGAACCTGTTTGTTAAGCACTTATATAAAAACGTGATATGCTCCTCAAAGCTATAATTAATACATTCTTTCAACGAGCGTGGGAAAGCATACGTGTGCCAGCAACTGAATAGGCTGTAGAAGCTTGTGATGATACCGTTGCTGACATTTTAGAAGATATTCTGGAGAAGTCTGAAAGGCATGTCAGTCAATTTCTATTACTTTCGTTTACTTAAGAAGTCTTCTGCTAAATAGTGTTTTTATTAGACAAACGGCAAAAAAGGCAAAGAATTTTCTTACTTGCATTCTTATACATCCTGATTGCCAATGCACATGGCTATTATGTGATTATGTTTGAGCATTATATCAATTTGTTTGAGGATTTGTTTTGTTATTTAAACTGTATAGATTGTGGCGCCTGTATAAAAGACAAAACGGAGTCAAGTGCACAATATGAAAAGTAGTTCGTGAAGTTCAGAAAATCATAAAAGCTGGCCTTCAATAACATGATCTTCATTACTGTGATAGGAAAGTTATCCTGTATTAAATTACCATTATGTAATTTATTGCATACAAACAGAACGATGTAATTTATTGCAGACAAACATCAATATTAGTTACAAAATGTAAAACAACTACATAATAAAAAGAAAATTTATATATCAGGAAAAGGATAATAATTTAGAGTTAACATATTTAAAATGCAACTTCTCAGATCTTACAAAAATGGTAGCAATACTAACATATATGACATGCGTGTCGGAAAGAAGAACAAGCGAATAATCAAACATACAAACTATATCTGAAATAGTTCATCTTCAAAGACTCAATCAATCTTGCAAATCGAGTTATTATATTTAATGTTAGCGGTTTTGAGACTTGTGTTGCCATGTAAACGCAAACACGATCTGCCAAATTTATGAGATAGTTATTGATAAAAGCGTATTTACCATTTCGAGAAATTAATAGTGGAATGTTGTTCAATTCAATGCCATGAGAAAACAAGCATCCATGGGTGATTCTAATTATTAATTAATTAATTGTAGTGAAGTTATTGAAGAGTATTCAAGGCGTCTATGTGATGAAAGCAAATCTATAAGTGTGGGTAACGGAGCATAGTAACAATAGTGTTATGTGATTATAGAACAGTCAACGCGATATATATACACACACGTGATACACATACATGTGAATTACATGATAAAATAATTAAATTTTATTGCTTTCGGCGTAAATATTGTTGAAATATTATAAAGGATAAATTGTTTGATTGTATTGAACTTCATTACATACTTCTTCGATTGCCGTTTCTCAAAAAGGAAGATACCACTAATACAATATATGCTTCGTGGTTATCTGTTACTGAATCGTTGAAAGCAAATCAGTTGTGCTTAATATCTGAGGTTGATTTATATTGCAACAGATTGGTTATATTCTCACAAAATGCAAATTGCCATATTTATGTCTCTGAATGTTATCTCCTGGTTATTATCTCTGGAGCCACAACATATTACAGTTCACTCCATCATGGCATGACCTTGCGAAAAGATATACAAAGGAGCCTGATGTGGAAATCGGTGAAGTTACAAAAACAATATTATTGTCATCGATTTGTAACAAAATGAGTACACCTTTAATTAGAGTATCTTACTGGCGTAAAATCCATCAATTTGTTACACAGAAAAAAGTTTAGTTGCCTGTGTTTTCAATAACTGGCATGTTTGACGACTCTATTATTTCACTGAAAAATCTAAAAGCCATATATTTTCCTGATATGTAGCGTAACGTATAACGATATCGTTGAAATTCGGAAAAAAGAGAAAAAATGGAAATTTATTTAATAGTAGATTCTTTTTATCAGTCCACTCTTACAAGAATTTGAAAATAAAAATATATGAAATGAACAGAAGATGCAGTTAGTTCTGGTCGTACAAAAGCAGATCATAAGCGGTAGTAATGATTAGTGATGATACACATTTAGATAATTTCAAAACAGCACAACAAATTATCTCTTTCGGTTGAATCAGTTTTAAAGAAAGGTAACTGAAACACAAATGTTTATGGCCATATACAAGCAACGCTCTTGTCAGGTACAAATGTAAATCGATGATGTGCTAATATTTCTTTCTTTATTACAGCCTTGTATTTGAACATAGCTCTGTTGATTATAAAAATGCATCAATCTGGAATGAACTACGCTTTATATGGAAACCCCACGTATGGTTTCCTTCATTTGGGAGATTAAAGCGATACAATCTCTTATCAGGGAATAATTTATTATCTAGTAAACTCAAACAAAGCCCCGACCTTGCTTGCACAAGCTGAAACCGAAATATAAATATTCAATACAGTTTTTAGTTGAACATGTAAACACTTTTAATGTATGTGATCATTTCTTTTGATACAATTATTAAGTATTTAATGTACCCTTAAACATTTCCAAGATAATAACGGAATATATAATTTTGATAGAAATCTGCACAAGTAAATTTTAAAATCTTTTAGAACCGATTTGAATACCATTTAAACATACAACTTTTCATTTGCACGCAAGGAAAATGACATATATATGTTAACAGACGTATATTAATATCAATACAGTACAACAAAATTACAAGGACAAATCCAGCAAAAGACCCTGTTCTATGGCTTCACATACACTAAAAGACAGCCACAAAACGTGCATCTAATACAGACAGACGACACAAAATATCTTCATCAGTAAATGTCATGGTAAACGCATCGGAATGGTCAGAATATATATATTCCGACCGATTCAACAGATTTCTAGGACCAATCAGTACTGTTCAATATCGTGAGCGTTCTCTAACAAATCACCCCATACTTATGTAATTAAAAGACGATCTAAAAACATATTACATCACGGTACTATTTGAAAGCGTATATTGTATAATTGTGCTGCTGGCATCATAAGCAAATGTTATCGCAATTGACAACTTTCATCAAATCGTGCTTTACAAGTATTTGTGCGTATATGACCATCAATGGCAAAATGTTTAACAAAAAAATATTCTTGTTTTTTAATCAATATAATTTGATCCCTTGCATGAAAATATTTGGGAGGGTTTTGTCACTTTTTTCTTTATTTGTAATGAGCAGGCCGTGAATTGATGTTTTTAGTATTCTTATTCACTAAAAACTATCAAAGATAATGTCATTTAACCAGATGTTTAAACGTTATTTGCATTACGAGTCGACAACACGTCCTGAATATTCTTAAAATGAAACATTTAAGACTGCAATGTTCTATAAAGAAACCAATTATTTTACTTTTATATTGATGTATTATAAACTGATACATTTTCAAATAAAGCTTTTTATCAGGCCATAACATATATGATGTATAAGGCCTAGAAGTATCCTAGCTTCAAACACATTTGCATGATCCTTGAAAACATATTTGCATTGGCAACATTCTTGACAAGAATTAACTGCCTTTCAACAAATATAAACTCATATGCATCTTTCCGAAAGTGCATTTCAACATCTGTATTTATTTTCATGAGCCTTCACTTCATGTTACTTTTTATAACAAGTTACAAATAAGATTTATTTGTTGTTTGCACGTTGCAGAAATAAACATATTTTACAGGCTGTGGTTATGTACTAACATTTGTCGAAGATATGCCACACATTTATTAACATGGTAAAACGGTTAATCTAATATCGATAATATCGCATACAATGAAAACATTGCGTTAGGTCTTAATAGACCTCTGGTTAATAATATCAAGGAAAAATTGCAAAAGTGTGGTAACGTATACTGATGTTATTAAAGCAGTTATTACAGTAACTATTTGTTCTTAAATAAGACTTTTGTTGCTTCTGATGGTTTAACTTGATCGAAACAAAGAGAGCTGATTAGGAGAACATTTGGCCGTTTAATAGATTCAAGGTCATTGGGCCTACTTCTGGTAGCTGGTGAAAGTCTGTTTAATGTAATTGATATGTTAATGATTGGATGAGAAATTTCATTGAATCATAAATGCCCGCCCATAAAGCCAATATATTTTCCATCAGGATATTTTCAGATGTTATATCTTCGGAATAATTTAGAGGCTGAATGTATTTTTAAATGTAGATAATGTATCGAATAAAACAAACATAATTTCAAACTGTGAAATCAGATTTGATATATTTTACTGATACACATTATTCCGTTAAATGAAAAAAAGATAAATAATGTCAATTAATCACATAACTCTGCTAGGTTCTAGTGCAATGTAACCATTCTTTCAGATTTCATTAGCGTTCCCGCGTTGAAACGGTCAAGGAGACAGAATTTCATTGGATGTTTACACAAGTTTATGATTAGTCAACCTCAGGCTTGTCTCTGTATCTTAACTGTGTTTATTTATATGCGACTAAATCAAATAACATATCTACTAAATCAAGTATTCTGCTGTTGATCGATAAATACTATATTGATGTCAGTGAAAACACTTCAAGTTAGATGATCAGCCCTGTTTGTCCATTCTAGGATCAGAATATAATAAATGATGCTGCAATAACAATTAGTGTAATCTTCTTAGTCCTATAAACATGGTTAAGGAAATGAAAGCAACCGACCATGAGGACTCTATTAGGTGAAACCAACTGAATCCAACTTATGAGACTATACCTCACGCTTGTTCTTGCATTTGTAATAATGATAATGCAATATTTATATGAAAGTAACTATAATGTATTTCGTTAGAGAAGTCATTGACCTCCTTTTCTGATCTCATTGTAGTTAAGCAATATTGTATTGAGTAATTGAATGTTGCTGATGAAATATATATACCTTTGCATGGCTTAATTGAGTTTTGTGAATCATTGACTGGTAAATGATGAGCTATGTTTGCAAATCTTAAAACATGAACATGGTGGACACGTTTAAATGAACGTCCAACTTACAGTACAATTACAGTTGCAGATCGACAATATTCTAAATGCAGTTTCATGTGAAAATTTTATTTCACGGTAAGGCTTGGACAGAATCAAAACCAGACTCTAGTCGGTTTAGTTCATACGATTGAGAGAGTGTTTATTTCCTCAACCACACAAATTGTATTGAGTGCTACTTTACTGAATGCCATTTAAACGGCATTGTGGAGCGTATACTTACTTGGTAGTTATGTTCAATTAAAACAGACAAAAAGGAAATGTTCAACAAATAGGAAGGAAATGGCACTGGCAGTTGCTAAACTTCAGAATTGTAAGATTACAAATACACCAATGTATGGTTTCAGGACTCCTTAAAAACTGTGTGAAATATTCGTTGTGGTTTTGAAACTTCAGAAATGTGGAAAAGTAATTATGAGTGGAACGAAGAATAAAAATTCCCAGTAAATCTTCAACTCTCTGGCAAAAGGTCTCAATTCCCGAGTATGTAATTGAGGTGACACCTGCCGAACCGTGTTGATCACAAAAGTGTTTCAACTAAAACACTCATAATTCCAATTATTGGTCCAATTATGTTCCAATTGCGTGAAATAAAGGTTATTAGAAAAACGCGTTTAAGTGCTTAGCAACTGTCTTCTTGCTAGTCTCAAAATAGGTAATTGACTGATTTCATAGATCTAATAAACATAGTTTGTAGGAGCCAATTCGTAATAAAATTAATTCTATTTACATTTTAGGTGGGACCCTTTGATACAATTATCACCATTTGAACGTTGACAATACTTATATAAAAGGCATAACGTTTCGAATAATTACTGTTTGCAATCGTACACATTTTTTTCGTTGGAAATCACACGATTACCAAGATGGATTCCTTTGGATTAACTCAATCACTGCAAAGCATAATATATTCTTAAGTTGCAAATTATATTTAAATGGCTTGTCTGAATATTTGCACCTGATTTCTACAAGACTACAGTCTTCTTGTGAACGTATGACTTTTTCTACCATATTTTCAAAAATACCACTGTTACAATTTAGTGTAAGTGATCCCCTCAATCATCCCATGTATATATTTTGTCATGAAACCCTTGTTCAAATATTATGACCAATTTTACAATTCTCTCTGTTCCTCTTTTCTAAACATTACGTAAATAGCAACTATAATAAATTTCAAACCAGAACAGACACTTTTAAAAATACACCAGATTTAATCTTATGAAGTTTAAATTGAGGATATTAAAAACAAATAAAGTGCAGACGACAGGTGTATGCTTACACAATGCAGATGTAATCGCCTGAAGACGAGATATCAAGGCGACGCATGCTTGCAAGAACAAACATACAAAGACGCCAGGTATAGTGCTGATGAACGCACGAATGTGGGAAAATTGTGTTTTTATAATACGAATCAATAATTTATTAGCTTATTTATCACTTCGAGAAATAAATCGTTGTATGGTTTCATGAGAAAGCAAGCATCTACAGGAGATTCTTATTGTTAATAAATTGAATCTATTGCAAACATGTAAAGTAGAAGTTACTGAAGGGAATTCAAAGTAAGTGTAAATTGTTATGAAAGCACATTTACTAGTATAAGTAATTGGGCATACTACAAATATTATTGTGTGATATTTGATCAGTCAACGCGATAGGCATGCACACATTTAAACATATATGGCTGATGGTTATATATATATATATATACACAAGAAGTCAAAACAAATACAATGTGTGCTTCTTGCTGATCTGTAAGTGAATTGTTTAAAGCAAATGAGGTATCATGGTCAGTTTTGATTATCATATTAGGGTGATTTATATTGGAACAGAAGACATCCATGCGTTTGTGACAACACAATTGTTTAGATGTGAGCGTTTTAAAGTACTGGCCTGTTGCCGAATCATTTACCTCAGTGAAAAAACTAAAAGCCACGTATTCAAAAATATTCCCAATATGCGTAATATTCAAAATATGTTTACATGTCATTTTTCAGAATATAAACCATTAAATCACTTGCAGGAGTAAGAGTTTTGTCTGTCAAAAACTGTATAAAGGACTGTCAGATAGAAAAAATGCATTAACAGTAATGGAATAACAACTCGACAACATGTCCTGAATATGGCATATGTAACACTCTTGTTAACATGGACAAAGCAAAAGTATTTTTGGTGTTTTCTGATTGAAGTACTGGCAGTAAATTGCATACAGATACAAAAGTGAATGAAGGAATTTTGATAATCAATAAAACTAATGATGTATAAAGCCTATGATACACACTTTTAAACACATTGACGTGATCCTCAGTTACATATTTGCATTGCAACCTTTCTTGAAAACCATTAACCGCCCTTCGACACAAATGTAAAACTATATTTATCTTCCCGTAAGTGCGTGTCAGCATCTGTATTTATTACCATTTACTATCACTTTATGTTGTCTGCAATTGCTAGTTTCAGGTAATAGTGTATTTGTTATTTGCATGTTGCAAAAATAATCATGCAACAGGCTGTGATTGTGTACCCTCATTTGTCGAAGGCATGTCACACATTCATTAACACGGATAAATGGTTAATCTAATATTTATATCAATTGCAATGAAAATATTGTGTTCGGTCTTAATAGACCTCTGAATAATGATAACAGAGAAGCACTTGCATAAGTGTATTAGTGTATATTATGTTTTGAACAACGAAAATGTGTCACTCTAAAACACGTGTTGATTAAAAATATGTTTCTTTGGTATCATTATAATAAAACAGTTAATGCATTTTAAAACATCAATTGCCAAAAATATAACGTGTATTAAAATTTATTAGAAATCAAGTTTATTGTGTCAGTGTTTGACACTTTTCTCACAAAGGAGTATAAGGAATCTAGGAACGGAAACATTGATATAGTTTATTCATGTTATGTTAGTGAAAATGATGTATTATTTTAGGTCAACGACGTACAATGTGACTTTTCATACAAATACCATAAAGCAAACAAATTCACAATATCAAAATAATAAACGTAGATAAATCGGATTGAACAATGTAATTAATTTCGACAATGCTTGATCAACGCATACAAACACAAAAACGGATAAGACTGATCATTAAAACGCCGAGCATTTGTACTATATGTTTATTTGTTGTTTTTGATGGTTAAATTTGAGCGAAGGAAAGAGAGCTGATGAGATGGAAGCAAGAACATGTTTTAGCCCCATGACATGGATTCTAGGTCATTACAAAGGTTAAGTTCCGGGAAATGGTGAAACTCTGGCTAAAATAATAAACATGTTAATGATTGTATGAACAATTTCATTGAACCATAAATGCCACCTATAAAGCTGCAAAGACACAATCATTAAACATATTCTTGAGAAAATAGATTTACATCAAGGAATTTTAAAATGTCATTTTCGGGATACTTTTATAGCTACATGTTTAAAATATCTTAATGTAAGAAAATGTCTCTAATATGAAAATACCAAAAATATTAAACTACTTAATACAATTTGACCAGTTCTTACTTATACACATTATTCTATTTTATCAAAAAAGGAAAATTATATCAATTAATCACATGATGATACTTGTTTTAAAATGTAATACAGCCACTTTTTTCTGATTACATTACTTTAACAACGGTCAGCGAAACCCGATTTCACCGGGTGTTTACGTGCACAAGTTGGTGATGTCTCATTTTCTGAAATATGTTTATTTATACAGGACATAAACAAAAGAACATAAAAACATATGCATGTAAAGGTTGACAGAAAATTTCGTTTTTGTGTATTTTGTTTAACACGTAGCGTTTTTATCATTGAAGATGAGTTTCACTTTCTTGTTATATGTCCACAGTATGAATCGTTAATGCTAGAATGCTTTAAACTGCATGGTTTGATATAATTCGAACTCTTGCATTATTTTACTGTATGATGACTGATATTAGAGAGAGTCAAATATTTTCATTAACAAAGCTTCTACATAAAGCAAACATGTTGTGGCAAACTTTTTTTGAGGGTAATAGACGTGGCTAAGTTTGTCTGTACGTCTTGTATTTTCAACATTATTTAATCTATGTTACAACGAAATGGAAATTGAATATGTTAAGACAATATATATTTAAAAGAAATACCATTTCTCTATATGCATGTTGTATATTGACGTTTGTAAATATAAGTTTACATGTCATTGACAATATGTTGTTGTTTAATCTCCTCTGATTTGCATTTAAAATGCATATATATGGAACCTGTGTATTTTGGGCCGGTGGCCTTTAATTGCAAATAAACCCGTATTGTATTGTATTGTATTGTATTGTATTGTATTGTAAACAATTGTTGATCGATAAATACTATGAAATTGCTATCAGTGAAAACACTTATTGACACATGCTCAGCTATTCCTTTTCCATTCGAGGTTTATAAAACAACAAAGAATCTTTCTATAGCAATTGGAATTTGTGTAATCTGTAGTAGAACATTCTTGGTAATCGCAGCAACGGTAATCTATAAGAGGGGAAGATAAACAAGTACCAGTGCCAAGAACACCATCTGTTGCATCCGTGTTGTATTAATTCAATACATTTTCACTGTTGCCCGCGCCAGACTGCAGAAGAACCTGTTTGTAAACCACTTATAAAACAAACGCGATAATCTCATTTAAGTTATAGTACATTATTTCCACGAGCGTGGGAAAGCATACGCACGCCAGCAGTTAAATAGGATGTAGAGGCCTGCGATAATACCTTTGCTTACATTTTAGATGATATTCTGAAGAAGTTTGAAAGGCATGTAAGCCTTTTGCGATTACTTTTGTTTACTTAAGAAATATTCTGCTAAATGGTGTGTTTTTTTACCAACGGCAAGACAAGCACATATATCGCCTACTTGCACTCTGATTATATCGTGATTGCCAATGTACAGCATTTATGTGCTTTTGAAAATTATATCATGTTTGAGAACTAGCTCTTGTTAGTCACATCTTTTTGGAAGTGGTGCCCATAAAAGACAGAAATATTTGTATGCATAAAATAGGGGTCATAATTCAATGTATAAAGCTAGCGTATTGCAAAGTGTCTTAATGATATGGGGGGTTTTAAATCGTGATACGAAATATATCCTTGATCCAAAAATACATCGGTAATTTATTGGTTTCAAAGATAAATATAAGTTACAAAATGTTTTACAAATGTGACATAAAACTACTGTTTATATCTCTTGAACAGGATATGATTGTTTTCAGTAAACATATTTATAGTGGAACTTCTCAGATATTTTGAAAGTAGCAGTAACTCAAATATAAACCACATGCTTGTTGGCATTAAAATATCGAATAATTAAACATAAAATTCATATCTGTAGGGTTTAAGTATTTTCATCTTCAAAGACGCGATCAATCACGATAATCGAGTTATTTATTCTGCCGTTAACTGTTTGTGAACTTTGTTACCATGTTAACGCAAACACCATAGGCAAAATCTTTATGATACAACTATTCTTAAAAGGTTTCATATCATTACTAGAAATTAATTGTGGTGTTTGTTCCATTTGGTTTCATGAGAAAACAAGCATAAACAGTTGATCTAATTATTCTGTGTAGTACAAAGTGGTTAACATTTAAAAAATAATGAAATTATATTTTTATTGACATGAATATGGTTGAAATCTATGAATGGTAAATTGTTTGATGGAATTAATTTATATCACATACTTGTTTGATTGTCCTTTCTCAAAAAGGAAGACAACAAAAGAACAGTGGTGTTTCTGAAATGGATAGACTGTTATTGATACGTTGAAAGGAACTGGGCCATGCTGGTCAGTTGTGCTCAATATCTGGTGTTGATTTTTTATTGAAACAGATAAGTATGTTCTCACGAAATACAAATTCCCATCTGATCTTTCTCTCCGAGTTATTATCTCTGGAGACGCAGCATATTGCAGTTCTCTACATTATTAAATGATCATTAAAAGACACGCATGAAGGAGTCTGTTGTGGAATTCGTTGAAGCTACGTAAACAACATTATTATAATTATCGATTTTTTAACAAAATGAGTACACCATATTGTATCTAACTGGCTTTAATATCTATCAATATGTGACCAAAAAGAAATGTTAAGTTGCGTTTTGTTTCAATTCCGGGCGTGTTTGCTGAATCAATTATTTATGTGAAAAAAGTTAAAGCGCTAATATATTTTTCAAGAAATATAGCATAACTTATTGCGATATATTTTAGATCAGAAAAGAGAGAAAAAAAGAAGATTCATTTCATAGAGGGATTTTATATTAATATCTCAAGCTTGATATGATTTGAAACACACAAAAAAGTACATAAAATGAAACAAAGGATACATAATTACGGTATTAATGTTAAACGGTGATGAACACTTAGATATTTCTAAAACATCGGCAATTAACTCTTTAGTTGAATCAGTTGAATGTGTGGAGGTAAAGGGATGATTTAAGGGTATTCGTATTCAGTAAGAATATTGTCTGTTAAAATCTGTACACGGTATTGTCATAAAACAAGATTTACTAACAGAATTGGCATACTGGCTAAGGTCACAAATCCGATGTTTCCGATTTGATGTTTTTTACAATTATCTTGGAGAGTTTATGTTGTAGTAAGTTAAACTTTCGTATGAAACATCTTTGATTCATGTGAAAACAGCTGTCGAAGTACAGATTCACGATCTCGTCAATTTTATGTCGAAAATCGTTCATTTTATGGGCAGTTAATCACCCTTCAAATTTTGCCATGGAGGGCACCGAACACTTGAAAAGCGAAAATACATGGTCATACAATTATAATTAAAAACAATGCTATATTAAATAAACACTTAGCTGCAAAGTGATTTATTGTTTCCGAGGTTTTTTTCAAAACATTCGCTTCAAATGTAAACCGTGATTTCTATTTATAAATATATTGAATGTAGGTCAACATAACTGCAAAACCTAAAGATGCGCGTGCGCCCTCTGACGTCATTCCCCCATGTGCTACATTTTGACCTTTAAGCGTAAAGACATTGAATGGCATTTTTTAGAAAAATACTTAACAAAACAAGATGAAACTTCGCAAGTGTGACCAAGGCAAGCCAAAGTATTGATCTAGATCATCGAATAATCGATCACGGTAAACAAACGCGTGTTTTATCCGGTGTTCGGGATTTGTGCTCTGTTCGGAAATGTACCGTCAACCAGTAAGGTCTCAACAATATGTCCTAAATATTCTGAACATGGCAAATACACTATATGTTGTTAACATTGACAAAGAAGCCCATTGTTTGTTGTTTTATGAGGATTGTATTTGGAGTAAATCCAAAAAAGAAGCATTTTTACCAATCAATAACAAATATGGTGTACTACGCCTATGGTACATTGGCTTTAAACACATGTACATGATCCTCTAATACATATTTGCGTTGTATCATTCTTGACAAGAATTAACTACCCTTCGACGCAAATGTGAAACCATATTTTTCTTTTCATCAGTGCAAGTCAACATCTGCTTTTATTATCATTAGCCATTAATATATATGTTGTTTGTATGTTGTAGTAATAACTATGTAACAGGCTGTGATTGTGTACCTTGTCGAAGATTTGCCACATATTTATTAACAAGGTAAAACGGTTAATTCAATACTAACATAACATGGAATACAAAAACTTGCAAACATGTTCACCAGAAACAAAACATACGTAAACTATCAACGTAGAAAGAGAAAAAACGGAATAAACAATGTAATATTTTTCGGAAACACTCGCCCAGACTGAGTGCACAAAAATAATCGATCAATAAAACTCCGAGTATTTGTTCTGAAATAAGACATGTGTTGATTCTGATGGTTTAACTTGATCGAACTGAAGAAACTGATGAGGAAAACGTTTGGCCGCTTGATGGATTCCAGGTCATTACCTGGGCTGAGATGTTTAACCTGTGAAAATCTGTTTAAAATAATAAACATTTTAATGATTGTATAATGAATTTCATTGAACCATAAATGCCACCTATGAAGCTGCAATAATACACTAATTATACATTTTCTAGAGCATATTGGTTTCCGTCAGGGAACTTTGAAATATCATTTTTCGGTATACTTTTAAGGCTTCAAGTTAATTTTAATGTCAGAACATGTCTCTACTTAGAAATTCAACATTACTTTAAAACTAATACTCCCATTTGATGTGTTCATACTGACACACATTATTCTATTAAATTAAAAAAATCACGTTCACTTGTGTATCTTGAGTTTAATACTACCATAAAGTATATTTTCTATATATTACACTAACGTTACCGCTTTGAAATGGTCAACGAAACAAGATTTCACAGGGGGGGGGGGGGGTACACAAGTTAATATTAAGTCAACCTACGATTTGTCTTAACATCTATCAAAAATGTGTTTTTATGTGTTTTTTATATACGACTTAAACAAAAAGGAACATCAATACATATTCATGTCACTTGATGTTGATCGATAAATACAAGAATAGTTTTGTCAGTTAAAACACTAATGTCCAGGTGCTTTGCGATTTTTTATCCAATTTAGAATTAAAATACAATAAATAGTATTGCCATTACAATGGCTTTAACCATTTTTAGTCCTTTAAACTCGGTTTAGAAAATTAAAGCCACCGGCCATAAGATTTAACTAGGGGCTTAAACGAGTTGATGAGTATTTAACATCAGACTTATTCTAACATTGCTAATAATGATAAATGTAATATTCATATAAAAATAACTATGACAAGTATCGATATAGGTGTTGTTGACCTTTTTTCCCAATCTCATTGTAGTAAAGTTTTTTATACAAACCTGAAGGATTGAGTGGAAGATTGACTTATAAATAATGAGCTATGTCGTTTAATCTTATAACATTAAAATTGAAATCACTTTTAAATACGTTCAACCAGGAAACAAAGTAAAGGTAGCAGGTGCTGGTAACAACGCATCAAACTCAGCTTCATGCAGACGAGATGACACACGGGCACATGAATAAAGGAGCAGACGTCAAGTGGCTTCAGAAGACGCTAGGTATAGTGTGGCGGACCATTCGAGTGTCTTAAACGTTGATGTTTATACTCCGAATTGGTACCTGTAAAAGTAAGATCGACAAAATGCGTCATGTATCTTCAAATAAAGTTTGATGGTACAACACGGACGGAATCAAAACAGACTCTTGTCGGTGTAGTTCGTACGGTTGAGAGAGTGTTTTGTTTTTTCAACTATGCCTTATTTTCTATTCGTAATTGTATTTTCAAAGCTGGTGTTTGAAAAATTTGCGCATATTGACAGAATGCATTAATGTACGAACGATTTTTAAGAGGTGCTATAAATTCACCAACTTTTTGGTCTTTGTGATTTGTATTGCTAACGAATGAATATTGTTTGAGTATACTAGTGCCATTCCTTAGTGAATTTCTATTTGGCTTGCATTTACAACGCCGTTACCCTAGCGTGTATTGAGAAAAATGTGTGCCTGTCGTTGAGTCTCTGTGCCTCATTGAAATAGGGTCTTTGGTAAAAATAAATAAAATACGCAATGGTATATTTCCCGGTCGGAAACTTCAAAAAACAGTTAATAAGGAAAGAATATCGAAAACAATTCTATAACATGCAATCGGTTAAAATGAAATGTAAATACAAAAATGAAAGTCAGTATATTATAGAGTCTAATATCATGTTTGATAAATTCCCGATTTCCACCCTTATTTGGAAATACTAACGAAATTCCTGATCGATCAATGATTATCTATATGCGAATTAGGTAGATACGAGGGCGGTGCATAGCGCTTTGCAAACAGTACATGAGCAGTTGTCGAAAAGGAGTAATAACTCAAGAAAAACTACACATTTTCAAATTTTTAAAAATAAATAGGATTTAACTATTTTTGAAGGAAAATATATCAATGTTTTCTACAGAAAATCGCAGATGGGTACTTGCTCATGTTTTTGTAAAATTCAATGTTTTGTGTGTATGACGAATTAAACTGTGGCAAATCATAAGGAGTGTTAAAACAAAGATACAAAAGCTGTTATTCTTTACCAAATGTTGATATTTGTTCAAATAATGGTTTAAAGACCACAATTCTATGAGAGCGCAATCAGCCTTGTTGTTGCGTTATAAGTTGATTGACATTAAAACGTGATGTAATTAATGTATGTTTAATTTGTCAAAATATCCAATGCTTTTATGAACGTCCTAGCGTCCTGGTGGTTTATGTGTTGTTTAACTTAAGTTATTTTTTCTTGACTTTACCGCCGAGGAATCGCACACAATAAAAACTAACATACTTTTTGTATTATATTTAAGACATTATTAAAAGATGCGATCTTCAAAATTTGTCCGTTTTTCATTTTTGGAAATCCTTGATTTACCGGCTACAAATAAAGCTATATAAGTCATTTGAAAAACACTGCTGGGAGACATTCCTGAATTTAGGCCTGTATAGCTGGGATAAAGTGACATAAATGGAACATGTCCTGTTTTATTCGAAGACGCATGCACTCATTTCCTCAGAATATTAAGCTAAATGAAATCTTGGCATGTGGACCGTAATCGTACATTTCAAATTATTATGAAACTATAAACCTGCTGCTGAACTGTGCCAATATTTGTGAACGAAGGAAAGGCTGTGGCACCATTGTCTCTGCTACGTTTATCCTTGTTAAAATATCAGACATGTCAATGGATATTAGCTGCATCAATGACACCAGACAGGTACATTAATATTTTAAAATTAATTGCTGTCTGGGATGATAATTCATAATTGCATCCCTCTTTGCTCAATTGACTTCAATTTGCATAAAAGACATTTGACAGATCGTTTCACCGTTAAATGTTTTTGGATTACAAGTGTGTTTGGTAACCATTCATCTTTTTCTGTCAATATATTAATACGTACATAAGGAACACGTCAGAACTATAATTGTGTCGATGGCTACGATCTTCCATGTATTTGACCTACGAATCGTTTCATCAACTTCATTTTAGGGTGTTTCTAAACACACACACACACACACACACACACACGCACACACGCACGCACACACACACACACACACACACGCACACACACGCACACACAAATACACACACACGCATAAACAAATGCATTTATGCATTTTTGTTGGCATATGGCACAGTTAGTAGTACTTCTTGCCAACCTGATCTGTAATTAATCACATGTCTGGTCTGTTTTATTTGTTTCAGACAAATTTTTCGCTAAATCCATATAATTCATTACAGGCATACTTTTGACATTGATGAACAGGCAAATCTAAATAACATATGTTTATGATTGTTTTATTACTATTTATGGCTCAGTAAAAGGCCGCGCCTCATTTTCATATCAACCAGTAGCCCTTCAACTCGCTGGCAAAATGTCTTGATTCCTAGTATGTAATTGAGTTGACGAACCGTTATGATCATACAAGTGTTTCAACTATAACACTCGAAATTCCAATTACGATCCATTTCTATTCTTATTGTGTGAAATACATGATATCAGAAAAAAAACAGTTTCGTGCTCAGTATTTTCATCTTGTTTATTTTCAGACTAGGTTACTGCAGGCTGATCTCATGGGTCTAATAAACATAGTTTATCGAAGCCAAGACGTAATTCAGAATTATTTAATTCTATTTAATTTAATTTGCATTCTAAGTGGAACCATTGATATAACCATAACCATTTGAACCTTGACAATCATAACTATATCATTTTAAATTATTACCTTTTTTAATCATACAAATGTGCTTTACGTGGGACATCACATGCCAAAAACTTAAAAGTATTCAGGATTTATAAAATGATACAAGCTACATAAATATATTATGCTTTGTTGCCGTTGTGATTGAACCAACGACCCCTCGCTCTGCACGAGGGCACTCAACCGAGTCGCAATGAAATATATTTCAATAGCGAGAAAAGTGCCGTTATATATTGAATATATGGTCACACCTTACCACTCTTTTTTTGAAAATCATTCTTAAATTGTGGAGACATAATGCCAATTTGATTGATTGGAGGCTTTTCATACTCTGTATGTCATCTTAATTTGTATCAAAGTGAATAACAAGAATATGCTCTGTACATTTGGTTGGGTTTGAACCAATGATCCATCGCTCTTTATGCGGACACTCTACCGAGTAACTTTAAGGCTTATGGAATAGTTGTTGCATTTCAGTTTCGGTCAATATGGCGATTAAATTACCTCAGACCTCGGTCATAACGCTTTATTGTATTCCCTTACAAGGAATGTAACTGAAGATTGTGCAGGGCTGATCCCATCCCACAATTGGTCATACTTTTATAGACGAGGTAGTTAATAGAGTCACGTTAGACAGGTTTATGAAAGACATTACAAAAGTCATTATAGACATCTCATCCTATGTATATTCCATGTTTGCCATAGGTGTAATATAGTATGATATCTTATTAATTATATGCTTAAACCTTGATTTCTAAAAATATGATTACAATAGTCGGTAGGGTATACCATTGATAACCGTTGTATCTAATAATGTTCCTTTTGCACAACCTTCGTACCAGTAGCACAACCGCTACCTTGCTTTTGCTAGCATTTTGATTTAAACAGCATACATAGTTAAACCAGTCACTTCGAATAAACAACGGAATAAATACTTAGTTGTTGCACTGATACAAAACGAGAATACATTTTTAATACAAATCAGTCAAAGCTGATCGCCTACCTTTCCTGATCCAAGTATGCATTGCCAGATCTCCCCCCCCCCCCCCCCTCTTAGTGATATTATACCACGGAGTGGATGAATCCAAAACGCATAGAATCACATTTTCCTTTTTCCAACGAAATGTTTGAAGTTTTAATGACAATTGAGTCAAAGCTGACCAAACTACCTTTCCTGATCTAAAAACACTTAGACAGTACAGCCACCGAACTTTCCAGGAAAGTTTTGTCTCTTCAACAGCGGTTGTGCGCGTTTACCCCACGCGAAATGTTGACGCCAATCATTTTATTAATAGATAAAGTAGCGTTTGTTGCCTTCATGCAAGCATAGATATTTTAAAGATAACATAACAATCATAAACAAAACTAATGAGAGACGTGTTATAAACATCCCTTTCTTTATCGCACTTACGGAATTACCATGGTTTGCACGATCAATTTGTTACCATATTTATCGAAATGCTTTCTTATTATGCTATTATGTTTGGGATAGTTTTGATAATGCATTATAACGCTTAACTTGGGATATAAATATAAGAAACGAAATTTGACACTAGGTGTCATTCATTTTAATAAGAAATTGATACGAAAAATAAGTTTTTATGCAGACAGATTTTAAAATAGAGTATACAGGAAACATAAGACTTTGTAAAATTCCACATTCACCAATCTGACTACCTACGTTAATTAGTTTTTCATGGTGGGATGATAATAAAATACTGGCTTGTTATTATCAAAAGCCTATAAGTCATCAACGCGTTTTCTAATTCAGTTTTAAGGCGTGACTCTCATCAACAAAACCACACAAAACGATCTTTATGACATACATCTGGAAGTGTTCCCACAGTATTTGAAGTTTTGCCGTAAACATTGATTGAAAGATGGAACTGACAGTGTTATCAACACTGCAAACAGTATAATATTTTGCAAATAACATATACCACGGCCATGGTTATTAATATTGTGCGAAATTCTGCAAAAAATAGATTCATAATCCATTTTGTCACCTAAGTACAAAAGCGAAGTAGTCATGTATTTGTCACATGGTAGAATGGTGTCACGCTAAACATGGTGCCTGGATAAAGTGCCAATAACGTGAAGACATGAGTTCGTAAAGAGTGACAGTGGCGGGTGAAACATACAAAAAATAATTTCGTGACTTTTTTATGGGAAACGACTAAACATCCCTTGTATGGCACATATAATCAACGGACCTAATCTCTTTATGGATATGCAACAGTGGTCAAGTATTGGCACATAAACAGGATATTATAATCTAAAATTTCAGTTTCTTTGCCACAAACTGATATACATTTTTTATTGCAATATATTTGCAAATTAAGATAACATGATGCTATTTAGTGATGGAGTCAATAAAAAAGAAATAAAACATCTTGGTAATAGCAACAACGGTAATATATGGCAATATGGCGAAAATAAACAAGTACTAGTGCCAGGAATGCCGTCCTCTGTATCCGTGTTGTTTTACTTTAATATAATAGTTCACTGTTGCCAGCACTAGTTTGCAGATGAACCAGTTTTTAAACGATTATATCAAGAAAAAACGCGATATGCTCATCAAGCTATAATTTGTACATTCTTTCCACGAGCTTGTGTAAGCATACGTTCCAACAGCTTATTAGACTGTTGTGGCCAGCGCTAATACATTTGCTTACATATAAAAAGATATACTGAAAATGTTTGAAAGGCATGTCAGCCCATTTCGAATATGTGTTTTTTTACTTTAAGAATATGCTGCTTAATGGTGTTTTATTTAGACAAACAGCAAGAAGAAGGAACGATTTTGCTTACCTGCTCTCCGATATATCGCGATTGCCAATGCACATGGCCTTTATATGGTTATGTTTGAGCTTTATATCAAAGTGTTCAAGCGTATAAGAGCTGTTGTAGTTAGTGATACCTATCCACAAGAGCTAAAATTAGTCATGTGCATAACATAACTTGAATTTAGTGATTTCAGAAAAAATGTATAAGCTAGTGAAATGCAAATTGTCTCCAAAAGATGTTTAGGAAATATATCCTTGACCCAAATGCACACCGGTGATTTATTGCATACAAACAGAAATATCAATTACATAAATGTGGCATAAAATATATATATATATATATATATATCTTTGAAACAGGTTGTTATAATTTAAAAATAATTATTTATAGTGAAATTTCCCATTTCATATGAAAATAGAAGCAACACTAGTAATACCACATGCTTGTCGGAATTTAAAAAAAATACATCTCATGTTTCAAATAATTTCACCTTCAAGAACGCGATCAATTATGATAATCGAATTATTCGATCGGTTGTTAAAAGTTTGGAAACTTTTGTGAACGCAAACACGATCTGCTAAATTATTATAATATATCAAGTGATAAAAGCGTTTTTATCATTTAGAGAATAAATCATTGTATGTTGTTCCATATGGTTGCACCAGTGAACTGGAATTGACAGGTGATTTGATATGTTCGTTGCAGTACAAACACGTGACGTTTAAGATACTAAATATAATTCAAAGCGTCTATGTGATGACACCATGTACATTAGAACGAGTTACGGGACATACCATTACAATTATTAGGAAGTACAAAACAGTGCATATGTATAAGCATGCAAGTGATTGACAGGACAAAATGAAATATGGTTTTATATTTATACTAATATATTTTGAAGGGTAGATTGTTTAATTGAATGGAATAACATTACAAACTTGTTTAATGATCCGTTCTCAAAAAGTAATATTCATATGACAAATTACAGAAACGAGCTCAGTAGCCAAACAACTCTATTAATGGCACAGGGTAAACGTCAAAAACAAAGAACACAAAACAAAAACAAATCACAAACAAGCAAAGACAATTACACTATTATAATATCTGTTCTAAGTAAATTGGTATTGAATCGGTGAAAGGTAATGGGCGAGTTGATCAGTTGTGATCAATATCTGAGGATGATTTATATTGGAACAGATTCCGTTTACACAAAATACAAATTGCCTTATTTAAGTCCCTGATTTTTTTCTCCGGATTATTATTGCAGGTGCCACAACTTATTTTAGTTCACTCCATCATGAAATAACCTTGCAAAGAGACTCTTTAGAGAAACCTTTGCGGAACTCGATAAGGCTTCAAAAATAGAATACTATTATTATTGAATTTTAACAAAATGAGAAACCTTTTGTATCCTACTCCCATAAATATCAATCAAAATAAACGAAATTTAATGCTTAAGTTTTTCTGAACCGATTCTTTAAGTGAAAAAAACTCAAAAGCTATTGATTGTTTTCTAGAAATTTCAACAAATAAATCATAATTACTAAATAAAGGATTACTCCATTTATATATCAGTGTAACCATTTGGACTACCTAAAGCACGACATTTTGGTCATTTGCAAAAATAAGTTGCCTCATCTCCAATCTTCAATTAAATCCCGGTCATATTTCAGTTCGCAGAGCATCTTTCCAATAACACAATTGTATAAATGATTGGACTGAATGTTTGGAGTAGTGTTGTGCCGATGATCGATTATAATCGACAATTGATCTGAAAGGCCTTTGTCGGCGACAATCGAAAGTGAAATTTTAATAATCGATTATAGAAACAAGGGACGTAACCGCTGCTGATAAATTTTCTTTTTCTGGCCAATGTTAGTTAATGTTAGGGTGTTTCTATGTTCAGTTATCTAGTTATATTCTTATCATGTCAGTTTGTCACTTCAGAACCATATTGCAAAATTTCTTTGTAATTTAACTGCTGAAGGAATAATTTTCAACTTCTCATGCTTGTGGTTTAAAAGTGATTTTTAAAACATGTTACAGTTTACTTCTTACCATGTAAGAATATAGTTTTCTCAGTTTTCTGAAAGGATAAGTTCTAAAAGATACTAATATTCAACTGCTTGTTGTTCTTGTTACTGACTGATTACTGACAGGAAATTGATGTCGTTCTTTATGTTTATTTTACACATGTATACAGTACTAAGTGTAAGACAAACATTAGAGCCTTTGGTCTCATGTTCTGTAATAGTTACTTGTAAACACTATTAGATAGTCGCGTTCGGAATAAATACTTGTAAGGGATCATTTGTGCTTAAAACTCGTACATGTATCATTTATCGGTTTCATAATCCGATTATCGATAGTAATTTTTCTGTCCGATTCCCAACACTAGTTTGGAGCCATTATTGCATTTCCTTTCAACAAGAATACAGTTTGCTTGGGATTTGCTTGACATCCAGGTTTAGAAAAGTTTAGACAAACTATTCGTTGTGTTTTTTGTCTTAACCCCTTGTTGGAATTTTTTTTTTTCTTGATAAAATGACACAGAGTTTTGGTAACTGTGTGTTACGTCACGGTTAATGCCTATCTAAAATTCATTGACGTCTTTTCACTTTTGTAAAATATTAGAAATTCTCAACTGAAATATATTTCTAGCCAGAACAGACAGAAAACAATGTTGAAATACACCAGATTTAATCTAATCAAATTCAAATAGAGACAGTTTGAGAACGAAACGAAGTAAGTGCAGACGTCAGGTGCCCGCATACAAAAAGCAGCAGATAAAACTTTGTGCAAATGATATATCAAGGCGACGTTTACGTATGCTTACAATAACAATTCATCAAAAAGAGGTATAGTGCGGATGAACCCACGAGTGTGTGAAACATGTGTTTTATACTCTTAAATGCAACATCTCGAATTCTCAACATCTGCTGAAAGATTTTACAAGTGAATATAGAAAAGTTATCAAATTATGTTTGTTCGTTTAATCACTTTATATACTTGCATCAATTCACCATCAGCATCAAGAGAACTTTCGATAATTTTAACTCCTGTTTATATATGCATGAGACATGTGAGTGGGCATAAACAATGTGGTCATGGTGATTTTATGGATACCTTCCAGTTCAAGGTAACTTTAACGTCATAATTCCAATTTTTTTTTGTCTTTTAACTTTTGAGAAGATATTGAAGTGTTGTGATGTGCTAGACTTCTCCAATTGTCCATATTGAGACGTTTGTTCGAACTCGCGAAAATACATGACACTGACGGTCTCGTAACATTTCATGTATTTATATGCAAACGAAGATATCGCCTAATTATATCATAGAAAGATTTTTATTGTATAAATCTGATAATGGATCATACAATTGTCCTAGAAAGAAATCGCCGAACTCAGAATTATCAGCCATTTTTGTTTTGACAGTTGTTGCAGACGAATCGTAGTAAAAACCGCGTCAATTTTAATTTGTTTACTATTATTTTTTCAATGCGTGTTCTTTTGTTATCAAATGCAAAATCAAGCATTTTTCAAATGATATTTCTAGAAAATAATGTCTTTCATTTAAATTCTTGTAAAACATCAAAAGATGAATGTAAACAAGCCGGCATTCAACAGTACATGTCCCCTGCTATATTTAGCAATGACGTAGATCGTAGTAAGATCACTACGCACGGTGATTCACCATCGCCAAATCAGAGCGTTGCTTTCTTGCCAAAATCCGCCTACAAAGGTCACGCAAAATGAACTTATTTTTTATTATTCAGAAAATAAAGTACGGATGTAAATATTAATTATTGAAGTACTTGGGGTTTACCTATAAGTTTATTATTATTTGTTTAATAAGTTTTCTCAAGTTATTACATACTTTGATTCAATTTTTTAAAGTTTTTTTCTTTATTCAGGATTGTTGGGATAAGAGTGAGGTTTGTGTAGACTGGTTTAAACCCCAAATAAGTTTACATTTTACTGACCGTTTCAAGGGAGTACCTAACACTACTTTATAAACATACCTATTATTTTATATAATATATATATATATATATGAACTGTGTGGTTTATGGAGATTATTGCTGTTGATCCATGTTACTTGTTTTGTCTTGCTTTTTGCATATATATATTGGACTTTTTTGTTTTTATTTTCTTTGTCTTTGGCCTTTACCCTGTGCCATTAAACGGGGTTTATGTTTGGCTACATAGCTTCTTTCTGTTTTTTCACAGTATTGGTTAAAAACTGGAATGGTGGCTCAGTGCAGATGATGAAGCGCTTTGTATTACCTTCCTTTGCAACGATTTGCTAGAATATAAATCTACAATAATTCTTTGATATTCTATATTAAAAACGAACATATCAACAAACATTGTATGGCGTGTTAGCGTTTAACAACATCTTACAATATATAGACTGAATAATGGTATCACAAGTTGTTCATTAGGAGTCTGCCACATAATTTGACTTAATCTTTATTGTTTGGAACACTACTTTTTAATGTCATTTTATGCGTAAGATATGCATAGTAGGTCAAGTTTCATTTTGAGAATGAACATTGAACATTTTGAACGAATACGAAGGGGATTTCATCGTTCCATAAACGTCAGTTATTAACTTGTATTGGTAATATTTTAACTTTATAATAATGGGCTACAATTCATTTTGAAATGCATAACGGTCGGGAGAAACAATTTTCATTTACCATTGACGTAATATTTTTGTAAACTTCTTATCTTTTACAATTTTTCGTATATGTATGATAATACAGTGTACTAGCGTAAGAGTTCAATGTTCGTCCGTATCCCGTTTCATGCTTGTCTAAGGTTTCTATAGTATGTACATTATTCTGTATTGTGTTCACCACATCGATAGGTTATGATGGTTATAAATTCTAGAATGATTTAAAAGAATGATTTCATACGACTGTAAATGTATAATCAATTGTATGTGAGGTTTAAAACATGTTTCTGTATTGTTCATGGGATTTATGCGGACAATCATCTTTTTGGACATGATACCCATAATATTCAGAAATTAGTTTATTCATAACATAGGACATTAAAATTATTATAAGCTAGTGTATTGAAAAGTGTCTCAATGATATGGTTTCTTTCAATATTTTGATACGAAATATATTCTTGATCTAAATTTACATCAGTAATTTATTGGATATAAACAAAAATATTAGTTATAAAATGTTTTACAAATGTGACATAAAACTACTGTTTATATCTCTGTAACAGGATATGATTGTTTTCAGTAAACATATTTATAGTGGAACTTCTCAGATATTTTGAAAGTAGCAGTAACTCTAATATAAACCACATGCTTGTTGGCATTAACAATATCGAATAATTAAACATAAAATTCATTCCTGTAGGGTTTAAGTATTTTCATCTTCAAAGACGCAATCAATCACGATAATCGAGTTATTTATTCTGCTGTTAGCAGTTTGGGATTGTTTGTTACCATGTTAACGCAAACACCATAGGCAAAATCTTTATGATAAATCTAGTAATAAAAGGTTTTATATCATTTCTAGAAATTAATTGTGGTGTTTTGTTCCATTTGGTTTGATGAGCAAACAAGCATAAACAGTTGATCTAATTATTCTGTGTAGTACAACATTGTTAACATTTAAAACATAATATTTACACCTCAACTTCCATTCCTTAAATGAACTGCCTTTTGGCAATTGCGTTCATCAATCGATGAACGCAACAACTTCGGATATGTTCGGATCGCAATTCATCGCATAACAATATACATGAAAACTATTGATCTTGTTATTGTTTGTATTGTGTCAGCAGGTCCCGTAAAATATAAATCACCATTTTAGAAAGTGCAAAGTTATTGTATTTTAAATGTGTTGTTGCCCAAATAGTTTCAATTTTACGTTTAAAAGTGATTTCAAGTGGTTGATCTTTTCCCGCGTTATTGTGCTGGAACTCCACACACTTAGACCAGCCCAATTGCGTTCATACCCCGATAATGACATCAAGCCCGCAATTCATTCCTTAAATGAAATTATATTTGTATTGGCATAAATATTGTTGAAAATCTATGAATGCAAATTGTTTGATGTAATAAATTTATATCACATAATTGTTTGATTGTCCTTTCTCAAAAAGGAACACAACAAAAATACAATGTTTTCAGCGTATCAATAACGGTTTATCCATTACAGAAACATTCTATTAGGGGGGGGGGGACGCCAATGTTATCGGCCGGCAGGACGGGTAGGCCTACCCGGCCTGCCGATAACATTGGCGTTTCCCCCCTAATAGAATGTTTCTGTAATGGATAAACCGTTATTGATACGTTGAACGGAAGTGGGCCATGCTGGTCAGTTGTGCTCAATATCTGATGTTGATTTTTATTGGAACAGATAGGTGATGTTCTCACGAAATACAAATTCCCATCTGATCTTTCGATCCGTGTTATTATCTCTGAAGCCGCAACATAATGCAGTTCTCTACATTATTAAATGATTATTAAAAGAATCGTATGAAGGAGACTGTTACGGAATTCGGTGAAGCTACGTAAACAACATTTTTATCATTATCGATTTTTTAGCAAAATGAGTACACCATATGGTATCGAACTGGATTTTATATCTATCAATATGTGACCAAAAGAAATGTTTAGTTGCGTTTTGTTTTCAATTCCGGGCGTGTTTGCCGAATAAATTGTTTCAGTGAAAAAAAAGTTAAAGCGCGAATATATTTTTTTCCGGAAATATAGCATAACTTATTGCGATATATTTTAGATTCAGAAAAGAGAGAAAAGAAGAAGATTCCTTTCATAGAGGGGTTTTATAATTAAATATCAAGCTTGATATGTTTTGAAACACAAAAACGATACATGAAATGAAACAAAGGATACATAATTACGGTTTTAATGTTAAGCGGTGATGAACATTTAGATATTTCTAAAACAGCTGCAATTAACTCTTTAGTTGAATCAGTTGAATGTGTGGAGGTAAAGGGATGATTTAAAGGCATTCATATTTAGTAAAAATATTGTTTGTTAAAATCTGTACACGGAATGTCATAAAACAAGATTTACTAACAGAACTGGCATAACGTCTCGACAATATGTTCTAAATATTCTGAACATGGTAAATACACTATATGTTGTTAACATTGACAAAGAAGCCCATTGTTTGTTGTTTTAAAACCTGAAGAGTTTAATGGAAGATTGACCTATAAATAATGAGCTATGTCGTTTAATCTTATAACATTAAAATTGAAGACACATTTAAATACGTCCAATCAGGAAACTAAGTGAAGGTAGCAGGTGCTGGTAATAATGCAGCAGACTTAGCTGCATGCAGACGAGATGACACACCGGCACATGAATAAAGAAGCAGACTTCAAGTGGCTTCAGTAGACGCTAGGTAAAGTGTGGCGGACCATTCCACTGTCGGAAACGTTGATGTCTATACTCCGAATTGGTTGATCGACAAAATGCTTCATGTATCTACAAGTGTAAAATTTATTTAATGGTACGAAATGGACGGAATCAAAACAGACTCTAGTCGGTTTAGCTCAAACGGTTGAGGGAGTGTTTGTTGTTTTTTCAACCATCTCTTATTTGTTCTGAGAGCCCCGGTGTTGAATGTCATTTAATGACATTGTAGATCGTAAAAATCACCTGTCACTAAAAACATGTTCTATATAAATTTACATTGTTTAAAAATTGAGTGTTTTAATGAGCATATAGGATTACAGTGTACAATAAAACTCATTTTGCTTCTATTTCATAATGCTAACTAATTTAAAAAAAAATTCATTAAGCGCGGTAAATAATCAAACTAGTTTTATTTTAAATGAAAAGAACATCGTACCAGTAGTAATTTAATAAAGCAATTTATTATACTCAGTTAATTAAATTGTTAAAAATTTGTCATTGCTCTTATTTGAGAAAGTCATTTAATAAATTCCGTATCGGATGGCAACTCGAGCAATAAACTTTATCTTAATAAAAGTTTACAGTACATGCACCCTTTGGTCGTCTGTTTATAATTTTCTCATTATTAAGTAATTTAAGTCTTAAAGTGTATAAAAAGCCACTTCATGGCCAGATGACAGAGTCAATGTGTACTAAATGGACCATGTACAAGGCGTTTGATAGTATACTCACTTCTGTTCAATATTGATGATAAACTTGTAGTTTGCTTATCAAATTATAAAAAATATACCTAAAGCCCCAGGGTCTTTGGTAAAAATAGATTAAATAAGCAATGGTATATTTCACGGTCGGAAACTAATAAAAAGTCAGTGACGAAAAAATATCAAACACAATTTTATCCCATGCCATCGGTTATATTTAAATAGAAATATACCTTAAGCCCCGTGCTACATTAAGTAGTAAGATAAAAAAAAAATGAAAGTGAGTTTAAGATAGTGTCTCATATCATGATAAATTCCCGAGGTCCACCCCTATTGGTAAATACCAACGATGTGTGCCTATCGTTCTGTGTCGGTTCGGCATTGAAACAGGCTTTTTGGTAAAAATAAATAATTTAAGCAATGGTATATTTCCCTGTCGGGTACTCAAAAACAGTACATGAGGAAAACATATCGAACAAAACTCTAAAATATGCAATCGGTTGAAATAAAATGCAAACATACCTTAAGCCTCAGTGAAAATTATGATTAAATAATAAGAAAAATGTGAGTATATGATAGAGCCACATATCATGTTTGATAAATTCCCAATGTCCATCCCTATTGGAAATTACAAACCAAATTTCATATCCATAACTTACACACTATATGAAAACAGTACCTGAGCAGTTGTCGAAATGGAGATATAACTAGAGAAATACTGAACATTTTCATATGAAAAATCACAGAAGGGTACTCGCTCATGTTTTTGTAAAATTCACTTTTTTGTGTGTATGACGAATTAAACTGTGGCAAACTACTAGGAGTGTTAAAACTAAGATACAAAAAGCTGTAATCCTTTACCAAATATTGATATTTTTTCAAATATTGTTTTTAAGACCACAATTTTCAGCTTTGTTGTTGCGTAATTAGTTGATTGGCATTAAAACGTGATGTAATTATTGTATGTTTAATTTGTTAAAATGTTCAATGCTTTTATAAATGTCCTGGCGTCCTGGTGGTTCAAGCGTTGTTTTCCTTAAGGCATTTTCTTGTCCGCCAATAACTCGCAGCCCATAAAAACTGATATATTTTTAATACTATAGTAGTAACTGTATTTGTTCTGCAATTTCGATATCATAGAGTAAAAAATGAAAAACCAATTATTTTTAGATGCAAAACCAGGTTAGTTAAGAAATTCAAATCATTTTAAAGCAACATAGAATTTTAGGACTTCAGAAAGCGGTTATTCGTGATATGCAAATTTCGTACTGACCTTGTGCGCCCTAATTTCAGTTTATACTAAAAGTAACTTTCGGTTTTGTTGCATTTTTATTGCGATAAATGCATACTTTTGGGCTTAAAAATGTAAAAAGGTAAAGAGGCGTCAAATTAGAATATACGTACATAAAAAAAAGTTTGCATCAGTTTAAAAAGATGAAACTGTTTAAGGTGTTTAACGATTGTTTGAATAGTGTCGATAACTGCAAAAGGGCTTGCTACATACAAAGAAAACACGGCTGCGGACAAAATATAGGGAAATGAAATGTTTTACGAGCATGAAGACATTATTAAAAGATGCGATTTTCAAAATAAGTCTGTTTTTTGTAAATCATTGAGTCATTTGAAAAACACTGCTGTATGATATTCCTGAATTTAGGCGTCGTAAACCTGGATAAAGTGACATAAAAGAAACATACCCGTGTTTTAGTCGGAGAAGCATGCACTCATTTTCTGAGACTATTAAGCTTCATGAAATCTGGGTATGTGAACACTTATCGGACATATCAATTAATTCTAAAGCTATAATCGTGCTGCTGAAACTGTGCCAATATTTGTGAATGAAGGAAAGGCTGTGGCACCATTGTCTCTGTAACGTTTATCCTTGTTAAAAGATCCGACATGTCAATAGATATTAGCTGCATCAATGACACCAGACAGGTACATTAATATTTTTTTTAATTAATGGCTGTCTGGGAGGATATTTCATAATTGCAACCCTCTTTGCTCAATTGACTTCAATTTGCATGAAAGACATTTGACAGATCGTTTAACGATTTATGTTATACTGACAAAGGCAACCTTTAACATAATATCGTAGATATAGTAACCGTGTATTTGCCGTTAAATATCTTTGGATTGCAAGTGTGTTTGGTAATCATTCATCGTTTTCCCTTAATATATTTATACGTACATAAAGAACATACAACACAACAAATGAGACGAAGGTAACAATCTTGCACGCATTGGACCTACGAATTGTTTTATTCGATTTAGGTTTTAATTTAGGGTGTTTCTTAAAACCAACACACACTGACACAAACAAAACTGAGTAGCAAAAACAAAATTACTATTTCAAATTAAAACAATAAGTACTAATTGGCAAAGACGGTTATGTTGTTGATGACATTTTTGTTGGCATATGGCACAGTAACAAGTAATTCTTGCCTAGCTGATCTGTAATTAATCACATGTCTGGTCTGTAGTATTATTTGTTTCAGACAAATTTTCCGCTAAATCCATATAATTCATTGCAGGCCTCCTTTTGACATTGATGAACAGGCAAATCTGAAAAACATATGTTAATTATTCTTTTATTACTATTCATGGCTCAGTATAAGGCCGCGCCTCATTTTCATATCACCCAGTAACCCTTCAACTCGCTGGCAAAATGTCTTAATTCCTAGTATGTAATTGAGCGGACACCTGACGAACCGTTATGATCATACAAGTGTTTAAACTATAACACTCGAAATTCCAATTATGATCCCCTATGAGTTTATTCTTATTGTGTGAAATAAAGGCTATTAGAAAAAAGTACGTTTTTCATCTTATTTTCAGAATAGATTATTGCACGGCTGATCTTATAAGTCTAATAAACATAGTTCATCGAAGCCAAGACGTAAATCAGAATTATTTAATTTACATTCTAACTGGGACCACTGATATAATCATAACCATTTGAACCTTGACTATAATCATAACTTTATCGTTTTGAATTATTTCTTTTTATTATTCATACAAATGTTTTTTTACGTGGGACATCACATACCAAAATCTTAAAAGTATTCAGGACTTATAAAATGATACAAGCTACATAAATATGCTTTGTTGCCGTTGTGATTGAACCCACGACCCTCGCTCTGCACGCGGGCACTCTACCGAGTCTCAATAACATATATCTCAATAGCGAGAAAAGTGCCGTTACATATTCAATATATGGTCACACTTTACCACTCTTTTTTGAAAATCATTCTTAAATTGTGGAGAAATAAGGCCAATTTGATTGATTGGAAGCTTTTCATACTCTGTATGTCATCTAAATTTGTATCAAAGTGAATAACAAGAATATGCTCTGTACATTTGGTTGTGTTTGAACCCATGACCCATCGCTCTTTATGCGGACACTCTACCGAGTGACTGTAAAGCTAATGGAATAATTGTAGCATTTCAGTTTCGGTCAATATGGCGATTAAATGACCTCAGACCTCGGTCATAACGCTTTATTGTATTCCCTTAGGAATGTAACTGAAGATTGTGCAGAGTTGATCGCATCCTACAATTGGTCTTTCTTTCCTGTCATATGTGTAATATAGTAGTATATCATATTAAATATATGCTTATACCTTGATTTCATTCATTTCTGAATACCTGATTAAAATAGTCGGCAGAGTACATCATTGAAAACCGTTGTATCTAAATATGATCCTTTTGCACAACATTCACCGCAGTAGCACAACCGCTAACTTACTTTTGCCAGTATTTTTATTAAAACAGCATTAAGAGTTAAACCAGTCACCTGGAATACACAACGGAACAAATACTGACCACCTACCGTTCCCGATTAAACTAAGCGTGTACATATTGTGTTCGATTACAGCCCCCCCCCCCCACCTTCGTAATATCATACGACCGAGGATATAATACCAACACGCATAGAATCACATTTTCCCGTTTTCCAACGAAATGTTTCAAGTTTTAATGTATATTGAGTCAAAGCTGACCAAACTACTTTTCCTGATCTAAAAAAAACTTAAACAGTACCGTCACCGGAACTTTGCAAGAAAGTTTTGTCTCTTCAACAGCGTTTGTGCGTGTTTACCCCAAGCAAAATTTTGACGGCAATCATTTTATTAATAGATAAACTAATATTTGTTGCCATTAAGCAAGCATTTATGTTTTAAGGATAACATAACAATCATCAACAAAACTAATGAGAGACGTGTTATAAACATCCCTTTCTTACTCGCATTTACGGAATTACCATGGTTTATATGTGTCGATGCCTGTAAAAAGGGGTACAAAGGTGCAAAAATGACATCTGCTCTTTTTGGTAGTTATTTATAGAGTACATCATTAGAAACAATTTGGCGAAAATTTGAGGTCTAAATCTTAAGTACTTTTGTTGTTATGACGATTTAAAGAAGCACAGGAGTCGATCAATTTAACGATGAAAGTGTCAAAAAGTGGCATATTTTTTTAGATAAAGAAATGAAACAACACATGTTTTTTATGTCTTTATATAATTTGTAGTTATATATCTTACACAAAATAACATATTATTGAACTCGTGACAAAATTCTTGTAAAATTATGATTGAAGTTTTAAATGGCAATCAAAATGTTACCATGACAACCACAATACGATGCAATTCAATTTTAAACGTAAAAGGGATCACACACGCCGCTCTTAAAAAGTACTTAAATAACCTAAGCATTGGCAGACACTTTACAAATATATTTAAAACAAAAAATATTCAAAATGTTTAAGACTTTTGTTGCTATGGTGATTTAAGTCCAAAGGGGGTCAGTGTACAAAATATATTCTATTATCGAAATATGAAGAAAATGTACATCCATAAATAGGTATTTTCATGTATCTATGCATTTTGTAGCTATGCTTATTATACACATTATAATTTCACTAATGGACATTCCTGTAATAAAAAACAATAAATGTAACAAATATACACAGAAACATTGCCATGGCAACAAAAATACAAAGTAGTGTATTTATTGTCTCTGTACATGTGTTTGAATCATTATTTCTTAAAATATTATAAGTTAACATAATGCAATATTGTATTTATATGTATAAAACATATTACTACACTAAGAAACAAGTTGTAACCATGGCAACCACAAGTATCAATTTTCAATACATTACATGTACAAATCAATTCTAGAAGAAAACTTAATGACAATAAAAATTAATAATATTAGCATAAAAAAATATCACTGCATCATTTGTTAATTGTCAATGTTACTGTAATTTGATGAAAAAAGGATATTAAGGTTCTAGCAAGAGTTATGGAAGGTTTCTGCAACCTGTTCTTTTTTGGAAGCACCCGTCATGAAGAGTAAGATTGGCAGCCTCCTGCCTTCATAGAATTTAAAGCTTAAGACAGTCAAATATTGATTTAGTTTTGATAACAACTTTATATTCACAAGATTATAAATACACACAGGCTTTAAATATTTGGCACTTGAAACCTAATAGTACTTCAATTAAACATTATACAATATTCCTAACATTTTCTGTAACATTCAAAATGTTAAAATTCTTCACAGCTAAATGAAGGGTGTCCTATTGACACATGGAAACCTGTATCTTTTCTGTCGCTCCCTGTCTTTCTTTAACCTGGCTAAACCTCTTAGAGGTTTGTTTATATAGTAACAGTAAATGTCAGCTTCTAATTCCTACAGATTTCTTATACTGAGAAATAATGTTATTACTTATTTCTGAATGTCAAACACTAGTCCAAACAAACAGCTCTAAAAAGTTAATTAACAGGTTGTACAGTTTGTTCAATGCTTTAGTTGAGACTGTCTATGGCACTCTGTCTTTTTCAATGTCTAATCTGCTGTATTCTCTGATCTTGTCATGTTAATACCACTGCCATTCAAGATCCATCCCCTTGATGCAGATTTTGGAAAGGAGTTCAGGGTACACAACTGCTCTGGTTTTCATCAAGGTAAACTACACTCTCACCGATGCAGCAAACCTGCACTGCACAAAGCCAGGCATGTTTGCTGAAAGTATGGATTGATAGAAATTATGTCTAGTTCAGTCATATTTTGACATCACAAAAAACATACCAAAAAACAAGCTTATATAGAGATCAAGATATCATGCCAGTGTTTTGACAATGGGAAGAGTTACTTGGCTAGTTAAAACAGTGTTTATTTTTGTTTAACATTGTTGAAAATTTAAAATGTAATATGAAAATAACATACTGGCAACAGGTATGCAAAGATGTATTTTATCAATTTCAACAGTTATTGAGTTATGGTCAAGGTTAATTTGTTTACATGTAATTGACAACAATTAAAAGGCTAACGCTGAGATGAATACTCTTAAAATCTAGTGCTCAATTCTGTTAGGTAAGTATTTTCAAAATTAAAGCATTTTACTTTAGGGCTTAATGTGAAAAATTTATTATCTACCTGCTAAGACAAAGTGCCAATTTCGGCTTTTCTTCTCCAAGCCATGGTACTTGAAGTAGTGATCATCATGCTCACAAAAGTGTCTGCTCCCTTTTAATTCAGTCTCATCGAAGAAATAAACTGCTTGTTGTCCTGCAACATTTGATACACATCTTTATTTTATACATGCTATTTTGTTTATCTAACATATTGCATGATTTCAAAATAAAATATGGAAACCAGTTAATATTTCGGTATTACACAATATGTCTTCTGATTACGTATAACAAGGTTGTCATGTGTGCAACCAAAAATCTTTTCTTTGCTTGGAAAAAGCTGTCAATTAACAACCGTTTATTATTTTGTGAACTTAAGTTATAAATAACTAAAATATACCAGAGTGCTCTGCACATACTCCAAACTACGATGACACCGCATTTCCATCAAGTTTTGAACAATGTTGGACCAATCGGTTGGGCATGATTGGGGAAGAAGACTGGCAGGCAATGTCCCAACTGTAATGGAGGGGGCCGGGCAGGTAACATGGATACTGTCCTGAAATAAGATAGCAATATGATGTTATGTAGTGCAGTGTCTCTTGTCAATTCATTATTGTTGTTATCAAAACTCATAAACAGATTTCAATTATCTACAATGTTATCGTGGTGGACAGGTTGAGTTTTTCTAGTAAATGAAGGTCATTCATAAGTTACACAAATCCTTATTAAAATGTCATCAGTGTCGTTGACATGTACATCGGGAACACTTTACTCCCATGACTACAAAAACATATGAATCGGTATGATAAGAAATTTATATAATTAAACAAGTTAATTCATTATTATGGACAATGTGGTATGGAAATTTAATAAAACCGCCAGTTCAAGCCATTTGTTTACTTCCGGGTTTATGACAATTGACGAATATTTTCGCCTTTATCTATATCATTTTAACATGATAAAATTTAATATTAAATTTATACAACTACAATGATATTTACCTGTCAAAACTCGACAGAAGCATCCTCGAAAAGCAGCAAATGAAGACAAAAACCGTAAATGTTTAAAATTTCTTGTTTGTCAATTACTAACCGGAAATTACGTATATGCATAAGGGAGATAACCTTGTTGTTATTATACTCGTCGCTATCGGTAACATCGTTGTCGGAGAATATGTATATTTTATGGATGCAATTTAAACAATTGTTGTACGTTAAAATTTAGAAATCTAACAAAGAAATGGTGACTTATACCAATTAAAGTCAGTGAAATAAATCAACAAAACTTTAAACACGTTTTTCTCGAAATTGAAATTGCCGACTTTGTACCCCTTTCTACAGGCGTCGTCACATATTATGATTTTGTTACCTTATTTGTTCTATCAAAATGTTTTCTGATTGTGAAATTATGTGTTTGGAATAGTTTTGATTATCCATTATATCGCTTAACTTGGGATATAACTATTAGAAACGAAATTGGACACTAGGTTTTATTGTTTTGATAAGAATGATACGAGAAAATACATTTTCATGCCGAAAGATTTTCAAATAGAGTATGCAGGAAACATAAAACTTTGTAACATTCCTCATCCAAAAACCTGTCTACTCAAGTTTTTCTTATTAGTATTTCATGGTGGGATAATGATAAAAGTACTGGCTTTTAATTTACAAAAGCCTATAAGTCACGCGTTTTACGCGTTTTGTAATCAAGTTTTAAGGTGTGTCTCACATCAACAAAACCACATAAAAAGAACTGTATGACATACATCTGGAAGTGTTCCCACAGTTTTTGAAATATTGCCGTAAACATTGACTGGAAGAAGGAGCTGACAATTATATCAACACTTCAAACACTACGAAATTATATAAATATAAAAACATATATATAATTATTTATAATTCATATTATCATCCGCCGTTCCAAGGCATGGCATGAGTTTTTAAAGCGTGACAGTGGTGGAACATAAAATTTTAATTGTGTGACTTTTTATGGAAAACAACTGAGCATACTTTGTGTGGCATTTATAATCAGCAGACGGTCAGCGACCTCAATTCTTTTTGCGCTACAGTGGTAAAGCGTTGGCACAGGAACTCCAGATTTTTTGTCACAAAATGATATAAGTTTTTATCGCCACATGTTTTGCAGATAAAGATAGCATCATGTTTGCAGTGATTGAGTTAATCAAAAAGAAATAAAACATCTTTGCAATCGCATCGACGGTAATCTATGGCAATATGGCGAAAATAAACAAGTACCAGTGCCAAGAATGCCGTCTACTGTATCCGTGTTTTTTCTAGTCAATATAAGTTCAATTCTACAAGCGCCACTCCACAGATGAACCTGTTTTAAGCGAGTATATAAAAACACGATGTGCTTATCAAAGCTATAATTAGTATATTCTTTTCACAAGCATGGGTAGCCTTGCGCGTGCCAACAGCTTATTAGGTTGTTGTGACCAGCGCTAATACCTTTGCTTACATATAAGAAGATATACTGAAAAAGTTTGAAAGGCATGTCAGCCCATTTTAAATCTGTGTTTTTTTAATTAAATAGTATTCTGCTAAATGGTGGTATAATTGGACAAACAGCAAGAAGAAGCAACGATTTTGTTTACCTGTATTCCGATATATCGCGATTGCCGATGTACATGGCTTTTATATGGTTATGTTTTAGCATTATATCAAAGTGTTCAAGTGAACAAGAGCTCTTGTAGTCAGTGATACCTATCCACAAAAACTGAAATTAGTCACGCGCATAACATAAATGGAATTAAGTGAATTTCAGAAAACAATATAAGCTATTGAAACTGTCTCCAAAAGATGTTCAGGAAAAATATCCTTGACCCAAATGCACACCGGTGATTTATTGCATACAAACATACATATGAATTACATAACATAATTTATATCTATGGAACAGGATATTATAATTTAAAAATAATTATTTATAATGCAATTACTCTGATCGTATGAAAATAGAAGCAACACTCATATAAACCACATGCTTGTCGGAATTATAATAAATATGAAATATATTCATCTAATGTTTAAAATATTTTCACCTTCAAGGACGCGATCAATTATGATAATCGAATTATTCAATCGGTTGTTAGAAGATTGAAAACTTTTGTGAACGCAAACACGATCTGCTAAATTATTATAAAATATTAAGTGATAAAAGCCTTTTCATCATTTCGAGAATTAATTCTTGCATGTTGTTTCATAAGATTTCATGAGAGAACTAGTATTGATATGTGATTTTAATTATTCATTGCAGTGCATGTAACGTTTAAGATACAAAATAGAATTCAAAGCGTCTACGTGATGTCATCATATACATTAGAACGAGTTACCGGACATATCATTACAATTTTAAGGAAGTAAAACAACAGTTCATGCGATAGGCATGCAAACATGTATAAACATGCAAGTGATTAATCGGGAAAAAATGAAATATGGTTTGATATTTATACTAACATATTTTGAATTGTTAATTGTTTGATTAAATGGAATCATGGTACAAACTTGTTTGATGATCCGTTCTCAAAAAGACATATTTATACGAAAACCCACAGAAACAAGTTCAATAGCCAAAAGTTAAAACATAAGCCCCGTCACAGGGTAAACGCCAAAGACATAGAACACAAAAAACAAACAATCACAAACAAGCAAACATAATTTCAACAATATAAAATATGTTCTTAGTCAACTGATACTGAGTCGGTGAAAGGTAATGGGCGAATTTGTCAGTTGTGATCAATATCTGTGGGTGATTTATATTGGAACAGATTATGTTCGCACAAAATACAAATTGCCTTATTTATGTCCCTGATTTTTTTCTCCGGGTTATTATTGCTGGTGCCACAACGTATTATAGTTCACTCCATCATGAAATGACCTTGCAAAGAGACTCTTGAGAGAAACCGATGCGGAAGTCGGTGAAGCTTCAACAATACAATATTATTACCATCGAATTTTAACAAAATTAGTACCCTTTAGTATCTTACTGCCATAAATATCAATCAAAATGAACGATATGTATTGCTTAAGTTTGCTGAATCGATTATTCTAGTGAAAATAACCGAAAGCCATAGATTATCTTCTGGAAAAATTTAATAAATAATTCACGATTACTAAATAACGGATCACTGCATTTAAAGATCAGTTTAAGCATTAGAACTCAAACAACTTAAAGCTGCACACTTACAGATTGAACGTTTTGACACTTTTTCTCTTTCTTTTTCTTGTCTTGGAACGAGCCAATTTTTGCGACAATCCATAGAAACAAGTTATATAGGAATGCTGACAAAAATTAGATCGCAGATTTTTATATTTAAGTTCAAGGATTGAAGTACTATGCATTTTTCTTAAACCGTTAGTTTAAGCCATAAAACATAATTTACGAACAGAAATATGAAAATCTGCAATCTGATCTTTTGTCAGCAATCCTTTATCATTGGTTTGCAGATATTTACGCAAAAGTCTTCTCTTTCCAAGACAAAAAATAAAAAAGTTGTAAAAATGGTATATCTGTGAGAGTGCAGCTTTTAAGCACCAAATTGTGGTCATATGCAAAAAAAAAAGTTGCCCCATCTTCAATCTTCAATTCAATCCATATCCGTGTTCAGTACGCAAACATCACTTCAATAATATAAATGATTGGACTAAACATTTGGAGCCACCAATTGCACCCGACTTCAACAAGAATACAGTTTGCTTGGGATTTGAGAAACATCCAGGTATCCCTTTTGAAAAGCTAAGACAAATGCAAAACACTTGCCTTATATAATGTAGATATTAAGTTCAACAGCACACTAGATGACTTTATTCTTCCATTTGCTCGAAAACACCATGATTACTATTCTGTGAGAGTAATCCTCTCATTCATATGTTGGTGTTGTTGTTGTTGGTGGTGGTGGTGGTGTTTTTGTCCTGAAAACCTTGTTAAAATTTATCTTCTTTTTCTTGATAGAGGGATACTGAGTTTTTGTAATTAAGTATAACGTCACGGTTAATGCCTATCTAAAATTCCTTTAAACCTCTGTTCAATTTTATAGTATTTTACGAAATTCTCAACTGAAATATATTTCTAGCCAGAACAGACAACAAAAAATGTTAAAATACACCAGATTTAATCTAATAAAATTCAAATAGAGAGAGTTTAAAAAAGAAACGAAGTAAGTGCAGACGGCAGGTGCCCGCTTACACAATGCAGATAAAATCCCGTGCAGCTGACCTATCCCTATGCTTACGACAGCAAACATCAAAAAGACACCAGCTATAGTGCCGATGAGCACACAGGTGTGTGAAACTTGTGTTTCATACTCCAAATTGCTACTAAATGCAACGTCTCGAATTTCTATGATCAGTTAATTTGCACACTTCTTTACGATATGCTGATATAATCTGCTGAAATATTTTACAAGTGAATAGCGAAATGTTATTAAATTAGTTTTGTTTGTTTTTTATCACTTTATATACTTGCATCAATTCACAAAGAACATTGTCAAATGTACCAGTTATTTATATTTGTATTATTTTTGTTTTATTCCTTTTACTATGACTACTGGATTTTTGCTTAAGGCGCTGATAGAAATATATTTTAAAACATATTCTTACTTATGTTCTCATGGCAGTTGCACGTGAAACATATATAGAACTTCGTAACATTACTCTTTGACAAAAATAACGGAAGCAATGAAGAACAACTTAACGTCTCTCGTATGGCAACTATTGTCGACATACCGATCTTCATTGGCTCTTCATTTGCTCCAATGAAATCGCGTTGGCACGGAATGTACGTTAAACCTCATTTTTCTTTATCACAAAATCATTAAAGTTTTTATTGCAACATGTTTTGCAAATTAAGATTACATAATCTTTTGCAGTAATGGAGAACATCCAAAAGAAACATTTTTGGTAATCGCTGCGACGGTTATCTAATGCAATGCGGAAAAGTAACCCTGCCAACAACACCGTCTGCTGTATCCGGGTTGTTATTATTTAACATTAGTTCAATGTTGCCCGCGCCAGTCTGCAGATGAACCTGTTTGTTAGGCACTTATATAAAAAGAGGAGATGCTCCTCAAAGCTATAATTAGTAAATTCTTTCCACGAGCGTGGGAAAGCATACGCGTGCCAGCAACTTAATAGGTTGTTGAAACCTGCGATTTCTGAAGTATGTTGAAAGGCATGTCAGGTCATTCCGATTGCTTTTGATAACTTAAGATTTCTTCGGCTAAATGGTGTTTTCAAATGGTGTTTCAATGGACTAACGATAAAAAGGCTAAGATTTTGCTCTCTTTTTATATTCCGATATATTTAGTTTGCCAATGTACATGGCTTGTTTGGGAGTATGTTTGATCATTATTTGAAATTGTTATATTAGTATTTGAGGACTAACTTTTTTTTATATTATTTAGATTGTGGTGCCTATAAAAATCAAATATTAGTCTAGTGCACAACATAAGTAGAAGTTCGTGATAATTAGAAAATCATAAAATCTAGTGCATTGCAAACTCTCTTTATGTCATGCTTTTCATCATTGTCATAGAAAAGATATCCTGGAGCCAATTACCATTCTGTAATTTATTGCATACAAACATTAATATCGGTTACAAAATGTAAAACAACTAAAAAATTAAAAGACAATTTATATCTCAAGAAATCAAGTAAACAATTTTATATTGCAACTTTTCAGATCTTACTGTGATAAATAGATATCCTACGACGAATAACCATTCTGTAATTTATTGAATACAAACAGAAATATCAGTTACAAAATGAAAAACAACTATGACCCAGACTCTGTGTTTTTTCAACCAGATGAAGATGGTGTTATATTTTAATGAAAGATATTTAGATGGTGAAATGCAGATCATGTTTGATGAGCTAAACATACCATTTTCATGTGAGGAGATTGTTAAGGCTTGTAAAAAGCTAAATTGATGTAAGTCAGCTGGACCAGACTTAGTGCTAAATGAATTTATGAAATATGGTATTGAGTCTGAACAGTTTTTGTCATGTTTAAGTACTCTTTTTAATAAATTATTTGAAATGAATTACTTTCCAGAAAAGTGGTCTGAATGATTTATAGTTCCGTTGCATAAAAAGGGTGATGTAGAAAATGTAAATAATTATAGAGGCATTACTTTGTTAAGTACACTTGGGAAATTGTTCACACAAATAATAAATGATAGATTAAGTTCTTGGGCTGAAACATATCATGTATATATAGAGGCACAATCTGGCTTCAGAAAGCAGATGGGAACGGTAGACAATATATTTGTGTTACATGGTATCATTGAGCATTTGTTAAACAATAAGAGAAAATTATTTGCAGCCTTTATTGATTTTACCAAGGCGTTTGATTATATAGTGAGGGATAACATGTCGTTTAAACTTATAAAGCTTGGTGTTAGAGGAAAAATATTAGATATAGTTAAGTCAATGTATGAAAATGTTAGATCTAGGGTCAGATATAAAAATGAATTAAGTGATGACTTTCCTTGTGTGCTCTGTGTTAGGCAGGGTGAATCATTATCACCGTTTTTATTTTGTATGTATCTAAATGATATAGAAGAACACTTTATGCTTCATGGTTTGAAGGGAATGATTTAGATATGTTAAAAATGTTCCTATATGCTGATGATATTGTTATTTTATCAGAATCTGAAAGTAGGTTACAAAATGGATTAGTACTGCTAGAAGATTATTGTAACAGGTGGAAACTTAGTGTTAATATAAATAAAACAAAGGTGATGATATTTAAAAAAGGTGGCAATGTTAGAAGAAATATTAAATTTATGTACAAAGGGCAAGAACTAGAGATTTTAAAAAAGTTTACTTATCTAGGCATTGTATTTACACCTGGTGGTTCATTCAGTACAACGTTTGAAACCTTGTCAGGGCAAGCTATGAAGGCATTGTATATGCTTAATTCAGATCTTACTAAGTTTCCTGGTATATCAATAAGCCACTATTTGTCATTATTTGATAAACTTATATACCCAGTGTTGAATTATGACTGTGAAGTTTGGGGGTTAAACAATAGTGTAAAGATAGAACGAGTTCATTTGAAGTTTTGTTAAGAGATTCTAGGTGTAAGAACCCAAACTCAGAACAATTTTGTTTATGGAGAACTTGGAAGAACACCATTAGTCACTAAAAGAGTTGTAAGCGTTATAAAGTACTGGTTAAAGTTTTTGCATTGTGATGATATCAAATATGTAAGAGCAGTTTATAAAATATTGTATAGAGACTTAGAGAGATTGCCTAATTGTAAATTATGGGCAAAGACCGTTAGAGATATTTTACAAACTTTAGGATTTAACGAAGTTTGGTTATTTCAAACTGTTGGTGACGTTGATAAATTTATATATGAATTAAAGCAGCGATTGCAAGATGTTTATGTACAAAACTGGTTTGCAGAAATTAATAACTCATCCAGAGCAAAATCATATGTGCTGTTTGCAGATTTTAAGTTACAATCTTACTTGTGTGATGCAAATATTGTTAAATTTCGGAAGCCCTTACGAGGTTAAGACTCTCATCACATAGACTAGAAATCGAGGCCGGTAGATGGCATAAACCTGAATCTATACCTGTTAGTGAACAAAAATGTCAAATTTGTAATATCCTCGAAGATGAGCTTCATTTTTTATTAGAATGTACATTGTATAATGACTTAAGAAAACAATACATCAGTAAATATTATTGGAAAAGACCAAATGTACTGAAATTTGTTGAACTTATTGATAGTGATAGGAAAGCTACATGTAGAAAAATATCGATGTATGTACATAAAGCTTTTGAATTAAGAAATACTTTTGTTTATATCTAACATATGTAATAAGTATATATCTGTATAACAGCCACTGTCTCCTAACTGCGATAATATTATAGTATTATATCTATTATAGTTTGAATTATATAATAATATAGTGTTAGTTATTGTAAAAAAATAAATAAAAAATAATGTATCTATAAAATTGTATTTGACCACTGATTTCTGAATTGTCATGATATATGTATATATGCAAAATTCTTGTATGCTCATGGGCCTATGGCCTTTATGCATTTGAAATAAACTATATATATATATAACATTAAAAGACAATTTATATCTCAGGAAATCAAGTAAACAAATTTAAAGTGCAACTTTTTAGATCGTCTGATGATAGGAAAGATATCCTAAGTCCAATAATCATTCCGTAATTTACTGCATACAAACAGAAATATTAGTTTCAAAATGCAAAACAACTATAAAATTAAAAGACATCTATATCAGGAAATAAAGTAAACATGTTTACAGTGCAACTTTTCAGATCTTATTCTGATAGGAAAGATATACTAAGTCCTATAAACATTTTGTAATTTATTGAATACAAACAGAAATATTAGTAACAAATTGTAGATCAAGTATTTGATTAAAGGACAATTTATATCTCAGAAGATAAAGTTAACATATTAATAGTGCAGCTTTTCAGATCTTATGAAAGTGGTAGCAATACTAGCATATACCACATGCTTCTCGGAAATAAAAACAATCGAATAATAAAACATACAAAATATACCTGAAACTTTTCAAAGAGGCAATCAATCTTGATAAGCGAGTTATTAAACCTGATGTAAGCAGTTTGGAAACTTTTGTTGCCATGTAAACGCAAACACGATCTGCCAAATTGTAATTTGATATTTGTGATAAAGGCTTATTTATGATTTCGAGAAATTAATCGTGGTATGTTGTTCCATTTTGTTTCAATGAGAGAAGAAGCAAGTACGGGTGATTCTAATTATCAATTAATTAACAGTAGTAAAAACATGTTAAGTAAAAGCTACTAAAGAGTATTCAAAGCGGTATGTGATGAAAGCACATTTACTAGACTGAGTAAAGGGGTTGACGATTACTGTAATTATGTGATAATAGATCAGTCAACGCGAAAGGCATACTTACATATAAATATGTATGTGCACATATATGCACAAACAATTCATTTACTTTTTAAAATAATAAAATTATCATGTTTTCGGCTTAATTATTGTTGAAATACTGTGATCAGTAAATTTTTTGATTGTATGAACTTATATAACATGCTTGATTGATGGTTTTCTCTCAAAAAGGAAGACAACATTTGTCTTTGTTATCTGTTACTGAATCGTTGAAAACAAATGAGCCATGCCGGTCAGTTACGCTCAATATTTGTGATTGATTTATATTGGAACAGATAGGTTATGTTCTCACAAATACAAATTGCCATATTTATGTCTCTGATTTTTTTCTCCGAGTTATTATCTCTGGAGCCGTTACAGTTTACTCCATCATGAAATGACCATGCCAAGAGACGTATGAGGCAGCCTGTCGCGGAAATCGGTGAGGCTACAAAAACAATAGCATTATCAACGATTTGTAACAAAATAAGTACACTCTTAAGTATCTTACTGAAGTAAATATCGATCAATTTGTGACAAAGAAATATATGTATAGTTGTGTATGTTTTAAATTACTGACGTTTTTGCCGAATCAATTATTTAAGTGAAAAAAACAAGACATAGATATTTCCGGAAATATAGCCTAACTAATTACGATATCCTTTAGATTCAGTAAGAAAAGAGAAAAAGATGGAGATGCATAAGCGATGATTTGCCAATATATTTTAATTTAGTACAGTTCAAAACGTTAAGATGTCATCGAAATTTATCATGTTTTGGTGTAAACGTTTCATTTACTATTTCCATCGTTAAAATGCCGTAGCAAATGTTTATTTTTCTATTTCCAGCTAGTGGATGTCTGGGATACCATGTTCATATTAAGAAGAAACAACATTCACCTCTAATTGCATACTTTACTACGGGATATCTCTCTGTATGATCATTTAATATGTACAAAACAAAACGTTTGAGAGAACGTTTAAATCAAATATAATTCGTATTGACATTCAACATTCAAGTTCGTTGATTGAGATTCTATGGAACACAAGTATGAAGTCTCTGAATTATTGACTCTAAATATGGCTATCATTATTTCCTAATATGAGGGGAGATTATATAATATAATATATAATATTTTGCATCTACTACAGTTTATTGATAGATGATCATACGTATTGGGTCTCCAACAATGTATAAGACCATACATGTTTAGTTTTAAAGATTTTAATCGAATCAAGATCGACTCAATAGTTTATTTAGGAAATAGAAATATCATTTATATCATATATGAACGGATAAATGTTACTTTGCTTTTTTTATATATTTTAAACTGTTTTAATGATTAAGTAAATACAAATATCTGTGAAAAAGTATCAACTTTCGTCAGATCGTTTTATTGAGTTCGAAGAATTATTTAATAACATTTAACACAAAAAAATGCCACATATAGTTTGTTTGTTTGGGAGAAAACAGTGATACTATTTATTATCATAATATACCTTATAATTTAATATAGAGAGTTGAATGTGTGGCAATAAATTCCACAATAACCTAAAAGGGATTCCAAGAAAGCCCAGATCTTGCTTCAGTAGCTAAAACCGAAACAGATATAAAGCATTGAGGTTTCTTTGGGTTTGTGATTTGAACGTGTACTTGATCAAAATATGTGTCATCCTTTCTTTCGATACATTGTTGAAGAAATTAATATAACATAAAACATTTTCAAGATGAAAATGGAATATACACTTTTTATGAATATCTGTACATGTATATTTTGAAATGTAACGGAACCGAGTTTCAAACTATTCAAAATAAACAAGCATGCATCAACACGCATGGGAAATGACATAAACATGTTAACCAGAGGTGATTTGCTAGGAATGTAGTACAAAACATATTGACTGAGGCAGTTGATAAATTTGAGGAAAAGCATAATGTTCGTCAATACAACGATACAATGGAAACTATAAAGACAGGCTCAGCAGAAGACCCTGTCCTAAGTCCTAACACTAAACGAGAGCCATAAAGCGTATATACAATACAGACAGACGACAATAATTATCTGCATCACTTAATGTTACGGTCACTGCATTCGAATGGTCAGAATCAATATGTATATATGCTGGCCGATTCATCAGATTTCTGGGAGCGATCAATATTGTTCAATAGCGCAAGCGGGGGTGTTGTTTTTTCGAAGAAATTATCCCATACTGATAAAAGGACGTTTCAATCACCGCGTTTCTAGAAAAAAAAACTAAATCACGGTCTTCTATAGAAGCGTCTTTCATATATACTGCTGGCGTTCTTAGCAAATATTATCACATGAGACAGGTTAAATCAATTCATGCTTTACTAGTATTTGCGCCTTTTTAACCATTCTATGGTAATATTTAACAAATTGTCTTACATTTTCTGAATAAAACTTTGATCAATTGTAGAAAACATTTGTTTTACTTTAGTTATGAATGAATGGTCCGTGAAGGGATGTTTAATTATTAATCTCTTTCAGTAATAATACTGTTATAAAAAAACTGTCCTGCATATTCTGAATATGGAACATATAACACTATTAACTTGTGGGAATGGACGGGGCAGACACGTTTTAATGTGTTTCTTCTAACTAGAGTATTTGGAGTAAATTATATACAGATACACAATTAAATGAAGCATTTTTATCAATCAAAAACACATTTGTACAGGCCTGCGGTAGATTAGTTTCACACTCATTGACATCACCCTCGAATTCATACTTGCATTGCAACATTCTTGACGAGAATTAACTGCCCTTCGACGCAAATTTGAAACCATATATATCTTCACAATAGTCCATGTCAACATCTGCTTTTATTATCATGAGCCATCACTATATTTCTTGTTTGCATGTTGATGTTAGTATCATATAACAGGCTGTGATTATGTACCAGTATTTGTCGCAAATATGCCGTATTCATTCCTAGGGTAAAACGGTTAATCTAATATCTATATAACATGCAATAGAAATATTGGGTTCGGACTAAATAGGCCTATGAATAATAATAATAATAACAGAGACGCACTTGCATAAACGTAGTATTGTATATTAATGTATTGAAAAACAAAAATGTGTCATTCTTAAACACGTGTTGATAACAGTTTGCCATCAAGTGTTCTTTGGAATCATTTTATCGAATTTGTTTTTTTTTATTCATAACTACTGTCGTCCTGCAGAAGGTATATAATCACATAATGTATGACGGTGTCTTGGACAATTTTGACATTTTCCTCAAAAAGGCGTGTTGGAAGGGTATGACGTAAAGTATGACGTAAATAACGAAAATTAGCATATCTTTAAATTAATTAAAGGATTGTATTCTCTTATGTCACCGAAGTACACTGCCACTCTTTATGCAAATAGCAAAATTGTTCTTAATAAACAAAATATCTGTAAATCATAAACGTACTAGATACATTGGAATATCAGAATAAACAATATAATTAATTTAAAAGACTGTTGATTAAAAGTTTGTTTTATGTTCTTGTTTTTTTTTCAGCAAAGAGAGCTGATGAGGGGATATCACGAACAGTAATTAGGCCCTTTGATTGCATGTCATTAGCGAAGCTGCGTTTCGGAAGCTGGTGAAAACCTGTTTAAAATAATAAGCATGATAATGATAGCATTAGGAAAATCATTGAACCATAAATGCCACCTGTAAAGCCGCAATAACACACTTATTATACATTTTCTAGCGACAAAAATAGTTTCCTTCAGGGAATTTTAAAATGTTATTTTCGAGAAAATTTTAAGGTTTTAAGATTACTTAATTACCTAATAATAAATTCCGTATTAACTGACCACTCATGTTATAGTCTTTATTGAATTAATCTTACAGAGCACATTTTTCGATCGTCTTTAATTTTATAATTATCTCAAAATGGAGTCTTTACTGATATAAAAAGTCATTACGTTACCAGATGGCATGTTAAAATGTATGCAGTGGACTATGTACAAGACATGGGATACTGTCGTCTGTTCAATAATGAAGATCAGCTCGTATGTTGTTAATCAATCTGACAGTTGGTTCTATCAGTCGACATTTACATCTGGAAGCTGAGGGTTTATTTAAAAATTGACAGCAAAGGAATTTCAAATACAGCGACCATTTTTACTTCAAACTGTCCGTTAATTTTTCATTTTCCGCAATGAAACAGCATTCCCCTCACGCCAATTTTCAACTTAGAGATTTTCACGCCAACTGCACTCATTCGTTATTGTATTTTCAAGGCTGGTGCTTAATGGAAATTCCAATTATTGACGAAATACTTGAATGTACGAACAAGGCTTAAGAGGTTATAAGAATACGAACTTTTTCGTGGTCTTCTTCTAGGTTTAAATTGCTATATAATGAATATTGTTTGAGTAAACTACTGTAATTTCTCAGTGAACTCGAGATCCCATTTTTTCGGTGAAGCTGGTTTGCTCATGTGCGATCTGTCAGTGTTGTTTGTGAATTAGGTCTGGGCTGTTTGGGCATTCTGATTCTGTTAGGCCTTTAAACAGGTTATTTGTTAACAAAATATCATTGTTTGGATAAAGGGGTTGTCCGTTTTAAATTTTCAATCAAGTACAACATATTCCAATAGGCCAATCAAGTTAAGAATGTTCTTTGTATTTTCAGACATAGTTTGAAACAAACTACTAAACTCATTTTATAAATTCTTGAAACCATTTATTTCATGGTAAATTAGCAATCGAACATTTTCGAAAATAGCATGACAACAAAAGCATTTCTGATTGAGTCAAATGGGGGGTCTCAAAAGAGGGCAAGCGTTCCTTCTTTAGAAAAATGTCAGCTTTGTGGAACTATCCATACAACCACGTTTTGACGTGTTTTGAATACGTAAATTCAACTTTAATTCACGCTGGGGGATGTTACGAGGCTCAACCAGAATGCAGCTATATATACGGGGGCAGACCATCACTAACTCGGCGGAAGAACATGTAGACTAGTTTATACTTGTTTTTTGTATAAAACGCTTCATAGACGTTTGACGATTTCCTCTCCCAGATTGAATATATTACATAATAAAACATTATTGCTTCATTAGATTTATACACGCGGTAGGAAATTAAATCATTGGAGAATGCAATTAAGCAGGCTTTACTAATAATTTTGGTCATACTCACCTCCGATATGGCAGGACTATAGCTTGTATTGTACACTACATTTGTCGTATATGATTCAAACGTACACTGGTATGTTAGGTCGATTCCAATACTCGGTTTAAAAACTAATTTTCGGTTTTTAATCTTTTTGTATCCGGAGATAAACTTAAATTTTGATTATGTTGTACAAAATGTTATGACAAAACACAAAACACCCGTATACAAAACCACCTATTTGTATCAAATACCTGGTTCATGCCATCATAATTATAAATCAGTGTACTCTGAGAAACCGAGGTAAGCATACATGCAAGAATTATCTTTGTGTTTCACTTTTAGTGTTACGATGTGGTTTGTTAATTTTATTTATAGAACCATACAGGCCATTCATAGTTCTGTTCATCCTCAGCCTGTTAATCAGGTTAATGCATTTTACTATTCGATCATTTTCGTCCGATAACCTCATATTCATGACCCCAAGGACTGCCACAAATGTTTCTTCTCTAGCATTTTGTGGAGTGTGCTATTCTGTCATTAAACTAATCGGTTTTCTAATCCCACTGATAATTTAAGATTTGAAATGTCAATTAAAGATATGAAAGAACTGCTTTATCTCTGCAATCCCTACTGGCGGAAGCAATTCAAACAAAGGCTGATGAGGGTGTTTATATTTTTATTGAGATAAAAGGCGGCTTTCACTGGAAGTGTTTGAAGTTTGCATTACTAAATTACTTGTTCTTGATAAAATATTTGCTACTTGGTACAACGTACTTTAGTTGGCAAAAGGATGTTTACCGGTTCAATTCAATAATTTATACGTTCAATGGCGTTTTGACCGTGAAGGATTTCACATGTAATTGTAAATACAGGGACAAAGCTCAGTAAATGTAAACTGCAATTTTTTTGGTGGTATCAAACAACAACGGACAACTACGACTACAGATAAAGCCCTATCAAATAGATTGACGAAACTAGTGTGTAAGTATGAAATCAAATGCAGAGAGATTATGCAATAAAAGGGCGAAAGAGTCTGCATTCGAAATTTGGAAAAAGAGTATGCAATTAAATAGTAAGAGAGTATGCAATTAAATTAAATGGTGATCGAGTATGCAATCCAATGGCAAGAGAGATTATGCAATCAAATGTCGAGGGAGAGTATGCAATCAAATGGCGAGAAAGTATGCAATCGACTGACAAGAGAGTATGCAATCCAATGGCGAGGAAATATGCAATCTAATGGCGAGAGAATATGAAATCAAATGGCGAGAGAATATGCAATCAAATGGCGAGAGAGTATGCAATCAGCTGGCTAGAGAGTATGCAAATAAATGGCGAGAGAGTATGCAATCAAATGGCGAAAGAGTATGCAATAAAATGGCGAACAAGTATGCAATCAAATGGCGAGAGAGTATGCAATAAGCTGGTTAGAGAATATGCCAATAAATGGCGAGAGAGAATGCAATCAAATGGCGAAAGAGTATGCAATCGACTGGCGAGAGTGTGTGCAATAAACCGGCGAGAGAGTATGCAATCAAATGGCGAGAGAGTATGCAATCAGCTGGCTAGAGAGTATGCAAATAAATGGCGAGAGAGTATGCAATCAAATGGCGAAATAGTATGCAATCAAATGGGGAGAGAGTATGCAATCAGCTGGCTAGAGAGTATGCAAATAAATGGCGAGATAGTATGCAATCAAATGGCGAGAGAACATGCAATCTACTGGCGAAAGAGTATGCAATCAAATGGCGAGAGGGTATGCAATCGACTGGCGAGAGTGTGTGCAATCAACTGGCGAGAGAGCATGCAATCAAATGGCGAGAGAGTGTCAATCAGCTGGCTAGAGAGTATGCAAATAAATGGCGAGATAGTATGCAATTAAATGGCGAGAGAGTATGCAATCAACTGGCGAAAGAGTATGCAATCAAATGGCGTGAGAGTATGCAATCAGCTGGCTAGAGAGTATGCAAATAAATGGCGAGATAGTATGCAATCAAATGGCGAGAGAACATGCAATCTACTGGCGAAAGAGTATGCAATCAAATGGCGAGAGGGTATGCAATCGACTGGTGAGAGTGTATGCAATTAAATGGCGAAAACTAAAGAATATGCAATCAAATGGCCAGAGTGTATATAAATGAAGTTAAAAAGAGAATATGAACTCAAACGGATAGACAGTATGAAATCAAGTTAACCCGACACTTTGACTAATTTAAACTGTCCCCGTCTTTTTTTATTATTCGTAACAAGCATATGCTCACACATTGGTTAACCAAAACAGATAACCCGAGATTGCTAGTCATTTGGTGATTATGCAACATGGTTATATGTGTCTGGTCTTGAGTTTTTTCCTGAGCGATCCGCATAATTCCCCTCAAATGGAAAATGAAATAAAACAACAATGAAGAAGCCTTGCTGTGTACGTGGAGATTTTTGTTAGCTAGCTCGCAACATGATTGCTTATTTATGAACGTTACTTCAGGGAAAGCCTTACATAACTTTAAGTGGCTCTACCAATTAGAGCGTGTGTATTTCTAACAGTTGTCGTCTCCAAAGAAAGAATCATTTCTCTACAAAATATACCAGGCTGAGCAGCATCAATATGGATTTTACAACAAAACACATCTGTTTTTTCTTCAAACTCCTGTAAAAGAACATAGCGGTAAATTAAATTAGAAGTAATTCATCATTAAAGGCATGGAAGATGGATCTGAAATGTTGTTCTTTTAAGCTAATAAATCTAGCTATAAAATCATAATATTCCCTTAAGGAGTGCATGTTGGTTTATATATTGGAGCATGCACCAGCTTGATGTTAATAACCAATGACAACCAAAGCATAGTAACAGATATCCATACATTCCTCGTGGGGATAAAACACTAATTGATTCATAACTCTAACAACATTAAATACGCATATATTGCTAAACCCGTTCTAAAACGGCAATAAAATGGGTTTAACGAGGCGATTTTCTCGCCTTTTCAAACCGGTGTTTTAATATATGATACAGTATAATTATGGGTTTCGATTGTATTTCAATTAGTCCAGCAATGCTATGCAATACCGAGGAAATTGTGAATATGTTCACATATTTGATTCTGATGTAGATACATTTCTGTTATTATTTCAAACACTGGTGCTGAATTTGATAAAGTTAACAAAATAATTAACGGTATGGTCGTTAAGGTTATTCCAAGATTTGACCTAGTGACTTAGTTTATGAACACGTCTTACCTAGTTTAAAACTGGGCTAAGATTTCATCGAGGCAAATTCTATAATCTTAATCTTTTAAAGATTTGATCTTATGACCTTGTTTTTGACCCCATGTGACTAACTTTTAATGCCTACTAAGATTACAAGGGGAACATTCTGAACACAGTTTAGGTTTTACCTAGTGACCTAGTTTCTGACCTCATGTGAATATATCTCAATAATATTTTATTTTAAATGAAGAAAACCATTTGTTAAACCTATTGAAGAAATATTCCAACCCATATGAAAACCAGGGGAAACTCAATAAATTATTATACACTACAAAGGCTTAAAATTATTAAAATCAATTAATAAGCTAGTGACGATTTGAAGAAACATTTCAAAACAATTATGAAAACACGGAGCAAACTGATAAAAAGTTGCCTGCATTATGAACTGTACATAATACCACAGGAATACCAGTACAAGTTTAGTTAAGATATTTCTTAATCTGTAGCAGCTCTGGACGCACGTTCGATAGTCTGTCCGTTCGATGAAAAAGGATATTTTTTTCGCTTATTGAATTATTCCCTTAGTTTCAAATGCAATATTTAGTTGATAGGTCAAATATTGCACTGAAGTTATCAGGAAACGATTTCTACAAGGCTTCAATCAGCTTACATCATCTGAATCGGAGCTATTGCAAAAACTGAGAAATAATTTAATATTTTACAAAAAAGCACCATAAGCCAATGCTACTTTTCCCGTCTTTTGGATTACTGCAAAGTTGGCGGTAAGTACTTTGACAAACTAGTTAATGCTGATACAAATAGAATATGAAAACCACCAAAGGAATACACGTTTATTCCTAAATGACACCCGTTTGTTCATTTGAACCGGAAAGATGTTCGAATAACGGCTTTTCTGAATGAAGTCAAATCTAGAGCGGTACATCATTTACATGTACTCTTTAAGCACGTAGTGGAACGGAAAAAAAATGTACTAGGAGAATTGTATTCAAACACAATATTGTCTGCTTTTTTGAAATATGAAGATGTAAAAACGATACGTTTCAGAACTTTCTAGGAAATACTTGAATGTAATTTGAACTTCGACAGGGGGACGGTTATTTAAGGAAATAAATCGTGATGGTTATATGTCCACGTTAATGGAAGCATCCGTTTTCAGCGATCGGTAGAGTTAACTTAAAATATAATTCAAATTCAGATATAAAACAATAAAGGGTGAATAAGCTATTACCAACGGTAACAAAAGCGGGCGTCAATTCATTTTCCCAATTGGTTTAGGAGCTTCACTCAAAGAAAATATAAGCCTGAGATGTAGGTCTTGCCACGAATGCTTCACGTTATGTGTATCTTAAGTGGTATCATTTCCCTTATATCTGGTTATGACAGTTCCAATACAATGCTTACCAAAATAGTAGCTATAAGACGCCAGTTCAGAACCACATCGAAACCAGCTAATGAGAAATATAAAATGCATGAAATCACCCATTGAAAGACAGGGGAAACATGTTGTCTGTATTCGAATTATAAGGTGATGGACGTACAGGAAGAAGGACGTACTTGAGGAATAATGGACGGATGGACAACGCAAAACAAATATTCCTCTCAAAACCTGTTCGGCAGGGGATAACAACGATGAATTTAACAACGTTTGGAACATTAACAACACTCTAAACATTTGGCCCTTTGTCCTTTTTAAGGACCGTTTATAATTTATATTAATTAAAAATAAATATTTTATATAGAGATTATGTACATATATAATTTTGATATATAATTATATATGTCTATATATTCAATAATGTCTTTAAAAACAGTGTTCCATTTGCTGAAATTTGAGTTATCTGAAGCAATTTATCATTTGTTCTTCAATACCCGGCAATGAACTGTTCAACTTCATGAATTAATAAAAAGTTAAACAAGTGACACTGCAAACTGTTTCAGTGCAAAAAACGACAGTCAGAAAAACACCCACGCAGACAAAGCAAAACTTTTCTTCCCGATTTTTGCTCCTTTTGAACTAACAAAATTCCATAGCATTACAACGTAATATTTCTAATTAAAATGTCCGCAAACTGTCATAAAATGAAAAACCAATCCGTCCATCTGTACGGTGAATAAGCCATACGTTGTAAAGCGGACGGTTTGTTTGTTTGTATTTTGTGTCAGCTGGTTCACAATGGGGCTTCTTTACTTAAAAGCATTACTTCAGGGAATATCTACCCCATGTACGAGTATAATAGTGCCTAAACCAGCGGTTAAACAATAAGCTGATTGATCTGTTTAAAATTATAATCATTGATGGAAGTCAATGACCAAAGGCGTATTGTATTTTGTTTTGTATGTCTTTATTCGAATTATAAGGTTACATGTGCTGGACGTAAAGAAAGACGGACGGACGAGAGGAATGATGGACGGGCGAACAACGCAAAACAAATGTTTCTCTCAAAACGGTCTCTTCGGCAGGATTTTCAATTATGACTTTAACAACTTTTAGAACTTCAACAACGCTCTAAAAAATCAATCGCCCATTGTCATATTTAAGGAACGTTCATAATTGTTTTGATTAGCAATAAATAACTTATTTAGAGGTTATGTATATCTATGTCTATACATTCAATACTGTCTTTGAAAAAGTGTTCTATTAGCTGAAATTGGTATTATCTGAAGCATTCAGCATTTGTTCTTTCAATACCCGGCGATGAACTGTTCAATTTCATGAATATATTAGAAGTTAAACAAGTGACACTGCAAACTGATTATGTGCAAAAACGACATATTTTAAGTAAAAATAACACTCAAACAGCATAAGCGAAACTAAGGCTTTTCTTGTCATTTTTTGCTCATTTTGAACTGAAAAATTTCCATAGAACTACGATGTTTTATCTTCAAATTTATAAAGATCATCATCAATTTGTTTTATTTTTGGAAGACTTTTAGCAGGAACACAATTAAGATGAAATACCAAGTTCACACTTTAAAGAAGTAGTGCATATTTTGTTACCGAAGTTTATGACTCCTCAGTGGCTGAGGTCAATGATACTCCCAGAAATACTCGTATAGAAAAACCTACTGTCTGTGATTCCAACCATTTTCCTGTTACCGTTCTTTGCCATAAATGCAATAATGGTTAATGCTTTATTGTGTTTTGCACGTCTGGAATGCATTATATGGTGTGTGTTTTTTTCTTTAAAAGGTATGACTCATTTTGATGAATGCCTTCTTGTTCCTACAGGAGTTACCGAAGATAGCTTCCAGGCCATTGACTCGTCGTGAAATGTGCTGAATGATACTGACTCTTGTTCACTTGTGTCCTTCTTCAAACAAGTCCGGAAACGTGCCAAATGAGGTCAAATACATTCGAATGCTTTTAAGGATATGAATTATAAATACCGACAGATTGGTATAATTATAATGTTAAAGAGAAGAATCAACTCTTTTTTAAACAAAAACGATTGCCCATTTCTCGATCGGCCTTAAAAACACGGAGTAAATCAGGAATTGTGTTTACTTCTTTGCAGAGATTTAATAATTTCATAACTTCAAAAAACAACAATAGCAGTTGTGTTTAACAGTTTTTGCAATACAAGGATGGTTCGATAAACCACAGCAACATCTATATAAGTGATAAATAAACACGAACAGAACTAACTGAATCATGTATGCCAAAACAAAATGGAAAACCTTATTTTTCAAGTAACCAGATTTTGACACATGTACGTATATTGACGAGTTTTATATATTTTCTTCTACTTATGAAAGGTCATTAAGCAGAATATAACACTTGAAATTAATACAAATTTCCCAAATATGCCACGTAATGCTTTACAGGGCTCCCATGTGTCAGAATTCGGGATTTCCAGGGACGTCTGTCGAATCTCCTAAAATGGGAAAAAACACAATAAGAAGCCATGATCTGTGAGCGTATTCTGGTGATTTTATGCAAAAGTAGCTGAACATTCTACTTTATGTGACCTTGCTATAGTTTATTTAAACTCTACATGTATTCGATATTTCCAATTGTTCAAGACTTTCATGTACTGTAGTAGTTTCCAATTCCCATAAGTGGCTAGGGATAAGATGTGAGAAGTTAGTGTGTTGTGTACTCATCTCGAAATGTTATTGACCAAAAAATATTACTCGTGAAACTGAAACTAATTCCATAAAACTAAAACATAACGTTTTGAAGGGTTTCATGTATAAGGGTTTAAATTTAATGATGATTTTTGTCTGAGAGGTCCGCAAACTATCATGAAATGAAAACCAAACACTCTATCCTTACAGTGAAGAGGCCATACAGTGTAAGCGGACGTTATTTGTATTTTTTGTCAGCTGGTTCATAACTGGGTTACTTTACTTAAGAGCATTACTTCAGGGATTATCTACACTATATATAACAGTGCCTACACAAGCAGTTAAACAATAAGCCTATTGACCTGTTTAATATTATAATCATTGACGGAAGTCTTACTTTATTTTTTATTTAAAGCAAAATAGTTTCAAAAGTTCAAATAACATTGAGTCATTTTCCAATGCCTAAGAAGCCTAACATCATATTCCTTAAAACATGAAATCCAATACGTTTCAGTTATGTATTTGACATCAATTGTACAATTTGTTGGGGTTGTGGGCGAATTTATCGAATGTGAATTTCAACATGAGAATTTTTTCCTAAGGAATGGATGTATTTCTTGATTTACTTGAACTATTTACTTTCCAAAAAGAATTAAAGTTCCACTTTTACAGCATACATGTTGTAAGGAGAAATGGCCGTCGGCAGCCTCTAACAATAAACGATCTATTTTGTTAATATGTACTACCTTTCTTCTCTGAAATAGCCAAGGCTCTTCCGCTAAAAAATAACATAATCGGAAAGTACAGCCTTTTTAATATCTTTCAAAGTGCTTAGCTGTTTATCAACTAAATTACGTGCTTTGTTTTTCAGTTTTAGGATTGAAGTGAGTTCTGAAAGAATGTTTGTAAAACCAACTTAAAGAATTCCTGGGGAATTAAAAGTATATCTTTACTTCATCATAATAAATAATCATTATGCATTTTTATTAGAAACAAATTCAGTTAAAATGTTGCATGATTGGATATAAGTAATGTATCTTATATTCATTGTGTTTAAGTTAAATGATGTAAGGTTCACAACATTCTCATGGGAAGAAACTCATGTTGCTTTCTTATACTTTGTACTTGTTTGTAGTACATCAACCATGTCAAGCATCGTCTTCAATAAACATCACTATAAATTGTATAAAGACCCCAGTATCTTCTGAGTTAAACAAAAAAATATAATAGGTTTTCCAGTCCATGTTCATTTATTTTCCAGAGTCAAATCAACCATTTTATTATATTTTCAACAGTAATAATGGTTTCGAAATCATTGTGAGTGCATGAAACACCCAGATTTTCGATATTGGTATAACATTACAGGTTCTCTCAGATTGCTATGAATTCAGCCATCTGTTGTAATCAAAACATTAGGTGAAATTTATTTTCATATCCCTGAAAACTTTGGATAAATCCATTATGATTATTAAAGCTTGTCCATTAACAAATACCAAATGGCTCTTTAGACCACAACTTCATTCGTCTTTTTACCTTTGCCAAGAAGACCTAATGAACTGTTTTTAAAATACAAGTTGCCCACCTCATAATATGACCTCCATAGACATAGACACCTGTCATACGTACTGTGTACTGCTAAATAATATTTTCAAAGATCGTGCTGAGGCAGAGGGTGGGGGATTGGCTGGGCACTGAAACCAAAAAATACATATTTTGTAAATATGATGAAATAAATAACAAGTGATATGGTACCTCCATTAATCCTACAAAATCGCCTTAGTTCGACACAGGGATCAAACGTGTGCTCCAACATCTGAATAGGGGATTAATCACTGTTCTTTACATGCAATTTGGTCATATGGATTAGTTTATACCAATTTAGTCAAGCTGCAAACAATTCACCGATATGATCCGACTGCAGTTAACATTCTTTATAGTTCAAAACCAGAACCGATGGCCACTTTGTGTTCTCTACTATAACTCCAACCATACCTCTGGAATTAGAACTGTTAATCAAGCCACTAAGGTCCAAACAGTAACATTCAAGTTCTCCTTTGTGCAAGTACGCAATGATGTTTTTTGTTGTTGTCTTTTTATATAGGAACCCAGCGCGTTATCAATAACATTCTTATAGTCCTAAACATGAGCAATTTCTGTAAACCTAGCAATATTTGATTCAAATATTTTACTTTCATATCCTAATGGATTCATGGCATCCAAAGTTTCCGGTCCGAAACAGACCGATCTTATCACGAAAATCTGTTTCCCATATGTTAATCAAAGACCTTGTTATTTAGAAAATGCATTCTTAGATAAAAGTTGTGAAGAAAGTGTTAAGATCATTAACAACTATCATTACAGAGAAACAGAAGTGGTTTTAATGTTAATCGGCAACAAAAGAAACACTTGTTTTAGAGCTGGTTATTACAAATTGGTATCATTGCTAGGGCAGCTGGTGCATTTTAGAGGGGATAGATACACACAATATGGTTGCTGAAAAATACCGCTGTGAACCGAGCTGCACTGTCAGTCTGATTTGTTCTAGATACATTGTTCCAATGTAATATGAGTTATGCATTTGTTCAGTCAAATCCGAACATGTAATGACTTTGCAAGGAAAGTGCATATTTGGACATTGTGACATAAGCATATAATCAAACGGGTTATACCTTATCATTCGTATGTATTTTGGTTAATGGACTTGATTATACAAACTTGTATCAAAACAGAAAATTGCAGTGAGTTTCTTATTATTTATACGAGTTTGTCTACAGAAATGTCAAGTTTCCAATCATTTCTGTTGCAGATTGTTTATTATGGACATTTGAACATTCATAGCTTTGTATTATTAGATACAATAAACTTATTCGAAGGACATGAGATTAAGCGTGACAGACAAAATGTCAGAACAATGATATCAAGCACTCTTCCAGTTACTAACAAAGCACTTAAAAGAAAACTTAGTCGGACAGAAGCTGACAAAATTAGTTGATAATCATTACTTTCAAATTTGCTTAAACACTTTGACTTATTCTGACAAAAGCCTCAGACTAATTTCGAAAACGCAGAATAAGATTAAACACGGTAAATCTAATGAAAGGAAGCAAGGTGATAATTGTCATTTCAATTCAGCAAGAAGGTCCGTAAAGTCGAAAGCTCACACAAAAACGTACACCCAGAAGCAAATTGAATCAATTGAAATATATCTGTTTTGTTTCCCAAGGTTAATCACTTTTTATATAATTACTGTATATGTGACTGCTTTTTAGGTCGAAAAGTTTTTTTGGAACGAAGTTATGGTGGTTAACTACAATTGTTTACCTCATAAAAATTACGAATGGTGAAAATAAGATATATAATGGAAACGTGTTCATTATCTTAGAATAACATCTACTATTTTACAAGAATTGTAAAAAATAACAGACAATTCTAAATTCCTTAATTTGAAACACTTTGCTTATTCACCGTCGGCGATTTAATTAATGACATCCACAGAAGTTATGTCATTATGTCTGCCTCGTTTTAAATTTGTGCAAATTGCAATACTCTTGCACATTATAAAATTGTGTTTTTGAAATCATACACGCACTTTTGTGGTGAATTATATACTCACTAATGGATATTTTATTTTATAGAATAATTATTGTAAATGGACTCATTATAGACAAGCCTTGTACATACACTCCAATATGCTGCAACAGTTTTGCGAGAAAACACAGAAATATTCAAGCTCGCATTAACTAGATATAACCTGTGTACTTAACTTAACAATGAAACCAGTTCCATTTGGTATATACAAACCTGGCTCACACAGAAGTGCAGAATAAGGCTGCTAAACATTTACGTATTGTTTCTTGTAAGTTTAAAAAAGTTGGTTTGATGTTGCAAGTAATTTGTTAATTTGTGACAAATCGTTAAAAAGACGGTCCCGGTGTTTATATGAAAGGCATAAGCATGACACATGAAAACAATTTTATATGCACATCTGTTAAATATTTTAAGAAATTCAAAATAAATATGGAAAAGTAATTTACTCAATGAAAAGTATTTCAGTATTTTCAGCGAACGATCAATGTATTTTTCAAGACTTAAATGGTTTGTAAAATACATATTGCAAACCTGTTTCAGCATCTAACAGCTTGAATTGCGAATTGTATAGTACAAAACGCATTAATGCTCTGGCTAGAGAAAACTCTATGAACAATGCACCACATTCCTTACCATTTTAAACGCATGTTAATGACGTTAAGAGTTTTGCCGCTGGAAATATCATTAGCAACAGATTGAATATGATATCACTGCTAATGTTTTATACAAAAACTATCACACTTACTTGAAACATGTTGCTGTCATTAACGATGTGTTTGTATGTGAGTAAAGCGTGCCATGATAGAACTTAAGCAACAGATTGGATATGATTTCACAGCCAATATTTTCAAAAAAAACTATCACAATTACTTGAACTATATTGCTGTTATTTGGCATCCACTTTTATGATTTGGAACCATGTGTATGTAACTAAAGCGTGCCATAATAATAAAATATAATGTAAATAATTATGATAAAATAATACAATTAATGGACAAATTCTTTCAGGAAAATTATTTGCTTGACAGGTCAAAACAATAGCCTGCCCTTACCTGGACTGATGATGCATGCAATTTTCAAAACAAGTTTAGTTTGTAATATAGGAACACTTCTAGAATATATCAGATTGGTACCATAAGCTTATTGAGGTACGTGCAGAGATAATCACCCAAGTACAAACGAATTTCAACCATCAATGTCAAAGAGAAATATTCCTTAGATATAAGGCGGATCACAAGTCCTCTCTGTTTCACCCAGCATCTCCTTAACATGAAATCGACACAACGTGTACGAAAATATCGAAGCTTGAGTCAGATACGACCATATTTAGCACTTCTCATGGACAAGGCGTAACAAAAAGTAATTATATTAGACTTTGTAGAACATGAAATAATCTGGAAACACATGTGCAAATGAAACAATATACGTACATAGCGAGTTATCTTTTAGGTGTTTTCGAACTGGCAACGAATTTGCTTTTTAAGGAGAAAATACCGGTACGACCTTCGAGATACAGGATGTTACAATGTTAAGCACAAATTGACGACATTCATTTATCAAGATTGAACATTGCACAAAAACATGATTTTTTGCCATTTTTTATCCTGAATAAGTGTATGTTATCATAACAATTTTCGACAAAAATGGAAACACATAATTGTTTTAGCGACCAACGTTACTGCTTTTCCAATGAGAAGACGGTATACATTAAATTTGACAAAACATCGATTTCAGTAAATCAGAATTTAGCGCTTATTGTTTAATCAGATGAACCGGTAGATGTAAACAATGGCTTGTCCATTTTGTTGTAAATATCATCTCAAATGAAATTATTTATTTAAAAACTTATACTGTAGGTGTTTTCAGTTTCTGTCAGCAATCATCACAATGATTTGAAATATGTTGCTGCCATTATCAATTTCCTTTCATGAATATAATTTGCATTAGCGATCAAAACAAAAGCCGGTCTTTACAACTACTGATGACATATGCAATTTCCATACTTAATTAAATTGAAAATACTTAAAGGGAATCTATTGCAACATAAATCATAAATAAGCCTTTAAATGATGTTCTAAGCTGAAACAATACGTTTGTAAGTTTTGACAGCTCTCAAGTATACAGTAAAATATGCGCCTCTCCATGTTGAAGTAATAACATATTTTAAATAAGATATAACATTGTCATTCAAAAAGCATCCAACGTTTATCTAGTCCTCGTCGACCATCAAAGTAAAGCGTAAACTTATTAACAGACAATATCCCAACTAGCGGACAAAGTAGGGGCAGGGGACAACCTACCTAATTATGCATTTTTCAACTAATACCTTCCCTAATATCATATTCTTGATCTGACCTAAGGCTAAGGTTAAATATGAGGGAATATAAAATGTAACAACCACGGACATGTTTTCTCCAAACGTCTATAAAGGTAAATAACAAATTGTACAGTGTTGAAAAGCTAATATCCAGACACGTACGGTTCAATAGGATATTATGGAACGTGATCAACGTGCGGAAAGAAAGTAACAGTAAAATATACACCAGATAGCAATGTGTATTCAGATAAATGTTTTCCAACAACATTCTGATGAGAAAACCATGACTATAAAAACAGCTTTTTTTGTTTGAAAGACAGAAAAGTTTAAAATTACTTTTGTCAACCCTTTGTTCTGAGTTTTATTTTGTGAATATATGCAGACGTCTCGGTCGACATTCTGGAAACTTGAAGAAAATAAAACATGAGATAATACAATATCATCCCAGAACTCCTTATTTCTGTCAATATTTTCTGGTGTTATTATCGCTTTTACGCTTCCAGAATTGAAGAACCGGTAATTAAATCCTACCTGGCTCACAGAAGTCTTAAAAAGAGATATCTTTGATAAGCATATTCTATTCGTCATCATTTTTTTCATTAAATGACAAAAACACCTCATAACCTTTTCTGAATAATGAAACCTTGAAAAGATATCTACTAGAGGGAAGCTAAATTGTTTTTCACAATAAGATAGTGTTTTATCCCTTGTTACAATATATCAAAAACATGATTCTAAAGCAATCGGCGTTTTCAAGACAGTTTTGTTTTTGGGAACACATCCAGAAAATACCTAATCGAATTGGTGCCATAAGCAAATTGGGGTATGCGCAGATAATTGCCTAATGACAAAATATCGTCAACCATCAATGTCAAGGAGATATCTTTCTAAGACTTGCCGTCCCCTGAGTCAGATACTTACAAATCCATCTCTACCATTTCCCGGACCTCACGTCTTATATCAATTGTAATTGGCTCTACCATTTCTGCCTCAAACTGTCAATGCGAGATTGCTATTTATGCCAAATTTCAAGATATCATTTCACGAAAGATAATGGCAGGATTGTTCACTTATCAAGATTTTACGGTATTTTTTTTCTGTTTTACCAGTCCTTTGTAAATATTTATAACGGACATCCACTTATGATGATGCAAAAATCATGCTACTAGCATGTTGCTTCAGCATAGGAGCAAAAGGCTCAACGGGCTGAATGATGCACAATTCAGTAACATTAAAGTCATACTGTTTTCATTTGTTAGTTTCCTTTGTACCATATAATCAAAGGCAGATTGTTTAAAAACAATCAGTGAATATGTATCTTAGACTTCAGAAAAGTAGAATTTTATTTCAAGAATTATATTAAACGCTGCAGTACATGTATTTACCTTGAAAAAAGTGTGCAAATGAAACAATATGCTAAGCGAAATCTTTGTAAAGCGTTTGAATTGGCAACAGTTTTTACTTTAAACGAAAACGCACTAGATATGAACTTTTCTAGAAACTGAAACCTTGATAAAATTGATGTAAAAATGAAGTTACAAGAAAAACATGGTTTCACTTTCACATTGAATTATCAGTCAGTTTACACCAAGCAAACCATAATGTGACCGCTCTTTTCTGAATAACGTTGTCGCCGTATAAATGATACCCTTGGCGCGAAAATGAGATGGTCACGTGGCATGATATTACAATGTTAAGCACCAATTGCAGGCACTCAATTGTTTAGATAAAAATGCGCAAAGAATAAAAATATGGCTTCTCACGCAATAATATTATAGTTATATTTATAGTTTTTAACTTGATGTTTTGGCTCCTTGGTTTGCAGTGAAAATATCAAATTGATATTTCTACTGTTGTTCTTTCACTGCTTAAGGTTCATATTTCATCGAAAATCATGAAATGAATCAATTGAGCTAACAGATTAGAATATATTAAGGTCAAAATGCAATATGCTTTTACGGAATCATTTATATTTCCTGGAATCAATCCAAACAGTCGAGACAATTTACATTCCCTATTAAGCCATTATTGTATTTAGTTCACTATTGATGGAAAATCATGTTCATATATCTGATAACACAAAAACGAGTGAATTATTAACAATAGATTAAAAATGTGTTTTTTTATTGTTACAGCAAAAATTATACACAAGATTATACTCAGTCTATATTAGTATTAAATCATGAATTTTCAACTTAATAGACATGATCTGCTATTTTAGTATCATTTTAAGGATATAACTGTTGCTACACTAAAAAGTGTGTTGTTACATTTTATAAGATTAAAGACAGATTTGAAAGTATCTTAAATAATGTAGTCGCAAAACAAATATATCAGTATCACACGGGGTTCACAATCAGATTTTATGCTATTTTTATGATATACATGATAAACATCCAGACTAAAGTGCATCGGAACGGAAACTTCATGGCCATGATTATGCACATTCTGTGTGAAGCTGTGCTAATAATGGATAAGGTAATTCATATAGCCACCTTAATTCCAAGCCGAGTTTTACTGTATTTCCATTGCACATTTTAAAAATATGAATACTGAAGTTTAGCTTCAGGCGCTAACAGATATATATTTTAAAACATATTCTTGCTAACAAGCGTATAAAGCATGTTCGCATTGCAGTTGCACGTGAAACATATATTGAACTTACATTACTCTTTGACATAAATATCGGTAGAAATATATAACGTCTATAGTATGGCAACTATTGCCGACAAACCGATCTATAGGCACTTCATTTGCTCCAATGAGATGGCGTTGGCACGGGATCTACATTAAACCTCCTTATTCTTTATCACAAAATCATTTAAGTTTTTATTGCCACATGTTTTGCAAATTAAGATTACATAATATTTTGCAGTAATGGAGAACATACAAAAGAAACATTCTTGGTAATCGCAGCGACGGTAATCTATGGCAGTGTGGCGAAGTAACCCTGCCAAGAACACCGTCTGTTGTATCCGGGTTGTTATTATTCAATATTAGTTCACTGTTGCCCGCGCCAGTCTGCAGATGAACCTGTTTGTTAAGCACGGGATATGCTTCTCAAAGCTATAATTAGTACATTCTGTCCACGAGCGTGGGAAAGCATACGCGTGCCAGCAGTTTGATGGGTTGTAAAGGCCTGCGATTTCTGAAGTAGTTTGAAAGGCATGCCAGCCCATGTCGATTACTTTTGTTTACTTAAGAAGTCTTCTGCTAATTTTGTGTTTTCAAAGGGTGTTTTTATTGGACTAACGGTAAGAAAAGGCAAAGATTTTGCTCGCTTTTTTGCATCCCGATATATCGTGATTGCCAATGCACATGGCTTTTTGAGGAGTATGTTTTATCATTATATGAAATTGTTATATTAGTGTTTGAGGAATAACTTTCGTTATTTATACGTATTATCTAGATTGTTGTGCTTATAAAAAAGACAAATATTAGTCTGGTGCACAAATTAAGTAGATGTTCAGAAAATCTTAAAAGCTAGAGTAAACCAACCTCTCTTGATTACATGTTCTTCATTATTTTGATAGGAAAGATATCTTGCGTCCAATAACCATTCCGTTATTTATTGAATACAAACAGAAATATCAGTTACAAATTGTAAATCAACTGTAAAATTAAAAGACAATTTATATCTCAGGAGATAAAGTTAACATATGTATAGTGCAACTTTTCAGATCGTATGAAAGTGGTAGCCATACTAACATATTCTGCTTCGCGGAAATAAAAAAAAACAATTGAATAATAAAACATACAAATGATATCTGAAACTTTTCATCTTCAAAGAGGCAATCAATCTTGATAAGCGAGTTATTAAATCTGATGTAAGCAGTTTGGAAACTTTTGTTACCATGTAAACGCAAACACGATCTGCCAAATTATGATTAGATATTTGTTGATAAAGGCTTATTTATGGTTTCGAGAAATTAATCGTGGTATATTGTTTCATTTGGTTTCATGAGAAAACAAGTATCTACGGGTGATTCTAATTATCCATTAATTAATTGTAGTACAAACATGTAATGTTAAAGCTACTGAAGAGTATTCAAAGCGTGTATGAGATGAAAGCACATTTACTAGACTGAGTAAAAGGGCTGACGATTACTGTAATTATGTGATATTAGATCGGTCAACGCGAAAGGCAAGCATACATATAATTAATTATAAACACATATATACACACACAATTGATTTATTTGATAAAATAATTAAATTATATTGCTTTCAGCGTAAATATTGTTGAAATACTATGAAGAGTAAATTGTTTGATTGTCTCAACTTATATTACATACTTGATTGATGGTCCTTTCTCAAAATGGAAGACAACACAAATACAATATGTGTTTCTTGGTAATCTGTTACTGAATTGTTGAAAACAAATGGGCCATGTCGGTCAGTTTCGCTCAATATTTGAGATTGATTTATATTGGAACAGATAGGTTATGTTCTCACAAAATACAAATTGCCATATTTATGTCTCTGATTTTTCTCTCCGAGTTATTATCGCTGAAGCCACAACATATTACAGTTAACTACATCATGGAATGACCTTGCAAAGAGACGCATGAAGGAAACAGGCGCGGAAATCGGTGAGGCTACAAAAACAATAGCATAAGCATAGATTTGTAACAAAAAGAGTACAACCTAAAGTATCTTACTGAAGTAAATAGCAATCAATTTGTGACAAAGAAATATATGTATAGTGTCGTATGTTTTAAATTACTCACGTAACTCACGTGTTTGCCGAATCAATTACTTCAGTGAAAAAACAAGACATAGATATTTCCGGAAATACAGCCTAACTTATTACGATATCCTTTAGATTCAGTTAGAAAAGAGAAAAAGATGGAGATGCATAAGCGATGATTTGCCAATATATCTATCGTTAATACAGTTGTGTATTTAAAACGTTAAGATGGCATTGGAACTTATCATGTTTATGGTGTAAACGCTTTATAAAATATTTCCATCATTTAAATGCCGCAGCAAATGTTGAACTTTTATATTCCAGCTTGTGAATGTCTTCGGGATACCATTTTCATATTAAAAAGAAACGACATTGACCTCTGATTGTATCCTTTATTAAGGGATGTCTCTCTTTATGATCAGTTAATTTGAATAACACATTTTTAAGATGATGTTTAAATTAAATATCATTTGTATTGACATTCGACATTTACGTCCGTTGATTGAGAATCTATGGAAAGCAAGTATTCCATTTCAAAAGTATTGACTCTAAATATGTCAATCATTATTTCCTAATATGAGGGGAGATAATATAATCCTTTGCATCTACTATGAGTATCTTCCATGGCCGAGAGTGTAAGATATGTTCATCCCGACCCGAGCGTAGGTTGTTTTGCGGAAACGAGGGTTGGGATGAAGTTTTCTTACACGAGCGGCTATGGCAAATGCTTTTTCTCCCATCTCAGTTAAACAAAATCTTTTTTTGCTGGAACTCTTCTGTGCGTAGTGAAAATAAATGCGTTTGGATATGTGATAATTCGTTGTTGTCATGGATATGAGCGTATTGATTTAGATTATGTTAATAATCAAATCGGTCTTAAAATATTTCTGGGCAGAGTGCAGCATTATTTCTTGAATAGTGCATTTTAAAGTGTGCCATTTGAAGCGAACAATAATTAATTAGCATTCTAAATATTAAATATTTAAGTGAAATAAGCATGTAAACATACGCGTTTTGCTAGTAAACAATCAAGGTCTTCTATGGAAGCGTCTATCGTATATACTGCTGGCGTTCTTAGCAAATATTATCGCATTAGACAGTTTAAATCAAATCATGCTTTACTATTATTTGCGCCTATTTAACAATTCGATGGTAATATTGAACAAATTTGTCTTACATTTTCAGAATACAACTTTGATCTATCATAGAAAACATTTTGTTACTTTAATCATGAATGGTCCGTGAAGGGATGTTTTATTAGTTTTCTTATTCCGTAAGAATACTGTCTATTAACAACTGTCCAAAGTATTGTCATATAACAAGATGTATAAACAGTATTGGCATAACGACTCAACAACATGTTTTGAATATTCTAAATATGGAACATATAACACTGTTAGGTTGTTAAAATGGACGGAGTAGATACATTTGTTTGTGTTTGTTCTTATTGATTGGAGTAAATTATATACAGATACAAAATTAAAGGAAGCATTTTTATTAATCAAAACACATTTGATGTACAAGACCTATGGTATACTAGCTTCACTCTCATTGACATGATCCTCAAATACGTATCTGCATTGTAACATTCTTGACGATAATTTACTGCCCTTTGACACAAATGTGAAACCATATTTATCTTCCCATTAGTGCATGTCAACATCTGCTTTTATTAACATTAGCCATCACTATATATGTTGTTTGCATGTTGCAGTAATTATCATATAACAGGCTGTGATTGTGTACCAGTATTTGACGACAATATGCCTCACATTCATTCCCATGGTAAAACGGTTAATCTAATATCTATATAACATGCAATGGACACATTCTGTTCGGACTAAATAGACCGTTGAATAATAATAATAACAAAGAAACATTTGCATAAGTGAAGTATTGTATATCAATGTTTTGAACAACGAATGTGTGTCATTCTTAAACATGTGTTCATAGAAATGTGCCATCAAGTGTTTCTTGGTATCATTCTATCAAAGTTGTTATTGCAATTCAAAACTACTTTCGTCCTGCAGAAGCATAGCACTTTTCGAACAAAGGCGTTTTGGAACGATATGACGTACGGAGTACGGAAACATTGATTTAGCTTAACCGTATATATAAATAGTAAAAGTGTTGTATTATCTTAAATCACCGAACCGCACTGTCACTGTTTATACAAACAACAAACATGTTTACAATAAACAAAATATTCGTAAATCATTAACGAATATATGTAAGAATAAACAATGAATTTTATTTCGGCACTGCTTGACCAATACTAACAAAGACGATAACAAAAAAGACTGATAATTTAATAGATGTGTGTTGTTTTTATGGCTTAATAGTGCGAAGCAAAGAGAACTGATGAGGGAAAATCAGGAACGGTAATTTGGCCCTTTGATTGCAGGTCATTAGCTATACTCAGTTCTTGCAGCTGGTGAAAATCTGTTTAAAATAAACAAACATGTCAATGATTGCATTAGAAATTTCATTGAACCATACATGCCACATGTGAAGCCGCAATAACACACCAATTATACATTTTCTAACGAAAATATAGTTTTCTTCAGGGAAATTTAAAATGTGTTTTTCCGTATACTTTTAAGGCTTTTAAGATTACTTAAGCGTTACCGCTACAAAATCCATATTGACTCACCACTCATGTTATACTCTTTATTGAATTAATCTCACAGTGCGATTGTCTTTTTAAAATTATCTCAAAATGGAGTCTTAACTGGTATAAAAAGTCACTACGTTACCAGATGACAAAGTTAAAATGTACGCAGTGGGCTTTATTCAAGACATAGGATAGTGTCGTCTTTTCAATAATGAGGATCAACTCGTTTGTTGTTTATCCATCTGAAATTTGGTTCTATCAGTCGACATTTACATAAAAAAGCTAAGGTGTTGTTTTTTTCTTATAATTGACAGAAAAGGAATTTCAAACACAGCGACACATTTTGCTTCAAACTTTCCATTAATTTTTCATTTTTCCGAAATGAAAAAGCATTCTCCTTATGCCAATTTTCAACTTAGCGATATTCACCCCAACTGCACTTAATCTTTATTGTATTTTCAAGGCTGGTGCTTAGGAGAATTTCCATTTATTGAAGAAATGCTTGAAATGTACGACCAAGGCTTAAGATGTTATATGAATACAAATTTGTTTGTGGTCCTATAGGTTAATGTTGCTATATAATGAATATTATTTGAGTAAACTACTGTAATTCCTCAGTGAACTCGTGATCCCATTTTTTCGGTGAAGCTGGTTTGCTCATGTGCGATCTGTCTGTGTTGTTTGTGAATTAGGTCTGGGCTGTTTGGACATTCTGATTCTGTTAGGCCTTTAAACAGGTTATTTGTTAACAAAATATCATTGTTTGGATAAAGGGGTTGTCCGTTTTTCACCTTCAATCAAGTACAGCATATTTCAATAGGCAAATCAAGTCAAACTCGTTCTATAAATTCTTGTATCCATAACCTCATGGTCAATCATCTATCGAACACTTTCGAAAATAGCATGACAACGAAAGCAAGTCTGATTGAGTCAAATGGGAGGGGGCTCAAAAGACGGCAAGCGTTCCTTCTTTACAAAAATGTCAGCTTTGTGGAGCTATCCATACAACCACGTTTTGAAGTATTTTAAATACGAAATTCAACTATAAGACACGATGGGGGACGTTACGGGGCTAAATCAGAATGCATCTATATATACGGGGGCAGACCATCACTCACATCAGTAGCGGAAGAACATGGAGACTAGTTTGTATTTGGTTTTTGTTTAAAACGCTTCATAGACGTTTGATGACTTTCTCTCCCAGATTAAATATATATTACATAATAAAACATTATTGTTTCATCAGATTCATACACGCGGTAGGAAATTATATCAATGGGGAATACAATTAAGCAGGCTTTACTAATACTTTTGATCATAATCACTTCCGATATGGCAGACCTATAGCTTATATTGCACACTACATTTGTCGTATATGATTCAAACGTACATAGATCGATTCCAATACTCGGTTTAAAAACTAATTTGTTTTTAATTATTTTGTATCTGGAGGTAAACTTAAATTTTGATTATGTTGTACAAAATGTTATGACAAAACAAAAACACCCGTATACAAAACCACCTATTTGTATCAAATACCTGGGTCATGCCATCATAATTATAAATCAGTGGACTCTTAGAAACCGAGGTAAGCATACATGCAAGAATAATCTTTGTGTTTCCCTTTTAGTGTTAAGATGTGGTTTGTAAGTTTCATTTATAGAACCATGCAAGCCATTCATAGTTCTGTTTGCCTTCGGCCTGTTAATCAGGTTAATGCATTTTGTTATCCAATCATTTTCGTCCGTTAACCTCATATGCATGACCTCATTGTCTGTCTGACATGCCACAACTGTTTCTTCTCTACATATTGCGGAGTGTGCTTGTTCTGTCATTAGACTAATCGCTTTTTTAATCTCACTGATAATTTAGGATTTGAAAACCGAAATTAAAGATTTGAAAGAATTGCTTTATCCCCGCACCCCCTACTGGCTCAAGCAGTTCAAACAAACGCTGATGAGGGTGTTTGTATTTTATTGAGATAAAAGGCGGCCTTCACTCGAAGTGTTTGAAGTATGTATTATTAAATTACTTGTTCTTGATAGTATGTAATCAAATAGCGAGTGATTATACAATGACGTTGAAAAGAGGGTATGGAATCAAATGGCCAGAGAGTATTCAATGACGTTGAAAAGAGAATATGCAATCAAATGGCCAGAGAGTATGCAATGACGTTGAAAAGAGAGTATGCAATGACGTTAAAAAGAGAGTATGTAATCAAATGGAGAGAGAGAGAGAAAGAGAGAGAGAGAGAGAGAGAGAGAGAGAGAGAGAGAGAGAGAGAGTGAGAGAGAGAGAGAGAGAGAGAGAGAGAGAGAGAGAGAGAGAGAGAGAGAGAGAGAATGCAATCAAGTTGACCTGACGCTTTGATTAATTTAAACTCTCCCCGTCTAGTTGAATAAACAATGAAGAAGCCATGCTGTTTAAGTGGAGATTTTTGTTAGCTAGCTCGCAACATGACTCCTTATTTATGAACGTTACTTCAGGGATAGCCTTACTTATCTGTAGGTGGCTCTACCAATTAGATGAGCTAAATGTAGTTATACTAAAGATTTAGTAACAACTCTTAATGATTAAAATTGTTCTCAATAACAGAAGTCAATGAATTAGGAAGCAAAGCTCCGTTTCCATTTGTAATAACATTTATATAAAAATCATTAGACTTATCCCAATGAAAGAGGATTGAATTTAACATCATATCCCTTGTAAATATAATGGTAAGTTACCTTTTAGACAAACGAGTATTTCTCAAAAATTCTACAAACTCTCAAGTAAGTCAAAATTCATACCCATTTCTTTTGATGAGTGAAAATGGATTATTGTGAATCACATACAGATTACTCATTCTTAAAGTCTAAAAACTCTAAGGGAAATAGATTTAAAGCGAATGACATCAATTCAAACAGAAGATATTGGGATGCTTTGAGGTAACTTACACGTTTGGAAAAAATAGTCCTTGGTTTTTAAGGCAAATTAAGGCATGTTTATTTTCAACAGTTGTCGTCTGCAATTGTAGAATTCTATATTGTGTTTAAATGAATCATTATCGTTTTATTACAAAATATTCCAGGCTGCACAGCCTCAATATGGATTTTACAATAAAACAAATCTGCTGTTCTTTTTTCTCCTGTATAAGAACAAAACGGTTAATAAAATGCAGATGTGTTTTATGATTAATGGCATGAAGAATTGATCTGCAATGTTGTACTTTTAAGCTAATAAATGTAGATATAAAATCAAAATATTCCCTTAAGGAGTGCATGTTGGTTTATAGATTATAACATGAACCAGCTTCTTGCTAAACATCAATGACATACAAAGCATAGTAAAAGAATATGCATACGCTTCTCGTGGGAATAAAACACCAATTGTTGCGTAACTCTATGTTTTAACAACATTAAGTATGCAAATATTGCTTAATCCGTTCTAAAACGGCAATAAAATGGGTTCAACGAGAAGATTATCTTGCCTTTTTAAATCGGCTAGTTATGATACAGTATTATTATGGGTCTCGATTGTATTTCAAACTCCGAATAAATGCAAGACTTTTTTTTAAAATCTTAAAATGTTGCTCTGGTAATTCTATGCAAGACCGAGGAAATGGTGAATATGTTTACAAACACCTCTTTGATACTGATGTTAATACATTTCAGTTATTATTTCAAACACTAGGGCTATTGTTCGGAATTTGATAAAGTTAACAAAATGATTAACGACATAGTTGTTAAACGTGGAATATTGGATATGTGCTCACATATTTAAATAGAAAACAATACAGCTCAAAAGGCTGTCTCTTTTTTGTTCGAAATGGAACAGATTATAATTGAATCCATTAAACTCCCAAGCAACCACGATGTGAAAGTCGACACGCAACTTCGTTGAATTGATATCCCCCTATAGATTAGGCGTAGTTTGCATAGAAATCATGTGTTGGCGAAATATTGCAGACTTGAGGACTTTTATGTGATTTGAGGTATGAGTTTGTTTGCAACTTTTTGAAATAAAAGGCTATTGTATGAATTTAGACCAATATACCCGTTTTCTCAAACTAAACAAAATATTGCATTAAGGCTAGATTGGATCAGAAATATTGCAAAAACTTATATTACCTTGATTGTTTCCCAAGGCTTATTCCAAGATTTGACCTAGTGACCTAGTATATGAACACGTCTTTCATAGATTTCATCGATTTCATCGAGGCAAATACTTTAATCTTAATCTTTTTAAGATTTGATCGTTGACCCCATGTGACTAACTTTAAAAGTCTACTTAGATTACAAGGGGAACATTCTGAACACAGTTTAGAAAAATCCTGACTAATTAATACCAGTATTTGGTTTCGTACATTATTTTAAAAGGTTTTACCTAGTGACCTAGTTTCTGATCTCATGTGAATATATCTCCATAATATTTTATTTTAAATGAAGAAAATCATTCGGTTAAACTTTAAGAAATATTCCAACCCATATGATAACGCGGGGAAAATTAATAAATTATTATATACTACAAAGGCTTAAAATTATTGAAATCAATTAATAATCTAGTGACGACTTGAAGAAACATTTCAAAACAATTATGAAAACACGGAGCAAACTGATAAAAAGTTGTCTGCACAATGAACTGTAAATAATACCACAGGAATACCATAACAAAACGTACGAGTTTAGTTAATATATTTCTTAATCTGTAGCAGCTCTGTACGTACGTTCGATAGTCTGTCCGTTCGACGAAGAAAGATTTTTTTCGCTTACTGAATTGTTCCCTTGGTTTCAAATGCAATATTCAGTTGAAAGGTCAAATATTGCACTGAAGTTATCAGGAAACGATTTCTACAAGACATCAATCAGATTACATCATCTGAATCGGAGCTATTGCAAAAACTGAGAAATATTATAAAATTTTGCAAAAAAATTGAAGCACCGTAAGCCAATGCTACTTTTCCCGTCTTTTGGGTAACTGCAAAGTTGGCGGTAAGTCCTTTGACAAACTAGTTAAGGCTGATACAAATAGAAAATAAAATCCACCAAAGGAATACACGTTTATTCCTAAATGATAAATGTTTGTTCATTGGAACCGGATAGATTTTCGAATAACGGCTTTTCTGAATGAGGTCAAATCTAGAGCGGTACATGATTACATGTACTCCTTAAGCACGTAGTGAAACAGAAGGAAATGTACTAGGAGTATTATATTGGAACACAATATTGTCTGGCACAAAAATATGATTTTTGAAATACGAAGATGTAAAAACGATAAGTTTCAGAACTTTCTAGGAAATACTTGAATGAAATTTGAACGACAGGGGGACGGTTACTCAAGGAAATAAATCGTGATGGTTTATATGTCCATGTTAATGGAAGCATCCTTTGTCAGCGATCGGCAGAGTTAACTTGAAATATAGTTCCATTTCAGATATAAAACAATAAAGGGTGAATACGCTATAACCAACGGTAACAAAAGCGAACGTCAATTCATTTTCCCAATTGGTTCAGGAGCTTCACTCAATGAAAATATAAGCCTGATATGTAGGTCTTGCCACGAATGCTTCACGTTATGTGTATCTTAAACGGTATTCATTTCCCTTATATCTGGTTATGACAATACAATCCTTACCAAAATAGTAGCTTTAAGACGCCAGTTCAGAACCACATCGAAATCAGCTAATGAGAAATATAAAATACATGGAATCTCCCCTTGAAAGACATAGGAAACATGTTGTCTGTATTCGAATTATAAGTTAACACGTGATGGACATACAGGAAGACGGACGGACGCAAAACAAGTATTCCTCTCAAACCCTTAAAAACAACGATGAATTTAACAACGTTTGGAACTTTAACAACGCTCATCATTTAACAAATACGGCCCATTGTCCCATTTAAGGACCGTTTATAATTTGTTTTAATTAGCAATAAATATTTCATTATATATATGTCTATACATTCAATAATGTTTGAAAAGAGTGTTCTATTTGCTGAAATTTGGATTATCTGAAGCAATTCAGCATTTGTACTTTCGATACCCGGCGTTGAACTGTTCAACTTCATGAATAAATTAGAAGTTTAACAAGTGACACTGCAAACTGCTTCAGTGCAAAAACGACATAGTTTAAGTCAAAACAAGACCCACTCACACAGAATAAGCGAAACTAAGGCTTTTCTTGTCATTTTTTGCTCATTTTGAACTGATAATATTCCATAGAACTACGATGTTTTATCTTCAATTAAAAATGTCTACTCAATCTCTTACAATATTGTTTAGTAACGAGCAATGTTAAAATAATTTTAAAAAATCATCATCAATTTGTTTTATTTTTGGAAGACCTTTAGCAGGAACACCATTGAGAATGAATTACCAAGTTCACACTTTAAAGAAGTAGTGCATATTTTGTTACCGAAGTTTATGACTCCTCAGTGTCCCTACTGTCTTTTGATTCCAACCATTTTTTTGTCACCGTTCTTTGCCATAAATATCATATTATGGTTAATGCTTTAGTGTGTTTTGTACTTCTTAAATGCATTATATGGTGTGTGGTTTTTTTTTCTTTTAAAGGTATGACTCATTTTGATGAATGCCTTCTTGTTCTTACAGGAGTCACCGAAGATAGCCTCCAGGCCATTGACTCGTCGTGAAATGTGTTGAATGATACTGACCATTGTTCACTTGTGTCCTTCTTCAAACATGTTCGGAAATTGGTCAAATGAGGTCAAATACATTCGAATGCTTTTGAGGATATGAATTATCAATACCGACAGATTGATATAATAATAATGTTAAAGAGAAGAATGAACAGTCTCTTAAACAAAAACGATTGCCCATTTCTCGATCGGCCTTGAAATGAAAACATGGAGTAAATGAGGAATTGTGTTTACTTCTTTGCAGAGAATTAATTATTGCATAACTTCAATAAACAACAATATCAGTTCTTATGTGTTTCACAGTTTTTGCAATATAAGGATGGTTCGATGAACCACAGCAACATCTATATAAGTAGCTAGGAATTAGATTTGGGAAGTTAATGTGTTGTCTTCTAATTTAGAAATGTTAATGAACAAAATATTACTCGTGAAATTGGAACTCATTCCGTAATTCTAATACATAACGTCTTTCATGTATTAAGGTTTAATGTTTTTTTTCTGAGAGCTCCGCAAACTATCATGAAATGAAAACCAAACACTCAATCTTTACGGTGAATAAGCCATACATTGTAAGCGGACGGTTTGTGTCAGCTGGTTCACAATGGGGCTTCTTTACTTAAGAGCATTACTTCGGGGAATATCTACCCTATATACGAGTATAACAGTGCTTAAACAAGCGGTTAAACAATAAGCCGATTGACCTGTTTAAAATTATAATCATTGATGGGAGTCAATGACCAAAGGCTTATTGTATTTTATTTTAGATTTATAGACATGGCAAAATAGTATTCCAAAAGTTCAAATAACACTGCGTCATCATCCAATGCTTCTTACTTAACATCATTTTCCTTATAAACATGAAATCCAATGCGTTTCAGATATACTTTTGACATCACTTTTACAATTTGTGGGGGCTGTGGGCGAATTTAGCGAATGAGAATTTCAACATGGGAATTATTTCCTAAGGAATGGCTGCATTTCTTGATTTACTTGTTTAAACTTTTTGCGTACTGAGCTATCTTCTGTAGCTTTTCGCATAAATATTTTTTTATAAGTTACGATGACGGCAATTATTATACACAAGATTATACTTATTCTACATTAGTATCAAAGAATGAGTTGTTCATCTTAATAGGCATGAACTGCAATTTTAGTGTCTTAGAGTAGGACTGTTTCTACAATAAAAATGTGTGTTGTTTCATTTTGTAAGATTAAAGACAGATTTGAAAGGATGTTAACTTGTCTAGTCGCAAAACAAATATATCAATTTCACTCGGGTTTCACAATCGGTTTGTATGCCATTTTGATGTTCTAAATGATAAACATCCAGACTGGATTGCACCAGAACGGAAACTACAAGGCCGTGGTTATGCACATTTTGTATGAAGCTCTGCTAATAATGGACGCTTTAATTGATATAGCCACCTTAATTCCAAGCCGAGTTTAACTGTATTTCCATTGCACATTTTAAAAATATGAATACTGAAGTTGAGCTTAAGGCGCTAACAGATATTTATTTTAAAACATATTCTTGCTAACAAGCGTATAAAGCATGTTCTCATGGCAGTTGCACGTGAAACATATATTAACTACCATTACTCTTTGACATAAATATCGGAAAAAATATATAACGTCTATGTTATGGCAACTATTGCAGACAAACCGATCTATAGGCACTTCATTTGCTCCAATGAAAGCGCGTTGGCACGGGAAGTACGTTAAACCACTTTTTCGTTACCACAAAATCATTCAAGTTTGTAATGCCACATGTTTTGCAAATTAAGATTACCTAATGTTATGCAGTAATGGAGATCATCCAAAAGAAACATTCTTGGAAATCACAGCGACGGTAATCTATGGCAGTGCGGCAAAGTAACCCTGTCAAGAACACCGTTTGCTGTATCCGGGTTGTTATTATTTTATATTATTTCACTTTTGCCCGCGCCAGTCTGCAGATGAACCTGTTTGTTAAGCACTTATATAAAAACCGGATATGCTCCTCAAAGCTATAATTAGTACATTCTTTCCATGAGCGTGGGAAAGTGGGAAATCATACGTGTGCCAGCAACTTAATAGGTTGTAGAGGCCAGCGATTTCTGAAGTAGTTTGAAAGGCATATCAGCCCTTTCCGATTGCTTTTGTTTTACTTAAGATGTCTTCTGCTAAATCGTGTTTTCAAATGGTGTTTTTATAGGACAAACTGTAAGAAAAGGCGAAGAATTTGCTCACCATTTTTTTCATTCCGATTTATCGTGATTGCCAATTTTTGGGGGAGTACGGTTAAGCATTATATGAAATTGATATATTAGTGTTAGAGAAATAACTTTCGTTATTTATATTATCTAGATTGTGGTGCCTTTAAAAATCAAATATTAGTCTTGTGCACAACAAAAGTAGAAGTTCGTGATGTTTAGAAAATCAACAAATCTAGTTTTGCAAACTCTCTCGATTACATGTTCTTCATTATTGTGATAGGAAAGATATCCTGCGCCCAATAACTATTCTGTAATTTATTGAAAAGAAACAATAATATCAGTTACGAAATGCAAAACAACTATAAAATTAAAGGACAATTTATATCTCAGGAAATAAAGTAAACAAATTTATAGTGCATTTTTTCAGATCTTATTTTGATAGGAAAGATATCCTGCGCCCAATAACTATTCTGTAATTTATTGAATACGAACAGAAGTATCAGTTACGAAATGCAAAACAACTATAAAATTAAAAGACAATTTATATCTCAGGAAATAAAGTAAACAAATTTATAGTGCATTTTTTCAGATTTTATTGTGATAGGAAAGATATCCTGCGCCCATTAACTATTCTGTAATTTATTGAATAGAAACAGAAATAACGGTTACAAATTGTAAATCAACTATTAAATTAAAAGACAATATATATATCTAAGGAGATAAAGTTAACATATTAATGGTGCAACTTTTCAGATCTTATGAAAGTGGTAGCAATACTAACATATATCACATGCTTCTCGGAAATGCAAACAATCGAATAATAAAACATACAAATTATATCTAAAATTTTCATCTTCAAGGAGGCAATCAATCTTGATTAAGCGAGTTATTAAATCTGATATAAGCAGTTTGGAAACTTTTGTTGCCATGTAAACGCAAACACGATCTACCAAATTATGATTAGATATTTGCTGATAAAGGTTTTTTATGACTTTGAGAAATAAATAGTGGTATGTTGTTCCATTTGATTTCATGAGAAAATAGGCAACTATGGATGATTCTAATTATTATTTAATTAATTGTAGTACAAACATGTAAAGCAAAAGCTACTAAAGAGTATTGAAAGCGTGTATGAGATGAAAGCACATTTACAATACTGAGTAAAAGAGCTGACGATTACTTTTATTATTTATTATGTGATATTAGATCAGTCAACGCGAAAGGCATGCATACATATAATATTTATATCAATATTTATAAGGACATATATACACAAACAATTGATTCACTTGATAAAATAATTTAATTATATTGTTTTCGTCGTATACATTGTTGAAATACTATTAACAGTAAATTGTGTGATTGTCTGAACTTATATTACATGCTTGATTGATGGTTCTCTCTCAAAAAGGGAGTCAACACAAATGTAATATTTGCTTCTCAGTAATCTGTTACTGATTCGTTGGGCCATACCGGTCAGTTACGCTCAATATTTGGCGTTGTTTTATATTGGAGCAGAGAGGTTACATTCTCACAAAATACAAATATCTATATTTATGTCTCTATTTTTTCTCTCCAAGTTATTATCTCTGGAGCCATAACACATTACAGTTCCCTCCCTCAAGAAATGACCTTGCAAAGAGACGTATGGTGGATAATAATGTAGAAATCGGTGAAGTTACAAATCCAATAGAATTATTAACGATTTGTAACAAAATGAGTACATTCTAAAGTATCTTACTGGTGTAAATATACATCAATTTTGACAAAGAATTAATGTATACTGGCGTGTACTGGCGTGTTTACCGAAAAAAACTATTTCAGTGAAAAACACAGACGAATTAATTTGAATTAAATATATTTCGTATTGACATTCAACATTTAAGTCTGTTGATTGAAAATTTATGGAAAACAAGTATCAAACTTCTAATTTATTCCCTCTAAATATGAGTATCATTACTTCCTAATAAGAGGGTAGATTATATAATATTTTGCATCAACCAAACACTACTATTTATTGATAGAAGATCATGCATTTTAGGTCCCCACCAATGTATAAGACCATACATGTTTAGTTTTAAAGATTAAAAAACGACCCAATTATTTATTTAGAAAATGAAAAGATTATTTATTTCATATGTATATACAAGGCCCAGCAAAAGACCCTGTCCTGAGGCCTAACATACACTAAACGAGAGCCACAAAACGTTTATCCAATACAGACGACAAAAATTATAAGCCCAAGTTAATGTTACGGTCACCGCATTGACAGAATAAATACATTCTTGCCGATTCAGCAGATTTCTAGGAGTGATCAATAGTGTTCAATAGTGTGAGAGGGTTTTCCTTTCTCACCAATTATCTTATACGTATAACAGGACGTTCAAATCACCGCGTATCTAGAAAAAGCACTAAATAACGGTCTTCTATGGGAGCGTCTATCGTATATACTGCTGGAGTTCTTAGCTAATCGCATTTGACAGTTTAAATCAAAGCATGATTTACTGGTATTTGCACCTATTTAACCATTCGATGGTAATATTTAACAAAATCGTCGAACAATTTCATTATACAGCTATTTGATCACCTGTAGAAACATTTATTTTACTTTAATTATGAATGAGTGGTTTGTGAAGGGATGTTTTATTAGTATTCTTATTCAGTAAGAATACTGCCTATTAAAATATGTTAAGTATTGTCAACTAATAAGATATATAAACAGTATTGGCATAACGACTCAACATCATGTCCTGAATATTCAGAATATGGAACATATAACACTGTTAGGTTGTTAAAATGGACGGAACATGCACATTAAAACGTGTCTGTTACGTCCATTTTAACAACCTAACAGTGTTATATGTTCCATATTCTGAATATTCAGGACATGATGTGCTTGTTCCAATTGTAGTATTTGGAGCCAATTATTTACAGATACCCAATTAAATTAAGCGTTTTATCAATTAATAGCACAGTTGATGTTGATGTACAAGACGAGTTGCACACTCATTGAAATCATCCTCCAATTCATACTAGCATTGCAACATTCTTTAAGAGAATTAACTGCTATTCGATGCAAATGTGAAACCATATTTATCTTCCCATTAGTGCATGTCAACATCGGCCTTTATTATCATTAGCCATCACTTTATTTGTTGCTTGCATGTTGCAGTAATTATCATATAACAGGCTGTGATTGTGTACCAGTATTTGTTAAAAATGTGCCACACATTAATTCCAAGGGTAAACTGGTAAATCTAATGTCTATATAACATGCAATGGAAACATTGTGTTCGGACAAAATAGACCGCTGAATAATAATAACAAAGAAACACTTGCATAAGTGAAGTATTGTATATCAATAATTGAACAACGAATGTGTGTCATTCTTAAACATGTGTTCATAGAAATGTGCCACCAAGTGCTTCTTAGGTATCATTCTATCAAAGTTAATATTGCACTTTAAAACTAATTTCGTCCTACAAAAGCATAACATGTACCCTATGTATCACTTTGTGGCAGTGTTTAAATCTTAGACTCTTTTCGCACAAAGGCGTATTGGAACGATATGACCTAGAGTATGGAAACATTGATAAAGTTTAACCGTCTATAGACAAACAACAAAATATTAAACATGTTTACAATAAACAAAATAGCCATAAATCATAAACGAAAAATATCAAAATAAACAATGTAATTAATTTCGGCACTGCTTGACCAATACAAACAAAGACGATATAATATGAGACTGATAATTTAAAAGATTTTTCTTGTTTTTTTCTGTTTTTGATTAGCTTAATTGTGTTAGCAAAGAGAGCTGATTAGGGGAAGTCAGGAACGGTAGTTTGGCCCTTTGATTGCAGGTCATTAGCTATACTCAGTTCTTTCAGGTGTGAAAATCTGTTTAAAATAGTAAACATGTCAATGATTGCATTACAAAATTCATTCAACCATACGCATTATACATGTGAAGCCGCAATAACACACTCATTATACATTTTCTAGCGAAAATACAGTTTTCTATAGGGAAATTTAATGTGTTTTTTTCCGGATACTTTTAAGGCTCTTAATATTACCTAAGCGTTACCGCTAAGAATCCATATTGACTCACTACTCATGTTATAGTTTTTTATTGAATTAATCTCACAGTGCAAGCTTTCTTCGATCGTCTAAAATTATCTCAAAATTGAGTCTTAACTGGTATAAAAAGTCACTACGTTACCAGATTACAAAGTTAAAATGTACGCAGTGGACTATGTTCAAGACAATGGATAGTGTCGTCTGCTCAATATTGATGATCAACTCGTATGTTGTTTATCCATCTGACAGTTGGTTCTATCAGTCGACATTTACATGTTGATCAAATAGCTAAGAATTTTTTTCTATAATTGACAGCAGAGGAATTCCCAATACGACCTTTTTTACTTCAAACTCTCCATTAATTTTTCATTTTCCCCAAATGAAACAGTATTCTCCATATCCCAATTTAGCGATTTTCACGCCAACTGCACTCATTCGTAATTATATTTCAAGGCTGGTGCTTAGGAGAATTTTCAATTATTGACAAAATACTTGGAATGTAAAAACAAGGCTTAAGGGGTTATAAAAATACGAACTTGTTTGTAGTCTTCTATTGTTCAAATTGCTATATAATGAATGAAATGTTTGAGTAAACTACTGTAATTCCTCAGTGAACTCGTGATCCATTTTTACGGTAAAACTGATGTATTGCATGTGCGGTCAATCTCTGTTGTTTGTGACTTAGGTGTGTGCGGTTTGTGCATTGTGTGTATCGTTCTGATGCTCTTAGACCTTTTACACATGTTATTTGTTGACAAACAAATTCATTTGATAAAAGGGGTTGTTCGTTTTTCATTTTTAATCAAGTACAACATATGTCAATAGGCAAATCAAATAAAGGATTTTCTTGTATTTTAAGACATAATTTGAAACAATCGTTGGAATATAAATGAACATACCTGCATATAATTAATACTAAACTCGTTCTATAAATTCTTGGATACATTACCTCATGGTCAATCATTAATCGAACACTTTCGAAAATAGCATGACAACGAAAGCAAGTCTGATTGAGTCAAATGGGAGGGGGCTCAAAAGAGGGCAAGCATTCCTTCTTTACAAAAGTGTCAGCTTTGTGGGGCTAAATCAGATTGCAGCTATATATACGGGGGTGGACCATCACTCACTCCAGTAGCATAAGATCTTGTAGACTATTTTCTACTTGTTTTTTATATTAAACGCTTCATATACGTTTGATGATTTCCTTTCCCAGATTGAATATATTACATAATAAAACATTATCGCTTCATCAGATTCATACACGCGGTAGGAAATTTAATCCAATGGGAATACAATTAGGCAGGCTTTACTAATAACTTTGGACATACTCACTTCCGATATGGCAGGACTATAGCTTGTATTGTACACTACAATTGTCGTATATGATTCAAACGTACACTCACTGGTCGATACCAATTCTCGGTTTAAAAATTAATTTGCGTTTTTAATTATTTTGTATCCGGAAGTAAACTTTAATTTTAATTATGTAGTACACAATGTTTTGACAAAACAAAAACACCTGTATACAAAACCAACTATTTGTATCAAATACCTGGGTCATGCCATCATAATTATAAATATATAATATAAGTGGACTCTGAGAAACCGAGGTAAGCATACATGCAAGAATACTCATTGTGTTTCACTTTTAGCGTTACGATGTTGTTTGTAAATATCCTTTATAGAACCATTCAGGCCATTCATAGTTCTGTTTGTCCTCGGCCTGTTAATCAGGTTAATCATTTTGCTATTCGACCATTTTTGTCCGATAACCTCATATTCATGACCTCAAGGTCTGTCTGACATGCCACACATGTTTCTTCTCTAGCACATTGCGAAGTGTGCTGTTCTGTCATTAGACTAATCGGTTTTCAAAACCCACTGATAATTTAGTATTTGAAATGTCAATTAAAGATATGAAAGATCTGCTTTATCTCTGCAATCTCTACTGGCGGAAGCAGTTCAAACAAACGCTGATGAGGGTGTTTATATTTTTACTGAGATAAAAGGCCGCTTTCATTCCAAGGGTTTTAAGTTTGCATTACTAAATTACTTGTTCATAATTAAATATCTACTACTTTGTACAAACGTATTTTAGTTGTCAAAAGGATATGTACCGGTTAAATTCAATTATTTATACGTTCAATGGCGTTTTGACAGTGAAGGATTCAACATGTAATTGTAAATACAGGGACAAAGTTCAGTAACTATTCATTGCAAATTTCCTGGTGGTATCAAACACCAACGGATAACTACGACTATATATAAAATATTAAATAGAGAGTCAAAAATGGTGTTCAATCAAATGGCGAGAGAGTATGCAATCAAATGTGGAGTGATTATGCAATCAAATGGCAAGAGAGTATGCAATGACGTTGAAAAGAGAATATTCAATCATATGGCAAGAGAGAATGCAATGACGTTGAAAAGAAAGTATACAATGACGTTGAAAAGAGAGTATGCAATGACGTTGAAAAGAAAGTATGCAATGACGTTGAAAAGAGAGTATGCAATGACGTTGAAAAGAGAGCATGCAATGACGTTGAAAAGAGAGTATGCAATGACGTTGAAAAGAGAGTATGCAATGACGTTGAAAAGAAAGTATGCAATGACGTTGAAAAGAGAGTATGCAATGACATCGAAAAGAAAGTATGCAATTACGTTGAAAAGAGAGTATGCAATGACGTTGAAAAGAGAGTCTGCAATGACGTTGAAAAGAGAATATTCAATCATATGGCAAGAGAAAATGCAATGACATTGAAAAGAAAGTATACAATGACGTTGAAAAGTGAGTATGCAATGACGTTGAAAAGAAAGTATGCAATGACGTTGAAAAGAAAGTATGCAATTACGTTGAAAAGAGAGTATGCAATGACGTTGAAAAGAGAGTCTGCAATGAAGATGAAAAGAGAGTATGCAATGACGTTGAAAAGAGAGTATGCAATGACGTTGATTTAATTTATTTTGATAAATGAAAATGGGTTATTCTGAATCACATACAGATAACTCATTCTTAAGGTCTAAAAACTCTAAGGGAAATAGATTTAATGCGAATGACATCAATTCAAACAGAAGATATTGGGATGTTCTGAGGTAACTTACACGTTTGGAAAAAATGGTCCTTGGTTTTTAAGACAAATTAAGGCATGTTTATTTTCAACAGTTGTCGTCTGCAATTGTAGAATGCTATATTGTGTTTTAATGAATCATTATCGTTTTATTACAAAATATTCCAGGCTGCCCAGCCTCAATATGGATTTTACAATAAAACAAATCTGCTGTACATCTAGCTCCTGTATAAGAACAAGACGGTTAATATAATGCAGAAGTGTTTCATCATTAATGGCATGAAAGATTGATCTGAAATGATGTACTTTTAGGCTAATAAATCTATCTATAAAATCATAAGGAGTGCATGTTGGTTTATATAGTGTTACATGCACCAGCTTGATGTTTAACATCAATGACAACCAAAGCATAGTAATAGAATATGCATACGTACATTGGGAAAAACACCAATTGTTGCATAACTCTATGTTTTAACGACTTGAAATATGCAAATATTGCTAAATCCGTTCTAAAACGGCAATAAAATGGGTTAAACGAGGCGATGCTCTCGCCTTTTCAAATCGGTAAGGTGTTTTACATTATAATACAGTATTATTATGAGTCTCGATTGTATTTAAAACTACGAATAAATACAAGATTGCTCCGGCAATTCTAGTCATGACCGAAGAAGTGGTGAATATGTTCACAAACATATCTTCGATACTGATATAAATTCATTTCAGTTATTAATTATAACACTGGGGCAATTGTTCGGAACTTTGATATAGATAAAAAATTGATTAACGACACAGTTGTTAAACGTGGAATATTGGATATGTGCTCACATATTTAAATAGAGAACAATACAGCTCAAAATGCTGTCACATATGTTGTTAGAAATGGAACAGATTATAAGAATCCATTAGAAGTATTTGAATCCATTAAACTCCCATAGCATCCACGATGTGGATTAATACCAGTATTTGGTTTTGTACTTGATTTTAAAAGGTTTTATGAAGTGAACTAGTTTCTGACCTCATCATCATGTGAATACGTTTGGGTTTTTTAAATCAAGGAAACATTATGTTAAATTTATTGAAAAACTATTCCAACCCATTTATGACAACTCGGGAAAAAATAATTAATTATTGTAGGCTTCAGAGAGTTAATATTTCTGAAATGAATTTTAAAGCTAGTGAGGGACGACTAGAGTAATTATCTAAAACATTTTTGAAAACTGATAAAAGGTTGTCTCCAAAAAAGTGCACATAATAACACAGGAATAACATAAAAAAACGTAAAAGTTTGGTTTAGATATTGCTTAATATGTAGCTCTGGATGCCCGTTGAGTAGTTTCGCCGCTGAAAAAGAGCAAAGTAACATTTTTGCTTACTGACTTCTCCCCTTAGTTTCAAATGAAATATGTAGTTGATAGGTCAAACATTGCACTGAAGTAATCAGAAAACGATTTCTAGAAGGTTTCAATCTGCCTACATTGTCCGAATCGTAGCTATTGCAGAAACTGATTAATAATTTAAGATTTTACAAAACAAGAAGCACCGGAAGCAAATGCTACTTTTCCCGTCCGAGCTTTTAAGTTACTGAAAATTTGGGGAAAAGTGCTTCGACAAGCTGATTAAACCTGTTAAGAATAAAATATAAAGAACAAGCAAAAATATAGACGTTAATTCCCGTATATGAAATGACATCTGTTTTGTTTTTGTTTTTCAAATTCAAACACCTCGTGCTGCTAACGTCAAACGAGATATAGCAGTTCATTTGACCGAATGGATTTTCTAATAATGACTTACCTGAATTGAGGTCAAATCTAGAAAGGTACAGGGTTACATTTACTCCATTAGCACGCAGTGAGACGGAAGAAAATATACTAGGAATATTAACATGGAACACAATATTGTCTGGCACAATAAGATGGGGGTTTTTTTAATTATGAAGTTGTAAAAACGAGACGTTTCAAAACTTTCTAGGAAATACCTGAATGTAATTTGAACTTCGACAGGGGGACGTTTATTCAAGGAAATAAATCGTGATGGTTTATATGTCCACGTAAATGGAAGCAACAGTTTTCAGCGATCAGTGGATTAGCTTGAAATATAATTTCATTTTAGATATATCACAATAAAGGCATCCTCGGCACCCCAGTGTATTATATAGGTTTTAATACACTGGGATGCCGAGGATGAATAAAGGGTGAACACGCTATAGCCAATGGCAACAAAAGCGAACGCCAATTCATTTTCCCATTTCGAAAATATAAGCCTGATATGTAGGTATTGCCACCAATGCTCGACGGTGTGTGTATCCTAAACGGTATTCATTTCCTTTTGATCTGGTTATGACAGTTCCAATATGATGCTTACCACAATGGAAGCTATAGGACGCCAGTTTAGAACCACACCGAAATTAGCTACTGAGAAATATATAATGCATGTAATCCCCCCTTGAAGGACAGAGAAAACATGTTGTCTGTATTTGAATTATAAGATTATTTGTGATGGACGTACAGAAGGACGGGCGGACGGGAGGAATGATGGACGGGTGGACAACGGAAAAAAATCTCCTCGAAACCTTCTCTTCGGCGGCGGATAACAACGATTACTTAAACAACGTTTGGAACTTTAACAACGCTCTAAACAATCGGCCCATTGTCCCATTTAAGGACCGTTTATAATTTATTTAAATAAGCAATAAATATTTTATTAAGTATTAACGATTATGTAAATATATATGTCTATACATTCAATATTGTCTTTGAAAAGAATGATCTATTTGCTGAAATTGGGATTATCTGAAGCATTCAGCATTTGTTCTTTCAATACCCGGCGATGAACTGTTAAACTTCATGAATAACTTAGAAGTTAAACAAGTAACACTGCAAACTGACTCTGTGCTAAAACGACATATCTTATACAGAATAAGCAAAAACGTTTAGCAGGAACACCATTGAAAATGAATTACCCAGTTCAAACTTTTAAGATGTAGTGCATATTTTCTTACCGAAGTTTATGACTCCTCAATGGCTGATTGCATTGACATTCCCAGAAATAAAGATGGCATTATGAGGAAAAAACACTTGTCTTTTGATTTCAATCATTTTCTTGTCACCGTTCATTGCCATAAATATCATATTATGGTTAAAACATATGGTGTTTTGCATTTCTTTAATGCATTATATGGTAAATTTATTCCCTTTAATATATGACTCATTTTGATGAATGTCTTCTTGTTATTACAGGAGTCACCGAAGAAAGCTTTGCAGCCATTGACTCGTAGTGAAATGTGTTGAATGATACTGACAAGTGTTCACTTTTGTCCTTCTACCAACATGTCCGAAAATTGGTCAAAAGAGAAGAATCAACTCGATCTTAAACAAAAGTAATTGCCCATTTCGATATCGGTTTGAAAACCGGTTTTATGTTTAAACTGTTTGCTACTGAGCTTGTTTCTGCAGTTTTTTGCATAAATTTTGAAAACACGGAGTAAACCAGGAATTCTGTTTACTTCTTTCTAGAGATATTATATTTCCATATTGTCAAAAAACAACGAAAAGCAGTTTTTTTGTGTTTCACAGCTTTGGCAATGCGAAGATAGTTCGATGGACCACTGCAACATCTATAAGTGTTTTATAATCGAAGACAACACGAACATATATAACTTAATCATAAATGCAAAAACAAAATGAAAAACCTTATTTTTCAAGTAACCAGTTGAATATGTACATATATGGACGAGTTTTATATATTTTCTTCTACTTGTGAAAGGTCATTAAGCAGAATATAACACTTGAAATTAATACAAATTTCCCAAATATGCCACGTAATGCTTTACAGGGCTCCCATGTGTCAGATTTAGGGATTTCCAGAGACGTCCGTCGAATCTCCTAAAATGGGAAAAAACACATTAAGAAGCCATTTTCTGTGAGTGCATTCTAGTGTAATTATGCAAAAGTAGCCGAGCCTTCTTCTTTGTGTGGCCTTGCTACAGCTTATCTAAACTCTACATGTATTCTATATTTCGAATTGTTCAAGCCTTTCATATACTTTAGTAATTTCCAATTCCCGTCAGTAGCTAGAGATTATAATTATGTGGGAAGTTAATTTGTTGTCTTCTAATTTCGAAATATTATTAAACAAAATATTACTCGTGAAATTGGAATGGATTCCGTAAATCTAATACATAACATTTTGCAGGGTTTCATGTATAAGGGTTTAATGACTTTTCGGAGAGGTCTGCAAACTTTCATCAAATGAAAAGCAAAGACTCCATCCTTACAGTAAAGAAGCCATACAGTTTGAGCGGAAGTTATTTTTTATTTTGTGTCAGCTGGTCCACATTTAGGCTTCCTTACTTAAGAGCATTACTTCAGGGAATATCTACCCTATATATAACAGTGCCTAAACAGGTGGTTAAACAATAACCTAATTAAACCTGTTAAAAATCATCATCCTTATAGAAGTCAACGACCAAAAGCTTATTTTTTTATTTTAGATTTTTAAGATGTGGCAATTAGTATTCCAAAAGTTCAAATAGCATTGACTCATTTCCCAATGCTGGTTATCTAACATCATATTCGTTATAAACATGAAACCCAATACGTTTCAGTTATGTTTTAGACATAACTTTTACAATTTGTGGGGGCTGTGGGCGAATTTAGCGAATGAGAATTTCAACATGGGAATTATTTCCTAAGGAATGGCTGCAATTCTTGATTTACTTGAAGTTGAGTTTTCCAGTCCATATGCTTTATATGAAACACATATTATGTTAATATGATCAAATAACCAACAAGTGATTTGGTACCTCCATTTATCCGACAAAATCGCCTTTGTTCGACACAGGGATCAAACTTTTGCTCCAATATCTTAATTAAGTGATAAATCATTGTTCTTTACATGCAATTTGGTCATACGAATCGATACCGATTAGGTTAGGCTGCAAACAATTCGCCGATATGATCCGACTGCAGTTAAAATTCTACATAGTTCGAAACGATGTCCATTTTGTCTCCTCTACTATAACTCGAACCAAATCTTTGGAATTAGAACTGATTGCATATACCACAATGTTGCACTGCATTCTCGTTTCGGGTTGCTTAAGTTAATCAAGACAATAAATTCAAACATTAACATTCTAGTTCTCCTTGGTGTGGATACGCGGTGATTTTGTTGCTTTGTTGTTGCTTTTAGATAGTAAGCCTGTGCATTATCAATACCCTTCTTTTAGTGCCAAACCTTTCTGTTTTTTTGCAATGTATGCTTCAAATATGTTACTTTCATTTCCTAATGGATTCATGGCATCCAAAGTATCCTGTCCGAAACAGGCCGATCTTATCACGAAAATGTGTTTTCAACATGTTAATCCAAGACCTTGTTATTTTGGAAATACATTCTTAGATAAAGATGTTGAAGAAAGTGTTAGGATACATTAACAGCTATCATTACAGAGACCCAGAAGTGGTTTTTATGTTAATCGGTAACTAAAGATACACTTGTTTTACAGTTATTACAAATTGGTATCATTGATAGGGCAGCTGGTGCATTATAGAGGAGATAGATACACACGATACGGTTGCTGCAAATGCCACCGTGAACCGAGCTGCACTCTCTGCCTGATTGAGGTGTTCGTTATACAATATTGCAATGTTATATGAGTGATGCATTTGTGGAGTCCAATCCGAAAATATTATGACTTTGCAAGGAGACTTGCAAATTTGGACATTGTGACATAAGCATATAATCAAACTGTTTATTCCTTATCATTCTTATGTATTTTGTGTTTAATGGACTTGCTAATACAAAAATGTATTTATAGAGAAAATTGCAGTGAGTTTCTCATTATTTTTACGCGTTTGTTCACAGAAATACCCAGTTTTCAATAGATTTATGTTTGTAGATTGTTAATTAAGGATATTTGAACATTCTCAGCTTTGTAGCTTTTTTAATGGATAAAAGAAACTACTTCGAATGACATGAGATTAAGCGTGAGAGACAACATGTCATAACATTGATATAAAGCGCTCTTTCAGTTACTAAGAAAGCACATAAAAGAAAACTTCGTCGGACAGAAGCTGACAAAATAAGTTGATATTCATTACTTTCAAATTTCCTTAAAAACTTTGACTAATTCTGACAAAAGTCTCAGACTTATTTCGAAAACGCAATTTACCAGAATAAGATTAACACGGTAAATCTAATAAAAGGAAGCAAGGTGATAATTGTCACTTCAAATGAGCAAGAAGGTCCGTAAAGTTGAAAGCTGACAACAAAATGTGTCCTACCACTGGAACAAAGATGTACAATCAGAAGCAAATTGAAACAGTTGAAATACGTCTGTTTTGTTTCCCAAGGTAAATCACTTTTTTGTATAATTACTGTATATGTGACTGCTTTTCAGGTCGCGAATTTATTTTGAACGATGTTATGGTGGTTAACTACACATTTTTAACTCATACAAATTATGAATATTAAAAATAAGATATATAAAGGAAAATTGTTTTTTATCCTAGAATAACATTTACTTTATTTTCAAGAATTTTAGAAAACATAACAGATAATTCTAAAATCCTTAATTTGTAACACTTCTCTGTCGGCAATTTACATAATAACACTAACAGACGTTATGTTATTCTGTCTGCCTCGTTCTAAATTTGAGCTCATGGCAATACTTTTGCACATTAAAAAAACTGATTTTGAAATCATACACGCACGTCGGTGGTGAACTATATTCTTACTAATGGATATTGTATTTTACAGCATAATTATTATAAATGGACTCATTATAGACAAGCCTTGTTCATATAATTAAATATGCTGCAACAGCTTTGCGAGAAAACACATCAATATTCAAATTCGCATTATCTAGCTTTTTAAACCATGTACTTTACTTTAATGATAAAACCAGTTCCATTTGGTACACACAAAAGTGCAAAGAAAACGGTCCCCTTGTTTATATAATGAACAATAATAGAAATAGAACACATACATGTGAAACATGAATAACAATGTTTATACGCAAATCTGTAAAATGCTTTTAGAAATTAAAAAAAAATAAAATGGAAAAGTAATTTACTCAATGGAAAGTATTTCAATCTTCTCAGTGAATGATCAAGATATTTTCATGTCTTAAATGGTTTGTAAAATACATGATTTAGACCTATTGCATCATCTAAGAGTTTGAATTGCTAATTGTATAGTCCAAAACTCATTAATATTCTGGCTAGAGAAAACTCTATGAACGATGCAACTCATTACTTACCCTTTTAGACGCATGGTAATGACGTAAAGAGTTTTGCCACTGGAAATAACATTAGCAACAGATTGGATATGATATCATTGCTAATGTTTTCAACAAAAACTATCACAATTACTTGAAATATGTTGCTGTCATTAACAATGTGTTTGTATGTGAGTAAAGCGTGTCATGATAGAGCTTTAGCAACAGATTGGATATGATATCACAGCCAATGTTTTCAACAAAAACTATCACAATTATTTGAGATATGTTGCTGTTATTTGGTATTCACTTTCATGATTCATAACCGTGTGTATGTAACTAAAGCGTGCCATAATAATAAAACATAATGGAAATAATTATGATAGACTAATACAACTAATGGAGGAATTATTTCAAGCAAATTATTCGCTTGATAGATCAAAGCAATATCCTGCCCTTACCTTGACTGATGTTTGCAATTTACTTCAATAAATTAGAAAATGTTGGACAGGTTTTTTTAAACTAAGTCAACATGTAGAAACATGTAGATAGAAAATATATTATGTATTAAATAAAATAACGCTTTTTCATTTTATAAGAGAAAGAAGGATCTGACAGGATGTTATTACATCTAGTCTAAAAACAAAATACAATTTTACTTGGGATTTATAAACGAATTGTGTACCATCTTAATGATATACATGATAAACATCCAGACTTAAGTGCATCAGAACGGAACTCTTGTGGAATGAAAAGTATATTGATACAACATTATTAAATATTATGCATTACTGATGAGCAAAAAAATCTCGGTCAAAGTATGCCGCCTGTTTGATTTACAATGTAAGTTATGTTTCTAACCTTTCATTAACATTATTACGACCGTCCTCGGTAATGACCAACTTTGTTGAACAATAATATATTGAGTTTTCAAGTCAATGTGCATGTGTATGTCCAAAGTCAAATCAACAGTTAAGAATATTTTATATGGTTGTTTTAGCGTCAAGTCATGTCTCAAATCAACTGATTGCATGTCTACACGAACTATAATAGTGTTTGAATTGTGAGGGTATTGAACATCTATTGGTATTCCCTCGAGATGTTCATTGTCAGTAAATTAACAATCTGATGCAATCAAAACATTTTATGCAATCTATTTTCAAACTCCTCCAATCTCTAAGCATACTAGAAAACCTGGGCTGGGCTGGTGGGCTGGGCTTGTGGGCTGGGCTCATGGGATGGGCCCCTGGTATTTGTTGTTTTCTTATCTTGGGTCATGATCTGGAATTGTTTATTTGTATTTCTGACCTTCCTACAGCAGCTGAAGGCGGCTAGAACATTAAGAGGTCAGCTAATGAGAGAATACCTTGTTTTAAATCGAAGAGGGTATTTGGAAGATGTATAAGTGATAAGGCTCCAATTCGGTGAGATCATTTATTACCTTTTCAAATGTACAGAGTGTAACAATGTAAGGTTTCAGTTTAATATATGTATACAGATTCTAAAAAGATATTAAAAAATCACTTTTATTGAATAATAAAAAATGTGTAAGTGATATACTTAACATATCCAGCCCACAAGCCCAACCCATTATCCCAGCTCATGAGCCCAACCCACGAGCCCAGCCCATCAGTCCAGCCCACAAGCCCAGCCCATGTTTTCAAGATTGGCCAAATTGATAATAAGTATATAAGCATGTCCAGCAACAAACATCATTGTCTCTTCAGGTACAACCTAATACCAATCCGGAAAGGCAATAAGTCGACTTTTGATCTTTGCCAAGGAAAACTGATAACCTTGTCCAAACGTACATGTTACCTTAACATATTATGGCAGCCATCAAACAAAACAATTGAAACATTCCCCCTGGTACCAAAATCACAGAACTATTCCGAGATTAAACTAATTCTCCGAAATCTGAATGGAATGATCTTCTACTTATCTGTAAATGTAATTCGGTCATGCGTAAGTTTATACCAATTTATTTGAGCTGAAAACAATCCGATTGGAGTTTACTATCTGAGCAGTTCTAAACCACTACCGATGTCCGTTTTGAGTGGCCATATGAAGGCTCCACTACCGTTCCTCAAACCAAACCCATTGAAGAATTAGCAAACACCTCTTCAACAATGGTTCACTGCATTCTCGTACTTGAGTCACTAAAGGTTATCAAGGCAATAAAGTCATAGCATTTACATTCTTGTTCTCCTTGGCGAGCGAACACAACGATGCCGTTTCTTTGTTGTTGTTGTAAATAAGAACACAACTCAATACCAATACCCTTTTAGAGAGCAGTGTCATATAACTGAGCAATTCCTGCAAAAATGGCAATCAACTTTTGAAATAATTTACGTTGATTTTAACTCTGCCTCTAACCTGTCGTGGCTCACAACATTTCCGTTCAGAAACAGACCGATCTTATCACGAAAATGTGTTTTCCAAATGTTAATCAAAGACTATGTTATTTACCAACTACATTCTTAGATAAAGATGGATTTGAAAGCCTAAGGATACATTAGAAGCTTTCGTTACAGACAACGAATATGGTGTTCATGTTAAAAGGCAACAAAAGATACACTTGTTTAAGAGTTTGGTGTCATAAAATATTATCATTGCGAGGGAAGCTGGTGCATGATGGACAGATGTACATTATTCATGCATCCGAAAATATAAAGACTTTGCAATGAAAGTGCACATTTGGGCATTGGGATTTAAACATATTCGCCAAACGGTTGTTCTTAATGTAACTTATTATGTGTAAGGGACTTGTTTATACAAAAGGGTATTAATAGAGGAAATTCAGTTGTCCCCTTTTTATCTATGTCTCCAGAAGACTGAATGTAGATATTTTATAACTCATATTTAAACATTAACAGCTTTGTTCCTTTTAGATCAATCAAAGGCGATCCTTATCTTAACTAATTTGAAAGACATGAGACAAAAAAAAAACGTGTGAAACAAACAAAATTTTCGGTAATGAAAAGAGCGCTCTTCCAGAGAACACGTTACCGAAAAATCGGTCGGACAATAGCAATCAAAATTGGTTAATCATCATAACTCTTGAATTTCTTTAAGCATTACGACTAATTATCACAAACGTTCTAGACTAATTTCGGAAACGCAATTTCCACAGAATAAGATTAAACACGGAAAATCAAATATAGGAAGTAAGGTGATAATTGTGATGTATGGAGTCAAATTAAGGTTTTTTAAAGTCGAAATCTCAAAGCAATATGTGTCGTAGCACTGTTGCAAAGAACTACAAAACAAACGAAAATAGAAAATAAACCGGTTGGAGTGTTTCTGTTTTGTTTCCGAAGGTTAACTACGTTTTGATATGATTAAGTGTGACTGATTTTCAAGAAGAAAAAAGCATTTTGAACCAAGCTATGATGGTCAACTAAAACCTTGTCTTCAATACGAATTATGAATACTTATAGAAACAATATGTTGAAAAAATGACAACAAATGCTCATTGACTTACAATAACATTCACTGTTTTCTAAGAATTGTAAAAATAACAGACAATTCTAACTTCCTTAATCTGAGGAACACTTTTCTTCATCATTCTTAATTAAAATGTCACGGCAGTTATGAAAACATATAACCATTTCTATCATTCCGTCTGCCTTTTTTTCAAATTTGAACCAATGGCTATAATATCGTACAGTTCTACATAAATAGTTTTGAAATTATAAAATTGCTGTGGTGGTGAATGACTTTACGTCTAATGGATTTGTATTATATCGCATAATTATTATAAACGGACTCATTTCAGACCAACCATTTGCATATGTTCAAATATGCTGCAACAGCTTTGAGATGTAAAAACAAAGATATTCAATTTCCCATTACCAGGTATGATTTCTCCATTACGGTAAAAAGCAATTATTTACAAGAGCCGTTAATCTGGTATGTTTTACTAAAATGATGAAAATAGTTTTGAACACACAAACCTGGTTAAAACAGATATGCACAATTATGAATCTAAAACTGTTTTGCCTTTTTTCAAGCAAGGGCTGTAGTTGAAGCAAAGTGTTCTTGAGTTTTGTGACAATTCACTCAAATTCGTTGATAAGGCCCTTGTGTTAACATGAAAGACATAAATGTGCCACATGTGAAAAAGTTCAAACGTGCATCTGAACAACGGTTTTTATAAGTCAAATCAAAACTGATATGTGTCTCAATTTCACCTACTTGAGCATAACAATTGCAAAAATAGTTAATCATTTTTAGAGAAAACTCAAGGTATTTTTTTTAAAGTAATATGGGTTGTGAAAGACATTTTTCAAACCTTATGTTGCATCTAAGATATTTTACTGCTTATTCTAATATGACACTTCACTTCGTACAATTTTAAACGCATTATAATGATGCAGAAATCTTAGCCGCTGGAAATACCATCAGCAACAGTTGAAAAACTATATCACTGCTGAGGTTTCAACAAAAACTATCACATAGATTTGAAATATGTTACTGTCATTATCAATTTGTTTGTATGTGAGTAAAGCGTGCCATGATGGTACAACATTGTGGACATATGTATGATAAAAGATTGAGCCTTACTATTATCAATGCAGTTTAATGGGAGAATTCTGTCAGGGATATAACTTGATTGAGAGATCAAAGTAATAGCCGGTCTTTACAATTACTGATGACATATGCAATTTCTATACTTTTGTATGTAAATTGCAAACGCTCAAAGGGAATCCATAAGCTGCGTTTCATGTTACAAGTCTATAACAATAAATAACAAACTGCACAGTGTCGAAAAGCTACAATCGAGACACGTGCGGTTAGATAGGTTATTATGGAACATGATCAACGTGTGGAAAGAATTTATTAGTAAAATATACGCCAGATAGCCATGTTCATATATATATATGTTTACTTCAAGGTGAGTTTATTTCTGTTGACATGCCTTGCATTTCAATTAGATATTGCGATTTCTAAAACAACGAAGAGGTTATTTCAAATTTCAAAACATAAATATCTTAACCTGAGTAGTATATTTTGGAAAACTGTAGGTAACAAGTACCATGGGAATGTATTAAATGTATTCGGAGTTGTGACTAACATTTAAATTATTGTAGGAATTCACAACTGACAATTCACAACAACACTTCGATGAGAAAACCATGACTATGATAAAAGACAGAAAGTAAAACATTACTTTTGCCAACCCTTTGTTCTGTTCTGTGAATATTTGTACACGTGTCGGTCGACATCCTGGAAACTTGATTAGAATAAAACATGAGATTACTAAAAACTCATCTCAGAACTGATTATTTCTGTCAACATTTTCTGTTGTAATGATCGCTTTTACGTCTCCAGAATTTCATACTTTGTAATTAAATCCTACCTGGCTCACAAAGAAGCCTTAAAAAGAGATATCTTTGACAAGCGTATTTTATTCGGCACCACTTTTGTAATTAAATGACAAAAACAGCAGATAACCTCCTATTAATAATGAAATCTTGAAAAGAGAGTAACCTAATGATTTAAGTCTAGTATTTCATCCTTTGTTCCAATATGTCAAAATCATTATTCGACAGCAATCGGAGTTTTCAAGACAGTTTTTTTGGGGGGAACACATTCAGAAAATACCTATTCGAATTCGTGCTATTAGCAAATTGGGGTATGCGCAGATATAATTGCCTAATGACAAAATACCACCAACCATCAATGTCAAGGCGAAATCTTCCGAAGTATTGCAGTGGATCACATTATGTCCCTTCATTTTCTTGTCCAGCCTTTTCTTTGCAAGTAATTGACACAACATGTACTACTAAGGCCAACGTTTGAGTCAGATACTAACAAATCCAGCTCTACTATTTGACGGACGTCACGTTTTAGATTTATAACAATTGCCTCTACAATTTTTGTCTCAAACAGTCAATGTAACATTGCTGTTTATGCCAATTATCAGGGTATAATTGCACGAATAATAGTTGCATGACTGGTCACTTATCAAGATACTATTTTTTACGTTATTTTTTCACTTAATACAAGTTCTTTCACACAATAATTATTACCTTCAGTTTCAATGATGGCAACGGCTTTTCTTGTCTAGAATTTTTATTTGAATGGCTACTTTCTACTTGTTTTGTAACGAACAAAATCAATACTAAATCCTAGCCTTTGAACAACTTCATTCGCGGTGACAAAACAGTACAGATATTAACACGAGACATGGTACACATGTTCGCAATGACAAAAGCACATATCTGTGGAACAGGTCACATCAGAAAGCCTATACTATGTTTTGAGTTATCCTCCAAGTTGGTGAACTCATTAAAGCAGTGGAGCATTTTTGTTCACGTTATTTTTACACGGTGAAATTGGCCAAAGGCACTATAATCAGAGAAATAATTGCCATATATCTTATCATTTAAATTATTCTTTCTTTGTAATAAGTCAGTTTCGAGGTTTTCCTTTGCGAAAAATACTTTATAATAGATCCTTCAAATTATATTTCATTTCACCTGTCTTTTATAATATTCGTAACGGACGTACCTATTGTCCGCTTATGATGATGCAAAAAACATGTTACTATCATTTTAGTCCAGCATAGGAGCAACAGACAAAATGGAAAGCTCAATAGGCAGGATTTAGGCAGTCATTAGCTATTAACTCATATTGTTAAAGTTTCTTTTATTTGTTAGTTTCCTTCGTACCATATAATCAAAGCAGATTGTTTAAAAACAATAAGTTAAATAGAGAACAGAAAAGTAGAATTTAATTTCATGAATTATATTAAACGCTGCAGTACATGTATTTACCTTGAAAAAAGAGTGCAAATGAAACAATATACTAAGCGAAATCGTTGTAAGGCGTTACTGAAACTTTGATAAAATTGATATAAAAAAAAAGTTACAAGAAAATAATGGTTTCACTTTCATATTGAAATATCTGTCATTTTACACCAAGCAAATCATAATATGACCGCTCTTTTCTGAATAACGTTGCCGTCGTATAACGATACGCTTGGCGCGAAATTGAGATGGTCACCTGACATGATGTTCCGATGTTTAGCACATTTGACGGAGATTTGAAAGAATGCTAATTAGTCTAGTCGCAATACAAAATATATCAATTTCACTTGGGATCATACTCGGTTTGTGTGTCATTTTTGTGATATATATGATAAACATCCAGACTTAAGTGCACCAGAACGGAAAGTACAAGAACTCTTGCCTAATGAAAGGTACATTGATACTACATTATGAAATATTATGCATAATAGATGAGCAAAAATGAAGGCCGAAGTATGTTGGCAGTTTGATATAAGTAATGTTATTTACGTTCAGTGGTTTTAGATGAGTGATATAATGTTCAAAGATATAAATTTATGTTGGTCTCTTATACTTTGCATTTGTTTGTAGTTCATAAAACATGACAACCATTACTTACAATTTACATTTTAATGACCGCCATCAGTGATTACCTACCTTGTTATAAAATAATATATTGAGTTTTCAAATCTATGTGCATTTGTTTGTCAAAATCAAATCAACAGTTAAGAAGTCTTTAATAGGGTTGTTTCATGTATCAAATTAACAGGTTGCATATCTACACGAACTATAATAATGCTTGCGTAAGAATTGTGAGTGTATGAAACACGACGAATTCATGTACTGGTATTATCTCGACATTTTCATTGTCATGAAACTAGCCATCTGCTGCAATCAAAACATTTGATGCAAGCCAAACTCCTCAAATCTCCGGCCAAGTTAATAATTATTTAAGCATGTCACGCTGTAAACAACAGTTGTCTCCTCAGATACAATTTAATCAAAATCCGAAAAGGCGATAAGCCGACTTTTGATTTCTGCAAAATACAAGTTCCCTTAACATATTATGGCAGCCATCAAACAAAACAATGGAAATATTCATCTGAAATATTATATTCAAATATCGTGCTGAGGAAAGGGGTTGAACACTGGTACCAAATCATAGTACTATTCCGCGATCAAACTAGATCTCAACATATGAATGGGATGATCTACTACTTTTCTGTATATGTAATTTGGTCATGATTTGGTTTATACCAATGTATTTAGCTGTAAAACATTACGTTCTGAGTAGTTGTTAACCAGTATCGATGTCCGATTTGAGTGGCAATAAGAAGGTTCCTCTAGCATGTCTCAAACCAAACCTCTTGAATGAGTAGTGATCACCACTTCAACAAAGGTATACTGCCTTCTCGTATTTGAATTGCTGTAGGTAATTAAGCCAGAACATAACATTTACATTCATGTTCTCCTTTAAGACACAACGATGTTGTTCTTTGATGTTGATTTTAAGAACACCAATCATTATCAATACCCTTCCTGATAGCAGTGTTTCCTAAATGAGCGATTCCTGCAAAAGTAGCAATCAACGTTTCAGATAGTTTACGTTCATTTACACTCTATCATAATGGATTCATGGCTCATAACACTTCCGGTCCAAATAGACCGATCTTATCAAGAAAATGTATTTTCCAAATGTTAATCAAAGACCATGTTATGTACAAACTACATTCTTAGATCAAGATGGATTTTAAAGTCTTAGGACTCATTAGCAGCTTTCGTAACAGATGATAAAAATGGTGATCTTGTTAAAAGGCAAGAAAAGATACACTTGTATTAGAACTGGTTGGTATCAATTGACATCATTGCGAGGGAAGCTGATGCATCATAGACAAAGGCACATATACTATGCATTTATGGAGTCCAATCCGAAAATATTCAGACTTTGCAATGAAAGTGCACATTTGGACAGTGTGATCTAAAATATATTCGTACACCGGTTGTTCTTTATATAATTTATTATGTTTAATAAGGGACTTGATATTACAAAAGGGTATTACAAGAGAAAATTGTAGTTGTTTCTTCTTTTATTATACGAGTGTCTCTAGAAATGTGCAGTTTTCACGACTTTCTGTCTGCAGGTTGTTTATTACTGAGATTTCAACATTCACAGCTTTTGTGTTACCTGAATGATTCTTTTACTATGCAGTCTACTGACTAGCGACAACTAGTATAACTGAATAAAGGTATATTTTTCACAAGATAAATGGGTTGTGAAATTCATTTTTCAAACCTGCTGCATCTAAGAGTTTTTACTGCCTCTTCTTATCTAAAACTTCATTTCGAACATGCTTAACGCATTATATAATAATGCAGAAAGCTTAGCCGCTGGAAATACCTTCAGCAACAGTTTGAAAACGATATCACTCCTGGGTTTTGAAAAAAAAACTATCACAATGATTTTAAATATGATGCTGTCATTACTAATGTGTTTGTAATTGAGTTAAATGTACCATAATGCTACAATATTATGGAAATATTTATGATAAAAAATGAGCCTAGCTATTATCAATGCAGTTTAATGTGATGATCCTTTCATGAATATAATTTGCGTGAGAGATCAAAACAATAGCCGGTGTATACAATTACTGCTGACATAGGCAATTATTGTAAATTGGTAATACTCAAAGGGAATCCATAAGCTGCGTTTCATGTTTTTGAGCAGAAATGATACTTTTGTCATTTTAGAAAGCTATCAAGTAAACCGTAAAATATGCGCCTCTCCGTGTTGAAGTTATTACATATTCTAAATTAGGTCATACAAAAAGCATCCAACTTTTGTTTCGTCGACCATCAAAGCAAGGCTTAAAATTATTATTTTCTTCTGGATACTTGAAGAGAATAAAACATGAGATCAATAAAAACTCATCCAAGAACTGCTTATTTCTGTCAGCATTTTCTGGTGTTATGATCGCTTTTAAGTCTCCGAAATTTTAGACTCGGTTTTTAAATCCTACGTAGCTCACAAAAGAAGCCTTAAAAGAGATATCTTTGACAGCGTATTTCATTCGGCACAAATTTTGTCATTAAATGACAAAAACACCAGATTACTTCTTCAAAATAATGAAACCTTGAAAAGATATCCATTAGAGGGTAGCTTAATTATTTTCCGCAAAGAGCAGTATAGCATTTCATCAATTGTTACAATATGTCAAAAAACATAATTTTTCAGTAATAGGCGTTTTCAAGGAAGTTTTAATTTTTTTAAAACACATCCAGAAAATACCTAATCAAATTGGTGCCATTAGCAAAATATGGTAAGCGCAGAGATAATTGCCTAATGACAAAATACCATCAACCATCCATGTTTGATTTTGATGCTCAAACGGCAGAATGTTGCACAATAAATTCATAAACTTAAAGGTCACATTGTTTAAATTCCTTTTCATCTTTAGTTTACTTTGTTCCATATAACTGTAGCCAAGCTAATACAAAACTTTAATTATAATTGTATCTAAAACATCAGAAAAGTAGCTTTGAAATTCAAGAATTATATTAAACGCTACAGTACATGTATTTATTTGGAAAAAAAGTGTGCAAACGAAACAATAATCTAAGCGAAATCTTTGTAAAGCGTTTTAATTGGCACCAAATTTGTCTTTAAACAAGAACGCACCACATTCGACCTACTCTAGAAACTGATACCTTGATAAAATTGATATAAATATAAAGTTACAAGAAAAACATGGTTTCACTTTCAAATTGAAATATCAGTCATTTTACACCAAGCAAACCACAATATGAACGCGCTTTTCTGAATAACGTTGCGCGAAATTGAGTTCGTCACGTGACATGATGTCATGATGGTTATCACCAATTGCAGACACTCAATTATTTAGAAGAAAACGCGCAAAAAAATCTTACGTAATTCTATAATAGTTATAATATATAGGTCATAGGTTGATATTTTAGCTCCTTAGTTTGCATTGAAAATATTAAATTCATATTTCCACCGTTGTTATTTTACTGTTTAAGGTCAATATTTCATCGAAAATCATGAAAGAAATGAATCAATTGAGCTAAATAATTAAAATATATTAAGGTAAAAATGCAATATGCTTTTACGGAATCACTTTTTCCTGGAAATAATCAAAACAGTCGAGACAATTTACATTAAGCCATCATTGTATTCAATTCACTATTGCTGGATAATTATGATTATATTTGATAACACTTAATTGAATGAATTATTAACACTACATTAATAAGGTTTGTTTCCATAGTTACGATAAAGTCAATAGCTCTATACAAGCTTATACTACTAAGGATTTAAACATGAGTTTTCAACATAATACGCCTGAACTACAGTTTAAGTATATCTTTAAAAGCTTGACTATTACTAAAATAAATAGTGTGCGTTTTCATTTTATAAGATTAACGAGATATTTGAAAGGATATTCATTAATCTAGTCGCAAACCAAAATATATATATATATATATATCAGTTTCACTTGTGGTTCATAATCGGTTTGTATGCCATTTTGATGATCTACATGATAAATATACAGACTAAAGTGCATCATAACGATCAGTACAATAAGTCTTGGGGGTTAAAAGTATAGTGATATTACATATAATGCGTTATAGATAAAATAAAATGTAGGTCAAAGTATGTCGCCTGTTTGATATAAGTTATGTTTCGTATGGTCAATGTGTTTCAATTGAATGATATAATGCTCATGAAAGAAATGTATACTTTGTCCTTATGTCAAGTACATCAAAACATGCAGACCATTACTTACAACCTAAATTATTACGACCACCACCGGTATTTACCAACTTTGTTATGAAAAGAGAATTGTGTTTTCAAGTCCACGAGCATTTGTTTGTCCAAATCAAATCAACAGATAAAATATTTTCAAATGGTTGTTTTATGGTCGAGTCATGTCTCAAATCAACAGGTTGCATGTCTACACGAACTATAACAATGTTTGTGTAAGAATTGTAAGTGTATGGAGCATGCCGATTTCATATATTGGTATTCTCTCGAGATGCTCATTGCAATTAAATTTACAATATGTTGCAATCAAAACATTTTAATCAATCATGTATACATGTACTTTGGGCATGCGTTAGTTAATACAAATTTGCTTCAGCTGAAAAACATCCGACTGGGTTTGCTTTCTGAGTAGTTCTAAACCATAACCGATGTCCGTTTTGAGTGGCCATGAGAAGATTCCTCTGGCATATCTCTAATCAAACCTTTTGAATGAGTAGCGAACAGCAATGATACACTGCAGTCTCGTACTTGAATTGCTATAGGTAATCAAACCAAGTCAACATAAGAACACCATTCAATACCAATACCATTCTTGCTAGCAGTGTCTTATAAATTTTACGTTTATTTTCACTCAATCTCTATCCTAATAGATTCATGGCTCACAACATTTCCGGTCCAAAACATACCGATCTTATCACGAAAATGTGTTTTCAAAATTTTAATCAAAGACCATGTTATTTACAAACGACATTCTTAGATAGAGATGGATTTTAAAGTCTTAGGACTTATTAGCAGCTTTCATAACAGATGTCAAAAATGGTGTTCTTGTTAAAAAGCAACAAAAGATACACTTGTATTAGAACTAGTTGGTATAAATTGACATCATTGCGAGGAAAGCTGGTGCATCATAGACAAAGGCACATCATTTATCCTGTCACCTGCATACAAATCGGTCCAATAACAAGGTGCCGTGTAAACTTTAGTTTATTAGGATAGTAGACCACGTGATGTTTATCTACAGTCAGGTGGTCAAGTGACCGCGAAAACGAACTTCTTTTATATATTCTGCAATGTCAGAAGAAAAGCAGAACTGCCGTTTCAGTATCTTATCAATGGACCACTAACAGCCGACCTCAGCAATCACTCGCCCATAAAGTCCCATCATTATGCAAAATAATGACACTGGCAAAACAATCGACCTGAAATCTTCATGAGATGTGAAAATCTTACCCCACCCGCAAATGCTGGAAACTGTGAAACAGCATTCAACGATACTCGTCGATAGTTTATTCCATTTCTGTGGTGAATGACAAAATCTCACTTACAACAGAAATGAATGATCTCTTTGCCGGTGCAGTTATGATCATTCAACACTATCAACATCATTTAAATCCATTTAATATGTTGCGATTGTTTGTAAACACTCGTGATCTTGAATTTTGACCTGTGTACTGTACTCTGACTTGCGGAATAATTGTTACATCATCAGATAATGTTCAGAGACTGATCCATGCTTATGCACGTTTAAAAGTATTTTTATGTTTTGAATTGATATTGACGTATTAAAATGCAATGACTTTGAATATAAACGTACTAAAAAAGTTGAACAGTTTTACGAACTATTTTGGGGGCGATTTAAACATGGATACCGAGTGTGATGACGTCAACAGGGAAAAACAGTTGTCCCCCTTACTTTTAAAGATTCTTATTGATTTTAAGGTTTTATAGTGTTTAATTAAACAAAGTAACAGGATAAATAGAATACTAGGTTAGTGCCGTGGATGGAGAAAGTTTATCTGGCTCGGCTGCGGATTTTATCGGGTTCGCTTTCGGCTCACCCGATAAATTCCTCCGCCTTGCCAGATAAACTTCCTCCATCCACGGCACTAACCTAGTATTCTCTATATATACCTTTGTGGAGTACAATCCGAAAATATTCAGACTTTGCCATGAGAGCACACATTTAGACAGTGTGATTCAGAAACATATTCGCAATACGGTTGTTCTTAATGTATCGTATTATTTTTAATAAGTGTCTTGCTAATACCAAAGGGTATTAAAAGAGATAATTGTAGTTCTTTTATTTTTGCGAGTATGTCTCAAGAAATGTGTTGTTTCCAAGACTTTCGGTCTGCAGATTATTTATTACTGAGATTTTAACATTATTTGTACTTACTCAAAGGACATGAGATAAAAACGTGTGTGATAAAATCAATGTTTGTTAGTACTCTTCTAGAGAGCACTTGAGAGAAAAATAAGTCTAACAATAGCTGCCAAAATTAGTTAATTATCACAGGTTTCCCATTTGCTCAAGCATTTCGACTAATTATGACAAACGATCCAGGCTAATTTCGGAAACGCAATTTGACAGAATAAGATTAAACACCGAAAATCTAATAAAAGAAAGCAAGGTGTTTATTGTCATTTTAATGGAGCCAGATTCAGGTCTATAAAGTCGAAAACTCAAAGCAATATGTACTGTAACAACGAAGTACAACCAGAAGACAGTTGGAGTGATTGTGTTAAGTTTCCCAAGGTAAATTACGTTTGATAGAATTAAGTGTGACGTCTTTCCATGAAGAAAAGGCATTTTTGAACCAAGCTATGATCGTCAATAGAATCTTTTCTCTTCAAACAAATTATAAATGCCGATATGTTAAAAAAGACCACAAGCCCCCATTGACTTACAATAACTATTACTGTTTTACAAGAATTGTAAAAATAACTGACAATTCTTAATTCTTTAATCTGTGGAACACATCGCTAATTCACCGTCACTGATTTATATAAAAGCACTCGGAGCAGAAATCATATACCTATTTGTATCATTCCCTCTGCCTTCAAATAAACATTTGAACCAATGACTTTACTCTTGCACAATACATAAATCTCTTTTGTAAATTATACAGCAACTGTAGTGATGGAGGAATTTCTTACATATATATATTTTATTTATTAGCCTGATTATTATAAGTGGACTCATTTCAAAGTAACGTTTTTGCATACAATCCAATGTGCTGCAACAACTTTGGAAAGTAAAAACATAGATATTCAATTCCAATAACAAGGTATGATTTCTACATTACGGTTAATATCAATCATTGACGAGATCTGTAAACCTGGCATGTTTTATTTAAATGATTTTGATACAATCGAGCCTGGTTAAAACGGATATGCAAGATTATGCATCTTAAAACATTTTTATCCTTTTTTCATGAAAGAGCTGAACAGATTATGTTCTGCTATTAAACTTGATTTGGAACGAATGTTATTGCTTTTTAGTGTAGTAATAAAATATATTTAAAACTTATGTTTGTTCGTGTTAGTTGAAGCGAAGTTTGATTGATTTGTGTGTGACAAATAACTCATATTTGTGGATAGGGCGCTCTCAATGTTAAAATCAAAGACATAGATTTGACACAATAAACCAAAGTAAATACGCACATCTGGACAATGATTTTATCAATTGAAATTAAAAATGGTATTGTAATATGACTCAATTGAACATTGTTGAACATAACATGGCAAAAGTACTTAAATATTTTCAGTGAATGATCAAGGATTTTTTAATGGGTTGAAAATACATTTTAAAACCTAATGGTGAATGCAAGAGCTTTTATCGCTTATTCTAATATTACATTATTTTCTTACAATTGTAATGTCATGTAAATGATGCAAAAAGCTTAGTCGCTAGAAATATCATCAGCAACAGTTTGAAACGAGATCAGTGCTAAGATTTCAACAAAAACGTTCATAATGATTTGAAATATGTTGCTGCCATTAACAATATGTTTGAATGGGAGTAAAGCATGCCTTGATGGTACAACATTATGGAAATATGTTTAATAAAATATAAATACAATGAGACTACCTGTTATCAATGTAGTTAAATGAGAGGATCATTTCATGAATATAATTTGCTTGCGAGATCAAAACAATATCCGGACTTTACATTTACTAATGACATTTGCAATTTCTATACTTAAATAAATTGGAAATACTAAAAGTAAACGCTCAAAATGCGTCATGTTATAGAAACACACATCTAGCCTTTAAATGATTCTGGGCTATAATAATGATTTGCCAAGTAGCATGTATTGCTTAAAATACGCACCTTCGCATGTTGAAGTGTTAACGTATTTATAGCTAGTTTAAGCATATGAGTGCAATTGTCATTCAATGAGCATCCAACTTTTATCTATACTTAATCGACTTTTGAACGATATATTTAAGAGGCATTTTTTTCACTAGCGGACCAAGGAGAGGGGTAGGGGACAGCCCACCTAACATGCGCATTTTCCAACTTATACCCGCCCTTATATCCTATTCCTGATCTGACCTCAGACTTGTTTATAGGTCTGGGCAGATTCTATTTAAGAAAAGGTTAATTTCGAGGGATCATAAAACGTTACAACCACGGACATGTGTTCTCCTAACGTCTATCACGGTAAATAACAAACTGCACAGTGAAAAGTTAAAATCGAGACACGTGCGGTTGGATAGGTCATTATGGAACGTGATCAACGTGTGAAAAGAAATTATTAGTCAAACAATTCGCCGGTTGGCCATGTTCATGAAGATAAATGTTGACGTCACAGTTTTACTTTCTCAAAATGAGGTTCATGTCTGTGGACATGCCTTGACTCTCAACGAGATAATATATTTTCTTAATCAATTTAAGAGTAATTTCAAACAAATATCTTAGCCTAAGTAAAATATCTTGGGAAACAGTAACAAATACCATGAGGATACATATATAATGAATTCGGAGTTGTGACTAGCATTTAAATTCTTGAAGAAATTGACTAATGTCAGCACAAATTTGATGAGAATACCATGACTGTGATTATAGTTAAGTTCTTCTTATAAAAGACAGACAAGTTTAAATTTACTTTGGACAACTCTTAGTTCTGTTTTTTTATCTGGGAATATATGAAGACGTGTCGGTCCACATGCTAGAAACATGAAGATAATAAAACATGAGGTAAATAAAACCGATCCCAGAACTGCTTATTTCTGTCAGCATTTTCTGGTGTTATGATCGCTTTTATGTCTCCAGAATTTCATACTCGGTAATTAAATCCTACCTGGCTCACAAAAGAAGCCTTAAAAAGATATATCTTTGACAACCATATTTTATTCGGCATTATTCTTGCCATAAAATGAAAAATCCCACCCGATTACCTCTTGTTAAAAATGTAAAATTGAAACGAAGGTCTCTAGAGAGCAGCTAAATCATTTTTCACAATAGGTATTATAGTATTTTATCCGTTGTTCCATAAAGTCAAGATTAATTTTCTAAAGCAATTAAGCAACCTCGTGGTTTTACGACAAGTGTGTTTGTTTTTAAAAAAGGAACACTTCCAGAGAATTAATTATTATTTTCGTGTCATTAGCAAATGGGTATGCGCATAGATAATTGTTTAATGACAAAATATCGCCAACCATCAATACCAAAGAGATATATTCCTTAGTTTTGCAGTGGATCACATAAAGTCCCCTCAGTTTGTTACCCAGCATTAGCTTTGCATGTAATTGACACAACATGTACTACAAAGGCCTTTCAATCAAATATTGAGGCAGATACTAAAATATCCAGCTCTACCTTTTCACTGAAATCACGTCATAGATTTATTGCAACTTTCTCTACCATTTCTGTCTCAAACTGTAAATGCAAAATTGCTATTTCAAATACAAGCTAAAACACTACATATTATTAATGATATAATTCAAACTTTTACGAACTACCTCTGCTGATATACCGGTATATATCCGAGGTGTTTTCGATAATAATGGCCGAGGAGTTCCGAATTATTGTTAATTATGCCGAATTTCAATATAATCTAACGAATGAATATTGGCAAATTTATCCTGATCGCTGGCGTGATAACTTTTCGTTACCACAACTTAAAAACAGAAGAGATATTCACACGATACTTGGCTTGGTATACACATGCAATGGAAAGGGCGCATATCTGTGAACCAGGTCATATCAGGAGGCCTTTACTATGTTTCGAATTATCCTTGGTGAACTCATTAAAGCAGCGATGCGTTCTGGTCATAAGTTATGGTTTACCAGTAACATTTTACGAAGGCTCATTTATCAGAAAAAAAATGCCATAAACCTTATGATTTCAATTTTTTTTTCGGTGAAATGAATTAGGTAATGGTTTTTCCTTTGCCAAAAAAACACTTTATAATAGATCTTCAAATTATTCTTCATTTCACCTGTCTTTTTAAATATTCGCAACAGACGTACCTATTGTCAGCTTATAGTAATGCTAAGTTCGTGTTACTAACATTTTAGTCCAGCTTAGGAGCAAAAGACAATATGGAACGCTCAACGGGCAGAATGTTGCATACTTAATTAGCTTCAGACTCATACTGTTCAAGTTCCCTTTCATTTATAAGTATTGTTAAATAGTCACATGTAGATTGTTGCACTAACTAATTATAATTGTATCTAGGACATCAGGAAAGTATACTTCAATTCCAAGAATTATATTAAACGCTGCAGTACATGTATTAATCTGGGAAAAATGTGCAAACGAAACAATAAACTAAGCGAGTTCTTTGTAAAGAGTTTTGAATGGGCACCATTTCTGTCTTTTATCGAGGACGCACCAGATACGATCCTTCTGAAACCTGATAACTTGACAAAACCAATATAAAAATACAGTTACAAGAAAAACATGTTTGTCTTTAAACTAGAACGCACTAGGCACGACCTTCTCTAGAAACTGATACCTTGTTAAGAATGGCTTAATTTTCATTTTGCAATATGTCATTTTACACCAAGCAAACCAAATAATATGACCGCTCTTTTCTGAAAGACTTTGTCGTTGTATAATGATACGCTTGGCGCGAAATAAGGATAGTCACGTATCTGACATGGTGTCATGATGTTTAGCACCATTTTCAGACCCTCGGTTTTAATGATTAAAACTCGCAAATTAATAAAAATGTGGCTTTTACGTAAAAATCATGAATTCTGTTCCCAGGACTATATACTGTACAGCAAAAAACTTGTATGATCAGTTTTCTTTGGCACAAAACAACTTATTCTAAGTCACTTTAAAGTCATAATGATATTATTATTTTGTTAATCGTAAGCGAGTTGTTTCTTTTTGAAAACGAACATACAACGATTTTGTTTTAGCATTTCATTGCTTGAGCAATTTAGAAGGCCACACATAAACGTATTATATTCATAATGTCAGTAACAGTGTGGTAAAAAATCAAAACTATTTTCACTGTCGAAAAAATGCTTACTCAAAAGACAATATGGATATATGGAACCAAAATGATGACCTATGTTCACTTCGATTAATTACAATATTGTGTTGTTACATGAAGAGCTTTGTTGTTTTTTATTATAAACTATCATCAAATCGCAAAGGACTTATGACAGTAATAAAAGCCATTCTTACCTCAAATGCACAACTCAATGACATAGAGGAAATTTTTTTTTTCATGAGTGTAGAAAAGCACATTTTCACGAGTGGCCAAGCAATGAGCAAAAATGAAGATTTTCAATTATCACGAGGGACATTAAATACGATCTAGCACTAAAATAAAACAAAATGTTTCTTTTGTGCTTTTTTTTATTGGTATTTTGATATATTTTTCAAAATAATCCGTTTTTGATGAGTGTTTGCTACGCCGCTTCCTAGGAGTGGAACGCACCTCATGCAAAGTTACAATTGATGACGTAGCTGTCACTTTCTATTTCCGGTCAGTGGATAAATAGTTCCCATAATAGTCATTTATATATATTGTGTTTTTGTTTAAACATATGAAAGATAATGCACGATTGTATTTTCAAAATAAACAGAGCATGAATAGATTATCAAAATACAAGGTCGCAACTTATTGAGTGAACATTTGAAACTTCGAACGGGTAAACAAAACAATTATCATTGGATTAAAAGCATTTTTTTTAACTTTATGATACATGAGTATTCAGTCATCCCACACTGTCAGAAACCAGACTGATCGCTTACAGACGGGTCGTTTTCCAGATAAAAAAGTAAAGACCACTCTAGGTTGTTGACAAATTTTGAGGCTTGGGCTGGGTAAAAAAATGTTTGATACTACTTTTATTTAAGGGAAGTTCATTTTACAAAGTTTAACAGTTTTAAAGATATTTGATTATAATATATAATCGTATAAAATTTATGTTCGATCATTTAATTTCGTCTGTTATCTGTTTTGTACGACAGCAATTGTTCGCACACACAGCAAAGTTAAGGAACATCTTTGAAGAACAGAATAACCATTTTTCTAATAAAAGGTTAGTTGTTTATTTCCAAATATATCTTTATTAAACATTATGCAGCCTTTTATAAATATCATATCATCATTTTTGGCAACATTCCCTTGGTCAAAGGCGACGTGTTCAGTTTGGATACTTTCACCTCTGGTTTGCAGTGAGAATATTAAATTGATAGTTTCACTGTTGTTATTTCACTGCTTAAACTCCATATTTCATCGAAAATAATGGAAAAAAATATATACTTGCTGGAGCCGTTTAAAAGGCCCAAATTTTTGCGTGATTCAGTGTATGTTTCGGTTGTTCAAACTGCAATCGTGCCATACAGTGAATGATATTCAAATTGAACCAGTGGTTCCCTTGCGCATCCCTTGTCTAATGAAGCAGAATGGCCTGTTATAAGAATAAGAAGTAGGGTATTAACCAAAATAACCTAATACCGAAAACTATCTCTTCAGCTAGGCTGTGTCTTCACGGTAAATCATGGACAACAATACTAATTCATCTAGTGCAGATATTATTTCAAGGGTAATCATATAACGCCGTTACATTTATAATGAATGTACAAACATACATGCATACATCCAGACATACACGCATACCTGTGATCATGATTTATGTATTCTTATCATTCGAAACACACCACTAACATGCGCACGGACGCACGCTCGTACACACGCATTGAATAAAATGTTATATATGTTTGGTTAATTATATTTGAGTGTTGTTTTTTTCTTCCTGAAGGATAAATAACGCTTGTTAACAATTGCATGTGGATCATTATACAGAACAGAAACTTGGACATGAAGAAGACTCATTAAATGTCACGCCCTTTCCTCCATTAAAAATGCATCAATTGAGCATACCAATGGGACAATATTAAGGTAAAAAACAATATGCTTTTACGCATCTATTTTTCCTGGAATAAATCAAAACTGTTTAAACATTTTAACTTTCCCATTAAGCCATTAATGTATTGAGTTCATTTTTGCTGGATACTCATTATCATCTTGTGATGCCACTTAAACGAATGAATTATTAACAATATATTAAAACGGTTTGTTTTAATAGTTATGATGAAGTAAACAATTCTACACCCCATACTTCATTAGAATAAGGACTTGAAAATTGCTCTTATCAGGGTAGTGAATGCCATTCAGTGGAGGGGATGTTGTTTAGCGCTATTTTATGCCATTTAGCGCTGGTTGATGGCACTAAACACGGCTGATACTTTTATGCGTCACCTAACGTTTATTAATGCTGGTCGATATCATAAGGCGCCTGTTTGTGCCATTTAGCGCTGGTTTATACCAGTTGGCAAATGCCATTGGGTATTGGTTCATACTATTCGGCTCTAGTTGATGCCATTTAACACAGTCGGTGCCATTTAGTGGATATTGCCATTCGGTGTTGGTCTATGCCATTCGGCGTCAGTTGATGCCTTTTAACACAGTCGTTGCCACTTAGTGTTACATGAGGCTTATAAGTGCTAGTTGATGCCATAAAGGGCCTAGTTGGGCCATTTAGCTCTGGTTGACACCAGTTGGAAAATGTCAGTGTTGATTAACGCCATTTGGCGGTGGTTGTTGCCATTTAGCACAGTAAATGTCATTAAGCGTTACATGACGCTATTAAATGCTAGTTGGTGTAATTTTACGCCAGTTTGTGCCATTTATAGCTGTTTGATGAATTAAGCGATGGTTGATGCCATACAGCGCTAGTTGATGCCATTTAGCATTGATTGATTCCTTTCAGTGAGGACGGCGCTGGCTGGTGCCCTTGAGCGCTTTTTCCATAAGCTAGAGTATTAAAGCATGACGTATGATGGAAAAAGAGAGTAACAGATAACCAAATTATAACCAAATTTCGCAGCATATACTGCTTAGAAAAAAATGGGCTCATATCTAATCATTATTACTATCTTTAATACAATGTTGGAAGGTGTCAGGGGAATTTGATTTTGGTTATGTATTAACTCCATTATCAGAACGGTAGACGGAGGTTAACCGTGCAATAATCATCGTGCAGATGAATCTTTTATACGCACTCTAGTTATTTGTAACTGTCCTTGAAAACATGATGCAAAACAATTATTTAACCCACTAACATTGTGATAAAAATTATACAACTCGCGTGAAGTACTCATGTATAATTTCAATAACTCAGATAGTCGGTACATTTAATATTTTCTAAAATAACTAGATTAAGCTATTTAACACAATTAAAATAAAATAGTTTAAAAGTAAATATTCATGGAAGGTAAACATACACACTTATATAACTTAAAATGAAAAAATAGCATCGCAACGAAGTGGCCAACCAAAGCCCAATAGTTCGTGTGTAACGTGCGACGTTAAACAAACACCAACAGATCCCTACAGAGAAAAGCATGATCCACATTGTAGGGGTCCACTGGTCTTTATGTTTAATTAAGCTACTTAATTGTATTTAGACAAACTACTGCTGGCGCCCCCTTTTTTCACACCTTCTGGTCATGTGACCTCTAATGGGTTTTTCTGGGAGCCAATTCCTCGCTCCATGCTAGTTATTACATGCGCGCTTATCAGACCGGACGCTTGCCATATGTTTAAATTACCCTCCCATCCATTCCCAATTTCTAGTTAGCTTTGCTAATTTGCATATTACCAACCAAGTTAATATACGTACTATGAACGTACTTCCGTTTATAAAAGAATGCTATGAACGCAAAGCCGCCGCCTTCAGCGGACCGTTACACTAATCCGCCGTCTACAGCGGACTGTTACACTATGATTGCATATCCGCCGTCTACAGCGGGCGGACCGTTACATTATTATGAACGGACATCCGCCTACAGCAGACCGTTACACGTGTACTCTATTATGTTAGCGTTGTACGTGACTGGGTCAATTCATATATTATTACGTTGTGACTCTACACGTAATGTCTTATAATCTGAGTTTATTACTTCGTTCGTTTTTGCTTCCTGGGGATAAGTTCCTCGCATGCAATACATGCGTTATAACATATACTCAGATTCTTTGTATTAACAAAGCCTGCAACTAGTTTCACCAATTATTGTAGTTAAGTTTTGTAGTGCAAGTTAAACAGTTGTTAAATGCAAAGTGTTGTCGGGGATTTTTAAGCTTGGCGCGAATTTGTCAGGAGCTCATTTTTATCCCCTGAGCGCAAAGTGTTTTGGAAATCTTTGCAATGGATTTAATTATCGACTAAACATCTTTTGCTTGAGGAAATAATCTGAAAATCGAAATGTAAACGTTTACCGTTACCTAGCTCTTTCAATCAGAACATCTCGGATACTTTCCATCGTACAATGTCAGAATTCTTCACATTTTAATAGGCTACAGGTAAATCGTGTGGAAATTTCCATTTAGCAACTTAACTTTAGGACTCTACTCTTAGGAATCTTAATTAGTTATGCAATAATTCACATTATTGGTAAATCGATCCGAACGTAGTTAAACGAATCACACGGAAAATCACTGCATTTAATCAAAATAGTATTATTCGTGTTTTTTTAACTATTTCTTCAAATGCACTGGCATACATCCGAGGTTGTTTTCCATGTGTTCCAATTACTTTTAGACATAACATATTTAAACCATTGGCGATACATACGTATCAAGAACTTACACCTTTTTTTTGTTTAATTATACTGTCTAAGCTTTTTTCAGTTCCTTTCGAAGTATGATTGTTTGTATAAGTAACTTTTTCAATTTCTGTACATCTCATTCCTTGTGATATTTTTCATATTCAAGGCTTATTTGTTGGTCATATTGCCAATACGAGTTGAACTTGAATAATGTACAGGTTGATGCCAAAAAAACATACAATATGCAGTATTACCTTTAATTTATTTCACCCTTATTATCAAACCAAAACAAAAACTATTTTAATGGTATGTGGCATTTAAAGGCAACAATTTTATTGTGCTTCTTGAAGGTTTATGAAATATATCAAAATACTTATATGAAAACAAAAACATTATAGTATGAAAATCATGAACCCCGGTTATGTTAAAAGGTGAATAAACTAATTAAAATATGAAACGACAACCATGTTATCAAACAAGAAGTTCATATTGTCTGTATTTAGTCTTTTTCCCAGGGTTGTAATTACATACAATATTTTGTCTACAATTATGATTTTATCAAAACATGTAGTAATTAAAATCACAATAAACTTGTGATAAACCTGGCTAATTTCAGGTCCAAAATAATGACCATATCGTGTGACAAGTATAATGAAATATAGAAAATTTCTCAGATCGTATAATTACTGAAATTTGATGACACCATGATAACTTTTTTCTCAAAAATTTATGGCACTAATTATTAACTATTTACTCTTCAGGATATAAAAAGGGACTAAAGCTACCGACATGTAATGTTAGACCGTAATAAACATATATTTCATATCTTATCATTAGACTCGCCGCCTGAAGGTCGAGTCTATAGGGATACATGTTTGCAATTTTCAATTGGAAAGCGTCTATAGATAAATATTAGATAAGGAAAACAGTCTTAATTAAACAATTCTCATTCACTATTTCTTAAAATTATCGGTGTAAGATTCGTGTCGATGTGTGTAACAGCATACAATGAAACTCGTTGGCTAGAACTCCCAGGAACCTGCGAAAATACCTGTTACCTTTGAGTACTTGAAGCGGGAACTAACATACAGTTCGAGCTAACGAAGAAATCGACCCCAGCCAGTTCGAGCAAACAGGGTTTGACTGTATTTTATGAATTAGCCTAAAGGTTAAAACGACACATTTAAACAAGGTATTTGCTGTTTTATTTTTTTGGATGGTGTCTGGTCATTACTAGTTCGTTATGTCAGAAATATTCCCTTGCTATGAAAACGGTTTATATGCACATTATGCTACGAAATAAGCATTGAGCATAAACGGGCAAGCTGTGAATACTAGTTTATGTATTTGATGAAAATAGAATTCCCGAAACACGAAATTAATCGATTAAATTTAATTTAAATGATATAAAATTAACTTTCAAAGCGTTATTCTTACGATTAAAAGCATACAAATGTAAGGGCCAAACACGTACTTAATTGACCCAAACGAAAGTTGAACTGATACAAAATGAAAATTCAAAGTTTTATTCACACGCGTTAGAATAAACATTTATAATCAAATAATATATATATATATATATTTCTGTTCAATAAAACCCATACAGCCGTATCGTTGATATCACGCATTAAAATTCGTCTTGTTTAATTAATAGGTTAACAGGCATTATTTGTTTTATTTCAAAGGAATATGAACGCCAAACGCCTAAGTAAAACTGACCAACTATTTATGCCAGTGGTATGAGCCTTACAACACATGCGGATTTTGGCAAACGCAATACGTGTACCAAGTTTCATACGAACATCTTGAAACTTTTAGGATTAAGGCAAGTTTTCACATGAAAATGCAAGTCACCAAGTAATAACAAGAGCTTCGCGAATTAGACGGGTAACTTTCATGTACGAAATATGCACGTAGTTGAAGCAAACTTACACCAATTTAATATGAGGATCCTGGAGCGCGTCTCCTTCATACATGTCGCTAAGGCTTACACTCACGTTGCTAGACACAAACAGGCATTCAGAATATCATGATGTTAAAACCTACAGATCTATGGCGGCTCAGTGTGAATAAACCCATTGATGTTAGCCGTGTTTGCCGAAAATGATACTTAATTTTTCTTTTGTTAGCGTTGTATGCCATAGGCTTATCACTTATTAAATCACATCTTGAAAGTCTCAATGTATATGAACATCAGACACAGAAGTATAAACAAATTCTATGATTTACTGAGACAACTGATTCAGATTCTTTCACTCATCCAACAATAACATCAAGTTTAAAAAACAGCTTTAATTCTGCATTGTTCTTAACACACTATCAATATGAAATTTGGCATGGTTTTAAAAGCGTGCAATGTATATCATATGGACATAGAATTGTAGTTTGACTTCCGGTAATCAAACTTGGCGGCCGCCTAAAACTAACGTGGCAAAAAGTAAACATTTAACTTCAAATTAAAAAGCATAATAAGCATATAAGAGCCTTAACAACCTTGCAATGGATCAAGCAATATATACAGGGAAGTATTTACCCTTAAGTGACGGTTACCTCCACCCTACACCGAAAAAACGGACCAGAGAAGAGACGACCTCCACGTCGACGGGTGGGGTAAGGACCCCACCACCTCAACCTAGAGGCCCAAACTCCAGCCCGAGCCACCCAATATATCCAGATAGTTATCCATCCCTGACCCAAAATAACACCCCTGTGGAATTTGAGCTTTTAAAGCAACTCCCAAATGATGAAAAACTGAATGTCATTCTTGAAAACATTGTGTCGTTGAATTTGGGACACTGCAGAATAAACAATGTAGAGCACGCCTGTACATATAATCTCGCTTCACTTGATATTGTTGATGAACGACTAAGGCTATTAGAATATAAATCAATCGAACTTGAGGCCCGTCAACGTGAATCAAATATGTATATAGGTGGCCTGCCAGAAGTGCTAGGTAAAAACTGCACGGACCTTGCCTTAAACGTCATCGCTCAAAATCTGAAACTGAAAGAAGAGGACTTTAATGTCGTATCTGCATACCGGTTGGCAAAAGGCAACATCAGCAAGGCCCCCGACAATTACAACATAGGCTCATATGTGTGTCTTTCTCGCACCCAGGCCAGATAAACCAGGTTATGAAAAATGCCTTTAGGTTGAAGGGTTCAAAAGTGAGCTTGAATAGGGACTACCCTAGGGAAATTCAGGAGGCGAGAAAAGCCCTTTGGCACGAATTTAAGGCAAACAGGGATAGATTTGGAGCCAAAAACGTAAGAATCAAATTCCCAGCTGCCCTAGTGGTAAATGGCCAAACAATCCGGGACCTGTTCCCGAACTGGAACACTGTACTAGCCGAAAGCCGCATCACAAACCTACAAAGACGTGTGATGTCTGCATACGAAACAAGACGCTCCGACCTATACGAGACGCCAGCTCCCGCCAGTTCCCATTCACATGCCACCAGGGAGCCCCAGACAGAAAAGAGGGTTCAAAACTCACCCCCAAGTGTACCACCAAGACCCAATGAAGCAGTTACGGCTACAGTACCGACTTCCGGCCAAGCGGCTGCACCGGGCGCCTCTCACTCAATACAACAACAACACGACGGGGTCGTAACTCCCCTCACCATAGAGCCAGTTATCATGGCGCCCCCGCCAATTAACAGTGCAGAAACGCCCCCTCACAGCCAAACAGCTTCAGAACCGCCGGCCCAGCCCTCCGGAAATGGTCCCGCATAGGACAGACAGGGTTCAGTGACCAATGAAAGAAGCTATGAAACATTGTCAATAGGATCTTTAAATGTGTGTGGAATTAAATCAAGATTGAATTACACGGAATTTACAAATTTAATCAATATCCAGGATATATTTTGCTGTACTGAAACTATGTTATCAGATTTAGATATCATTAGCATTGAGAATTATGAATTTTTATCACAACCTAGAAAACAGAATGTTTTAAAGAAATCAGGAGGTATTGGATTGTTTATAAAAGACAAACTTGTCAAGCACTTTGAAATTATAGAAACTCAGTCTGATTATATCATGTGGGTAAAGGCTAATAAGGGATCTCTGTCCATAGATAAAGATGTAATATTGGGTATTATTTACATACCTCCTGAATCTTCTAGATTTTTTAGCCATGATGAAATGCTTATTTTTGAAAATGAAATAATTGATATGTGTAATAACCATGACAATGTTATGCTATGTGGTGACACAAATGGTCACACTTCAAATGCAAAGGATTTTGTTGAAAGCGATGATTTTATCGCAGATTTATTCAATTTTGATAACGAAATCTTAGATTATTTTAATCAAGTTCGAACACTTGATTTAAATAAGTTAACGCTAAATCGCTCATCTGTTGATACCAAAATAAACACAATCGGTACAACTATTTTGCAAATATGCAAAAATAATAATTTATTCATCTTAAATGGTAGGTTTGGAAGGGATAAGGGCATAGGAAAAAGTACCTATAAGCAAAATTCCGTTATAGATTACTTCATAAGCTCGCCTCTTTTTTTGAAAAATATACTACAATTTGAAATACATGATTTAGACCCACTTTACTCCGATGGTCATGCACTATTATCTTTAACTGTGACTCTATATGCTGCTGCAAATAACCCGCCTGGTGATAAAATTATATCCTATAGTCAAAAACATAAGTGGAACGAAGAAAACACACGCGAATTCGTCAATAAAATAAATAACGGAAAAATAGAACATTTGCAATCACAACTAGACCAGTTCGAAAACAGTGATGAAAAGCAAAATATTATAGATAGCATAGCAAGCACATTCGCCGACCTTTTTAGCGAGGCAGCCACAAATACTTTTCCCGCCAAACGTAAAAGCTCTTATAATAATAATAATAATAATAGCAATAATAATACGGCTAAGACTAACAAACCATGGTTCGGGCCTCAGTGTAGGAACAAACGAGTTGTTTACAACCGAGCAAAAAGGCAATATAATATTGATAAATCGGAGAATAATAGAATGTTACTCAACCGTAAAAGTAAAGATTATAAACGTACGATGAATTTCTATATTAGGCAATACAAATTTAATAAGGCCAATACCTTAAGGAATATGCAGAAATCCCAGCCAAAAACATACTGGTCTTACCTTAAAAACATTGAAAAGAAAGTTAATGGCGAAACGCCTAGTATTGAGGATTTCCAAGATTTTTTCAAAAATCTTAACACCACCAACGGTGCCGAAAACCCAGATATCATAACCATTAATATTGATAATGACGAAGAGACACTAAATTCACCTTTAACTTCCTTAGAAATCGAAAATATGATTAATAAATGAAATAATGGCAAAGCTTCTAGTCCATCTGATAATATATGTAACGAATATATAAAGTCAACTAAACAAATACTTTTACCTATATATGTACAATTCTTTAATTGCATTCTTAATACCGGATTTTTTCCGAAATCATGGGCAGAAGGTTACATTATACCAATTTACAAACAAAAGGGATCAACAAAATCTCCTGAAAACTATCGTCCGATAACAATTTTAAGTTGCTTAGGAAAATTATTTACAGCTGTGCTTAACGAACGGTTAACTAAATTTTCGGATAAGTACAGAATTATTTCTGAAAATCAAGCAGGTTTCCGGAAAAATCATTCCACCTCGGACCATATTTTTACCTTACACTTTTTAACAGAATTATTAAGATTACAGAAACAAAAGCTATTTGTTGGGTACGTCGATTTTAAACGTTGTTTTGACTCCATCCCTAGAATTGAATTATTCCAAAAATTAATTTCAATGGGCATAGACGGCAAGATTCTTAGAATTGTGCGTAATATGTACTCGAACATCAAATCTTGCGTTCAACTAAATGGAAATAGCTCCGCAACTTTTTCTTGTAACATAGGCTTACGCCAAGGAGAAAATCTTTCTCCAATACTTTTCTCCTATTATTTAAATGATTTGTACGAATTTCTGGATACTAGGAATAATGATGGAGTAACGATTGAGTATTTAGTAGAAGATTTAACGAACTATTTAAAAATTCTTGTCCTTTTGTACGCCGATGATACAATTATACTGGCCAGATCACAAAATGATTTTCCGAAATGCCTTAGTGATTTTAACGAATATTGTCAGCATTGGAAGCTCGAGGGCAACATAAACAAAACAAAGGTCATGATATTTGGGGCGAACAGAAGATCGTGGAGACATTATAGATTTACACTGAACAACGAAGAGCTAGAAATCGTTGATAACTATAAGTATTTAGGAATGGTATTTAGCACAACTGGGAAATTTAATAAAGCCAAAGAACATTTAGCCCAACAAGTAAAAAAGGCTCTTCATTTCCTATACAGAAGAATTAATAAACTTGATTTACCAATTGATCTTCAACTTAAACTATTTGATCATACTATTGTTCCTATATTAACTTACTCTTGTGAAATCCTAGGATTTGAGAATACCGAAATTTATGAAAAAATTCATCTGGATTTTTAAGGAAAATAACAAATTCAAGGAAAAGTACACCTGCATATATGTTATATGGCGAGCTTGGCAGAGAACCGCTTAAAATTACAATTCAAAATAGAATGATTGCTTATTGGAGCAAACTAGTACTATTTGAGGACTTATATGCATCAATTGTTTACCGCTCGATGCGACAAAGTAACCTAAATTTTAAATGGCTTAATTATATAAAGTTTATTTTTGACTCCACTGGTAATTCAAATTTGTTCGAAAATCAAATAAATGTAAATGTTAAGTTCACAAGTTATAGTATAACGAAAATATTAAAAGACCAGTACTTACAATTTTGGCACGAAAAAATGAGATCGTCCAATAAAGGAATATTTTATAATAGCTTTAAGCAAACGATTACACAAGAGAAGTATTTAACTATCATTCCACTAAATCATGCTTTAAATTTATACAAACTTAGATCATGTAATTTTAAATTTTCAGTTGAAACTTTAGCATGGCAAGGAATAGAATACGCGCACAGGCAGTGTCCGCTCTGTCAGTCAGACATTGGCGACAGCTACCATTACATATTAACGTGCACATTTTCCAGGATCAAAGAAAAAGCTTCATTTCACGATATTATTGGCAGCATCCAAATATGATAAAATATAGCGAGCTTCTAAGTACAAGTAATAAAAAAACTCTCGTTAATCTGTCAAAGTTCGCCAGATATCTGATGAATCACGTGAAATTTTAACAATTATTGATTACTCTACTTCTTCTTACCTCCAGGCTTATATTCCTAATCACGCAGCGATCATTATCTCTACTAAGTCCATTATTCATAACTAGTTAAATCTAAATAATCTCATATTAAATTTGTAGTCCAAGACCACTTACACCATTCATAATTTTCTGCACGTGCTTTTTGTACCGTTAGCCAACGAAACGAGGCGAATTTCCATTCATAAAATATCCCGAGTTTAAGGGACTTGTTTTTACAACAGATCTGTTAGTATACATGCCAAATTTTAAGCTGTACAACTTTGTATTACATTGATTTCCTTAATCATGCCTGTTAGCGATTTGTCACTGTACCCGGTGGTAAAATTGCCTCAATTGTTATTTTCCGTCATGTTGTTTACCCAAATTGCCTGTATATGTTATTACATGTCTGTTGTAACGATATGTTACCGTGACAAAATAAAAAAGTGAATGTGTGTGTGTGTGTATGTGTGTGTGTGTGTGTGTGTGACAATCACAAGCCGTATTATTATGTTATAAATTCATGGACAACTTAAAGAATTATATTTAGAGTAGTAAGAAGTTTACAAGCATTGAACTTTTACCGTTACTTTACATCTATCAATACACAAAACTTCCAACCCTGCCTAGATTGTCAAGACAGTGCTCAGTAAACCCCGCTAATTGTCTGCTAACAGACTCACAAATTAATCATGATTCAATTCATTGCCATTCTGTCAGCAGTTAATTTCTCCCTCTGATTACAAGAAACCCGACCCCTGACCAAGATCTGAAGCCCCAGTCCCCAGGGGGTTAAACTGCCTCAAATGAGAGAGACAATGGCACTGACAGATCAAGCTAATCAAATTATATTCTTTATCTTCCAATCTTCATCAAAAATCGAGTTCCATCTTAGCTGTAAAGCCAGTATAATTACGAAGCATTTATTTTAACATTATTATTCATTGAGTAAAAATATAACAGCTGATACCTCTAGAAGAATGTTAAAAGTGCTTATTTTTAAAGAATAGACCATTCAGCTGTGTCCACTTTTATTTGAGAAACATAACTGGTGAAAAAAATATTTGGTAATAGTACGTTCTCTGGTTTTATATAAAGATGATCTCAAATGAGTGTTTTTTTGTAGCACACGTATTAAACTCGTCATTTTAAAGCGATTAAAACGAGGCCCTTTATAAATTTGAGATTCTATCTATAACGTAACTCAATAACAGTCGAAATCTAGGTTAGCATTTATTTAATACACATGCTCGTGTCCTAGTGTGAATAATTTACATTTCGTGTTGCAAGAATGCTTCATCCGCAGGAATAAAGAGTCCGACTAAAAATCAATTTAATTTACGATACAAATATTAATCATTTCTCAATTATAAACCGATTTTCAAAGGTTTTACTTAAAACAAGAACAATATATATTTCAGTCAATTTAAATCAAGCAAATCAGAAATAAGAGTGATGTCGTAATTGCGTGACGTCATTATTCATCACGCGATTAGTCAAATGGCGTTTGAAGTTTTGAAAGACCGTTGGTCAGCGTTACAGTCGTTTCTAATTGTGTGTATTAGCTTTGGTGGATTGCAGCATTGTTTTGTTTCATTTAATAAATGTTCACATGGATATTACCTCCGTGAATTGGGCACCAATATGTTGGTTAAATCCACCAGAAAAGAGTGAATATTGATGTGGAATCAGTGACTGTGTGAGTTTGAGCATTGCTGGCGAAATGCATTTATCAAACAGTCTGCATGGAAACAGACGGGGTATTTTAACTGAATAAACGATGTTGGATTTTCCCTTGTGATGATTTGGATTCATTTGGCTGTGGTTGCTTATAAATGTAGTGTGCTTGTGACCCGATAAATGCGTCATCTGGTTCGCACGGGTTATTTTACAGCACGTGTGAATACGTTTCTTCTGTGACTCGGTAACTTAATTTCCATAGTTATAACACCAGTTGTATAGGAAAAATAGAGCATGGAGTTATATTACTTCATAGCCGTAAGTTGTGTTTTAAACACATATGAATGTAATGGAAAAACTTTCACAGACAGGACTCATCTTTTCTTCTTTAATTGAGAGTATATTGTGTTGCAACTGGTTGTTGAACGGAGTGAAATTTGCTCAAGATATTTATTCAACACCAAATTTCCTGATTTCACGGTAATTCCCTTTAACAAAATCGACAAGCCTGCTTTGACTTTCTATGAGGGGCCATAGAAGAGTTCAAAATGTTAATAAGCCTTTCAACCTTTATCAGTGGACACTAATGAATCAAGAAATGTACCTAGCGCACATGATCAGGTTCACTTTTAGTACGGTGATCTCATAAATATCCCATGAATATGTTATCGAGTGCTGCAGAGATTGAGTGACCAGGGGAAAATGACACCGGAGGGAAATTAACCAGAGGACACTATTTTCTTGGTGCTGCATAAAAATGAAGGATACCAAAATGAGAGTAGGAAAAGTACTCATTAATGTTCTTATCAAAAATTATATTGTCAAATAAGTAAATGTAATAATTATATTTTTGGGGAAATATTTTCCTATGATGATAATTTACAGAACCATTATCATTGATATATTATCCAGCAAATTTTCTCTGATCATAAAACTTTTGACCAACGCCCATAAACACTGTTCGTCCATTTAACGATTTGACAATTTATGGAACTAATAGGATCGGGTCGAAAGCCTTGAAAAGCCCAGGGTTATCACCAATGAGTTACCATTTATATTATCACAGAGAGTGCCAAGGAGTATTAATAGCCTATAAAAGTGTGTGAATAAGGCTAAATGCTGCCCAGTCCGTCATCTTCTTAAGACAAAACTGGACTAGCCTGGCTCAGATCAGGTCACATTTTAATCTTATTGAGAGTGCAAGCTAATATTAGCCCGCTCTCAATTCCAAATCAAAAGTCAGCGCGCACAGGTCTGGGACACGATTTCAACGATGTCAATTCCGAAATAACGATACGCTCGCATTCAATTTCGCACACTTTTCAGAAAAAACTACGATGAAATGTTCTTGTTTTAAATCATTTTTAATCATATTATAAAAATTAAAAAAAAACTAATGTTAAATATTGATAATAATTGAACTCATGGTTACGCCATTCGTGAACTAAATAGCTTCTGGTGCTGATTTGGTAAAATATATTAAGACCTTACACTGTTACAAATATTTATCCTCTATTTTGTTGAATGTATGGGAAAATCATGAACAATCATCTGTACATGATCTTCGTTTACAAAAAGGTTTGGGTTTTTTTTCATTTGTGATGATATTTATGCTTTGTTTTATTTATTCAAGAATGATGTAGAAATTCCATTTTACGTTGTTTTGTTTTGTAGTTTAACATGAAGTAGTTCAAAACTACATGCAGAGTTCAATTGAAAACATAATAAATGTTCGAGTTATTTAATTCATTATGTAATTGAGCTTTATGATCGTTACTTCGATGAATAATTAGTTGTATTTGAAGCCCTTATCTGTTTCAGTCGAGAGTTATGTATATTGAACTTAATTTTCAATTATTTCTTCATAAAATTTAGAGGACACTTTAAATGCTATTAATTATGTATGAGAGATGATCTTATTAAACAAAAATCTGCAGCCAATTTAGGGAGTATGAATTCCGATCAAATCAACTGTTTGCGTATGTTTTTTGCCGCTACCTATAAAATTGGACGGTAACTTAAACTATTTTCAAAACAATGAATTTAAATTCAAATCTAAATCACGTGCATTTAAATATAGACAGACATGATTTACACTATTTACAACGTTGTCAATGACATATTCAAAATATTGTTATACAAATTATCTGGAGCAGCGGTAAATAGATATTGAAATGCATGTCTTTTATGTTAAAAAACACATTTGTATTTTACTAGTGTTATACCGTTTCATTCAAACTTAACTTAATCAACCGACATTTTTTTTCTAGTTATAAATATTATGAAAGGCCAGGTTTAAAAACATGCCGCCAAGTCCTGGGGTTTGTTGATTATAAATTCGTCTTGTTATTAGTCGTCTTGCAATTTGATCATAATAAAAAAATCATACCTGTGGCGTTTATTCTTACCATCAATGTATAACAATAAAATACGTGAATTGTTCTACCGTTAAACAACATTCAAGATTTATCAATTTATTCCGTAAGCATTTCTGTGATAATAGATAAAAGACTAAATATGTAAAAAAAGAAAGAATCAAGACACAACAAATTATATTGAAAATGTTTGGAGAATCTGCAAACGCGCAAGTTGCAGTTTAACAACACATTTTAATGAGCGCGTATCACCTCAAACTTGGGAAACCAAAAATGATGTTTGTTTTTTCTATTCAGTCGCCAATAATGTTTATATTACCTAGGGATATCTAAACAAACAAATTCCAAGACCGCAAAGTTTTAACTGAAATTCATTTGAGGGTTTTATCATGTTTGTGGTGATTTTTCATGTTGTAAATAACTGCTCCCCTGGCCAGGACCTGTCAGTAAGGATTGGATGTAAACGGCCACTTATCTCTGGGTTTGACATAAACTTGGCACCTCAGTGTACTAAATCAATGTAACATTTTGACCTTCCTGGCAAGCTTTCTGTCATGTCATACCAGATCCACGTAAATAATTTTGGGATGTTTTTATAGAAAAATTTGCAATGCTATATGTTGTTGTATCTACATTCTGAAATGCATGCAAATGTGGCAGTAACACGATCATTCATAGAAAAGCATTAGAGCATAAGATATGAATAGTGAAATGTTCATTTTTTAAACATCCCATGACATGACACTAGTTTTGCTGTATCTTGAATCAGTGTCAAGGTTGAAATTCATATGAGTAGATAACTTTTGCACCGAAACGCTGTCAATGACAACAAAGCTCTCGTTATTGAAAGAAAAAAGTTGTGGTCCAAGCAATTCAATTGTATTTTTTCCATGATGTATTGCTTCTACTGTCTTCTTGACGTTCAATCTTTGATATTTGGAGAAAAAAATGAGCTTTTGCCCTAGACCTTTGTTGGAACTCTTGAAATGAATTCAATGCAGAAATATAAAATATGAATTTGCTATTCATGCCATAAAACAGCAGTCTGTCATGGTCATAAATGATTATTGGTATTACTTTAATCAGTTGTGCAAACATTGAGTGCACTAGACTGAAGCACCCTGAGCACTCTCGTCCAAGGCGAGTTACTGTCGGTCATGAGCATGTTTATATTATCTCAGTATATGTATTAGTATACCCTTGAAGCATTCTGTCACTGCATGCCTATGACAACGCCATAACAATGTTAATACCTTTGAGGCATTCTGTCACTGCGTGCCTATGACATCGCCATAACAATGTTCATACCTTTGAGAATATCTGCCACTGCGTGCTTATGACAACGCCATAACAATGTTAATACCTTTGAGGCATTCTGTCACTGCGTGCGTGCTTATGACAACGTCATAGCAATGATTATACTTTGAGACATTCTGATACTGCATGCTTATGACAACACCATAACAATGTGCATACCCTTGAGGCATAACTGTCACTGCATGCTTTGACAATACCATACCTATGACAATACCTTTGAATACCCATCAGTCCATATATGCCATGAAAAGGAACGAGTATAAAATACTTTTTAGGACTCAATTATCACCGAATGCCTATGACAACGCAATGGCTATGAAAATACGACTGGATACGTAAATGTCTCTGCATGTCCATGACAATACTTTTTGTTTTGCTTTTTGCCATTTCAGCATATTGAATTTCATTGCGGAATAGAATTACCAATTGTTATGTCATGTAGTAAATTGCATTCATTTTAAATTTCTCTGTATACACTTCGAGATACATATAATTCCCCTTATCTTATATCCGCTAAGTTAAGTTATTGTTTTAGTAATATTCAGAGCGTCTACAGGCCTGTAGCTACAACGAGACACAGTTGCAGATCATAGTTGCAGTAACCTGTCAGAAGGTTTATTATTGGTCCGCGCAGTAACATATTTAACAAAAAATAAGACTTTCAAAACCAGTTTTATTCTAAACAAAAGAAAACGATGAAACAACTGGATGCATTTGTAACCACCTGTTAAAACACCAAAACACGGGTTTTTCTATCTAAAACTAAATGTTTAACAAACAATATGGCCATATAGGAAAACATTAAAACAAAACAAATATTATTAATGCTACTTTGCTATCTATCTTCAAAATATGACAAGAATTGACTACATGTCTAGAACGACAATTTACTTAAACATTTACTTAAACATATATCCAATGCATCAGAGACAAATAAACAGTTTGAAATCGACTTTATAATACTTAAACATCTTTGCCAACTTGCTATGCTACTTAAAGTGTAAGAACACTTATCTGTCGTATTATTTGTCACTCATTTTTTTAGAGTTCACATTTTTCTTCCAGTTGCACTCATCTTTTTATACAAACCTGTTTCCCCGTGTATTTAGCCTCCATGCCCTTTTTCTACAACCAGAACAGAGAAGTGGGGCCTTGAAGTTGTTTGGGTACAGGTCCTTTATGTCCAAGAAGTCACCATCTGAGCCACAATCGCAGCAAACTGGTGTTGCGTTCCTAGTGTAGTAGGCAATATCAATGTTGTTAAGCGGCCGAATACCCGTTTATCTACACGCACAATGTCCATCTTCAATGGAATCCTCATACACGTGCCAGTGCAACTTGCAGATTCAGGGTTTTAAATAAACATCCAATCGATTAACTTAACTATTGCCCAAAAATCAGATGCGCGCGAACTATACATAAAAAAGCAAAGACATAATATTATATGGCAAACAATTACATTACATGAACAGCGCATTACAGTGTGAACACAAATATAAACAATCACTTGCAACTTCAATTGAATAACATAACGTTAATATTTCAATAAAGTAACAATGAAGTAACAAAAAATATAGTATGGATAATTAACATTTATGGTGGTGATAAATCATAAACTAATTGTCATCCATCTCAGAGGAAAAACAATTAATTTATGATGCATAGAAAACAATGGGAAAGGGTGGGAGGATAATTAAAACATATTGCAGAGCATCCAGTCTGATAAGCCCGCATGAAGCGAGGAAATGGTTCCAAGAAAACACACTGGGAGGTCACTGACCAGAAGATGTGAAAAGGAGGGGCCAGTAGTAGTTTGTCTTAATAATACAATTAAGAGTCTTAATTTTATAATTTACTTTCTCATCTCTTGCCATTACTTACGGTTGTTTTTTCCCTGAATGATCGGTTTAAAGGCAGAATTAAAGTACCTTTTTATCTAAATAAAACTCAGGAAAAATTATTTCATTAAACATGCAGTTTAATTTTTAAATAAAGGTCCATCATTGTTTTCCAGTATATGCAGTGCTTGTACTCTCAATTTGTATAATTTATGGCCTGGACAGACACAAAATGCTGAGTCAGCACGCCAGGCCAGGTTTAAAAAAATAAACATAAACCAGGAATTTTTATGATACAGCAGTAGAAAGGTCATGAAGGTCATAATATTTCAGTAACATTGATGCAGTACATTGAGGTGCAAAGTGTATGTCAATCATAGAGATAAGTGGCCGTTTTCACCCAATCCTTACTGACAGTTCCTGGCCAGGGGAACTGTAATTTATAACATGAATAATCACCACAAACATGGTCATAGTCGAAAATGTATTTCCGTTTGAAATATGTTGTTGTTAAATGAATTCTCAAAGGGTTAAAATCCCACAAAAAACAATTGCCTTAGCATAAAAGACAAAACATTCTTGATTATTTAGGTCAATAAAATGAGGCAACATTAATACCATTGGGAATTTCTCATCCTGGATGAAGATGAATCGTCAAAATTAAAATGGACTTTAAGAAACCCAAAATGTTGTCAGACAATATTAGTGAAAGTGAAGTACGCTGACACATTCTAAACCACAATGTTTTCACATAGCATCTGGATGCCTTCAGAAATATTAGAAGTTGTATTATTCCAAAAAATATAACAAGTTTTATTTTACACATGTCAGCGCTTATATTTGACAAAAGCCAAAAGTTCACTACGAAAATTGATGACGATTAATTATAGAGAAAATTCAAATTAAGAAATATCAAAACAAAATACTAAAGCATTTTGGCTGGTTTGAACATTAACCCAGTCAGTCAGTATGTTTAATGTAAGCTTGTCCTAACACAATGTTTAGTCTTCATTCAACTTAAGTAGGGCAAAATATTTCAATCCTCTGCTTTTGTAAATGATGTAGCAAACTTCATTCTGTGAATTCAAAACCTCATAAATTACTAATAAATGGATTCAGGCCACTTGAACAGATGTGTTAAATCCACTTTTGAAATCTGAGCCATCAATCAACAAAACAATTTGGAACTTTTTTACAGAAATATGTTTGTATCTTAACAAAACATCTTGTTCACTTTTCTCCCAAACCTATGGCTGGAACCCATATCAGATGATCGCTACAGTGTTATCAATGATTATTTTCAAAACAAGAGTTTCCATTGAGATTGACTCGGGAATGAAACCAATTAATGATGCATTCTTTCCAGTGGAAATTTATTTTAATCTTTCTTCTTAATCAAGCATTCATCTTGTCAGTTTACATCAAGTTTACATCACTTATGCCGTAATGGTATCTTTTTAACGATGATATGGTTCTTATCCAGTTTAAAATGCCATATAATGTTTAAACTAGCATCATTAGATTTTGAGATATTCAAATTCTCATGTCATCATCATTAACTTAATATTATTTTGATTGAAACAAAACCATTACCATTTTTTCATATTCAAAAAAAAGGAATTACAATGTTTGAAGATCTGAAAACCCCGCTTTTATTAAGTGATGAATCGTATAATGCCGCCTTTCATCTGGTAAGTATATGCAAAATGACTAAATATTCTAGTCGTGAAGTAATTGTAAGATCATAAACAGCAATGCCGCAAGTGGAGTAGAAAGCGACCTTTCCAGGTACTGAACTCCCTAATTGGTGTGCTGCATTTGTGAGCCTTCAAAGGAGTACTCGGGACTCACGAGGGAAGTACGTAGACACTGGTAGGCATTGTCGCAAATTTTATCATTTTTCGGTACGCAGACAGATTATGGGAAATATATTTTTGAAAAGTGAAAACATCAGTGTATATTAATTTTGTTGGTTAAAGCAGATTCGAATATTGCGGAATATTCGGTACGCAAGGTTCGAGTGCAATTACAAAACCTCTTTTTGTAAGAATCTGCTAATGAATATTTAAACTTTTTTAAATTCTCTCGATATGCTTTTCTTTACAAATAACGAAGCTGCAATGCCCTGAATACAGTCATCGCTTATTGGGAGTTAATTAACTAAGTTCAAGCATAGACACAAATTAATTGCATTGCCGATGCGTGTCCATTGGTAGTCAGTTGACTAAGGGCAGAACTTGAAACGTATTAAAGCAAGAGTGACGCGTCATAGCGACTGATACTGTGACATGAGTACGTTTAATTGTCAAAACTGATACTTAGGCATGACCAACAAAGTGTTTGCATGACGCTACCTACGTTGATGGTGCTGCTGTTACTAAGTCGATGACAGTTTATATGAAAAACTAACTAGCTTATAGTTATATTTCAATTCATTCAATGGAAAAAGGCGCCAGAAAGACTGCCATTATTTTAATCATTTCAATTGAAAAATGAGCGACGAACAAAATGTTTGGCTAAAAACGTGGGCCTTTCTTCCTATCAGAAGTTCTAGCATCTACCATATCTAGGCTGGTCATTAAGTTTATTTTCTTATCTTCCAGAGAATGTCTTCGAGCATTCCATTGATGAAAACTTGCCTGGAGATACTTAATCTTTTTTGTATCTAAATGACGATTACAAATCATTGGAAAATCAATGTAGGTTTTGTGTGTGTGTAAAATATAAAACATCATTCATAACATTTCTGGGAGACGATTCTTTGCATCATTGTTTGAAAGCTTAGAAATAAATTTCTAGTATGCTCTGAATGTATTTATTTAGGCAGGTTTATATACCAGTGATTTTCTGATATGACTGGTGGTCTTCCCTTTTTGGAGAAAGGAAAAATCCTACTCTTCTCCGAACAAAATCTGACCTCACCTTTTTGCATAGGGGTTTTGTCGTACAATCTTGCATATCTTTCTGGACTTTTTGTTGTTTCACTGTAAGCTTACCCATTAGCTTATTTCCTGGACATTCTTGGAATAAGAAGCAAACAATTCAGTCAACCAACTGGAAGTATGGTTTAGCCTTTATCTTAGCAGAAGCCTAACACTATTTTACTTGGAAGGAGAAGCCAGCTTTTGAAACATGAGTCAAATATGACAAGACAAATGAAAACTATGGAAAAGCCTTGATCTTATTATAAGTCTAACACATTTTAAGGTGTTTCTTAGAATGGTCATGCCAAGATCCAGCATCACAGATACTTAACAATGTCCAAGACCAGGGGACCTTTCCATTAACCAATTCAATTCAAATTAATGTTATGATTAGAATCCAAGTGATTTGAATGGAGTGTAAAATAACTTGCCAATGGATTAATTGGAATCACTAATTTTAAGGATAAGTATAAGAACTATATAAGTTAATTTTTCCTCATTATATTCTTCGTTATTGTTGTATTTACTTGTGTGAATTGAATATGAGCCATTACTGTAAATAAAAACATCAGCGTGTTGCCCCCTATAACGTTATATTACAGATTTGATATTTGTCAAGCTACAGCTAAGATCCTTTAATGAAACAGGCTAATTTCAATCAGTACCTCAGATGTAGCTGGCGAAATGAATATTGGTGATCTTGCTATTTATTATTTAGCATTGCATTAAAAGATATTGCCTTCCTACACATAACAAATTTGAAATTTCAACTAAAATACTATATAATTAAACAAGGTTCCTTCCATCAACCCACCCCACCAGGTGTTCACGGCTTTAAGTTTGTTGGTCAGAAAATGTAAAAATAGACAAGATATATATCCTATTTTTCTTATTTTATATATCCGAGCGTTTTTCAATGGCATATTCTGCATTAAGGGGACAAGATCAAACTAATCAATTGCCATACATGTACGTATTCTCTATCATGAATGGTCTTTTTCCAGCTTCAGATTTGTTCGTTCACAAACACCAAGGGTAATACTAATATCAATTATGCACTTTCTGTTTGATGTTGCTGTTTTTGCTCCCTTTACAACATGAATTTTTCGCCTATTACAAAGCACATTTTCTTTTTCCCAAGAGAGAAATAATCTCCAAAATTTCCCAAAACAGTTCAATTTTCTCTCTGACTGATATACGAGTATTTGTCTCTTATCTAGCAGCTTAGAAAATTAAAGCACTTTTCAAGGTCAATATTTCAGACTCAAATTCTTCCAGAATGTGTTACTGAAATTGCCAATTAACTTGATAATCTATGGAAACAATGGCTGTTCATTTCCTAGCTGTTTATTGGAAAGGAAATTAATCCCACTAATGACAAACATTAACTGGAAATGGTACTATCTTCTTGAAAGCACTGATTGCTTATCTTGACAGCATATTTATTCTGGTAATGTTTGTTCAGTTTCCGTTAAAGTCTTAATTAAATAATGTACCCTGCCAAGAACATATTTGGCTTTTCGATGGAGGCCATACATTTTTTGTCAATAAACTTTTGTGCATTGGGATGTGTGCCATTGTATGCACGCACTACAGAGTATTGTTGTATGCATAGCATGTGTAGCATGGGACAATGCAACATTTTAAGATTTAAAAGCTCATATTTGCATTTTATAATCACTCACTAACAGCATCCCTTAAACGTTCTTTTAGTATATCGTCCTTTTAAAAAGAAATGGTGCACATTCTCTTTTGACATCGACATTAAGCAAATAATGAGAAAACTCCCAATAAGATCAATCTTCAATGTATTAGCTTAGCCCTATATTTATTGGGCCAACATTATTCAACGTTACCTCATGTCTGTGATTTAGAACATTGCAAGCTTTTTGTGCTTTACTGAATGTTTTATGTCCTGCTTTGTCTTATTTTTTTACAGTCACAATTTCCCAAGAAAGGGAAAGTAGTTTTAAGATAGATTAATATGCTTAGACTCTTGACATTTTTTACAATAATGTGTTTGCTTCATTTCAGTTCCATTCATTCCGCTGAAGTTTAGCCCCCCCATTTCTCTGATTGAATAGTTTTTATTGTTATGACCTTGAAACAAAACCATAAACATTGAAATGGATCCAACCCTTTTAGATGAACATGTGGCATCATATTGCATTTTGATGTAAATGATAAAGTTATGATAAAAAACATGTAAAGGATATTCTTGTTTACAGAGGAGATGCTAATTCACTAAGTAGGAACATAATTGTGTTTGATTTTTCAGTGCTGATATTTATTTACATAAAAAGGATTCTTATTCATCTAATTGAGTCTGTATTTTCGTTCCATTGAATATAAATTTCTTTAAAACACTTAATATAGACCCTAGCAAGATTGCTTTGTATCTTAAAAGCTTTGTCTATCATTAAAATTTGAGAATAAGACAATATTGCAAAATAGTATACATACAGTACATGTGAACCATTTCAAACGAAAGTTAGTCAAACGTGATGGTAAAATTGAGGGGTACGTAGTTGGTAGTTGGGGATATCAATATCCAACTTACCTACGTGTTGATAGTTGTTCATTACAATATTCAACTACCCGCTAGTTGCCAGTTAGGTTCGAATGATCAACTACATAATATTATAGTAGTTAGATGATGATGGTTGATATTAAACTACACAAGTATTTTCAATTGGTTATTTGCAAATATCAAACTAATAACCAGGGTATTCAAATTTTGTCTAGTGTTTTGATTGGAAGGTACATATGTGAAGACATCACTTTATTTTTAGTTTAATGTATAGTTATATTTTTTTTTTTCTTTCGTAATATTACATAAAACATCATTTTCTAAAATTTTACCCCGCCAAACATAACCACTACATTACCTTCCATTACTTACCCCGCCTTTCATTAGTTTACTACATAACATTGTCTTCCATCACTTTACCCCGCCTTAAATTTCAATCTACATAACATTGCCTTCCATAACATTAAGCTGCCTTTAATTTCAATATTACACAGCATTGCCCTACATTACTTTACCCAGCCTTGTCTTATATTAATTTATATAATTGTGGCAAGCATACAGTTTTCTACTTTCATTTTGATACATCTTGCAGTTAATTTCATAATGTTGCTAAATTACACTACCCTGCATTTCATTTCATTACGCTGCCATTCTTTCATTACATTCTTTACTTTCCATTAAACTTCTTCACTTAATGTACATGAACCTACACCTGCATTTTATTTTAATAGTTAGAAAAACATAGCTATTTTCTCTTATCAATGCTATACACCATTTAGGCATCTTTATATTAAATATTGGTGTATTACAACTCTTTTTTAATTAATGTTTAAAGAAATTCAAGTGGGATATAACGTAAGACCATACTACCAAAGAAGAAAATACTGCAAGTTTTCGAATTACGCTCACAGCACAGTGTTCACGTTTATATTCATTGTACAGTCTTGGATTACAGTATACAATCTATGCTTGCGAAGTTCATCTTTCAAACGTCCACGGTGTTAGCACAAAAATCATGTCTTCCTTAAGTACAAAATTCTGCCTATTATTGTTTATCTGTATCGTACCTATGGGATCAAGGATACAGGAAAAAAACAAGAAACCATAAACTAATGGAAAAACAACAACAATGATGTCTTTCCTAATGCAACACTGAATAGCAACTGACATGGAAGCATTAGATTTATCTGGTGAATAAGCCATTATCAGTGTTCATGGCGTCTTTGAAAAATTAGCTTTCTACCATTTATTAATGGCCACTCCTTTATTATCCCTTTACAGATAACCTTGTGGCTGTTTGGACAGAAATGGAAATACAGCTAATCTGATTGTGCTATCTTCGACTTCAGAAGAATTCGGATAATCGGAACGAGAGGACCCTCTGAAATTCATGAGCAGAATCTGTCAATGTATCTCGGTCTCCAGACCAGAACAATGGTGTTTGATTTAGTAAATAAATGATGGTGTAATCTTGCAGCCATTGTTCCCGTGTTGTTAAGCAAACAATATTCATTTTTTATTCTTATTGATAGATCATAAAGGTCATGCGGATTGTTGGTTGGGAGCCACACATGTTTCTTTTTAGTCTGCTCGGGAACTATTCACTGATGACCTGATTTCTCCTCTTCATGTGGATATGGCATGAATAAAATGTCCCTGATATTTCTACTGGAGGGTACGTATTTTAAAGCTGGCAATGGTCAACCACAATCACTGAGAAAATTAAGGACGACTGTTTCAGTTATGTATTGCCACATTCACTGATAATCATTTACTGAGAATGTCATTACTTCAAAGGAATTTTCTGAAAGTCTCTTGAGGCCAGGTTTAATATGTAATTTTGTCAACAGACATAAATGGACACTTGACCATTACCATGTTACCGCCCACAAGCACCATAAAATTGTTGTCACGCTAGAGAAGAAACATTTTTCCTGGCATTACTTCATTGCTTAGGGTTAGAACTACAGTAAAGAATATTCCTTTTACAGGAAAAAACCTTAAGCTCGTTCATATCAACCACGTATTCATATATGTCAGACATGTATTCACTCTCTAAAAAAACTACTTGTCAATTACTGTCAAGTCTAGCAAAGGCTATCAATCTGCATGGGACCCAGCACGTTTTCCCCATTTCCTTGTATTCGACCAGGCCGGTCACAAATAAAAGTCTATTTTGTAAAGGCAGCATTGGAGCAGCAACAAAATAAAGATCTTATTTACATTTCTCATCTAGCAAATGGCACCATGGAATGGATGCGAGTGTTTTTCAATTCAGAAACTGAAACCCATTTCATTTCATTAGAGTCAATTTCTATGAGCATCTGACGTTCCAGTTACTTGGTTAATGACAATATTATTCATAAAATGATAGAAAAACAAACCGGCCAATGCTTTAGAGAAAAAATAACAATATTTATTGGAAGATATACATCAGCAATTACCTGGGTAGAATAAAGCAGTTCTGGGTTTTATGGAAAATGAAAATGAATCAGAAAGAATTATGACAGTTTTATTAAAAATAATAAAGACTAAAATCAAACAAAGGCCAAATTTCTATTTGATGTTTTGTTTTAACTACCAAAGAAAGACTAGACTGTCTAAGAAGTGTCACTGTACAGAATAGGAGAGTTTTCATTGTAAAAGTGTATATATAAATGCATTTCGCCAGCAATGCTCAAACTCACACAGGCACTGATTCCACATCAATTCTCACTCTTTTCTGGTGGATTTAACCAACATATTGGTGCTCCAATTCACGGAGGTAATATCCATGTGAACATTTATTAAAGGAAACAAAACAATGCTGTAATCCACCAAAGCTAATACACACAATTAGAAACGACTGTAACGCTGACCAACGGTCTTTCAAAACTTCAAACGTGAAGTAAATACAAAAGGCTGATTAATCTGATTTTTTTAACCCCCCCCCCCCCTAAAAAAACAATAAAAAACAACAACAAAAAAACCTAAACTCCAAATTGAATAACAACCATTCCCCGGAACGATTCATCAAATGCCCTTTATTTTGTCATCTGTCGGAAATTTAAAACCATATTAAAATTCAACTCTAAATCAGAAAGGAAAACTAATAAGGCCAACACATCAGTGCTTTTCCGATTATTTCTTTCTCGAATTTCTGTAAAATTCATTAAGCATGGAGACAACAACATAAAACATTCATGGTACTGTATCTGCCTCTGTTATGGTACAAATTATAACAAACCCTCCAAAGGAGAATCTGGCTTTCTTTTACGACTTTGTTTGATAAATTGACAACACTCAACCAAATGACATATTTTCTATTTTATTCCACATGCGCGGAGGAATTTTCCCTATAAATATTTTTTTCCATATCCACTCTCACAATGTTTTGTTTTCCTAAATTCAATCAAAACCTTGTTATTCTAACTGGAGCAAGAGAGAAGGAGTGAAATTGTATTAGAGAAAACCTGCTCAGCCATTTGTATATTTGTCTTCCTACCTAAATAAATTGCCTCCACTAGGCAAAACTATTCAATTATCTTACTAGTAAAGCATGTTTCTGCATGGGCATATATATTATATTTCTTGCACATCTTACCAAACCATGGTATGCATAAAAATCAGTGAAGACATGCATGCTTTGAACAGGTTGAAGGAACTGTTGCCAATATAGAAAGTAATCTTATCAATTTGTTATGACAACTGTCTCCAGTTCAATTACGTTTTTCATACCTTTCCTTAGCAGCCCATTAAAGTGACTCGCTCATGGTTTTTGAGTACAGTCAGCTACGCGCCTGGATTTGATTTTTTCAGAGTGATTCCCGTCAATTCCCGATGGTTTTGGTCAATCACATTTATACCGGAGAAAATATGTACTCGACCTTACACCTCGACAGCTTATTCTGTCATTTGCCCATCTACTGATCAATAGGAACCTTAAGCACAATTGGTGAGTGACTTTTCCTATATACAAAGGCAGTTCAATTCGTAGAACCAAATCAACCTGGCACGCTAACATCAAACACGTCTTAATTCAAGAAAGTTCACATTTCCGAAAATAAGTCTTCGCAGCATGCAATGAATCAATAAATTGTTTAATACATATTAATATATACAGTATGGGTTTTTGGTCTGTCAATTGCTAAGTTCATAATGTTTATTATGTTCATGGAGACCACACAATCAGTGATGCTCATAGTTTTGTTTGGTTACGTATCCAAAGTAGTGCAGCGAAAATAGCCGTGGTCTGAATACTTAGTGAAGCACTTTAAGATTCAAAATGCAATATTTCGAACGTTAAATTTAAATAATAATTAATTTGCTCGTGTGCAAAATTGTATGCCATTGTTTACATTCGCCGTAACATTAAGTGACGTTTACATTTCCCAGGACTCATATTACTTTAACTTGTCCTACCGCCATGGAAACATCAAACATTTGAATCGGCAGTATCATAAATATGCGTGCATTTATAAAGGCCACCGGTGAACGCATTTATATAATCCGTGAGCAAAACTGCTTATCTCCTATTAAATCTGGTAAGTCTTAGTGTATATGAACATCAGGCACAGAAGTATAAACAAATTCTACGATTTACTGAGACAGCACTGTATATCGATCAAATTATTTCATTCATCCAACAACAAAATCAAGTTAAAATACCTTTTCTTCTGCAGTGTTCTTAACACACTACCAATATGAAATTTGGCATAGTTATTAAAGCATGGAATGTCATTCATATGGACAATCACAAACAGTATATTTATGTTGTAAGTTCATGGACAACTTGAAGAATAAACAAGTTTAAAAAAGAGTTACTTTACATCTATCAATACACAAAACTTCCAACCCTGCCCAAAGTGTCAAGACAGCGCTCAGTAAAACCCGCTAACAGACTCACAAATTAATCATGATTCAATTCATTTCCATTCTGTCAGCAATTAATTTCACCCTCTGATTACAAGAAACCCGACCCCTGACCAAGATCTGAAGCCCCAGTCCCTAGGGGGTTAAACTGCCTCAAATGAGAGAGACAATGGCACTGACAGATCAAGCTAATCAAACTATATTCTTTAGCTTCCAATCTTCATCAAAAATCGAGTTCCATCTTTTGCTGTAAAGCCAGTATAATTACGAAGCATTTATTTTAACATTATTATTCATTGAGTAAAAATATAACAGCTGTTACCTCTAGAAGAATGTTACAAGTGCTTATTTTTAAAGAATAGACCATGTGTCTACTTTTTGAGGATCTCAAATGAGTGTTTTTTGTAGCAAACGTATTAAACTCAGCATTTTAAAGCGATTAAAACGAGGCCCTTTATAAATTTGAGATTCTATCTATAACATAACTCAATAACAGTCGAAATGTAGGTTAACATTTCTTCAATACACATGCTCGTGTCCTAGTGTGAATAATTTACATTTCGTGTTATAAGAATGATTCATCCGCAGGAATAAAAAGAGTCCGACTAAGAATCAATTTAATTTACGATACAAATATTAATCATTTCTCAATTATAAACCGATTTTCAAAGGTTTTACTTAAAACAAGAACAATGTATATTTCAATCCATTTAAATCAAGCAAATCAGAAATAAGAGTGATGTCGTAATTGCGTAACGCCATTAGTCATCACGCGATTAGTCAAATGGCGATGAAGTTTTGAAAGACCGTTGGTCAGCGTTACAGTCGTTTCTAATTGTGTGTATTAGCTTTGGTTGATTACAGCATTTGTTTTGTTTCCTTTAATAAATGTTCACATGGATACTACCTCCGTGAATTGGAGCACCAATATGTTGGTTAATTCACCAGAAAAGAGTGAGAATTGATGTGGAATCAGTGACTGTTTGAGTTTGAGCATTGCTGGCGAAATGCATTTATCAAACAGTCTGCATGGAAACAGACGGGGTATTTTAACTGAATAAACGATGTTTGATTTTCCCTTGTGATGATTTGGATTCATTTGGCTATGGTTGCTTATAGATGTAGTGTTCTTGTGACCCGATATATGCGTCACCTGGTTCGCAATTTGTTGTTGTCATTCAATTTATGTACGAGGTATTTTTCTGCCGCTGTAATCATGGAGTCGTTTGTTTGGAGTAAGCCCAGCCTTCTTCAAAAATCGTTTTATCGTGAAGCTGAGTTTGTTGACACCGCAAATATTTATTAGGTTTTTTAACGGGTTTTTTTTACAGCACGTATGAATACATTTTTTCTGTGACTCGGTAACTTACTTTCTATAGTTATAACACCAGTTGTATATGAAAAATAGAGCATGGAGTTATATCACTTCTTAGCCGTAAGTTGTGTTTTAAACACATCTGAATGTAAGAAATATTTTCACGGACTAGACTCATCTTGTTCTTTTCTTCTTTAATTGAGAGTATTTTGTGTTGCAACTGGTTGTTGAACGGAGTGAAATTTGCTCAAGAAATTTATTTAACACCAAATTTCCTGATTTCATAGTAATTCCCATTAACAAAATCGACAAGCCTGCTTTGACTTTCAATGGGGGGGATAGAAGATTTCAAAATGTTAATTAGCCTTTCAACCTTTATCAGTGGACACTAATGAATCAAGAAATGGGCATGTTCTAAAACCTGGCCGGGCTTTTTTAAACATTTAGGACGTCCTACTTTTGTGCCTGCACATCAAATTGTCTCTAGCTACGCCATTGATAACAATAAATATCGCCTTCAAAAATATGTTAATGATGTGGGGTTTTCTATTCAGTCGCAAAAATGTTTTTATTACCTAGGGATATCTGTAACAACAAATTCCAAGACCGCAAAGTTTTAACTGAAATTCATTTGAGGGTTTTATCATGTTTGTGGTGATTTTTCATATTGTAAACTGCTCCCCTGGCCAGGACCTGTCAGTAAGGATTGGATGTAAACGGGCACTTATCTCTGGGTTTGACATAAACTTGGCACCTCAATGTACTTAATCAATGTAACATTTTGACCTTCCTGGCAAGCTTTCTGCCATGTCATACCAGATCCACGTAAATAATTTTGGGATGTTTTTATAGAAAAAAATGGGCATGATATATGTTGGTGTATCTACATTCTGAAATGCATGCAAATGTGGCAGTAACACGATCATTCATAGAAAAGCATTAGAGCATAAGATATGAATAGTGAAATGTTCATTTTTTAAACATCCCATGACATGACACTAGTTTTGCTGCATCTTGAATCAGTGTCAAGGTTGAAATCCATATGAGTAGATAACTTTTGCACCGAAACGCTGTCATTGACAAATCTCGTTATTGAAAGAAAAAAGTTGTGGTACAAGCAATTCAATTATATTTTTTCCATGATGTACTGCTTCTACTGTCTTCTTGACGTTCAATCCTATGATATTTGGAGAAAAAAATGAGCTTTTGCCCTAGACCTTTGTTGGAACTCTTGAAATGAATTCAATGCAGAAATATAAAATATGAATTTGCTATTCATGCCATAAAACAGCAGTCTGTCATGGTCATAAATGATTATTGGTATTACTTTAATCAGTTGTGCAAACATTGAGTGCACTAGACTGAAGCACCCTGAGCACTCTCGTCCAAGGCGAGTTACTGTCGGTCATGAGCATGTTTATATTATCTCAGTATATGTATTAGACCACGTATATTGCATAAAATGAAAACAAATTGTCCATTCCTTTTCATTCAATTAAAATAGCATTTTAAATATTATATGTAAGTATCTTACAAGTTCATATCTGCAGAATACTACTGTCTAAACATTCCAAAAGGTGGGGCATTAGCAAAACGTAGATGTAGATTTGTAAAAGCACAGTCATCGCTTTGAATGGTCTTGCATTAAACAAACCAATTGAATGATTTAAGGGGTTAAACTTCCGAAGATGTAAAAACATATAAATCAGAGCCGTATTTCCTGGTGACTTTATTTATCTTTTAGCATGTAAGTAAACATTACTCAAGTAATCATGAACACTCTAAATGGGAATCATCCAAATATAAAAACGCTTGCTAAATTTACATTAAATTTATTTTCCAGTTATGTATCAGATACCGAATACGACAGGAACTTGTTAATGTTTTGTTATAGTCATTTATAAAAAGGTTAACATTTTAAAATCTGAAAAAAAGTCCGTTGCGTGGTCTAAACAATGCTTATTTTGATTGACTCGTGTGATGATTTCTAAAACTTTTAAGCCGAAGTAACACGACTTGCAACAATGTTTTTTTTTTTTTTAATGACAATTTAATTAACAATTTGAGACAATGTGAAACAATGACTTATCGACCCGAATTTCACTCCCCGGATGCCCAAGATAACGTCATTGCAATGACAATACTATTTCAGACTCAACTGTCACCGCATGATTCTGAAAACGCCATAGTTTTGAAAATAACATTTATGACCAAACTGTCGCTACATGGCTATGACAACGGCATTGCTATGGCATTACCTTTCAGACCCAAATGTTACTAAATGCCCACGACAACGCAATTAATAGGACAATATCATCAAAAACCGCACTATCACTGTATGCCTCTTACAATGAAATTGCTAAATCAATGCTTTTCGAGACCTACCTGAAACTGCATGCCTACGACAACGCCATAACAATGTAAATACCTTTGAGACAGTATGTCAGTGTATGACTATGACAACGAAATAACAATAAAAATACCCGTGATACATATCTGTTATCGCATGCCTATGACAACGCCATAACAACGTCCAAACCTTTCAGACATTCTGGCAATGCATGCTTATAACAACGCCATAACAATGATAATACCTTTGAGGCATTCTGTCACTGCGTGCTAATGCCAACTCCATAACAATGATAATACCTTTTAGGCATTCTGTCATTGCGAGCTAATGACAACGCCATAACAATGATAATACCTTTTAGGCATTCTGATACTGCATGCTTATGACAACGCCATAACAATGTTCATACCCTTGAGGCATTCTGTCACTGCATGCCTATGACAACGCCATAACAATGATAATACCTTTGAGAATATCTGCCACTGCGTGCTTATGACAACGCCATAACAATGTTAATACCTTTGAGGCATTCTGTCACTGCGTGCCTATGACAAAGCCATTACAATGTTAATACCTTTAAGAATATCTGCCACTGCGTGCTTATGACAACGCCATAACAATGTTAATACCCCTGAGGCATTCTGTCACTGCGTGCCTATGACAAAGCCATAACAATGTTAATACCTTTGAGAATATCTGTCACTGCGTGCTTATGACAACGCCATAACAATGTTAATACCTTTGAGGCATTCTGTCACTGCGTGCCTATGACAAAGCCATAACAATGTTAATACCTTTGAGAATATCTGCCACTGCGTGCTTATGACAACGCCATAACAATGTTAATACCTTTGAGGCATTCTGTCACTGCGTGCCTATGACAAAGCCATAACAATGTTAATACCTTTGAGAATATCTGCCACTGCGTGCTTATGACAACGCCATAACAATGTTAATACCTTTGAGGCATTCTGTCACTGCGTGCCTATGACAAAGCCATAACAATGTTAATACCTTTGAGAATATCTGCCACTGCGTGCTTATGACAACGCCATAACAATGTTAATACCTTTGAGGCATTCTGCCACTGCGTGCTTATGACAACGCCATAACAATGTTAATACCTTTGAGACGTTCTGTCACTGTGTGCCAATGACAACGCCATAACAATGATAATACCTTTTAGGCATTCTGATACTGCATGCTTATGACAACACCATAACAATGTGCATACCCTTGAGGCATAACTGTCACTGCGTGCTTATGACAACACCATACCTATGACAATACCTTTTTTCTACAACCAGAACAGAGAGGTTGGGCCTTGAAGTTGTTTGGGTACAGGTCCTTTATGTCCAAGAAGTCACCATCTGAGCCACAATCGCAGCAAACTGGTGTTGCGTTCCTAGTGTAGTAGGCAATATCAATGTTTGTTAAGCGGCCGAATACCCGTTTATCTACACGCACGATGTCCATCTTCAATGGAATCCTCATACACGTGCCAGTGCAACTTGCAGATTCAGGTTTTAAATAAACATCCAATCGATTAACTTAACTATTGCCCAAAAATCAGATGCGCGCGAGCTATACATAAAAAAGCAAAGACATCATATTATATGGCAAACAATTACATTATATGAACAGCGCATTACAGTGTGAACACAAATATAAACAATCACTTGCAACTTCAATTGAATAACATAACGTTAATATTTCAATAAAGTAACAATGAAGTAACAAAAAAGATAGTATGCATAATTAACATTTATGGTGGTGATAAATCATAAACTAATTGTCATCCATCTCAGAGGAAAAACAATTAATTTATGATGCATAGAAAACAATGGGAAAGGGTGGGAGGATAATTAAAACATATTGCAGAGCTTCCAGTCTGATAAGCCAGCATGAAGCGAGGAAATGGTTCCAAGAAAACACACTGGGAGGTCACATGACCAGAAGATGTGAAAAAGGAGGGGCCAGTAGTAGTTTGTCTTAATACAATTAAGAGTCTTAATTTTATAATTTACTTTCTCATCTCTTGCCATTACTTACGGTTGTTTTTTCCCTGAATGATCGGTTTAAAGGCAGAATTAAAGTACCTTTTTATCTAAATAAAACTCAGGAAAAATTATTACATTAAACATGCAGTTTAATTTTTAAATAAAGGTCCATCATTGTTTTCCAGTATATGCAGTGCTTGTACTCTCAATTTGTATAATTTATGGCCTGGACAGACACAAAATGCTGAGTCAGCACGCCAGGCCAGGTTTAAAAAAATAAACATAAACCAGGATTTTTTATGATACAGCAGTAGAAAGGTCATGAAGGTCATAATATTTCAGTAACATTGATGTAGCACATTGAGGTGCAAAGTGTATGTCAATCATAGAGATAAGTGGCCGTTTTCACCCAATCCTTACTGACAGTTCCTGGCCAGGGGAACTGTAATTTATAACATGAATAATCACCACAAACATGGTCAAAGTCGAAAATGTATTTCCGTTTGAAATATGTTGTTGTTAAATGAATTCTCAAAGGGTTAAAATCCAACAGAAAACAATTGCCTTAGCATAAAAGACAAAACATTCTTGATTATTTAGGTCAATAAAATGAGGCAACATTAATACCATTGGGAATTTCTCATCCTGGATGAAGATGAATCGTCAAAATTTAAAGTGACTTTAAGAAACCCAAAATGTTGTCAGACAATATTAGTGAAAGTGAAGTACGCTGACACATTCTAAACCATAATGTTTTCACATAGCATCTGGATGCCTTCATAAATATTAGAAGTTGTATTATTCCAAAAAATATAACAAGTTTTATTTTACACATGTCAGCGCTTATATTTGACAAAAGCCAAAAGTTCACTACGAAAATTGATGACGATTAATTATAGAGAAAATTTATATTAATAAATATAAAAACAAAATACTAAAGCATTTTGGCAGGTTTGAACATTAACCCAGTCAGTCAGTATGTTTAATGTAAGCTTGTCCTAACACAATGTTTAGTCTTCATTCAACTTAAGTAGGGGAAAAATATTTCAATCCTCTGCTTTTGTAAATGATGTAGCAAGCTTCATTCTGTGAATTCAAAACCTCATAAATTACTAATAAATGGATTCAGGCCACTTGAACAGATGTGTTAAATCCACTTTGAAATCTGAGCCATCAATCAACAAAACAGTTTGGAACTTTTTTACAGAAATATGTTTGTATCTTAACAAAACATCTTGTTCACTTTTCTCCCAAACCAAATGGCTTGAACACATATCAGATGATCGCTACAGTGTTATCAATGATTATTTTCAAAACAAAAGTTTCCGTTGAGATTGACTCGGGAATGAAACCAATTAATAATGCATTCTTTCCAGTGGAAATTTATTTTTAATCTTCCTTCTAAATCAAGCATTCATCTTGTCAGTTTACATCAAGTTTACATCACTTATGCCGTAATGGTATCTTTTTAACGATGATATGGTTCCTATCCAGTTTAAAATGCCATATAATGTTTAAACTGGCATCATTAGATTTTGAGATATTCAAATTCTCATGTCATCATCATTTACTTAATATTATTTTGATTGAAACAAAACCATTACCATTTTTTCATATTCATAAAAAAGGAATTATAATGTTTGAAGATCTGAAAACTCTTATCTTATAATGCCGCCTTTCATCTGGTAGGTATATGCAAAATGACTAAATATTCTAGTCGTGAAATCTCCAAGTATTGTAAGATCATAAACAGCAATGCCGCAAGTGGAGTAGAAAGCGACCTCTCCAGGTACTGAACTCCCTAATTTGGTGTGCTGCATTTGTGAGCCTTCAAAGGAGTACTCGGGACTCACAATGGAAGTACGTGGACACTGGTAGGCATTTTTGCAAATTTTATCATTTTTCGGTACGCAGACAGATTATGGGAAATATATTTTTGAAAAGTGAAAACATCAGTGTATATTTATTTTGTTGGTTAAAGCAGATTCGAATATTGCGGAATATTCGGTACGCAAGGTTCGAGTGCAATTACAAAACCTCTTTTTGTAAGAATCTGCTAACAAATATTTATTTTTTTTAAAATTCACTCAATATGCTTTTCTTTACAAATAATGAAGCTGCAATGCCCTGAATACAGTCATCGCTTATTGGGAGTTAATTAACTAAGTTCAAGCAAAGACACAAATTAATTGCATTGCCGATGCGTGTCCATTGGTAGTCAGTTGACTAAGGGCAGAACTTGAAACGTATTAAAGCAAGAGTGACGCGTCATAGCGACTGATACTGTGAACATGAGTACGTTTAATTGTCAAAACTGATACTTAGGCATGACCAACAAAGTGTTTGCATGACGCTACCTACGTTGATGGTGCTGCTGTTACTAAGTCGATGACAGTTTATATGAAAAACCAACTAGCTTATAGTTATATTTCAATTCATTCAATGGAAAAAGGCGCCAGAAAGACTGCCATTATTTTAATCATTTCAATTGAAAAATGAGCGACGAACAAAATATTTGACTAAAAACGTGGGCCTTTCTTCCTATCAGAAGTTCTAGTATCTTCCATATCTAGGCTGGTCATTAAGTTTATTTTCTTATCTTTCAGAGAATGTCTTCGAGCATTCCATTGATGAAAACTTGCCTGGAGATACTTAATCTTTTTTTGTATCTAAATGTCGATTACAAATCATTGGAAAATCAATGTAGGTTTTGTGTGTGTGTAAAATATGAAACATCATTCATAACATTTCTTTGCATCATTGTTTGAAAGTTTAGAAATAAATTTCTAGTATGCTCTGAATGTATTTATTTAGTCAGGTTTATATACCAGTGATTTTCTGATATGACTGGTGGTCTTCCTTTTTTGAAGAAAGGAAAAATCCTACCCTTCTCCGAACAAAATCTGACCTCACCTTTTTGCATAGGGGTTTTGTCGTACAATCTTGCATATCTTTCTGGACTTTTTGTTTGTTTCACTGTAAGCTTACCCATTAGCTTATTTCCTGGACATTCTTGGAATAAGAAGCAAACAATTCAGTCAACCAATTGGAAGTATGGTTTATCCTTTATCTTAGCAGAAGCCTAACACTATTTTACTTGGAATGAGAAGCCAGCTTTTGAAACATGAGTCAAATATGACAAGACAAATGAAAACTATGGAAAAGCCTTGATCTTATTATAAGTCTAACACATTTTAAGCAAAGATCCTTTAATGAAACAGGCTAATTTCAATCAGTACCTCAGATGTAGCTGGCGAAATGAATATTGGTGATCTTGCTATTTATTATTTAGCATTGAATTAAAAGATATTGCCTTCCTACACATAACAAATTTGAAATTTCAACTAAAATACTATATAATTAAACAAGGTTCCTTCCATCAACCCACCCCACCAGGTGTTCACGGCTTTAAGTTTGTTGGTCAGAAAATGTGAAAATAGACAAGATATATATCCTATTTTTCTTATATATATATCCGAGCTTTTTTGAATGGCATATTCTGCATTAAGGGGACAAGATCAAATTAACCAATTGCCATACATGTACGTATTCTCTATGATGAATGATCTTTTCCAGCTTCAGTTTTGTTCATTCACAAACACCAAGGGTAATACTAATATCAATTATGCACTTTCTGTTTGATGTTGCTGTTTTTGCTCCCTTTACAACATGAATTTTTCGCCTATTACAAAGCACATTTTCTTTTTCCCAAGAGAGAAATAATCTCCAAAATTTCCCAAAACAGTTCAATTTTCTCTCTGACTGATATACGAGTATTTGTCTCTTATCTAGCAGCTTAGAAAATTAAAGCACTTTTCAAGGTCCATATTTCAGACTCAAATTCTTCCAGAATGTGTTATTGAAATTGCCAATTAACTTGATAATCTATGGAAACAATGGCTGTTCATTTCCTAGCTGTTTATTGGAAAGGAAATTAATCCCACTAATGACAAACATTAACTGGAAATGGTACTATCTTCTTGAAAGGTAATGTTTGTTCAGTTTCCGTTAAAGTCTTAATTAAATAATGTACCCTGCCAAGAACATATTTGGCTTTTCGATGGAGGCCATACATTTTTTGTCAATAAACTTTTGTGCATTGGGATGTGTGCCATTGTATGCACGCACTACAGAGTATTGTTGTATGCATAGCATGTATAGCATGGGACAATGGAACATTTTAAGATTTAAAAACTCATATTTGCATTTTATAATCACTCACTTACAGCATCCCTTAAACGTTCTTTTAGTATATCGTCCTTTTAAAAAGAAAGGTGCACATTCTCTTTTGACATCGACATTAAGCAAATAATGAGAAAACTCCCAATAAGATCAATCTTCAATGCATAAGTTTAGCCCTATATTTATTGGGCCAACATTATTCAACGTTACCTCATGTCTGTGATTTAGAACATTGCAAGCTTTTTGTCCTTTACTGAATGTTTTATGTCCTGCTTTGTCTTATTTGTTTACAGTCACAATTTTCCAAGAAAGGGAAAGTAGTTTTAAGATGGATTAATATGCTAAGACTCTAGACATATTTTACAATAATGTGTTTGCTTCGTTTCAGTTCCATTCATTCCGCTGAAGTTTAGCCCCCTCCCCATTTCTCTGATTGAATAGTTTTTATTGTTATGACCTTGAAACAAAAACCAAAACATTGGAATGGATCTCCTTTTAGATGAACGTGTGGCATCCTATTGCATTTTGATGTAAATGATATAGTTATGATAGAAAACATGTAAAGGATATTCTTGTTTACAGAGGAGATGCTAATTCACTGAGATTCAGTAGGAACATAATTGTGTCTGATTTTTCAGTGCTGATATTATTTACATAAGAAGGATTCTCTTTCATCCAATTGAGTCTGTATTTTCGTTCCATTGAAAATAAACTTCTTAAAAGCACTTAATATAGACCCTAACAGGATTGCTTTGTATCTTAAAAGCTTTCAATATCCAACTTACCTACGTGTTGATAGTTGTTCATTCCAACATTCAACTACCCGCTAGTTGCCAGCTAGGTCCGAAATGTCAACTACATAATACTACAGTAGTTAGATGTTGATGGTTGATATTAAGCTTCTCTAGTATTTTCAATTGGTTATTTGCTAATATGAAACAACCAACCAGAGGATTCAAAGTTTGCCTTGAAAGGTACAAATTTGAAGAAATCACCTTATTATTAGTGTAGTGTGTAGTAAATTATTGTTGTTGTGTTTTCTTCCATAATATTACATAAAACATTGATTTCCATAACTTTACCCTGCCTGTCATTATATTTTAATACTTATCGTTGTCTTCCATTACTTTAACCCGCCTTTCGTTACTTTACTATATAAAATTGCCTTCCATCACTTCACCCTGCATTTCATAATATTAATAAATACCGTTGTATTCCATTACTTTACCCCGCCTTTTATTATTTCATTACATTAATACATAACGCTGTCTGCTAATATTTCATCCCGCCTTTCAAAACATTATTACATAACTTTGCCTTCTAATACTTTACCCTGTTTTATTACATTACTACATTGCATCGCCTTCCATTCTTTACTCCGCCTTTCATTACATTACTACATAACATCGCCTTACATCACTTCACCCTGCATTTCATAATATTAATAAATATCGTTTTATTCCATTACTTTACCCGGCTTTTATTATTTTATTACATTTAAACATAACATTGTCCCGTTATACTTTATTCCGCCTTTCAATACATTATTAAATTACATTTCCTTATAATTCTTTACCCTGTCTTTAATTGCATTACTACATAACATCGCCTTCCATTCTTTACCCCGTCTTTCATTACATTACTACATAAATTAGCCTTCCATTACTTTACTCCGCCTTTCATTTCAATACTTCACAATATTGCCTTCCATTACTTTACCCAGCCTTTTCTTATATTAATTTATAATTGTGACAACCATAAACTTTTCTACTTTCATTTTAATAAATCATTGCAGTTAAATACATAACGTTGCTTAGAAATATATTACACTGCATTTCATTACGCTGCCATTCGTTCATTACATTTTTTCTTTCCATTACACTACTTCACTTAATGTTACATTTTAAGTACATGAACTTACACCTGCATTTTATTTTAATAGTTAGAAACACATAGCTATTTTCTGTTATCAATGTTTTATACCATTTAGGCATCTTTATATTAAACCTTAGTATATTACCACTCTTTTTTTTAATTAATACATGAAAAAAATCAAGTGGGATATATAACGTAAGACCATACTATCAAAAAGGAAAATACTGCTAGTTTTCAAATTACACTCACAGCACTGTGATCACGTTTGTACGGATTATACAGTCTTGGATTACAGTATACAATCTATGCTTGCGAAGTTCATCTACCAAATGTCCACAGTATTAGCACACACATATCCTGTTTTCCTTAAGTACAAAACCTTTTATTGTCTATCTGTATCGTACCTATGGGATCAAGGATACAAGAAAAAAGCAAGAAACCATAAACTAATGGAAAAACCAGTGATGTCTTTCCTAATGCAACACTGAATAGCAACTGACATGGAAGCATTATATTTATCTGGTGAATAAGCCATTTTCAGTGTACATGGCGTCTTTGAAAAATTAGCTTTTACCATTGATTAATGGCAACTCCTTTATTATCCCTTTGCAGATAACCTTGTGGCTCTTTGGACAGAAATGGAAATACAGCTAATCTGATTGTGCTATCTTCGACTTCAGAAGAATTCGAATTATCGGAACGAGAGAACCCTCTGGAATTCATGAGCAGAATCTGTCAATGTTTCTCGTTCTCCAGACCAGATAAATGGTGTTGGGTTTAGTAAATGGATGATGGTGTAATCTTGCAGCCATTGTTCTCGATTTGTTAATCAAACAACATTCAATTTTTATTCTTATTGATAGATCATAAAGGTCATGCGGATTGTTTTTCTGGGAGCCACACATGTTTCATTTCAGTCTGCTCGGGAACTATTGACTTATGACCTGATTTCTCCTCTTTCTGTGGATATGGCATAAATAAAATGCCCCTGATATTTCTACTGGAGGCTACATATTTTAAAGCTGGCAATGGTCAACCACAATCACTGAGAAAATTAAGGACGACTGTTTCAGTTATGTATTGCCGCATTCACTGATAATCATTCACTGAGAATGTCATTACTTTAATGGAATTTTCTGGAAGTCTCTTGAGGCCAGGTTTAATATGTAATTTTGTCAACTGACATAAATGGAACCTTGACCATTACCATGTTACCGCCCACAAGCACCATAAATTGTTGTCACAAGAAACATTTTCCCTGGCATTACTTCATTGCTTAGGGTTAGAACTACAGTAAAGAATATTCCTTTCACAGGAAAAAAACCTTAAGCTCGTTCATATCAACCACGTATTCATATATGTCAGACATGTATTCACTCTCTAAAAGAACTACTTGTCAATTACTGTCAAGCCTAGCAAAGGCTATCAATCTGTATGGGACCCACCACGTTTTCCCCATTCCTTGTATTCGACCAGGCCAGTCACAAATGAAAGTCTATTTTGTAAAGGCAGCATGAGAGCAGCAACAAAATAAAGATCTTATTTACATTTCTCATTTAGTAAATGGTACCATTGAATGGATGTGAATGTTGTTTTTTTCTATTTAGAGACTGAAACCCATTTCATTTCATTAGAGTCTATTTCTATGAGCATCTGACTTTCCAATCACTTGGTTAATGTCAATATTATTCATAAAATGATATAAAAACCGGCCAATGCTTTAGAGAAAAAAATAACAATATTTATTGGAAGATATACATTAACTTTGACCTGGGTAGAATAAAGCAGTTCTGTTTATTGTTAAGCATCTTTGAAGTGGGTTTTATGGGCAAATGAAAATGAATCAGAAAGAATTATGACAGTTTCATTATAAATAATAAAGCCTAAAATCAAACCAAGGCCAACTTTCTATTTGATGTTTTGTTTTAACTACCAAAGAAAGACTAGACTGTCCAAGAAGTGTCACTGTACAGAATAGGGGAGTTTTCATTGTAAAAGCGTATATCGTATAAATGCATTTCACAATGCTCAAACTCACACAGTCACTGATTCCACATCAATTCTCACTCTTTTCTGGTGGATTTTACCAACATATTGGTGCTCCAATTCACGGACGTAATATCCATGTGAACATTTATTAAAGGAAACAAAACAATGCTGTAATCAACCAAAGCTAATACACACAATTAGAAACAAAAGGCTGATTAATCTGATTTTTACCCCCCCCCCCCAAAAAAAAAGAAAGAAAAAAACCTAAACTCCAAATTGAATAACAACTATTTTCCGGAACGATTCATCAAATGCCCTTTATTTTTGCCATCTGTCGGAAATTTACGACCATATTAAAATTCAACTCTAAATCAGAAAGGCAAACTAATAAGGCCAACACATCAGTGCTTTTCCAATTATTTCTTTCTCCAATTTCTGTAAAATTCATTAAGCATGGAGACAACAACATAAAACATTCATGGTACTTTATCTGCCTCTGTTATGGTACACATTATAGCAAACCTTCCAAAGGAGAATCTGGCTTTCTTTTACGATTTTGTTTGATAAATTGACAACACTTAACCAAATGACATATTCTTCTATTTTATTCCACATGCGCGGAGGAATTTTCCTATAAATAATTTATCCATATCCAATCTCACAATGTTTTGTTTTGCTAAATTCAATCAAAACCTTGTTATTCTAACAGCAAGAGAGAAGGAGTGTAATTGTATTAGAGAAAACCAGCTCAGCCATTTGTATATTTGTCTTCCTACCTAAATAAATTGCCTCCACTAGGCAAAACTATTCAATTATCTTACCAGTAAAGCATGTTTCTGCATGGCATATATTAATAGTTCTTGCACATCTTACCAAACCTTGGTATGCATAAAAATCAGTGAAGACATGCATGCTTTGAACAGATTGAAGGAACTTGTGCTCATATAGAAAGTAAACTTATCAAACTGTTATGACAACAGTTTCCAGTTCAATTACGTTCCTCATACCTTTCGTTAGCAGCCCATTTAAGTGACTCGCTCATTTTTGCGTACAGTTAGCTACGCACATGGATTTGATTTTTTCAGAGTGATTCCCGTCAATTCCCGATGGTTTTGGTCAATCAGATTTATACCGGAGAAAATATGTACTCGAACTAACACCTCTACAGCTTATTCTGTCATTTGCCCATCTACTGATCAATAGGAACCTTAAGCACAATTGGTCAGTGACTTTTCCTATATACAAGGGTTGTTCAAATCGTAAAACCAAACCAACTTGTCAACTTCAGGCAAGCTAATATCAAATACGTCTTAATTCAAGAAAGTTCACATTTCCGAAAATAAGTCTTCGCAGCATGCAATGAATCAATAAATTGTTTAATACATATGGGTGTTTTGTTTGTCAATTGCTAAGTTCATAATGTTTATTATGCTCATGGAGACCACAAAATCAGTGATGCTCATAGTTTTGTTTGGTTACGTAGCCAAAGTAGTGCAGCGAAAATAGCCGTGGTCTGAATATTTAGTGAAGCACTTCAAAATTCAAAATGCAATATTTCGAACGTTAAATTTAAATTAAAATAATTAATTTGCTCGTGTGCAAAATTGTATGCCATTGTTTACATTCCCCATAACATTAAGTGACGTTGACATTTCCCGGGACTCAAATTACTTTAACCTGTACAACCGCCATGGAAATATCAAACATTTGAATCGGCAGTATCATAAATATGCGTGCATTTATAAAGGCCACCGGTGAACGCATTTATAAAATCCGTGAGCAAAACTGCTTATCTCCTATGAAATCACATCTTGTAAGTCTTCGTGTATATGAACATCAGGCACAGAAGTATAAACAAATTCTAAGTTTTACTGAGACAGCACTGTATATCGATCAAATTCTTTCATTCATCCAACAACAAAATCAAGCTTAAATACCTTTTCTTCTGCAGTGTTCTTAACACACTATCAATATGAAATTTGGCATAGTTGTTAAAGCATGCAATGTGATTAATATGGCAATCACAAACAGTATATTTATGTTGTAAGTTCATGGACACCTTGAAAAATAAACAAGTTTAAAAGCATTGAACTTTAAGAGTTACTTTACATCTATCGATACACTAAACTTCCAACCCTGCCTAGATTGTCAAGACAGTGCTTAGTAAACCCTGCTAACAGACTCACAAATTAATCATGATTCAATTCATTGCCATTCTGTTAGCAGTTAATTTCTCTCTCTGATTACAAGAAACCCGACCCCTGACCAAGATCTGAAGCCCCAGTCCCTAGGGGGTTAAACTGCCTCAAATGATAGAGACAATGGCACTGACAGATCAAGCTAATCAAACTATATTCTTTAGCTTCCAATCTTCATCAAAATCGAGTTCCATCTTTTGCTGTATAATTACAAAGCATTTATTTAACATTATTATTCATTGAGTAAAATATAACAGCTGATACCTCTAGAAGGATGTTACAAGTGCTTATTTTTAAAGAATAGACCATTCAGCTGTGTCCACTTTTTTTTGAGAAACATAATTGGTGAAAAAAATATTTGGTAATAGTACGTTCGCTGGTTTTATATAAAGAGGATCTCAAATGAGTGGTTTTTGTAGCACACGTATTAAACTCGTCATTTTAAAGCGATTAAAACGAGGCCCTTTATAAATTTGAGATTCTATCTATAACATAACTCAATAACAGTCGAAATCTAGGTTAGAATTTATTTAATACACATGCTCGTGTCCTAGTGTGAATAATTTACATTTCGTGTTGTAAGAATGCTTCATCCGCAGGAATAAAAAGAGTCCGACTAAAAATCAATTTAATTTACGATACAAATATTAATCATTTCTCAATTATAAAACGATTTTCAAATGTTTTACTTAAAACAAGAACAATATATATTTCAGTCAATTTAAATCAAGCAAATTAGAAATAAGAGTGATGTCGTAATTGCGTGACGTCATTATTCATCACGCGATTAGTCAAATGGCGTTTGAAGTTTTGAAAGACCGTTGGTCAGCGTTACAGTCGTTTCTAATTGTGTGTATTAGCTTAGGTGGATTACAGCATTGTTTTGTTTCATTTAATAAATGTTCACATGGATATTACCTCCGTGAATTGGAGCACCAAACAGTCTGAATGGAAACAGACGGGGTATTTTAACTGAATAAACGATGTTTGATTTTCCCTTGTGATGATTTGGATTCATTTGGCTATGGTTGCTTATAGATGTAGTGTTCTTGTGACCCGATATATGCGTCATCTGGTTCGCAATTTGTTGTTGTCATTCAATTTATGTACGAGGTATTTTTCTGCCGCTGTAATCATGGAGTCGTTTGTTTGGAGTAAGCCCAGCCTTCTTCAAAAATCGTTTTATCGTGAAGCTGAGTTTGTTGACACCGCAAATATTTATTAGGTTTTTTAACGGGTTTTATTACAGCACGTATGAATACATTTTTTTCTGTGACTCGGTAACTTACTTTTTATAGTTATAACACCAGTTGTATATGAAAAATCGAGCATGGAGTTATATCACTTCTTAGCCGTAAGTTGTGTTTTAAACACATCTGAATGTAAGAAAAATTTCCACCGGCTAGACTCATCTTGTTCTTTTCTTCTTTAATTGAGAGTATTTTGTGTTGCAACTGGTTGTTGAACGGAGTGAAATTTGCTCAAGAAATTTATTCAACACCAAATTTCCTGATTTCATAGTAATTCCCTTTAACAAAATCGACAAGCCTGCATTGACTTTCAATGGGGGGAGGGGCATAGAAGATTTCAAAATGTTAATTAGCTTTTCAACCTTTATCAATGGACACTAATGAATCAAGAAATGGGCATGTTCTAAAACCTGGCCGGGCCAGGCCAGGCCAGATCAGGCCAGATTTCATACAATTTGAGATTACAAGCAGGGAATATACTGGAACACAATGACATATCTTTATTTGATAATAAAACTAAATGTTTAATGTATTGAGTTTTATTTAGATAAAAAAGTAGTTTAATTGAATGCATGGGAACATTTTTAACACTAATCAGATATATTTTTTAAGTACACAGAAGTGGGGTTTACATCGAATCTTTAAATCAATGTGTTCAAACTCAAGTTTAACGTACATATATCTTATTTTTTACATTCGTATATATTTTATTTGTGATGATTTTTTTATGTATTGTCTTTATTTAAGATGTAGAAATTCCATCTTACATTACAGTTCTTATAGTTTAACATCAAGCTGTTCAAAACAACATGCATAGTTCAATTGAAAACCTGATTTTTGTATGAGAAAATTAATTATTTATGCCTTTAATTAAACTAGATGTTTTATTTTAATAAAACTCAGAAAAAAAAAAATTATACATGCAGTTTTTTTCTATATAAAGGTATATCATTGTGTTCCAGTTTTTTCAGAGCCTTTACCCTCATTATGAATAAAATCTGGCCTGGCCTGGCCTTGCCCGGTCTGGCCCGACACAAAATGCTGAGTCAGCAGGCCAGGCCAGGCCAGGCCAGGTTTTAGAACATGCCCAAGAAATGTACCTAGCGCCCTTATCAGGTTCACTTTTAGTCCGGTGATCTCATTGATATCCCATGAATATGTTATCGAGTGCTGCAGAGATTGATTGAACAGGGGAAAATGACACCGGAGGGAAATTAACCGAAGGACACTTGATACGAATCTGTTGAAAAGCTTGGCCTTTAATTGCCTATTTATGTCTAATGCTCAAAATTGGTTATAAACTATGACTCTTATTTTTTGTGTTCTCGTCTTACAATTTTTTACTACAATTTTAATCACCTGCTTCCCTTTGTTTCCTTTGTATCTTGATGATAAAAACATGAAATATTCAGGCATTATTTTCTCGGTGCTGCAAAAAAATAAAGGATACTAAAATGAGAGGAGGAAAAGTACTCATTAATGTTCTTATAAAAAAAGTATTGTCAAATAAGTAAATGTAATAATAATATTTATGGGGAATTATTTCCCTACCATGGTTATTAACAGAACCATTACCATTGATATATTATCCAGCAAATTTTGTCTGATCATAAAACTTTTGACCAACGCCCATAACCAATGTTCGTCCATTTAACGTTTTGACAATTTATGGAACTAATAGGAGGGGGTCGAACGCCTTGAAAAGCCCAGGGTTATCACCAAAGAGCAACCATTTATATTATCACAGAGAGTGCCAAGGAGCATTAATCATAAAAATGATTTAATTAAGCTGAATGCTGCCCAGCCCTGCATCATCTAAACACTGACATGGCGTAGCCCGAGCCAGGCCAGATTTTTTACATATTGAGATTGCAAGCTCTACATATACAGCAAACAAAGATATACTTTTATTTAGAAATTTAACTGCATTAAAATAATGAGTTTTATTTAGATTGTTTAAAAAAAGTATTTTATTTTTACTCTCAATTCCAAATCAAACGTCAGTGCGCACAGGGCTGCGATTTCAACTATGTCAATTCTGAAATAACGATTCGCTCATATTCAATTTGGCACGCTTTTCAGAAAAAAAAATAATGTTGTTTTATATCCTATTTAATCATATTTTATAAAACAAAAAACGTGTAAATAATTTCACTCGTGGCTACGCCAATCGTGAACTAAATAGCTTCTGGTGCTGACTTGGTAAAATATACCACGACCTTACACTGTTACAAACAACTAGCCTCTATTTTGTTGCATGCATGGGAAAATCATCAACAATTATCGGTACATATATATCTAAACTTACATATATTGGTTTACAAATAGTTTTCTTATTAATTTTGTGATGATTTTTATGTTTTGTTTTTTATTCAAGAATGATGTAAAAATTCCATTTTACGTTGTTGTTTTTTTGTAGTTTAACATGAACTAAGTCAAAACTTCATGCACAGTTTATTTGAAAACATGACAAATGTTTAAGTTAGTTAATTCATTATGTAATTGAGCTTTATGATGAATGTTACTTCGATGAATAAGTAGTTGTATTTGAAGCTGTTATCAGTTTCAGTCCAGAGTTATGTATATTGAAAACACAATTTCAATTATTTCATCATAAAACTGAGAGGACACTTTAAATGTTATTAGTTATGTATAAGAGATGATCTTATTAAAAAAAATCTGAAGCCCATTTAAATGTCTGGGAGTATGAGTTCTGATCAAATCAACTGTTATCGTATGTCTTTTGCCGCTACCTATATAATTGGACGGTAGCTTAAACTATTTTCAAAACAATGCATTTAAATTCAAATCTAAATCACGTGTATTTAAATATAAACAGACATGATTTACAACGTTGTCAATAAAATATTCATAGTATTCCATTTTTTACAAATTATCTGGAGGAGTGGTAGATAGATATTAAAATCCATGTTTTTATGTTAAAACACATTTGACTGGTCTTATAACGTTTCATTCAAACTAAACTTAATCAACCGATATTTTTTTCTAATTATAATTATTATGAAAGGCCAGGTTTTAAAACATGCCGCCCAGTCCTGGGGCTTGTGGATTATAAATTCGTCTTGTTATTAGTCGTCTTGCAATCTGATCATAATAAAAAAAGTATTCATACATGCGGCGTTTATTCTTACTATCGATGTATAACATTACCATGTTAAAATACGTGAATTGTTCTACCGTTAAACAACATTCAGGTTTTATCAATTTATTCTGTAATTATTTCTGTAACAATTAAAAGACTAAATATGCAAAAAAGAAAGATTCAAGACACAACAAATTATATTGAAAATGTTTGGAGAATCTGCAAAGGCGGAAGTTGCAGATTTACAACACATTTTAATAAGCGCTTTTCACTTCAGAAACCAAAAATTTCTATTTAACACGCGCGTGCTATGTGACAACATCATGTCAACTGGTCAAATCCGGTCTGTAAGTGTGTGGCAGTATGAAATTGCCCAGGATGGGTATATGAGTATTTAACATGCCTTGGACAGGTCACGTGAGATATAATAATAATAATAATTATGAAATTGCAAAGGGTTGGTATAAGAGAATTAAACATGGGCAGGTCACGTAAGGAATAATAACAAGCGGCGTAGCTTTCGCTAGATCATAAGGCCCGGATCTGCATACCAATTTGCCTTTTTTTGTCAATTGTTAATTTTGTTCAATTGATTTGGAAAACTTCTCAAAAGTCTTTATTTGACTTCGATATTTTAACCTACCCTCCCCCCCCCCCTTTAAACACGGCAAAACGCACCATTGGCAAGCTACGCTTTTTTAAACATTTAGGACGTCCTACTTTTGTGCCTGCACATCAAATTGTCTCTAGCTACGCCATTGATAACAATAAATATCGCCTTCAAAAATATGTTAATGATGTGGGGTTTTCTATTCAGTCGCAAAAAAATGTTTTTATTACCTAGGGATATCTAAACAACAAATTCCAAGACCGCAAAGTTTTTACTGAAATTCATTTGAGGTTTTATCATGTTTGTGGTGATTTTTTATGTTGTAAATAACTGCTCCCCTGGCCAGGACCTGTCAGTAAGGCTTGGATGTAAACGGCCACTTATCTCTGGCTTTGACATAAACTTGGCACCTCAATGTACTAAATCAATGTAACATTTTGACCTTCCTGGCAAGCTTTCTGACATGTCATACCAGTTCCACGTAAATAATTTTGGGATGTTTTTATAGAAAAAAATGGCCATGATATATGTTTTTGTATCTACATTCTGAAATGCATGCAAATGTAGCAGTAACACGATCTTTCATAGAAAAGCATAATAGCATAAGATATGAATAGTAAAATGTTCAATTTTTTAAACATACCATGACATGACACTAGTTTTGCTGTATCTTGAATCAGTGTCAAGGTTGAATCCCATATGAGTAAATTTCTTTTGCACCGAATTGCTGTCAATGACAACAAAGCTCTCGTTATTGCAAGAAAAAAGTTGTGGTTCAAGCTTATACTGTCTTCTTGACGTTCAATCCTATGTTGTTTTGAATTTTTTTTACCCCAGACCTTTGTTGGAACTCTACAAGTAAAATCAATGCAGAAATATAAAATATGAGTTCGCTATTCAGGCCATAAAATAGCTGTCTGTCATTGTCATAAATGATGATCGGTATTACCATAATCAGGTGTGCAAACATTGAGTGCACTAGACTGAAGCACCCTGAGCACTCTCGTCCAAGGCGAGTTACTGTCGGTCATGAGCATGTTTATAGTATCTCATTATATGTATTAGATCACGTATATTGCATAAAATGAAAACAAATTGTCCATTCCTTTTCATTCAATTTAAATAGCATTTTATATATTATATTAAGTATCAAACAAATTCATATCTGGGAAATACTACTGTCTAAACATTCCGAAAGTAGGGCATTAGTAAAACACAAATGAAGATTTGTATAAGCACAGTCATCGCTTTGAATCGTCTTGCATAAAACAGTTTACTTATAAAACAGACCAATTGAATGATTAACGGGGTTGAACTTACAAAGATGTCAAAACATTCAAATCAGAACTTTATTTCCTGGTGAACTTTATTTTATCTTTTAGCAGGTAAATAAACATTACTCAAGTTACTCAAGTAACCATGACTATTCTAAATGGGAGTCATCCAAATATTAATGCTGGTTAAATTTACTTTATATTAAATGTTCTTACCAGATATGTATCAGATACCGAATCCGACATGAACTTGTTAATGTTTTGTTATAGTCAATTATAAAAAAAAGGTTGATATTTTAAAATCTGAAAAAGTCCGTAGCATTATCTTAACAATGCCTATTATGATGGCATAGTGGGATAAGTTCTAAATCTTTTATGCCGCAGTGACACAACTTGCAACAACGTTTTTGTATGTAATGACAATATGATTTGCAATTTGAGACAAGGTGAAACAATGACTTATCGACCTGAATGTCACTCCAGATGCCTAAGGTATCGCCATCGCAATGACAATACCATTTCAGACCCAACTGTCACTGCATGATTCTGAAAACACCATTGCTATGAAAATAACAGTTATGACCAAACTGTCGCTACATGGCTATGACAACGTCATTGCTAAGGTATTACCTTTTCAGACCCAAATGCTACTAAATGCCTATGACAACGCAATTAATAACATTAAAAACCAAACTATCGCTCTAAGCCTCATACAAAGAAATTGCTTAAAGCAATGTCTTTGCAGACCAACGTAAAACTGCCTGCCTATGACAACGCCATAACAATGTTAATACCTTTGAGGCATTCTGTGACTGCATGCTTCTGATAACGCCATAACAATGTTTATACCTTTGAGGCATTCTGTGACTGCATGCTTCTGATAACGCCATAACAATGTTAATTCCTTTCAGGCATTCTGTGACTGCATGCTTCTGATAACGCAATAACAATGTTAATTCCTTTGAGACATTCTGTGACTGCATGCTTCTGATAACGCCATAACAATGTTTATACCTTTGAGGCATTCTGTGACTGCATGCTTCTGATAACGCCATAACAATGTTAATTCCTTTCAGGCATTCTGTGACTGCATGCTTCTGATAACGCCATAACAATGTTAATTCCTTTGAGACATTCTGTCACTGCATGCTTCTGATAACGCCATAACAATGTTAATTCCTTTCAGGCATTCTGTGACTGCATGCTTATGACAACGCCATAACAATGTTTATACCTTTGAGAAATTCTGTGACTGCATGCCTATGACAACGCCATAACAATGTTAATTCCTTTGAGAAATTCTGTGACTGCATGCCTATGACAACGCCATAACAATGTTTATTCCTTTCAGACATTCTGTGACTGCGTGCCTATGACAACGCCATAACAATGTTAATTCCTTTGAGAAATTCTGTGACTGCATGCCTATGACAACGCCATAACAATGTTAATTCCTTTAAGAAATTCTGTGACTGCATGCCTATGACAACGACATAACAATGTTAATTCCTTTGAGGCATTCTGTGACTGCGTGCTTATGACATCGCCATAACAATGTTAATTCCTTTGAGTCATTCTGTCACTGCGTGCTTATGACATCGCCATAACAATGTTAATTCCTTTGAGTCATTCTGTCACTGCGTGCTTATGACAATGCCATAACAATGTTAATTCCTTTGAGTCATTCTGTCACTGCGTGCTTATGACAATGCCATAACAATGGTTATACCTTTGAGAATATCTGCCACTGCGTGCTAATGACAATGACATAACAAAGTTAATACCTTTGAGGCATTCTGTCACTGCATGCTTATGACAATGCCATAACAATGTTAATACCTTTGACAATATCTGCCACTGCATGCTAATGATACGTCATAATAATGCTTATACCTTTGAGTCATTACTTTCACTGCGTGCTTTATGACTACGTCATACCTATGGCAATACCTTTGAAGACCCAACTATCCATATATTCTATGAAAAGGAACGCGTATAAAATACTTTTTTTGACCCAACTGTCACCGAATGCCTCTGACAACGCCATGTCTATAAAAATACGACTGGATACGTTAATGTTTCTGCATGCCTATGACAATACTTGCTGATTTGCTTTTTGCCATTTCAGCATATTGAATTTGAATTGCGTGGTAGAATTACCCATTTTTATGTCATCTAGTTAATTGCATTCATTTAAAGTTGCAATTTAAAGATGTACTTATATCCCAGGGACTCCGGTTCTCTTTGTATCATATAATTGTTTCCTATCACGTTAAATGACAAATCTGAGAGCAGTTAATGTCAAGGCTATTGATTGGAAGAAAAAGGTGCAGCTAGACGCAACTTTGAACAATATTGCAAAAGTAATCAGTGACACTATTTCAAGAGAAATTTGTTCCGATAATTGCATCTTTTTGAATTCAATTTCTATTATCTTTTATAGCTTTATAAATGCATCTTTTAATGGTTGTCAAATGTATTATTAATATATCATTGGGCAATACCAAAATGATGTTTTGGTCATTGGATTTTCTTCTGGAAAGAAATGGAGCGAGCGAGCAAATTAAAATAATATCTATATATATATTGTTTGAGATTTTTGGAGCGAGCAATAAGGCTGCATTCAAGCTTTCGTTAATATTAACAATACTTTCTAGCTATAGATTTAATACTTGTTTCGCTTTATACAACAAGATATACTGGTGAATTGATCTATTTAATCAAAAAAAGTGCAGGTTTACTTTTCATAAACTAAAGGAAACATTAAAATTTACATATTTCTCGGTATATACTTCGAGATACAAAATCACTTATCTTGTATCCGCATGTTGTTTTTAGCAGTATTCAGAGCGCCTACAGGCCGGTAGCTACAACGAGACACAGCTGCAGATCATAGTTGCAGTAACCTGTCAGTAGGTTTGTTATTCGTCCACGGAGTAACATATTTAACAAAAAAGAAGACTTTCAAAACGAGTTTTAATCTAAACAAAAGAACACGATGAAACAACTGGATGCATTTGTAACCACCTGTTAAAACGTCAAAAACACTGGTTTTTCTATCGGAAACTAAATGTGTAACAAACAATATGGCAATATAGGAAAACATTAAAACAAAATAAATATTATTAATGCTACCATGCTATATATCTTCAAAATATGACAAGAATTTACTTCATGACTAGAACGACAATTTACTTAAACATATATCCAATGCATCAGTAAGAGACAAATAAACAGTTTGAAATCGACTTTATAATACTTAAACATCTTTGCAAACTATTGAAAATAAACTGTTTGAAATGTGCTACTTAAAGTAAAAGAACACTTACCTGTCGTATTATTTCTTTTCACTCATTTCTTTAGAGTTCACATTTTTCTTCCAGTTATACTCATCTTTTTATACAAACCCGTTTCCTCATGTATTTTGCCTCCATGCCTTTTTTACTACAACCAGATCAGAGAGGTGGGGCCTTGAAATAGTTTGGGTACAGGTCCTCCATGTCCAAGAAGTCATCATCTAAGCCACAATCGCAGCAAACTGGTGTTGCCAGTGCAACTTGCAGATTCAGGGTTTTAAATAAACATCCAATCGATTAACTAAACTATTGCTCAAAAATCAGATGCGCGCAAACAATACATAAAAAGCAAAGACATAATATTATATGGCAAACAATTGCATTATATGAACAGCGCATCACAGTGTGAACACAAATATAAACAATCACTTGCAACTTCAATTGAATAACATAACGTCAATATTTCAATAAAGTAACAATGCAGAAACAAAAAAGATAGTATGCATAATTAACATTATTTGTGGTGAAAAATCATAAACTAATTGTCATCCATCTCAGAGGAAAAACAATTAATTAATGATGCATAGAAAACAATGGGAAAGGGTTGGAGGATACTTAAAACATATTGCAGAGCATCCAGTCTGATAAGCCCGCATGAAGCGAGGAAATGGTTCCTAGAAAACACACTGGGAAGTCACATGGCCAGATGATGTGAAAAAGGAGGGGCCAGTAGTAGTTTGTCTTAATACAATTAAGAGTCTTAATTAAACGTGTTCGTAAATTGATATTCATGTTGCACGTAGGAAGGTGAAGTTAGCTAACAGCTCTTTTAAACACACGTACAACACGTGTGTTGCAAAATGTTTCGTTTTTTTTTTGCTAGTATGGCAACTAGTCTATTTTATATTTGACCATCTCATCTATTTTGCAATTACTTACGGTTGTTTTTTCCCCTGAATGATCGGTTTAAAGGCTGAATTAAACTACTTTTTTATCTAAATAAAACTGACGAAAATTTATTACATTAAACATGCAGTTTAATTCCTAAGTAAAGGTCCATTATTGTTTTCCAGTATATGCAGTGCTTGTACTCTCAATTAGTATAAACTATGGCCTGGACAGACACAAAATGCTGAGTCAGCACGCCAGGCCAGGTTTTAGAAAATAAACATAAACCAGGAATGTTTATGATACAGCAGTAGAAAGGTCATGAAGGTCATAATATTTCAGTAACATTGATGGAGTACATTGAGGTGCAAAATGTCTGTCAAACATAGAGATAAGTGGGCGTTAACACACAATCCTTACTGACAGTTCCTGATCAGGGGAGCTGTAATTTACAAAATGAATAATCACCACAAACATGGTGACAGTCGAGAATGTATTTTCGTTTGAAATATGTTGTTGTTAAATGAATTCTCAAAGGGTTAAAATCCCACAGAAAACAATTGCCTTAGCATAAAAGACAAAACATTCTCGATTATTTAGGTCAATAAAATGAGGCAACATTAATACCATTGGGAATTTCTCATCCTGGATAAAGATGAATCGGCAAAAATTAAAAGTGACTTGAAGAAACCCAAAATGTTGTCAGACAATATTAGTGAAAGTGAAGTACACTGACACATTCTAAACCACAATGTTTTCACAAAGCATCTGGATGCCTTCATAAATATTAGATGTTGTATTATTCCAAAAAAATATAACAAGTTTAATGATCAACATGTCAGCGCTTATATTTGACAAAAGCCAAAATCTCACTATGAAAATTGAAAGACGATTAATAAATGAGAAAACTCAAATTCATATGAATATAAAAACAAAATACGAATACATTTTGGCAGGTTTAAACTTTAACCCAGGCAGTCAGTATGTTATATGTATGCTTGTCCTAACAACATGTTTAGTCTTCATTCAACTTAAGTAGGGGAAAATAATTTCAACCTTCTGCTTTTGTAAATGATGGTAATGTAGCAAGCTTCATTCTGTGAATTCAAAACCTCATAAATTACTAATAAATGGATTCAGGCCACTTAAACAGATGTGTTAATTCCACATTTGAAATCAGAGCCATCAATCAACAAAACAATTTGGAACTTTTTTACAGAAATATGTTTGTATCTTGACAAAACATCTTGTTCGCTTTTCTCCCAAACCTATGGCTGGAACCCATATCAGATGATCGCTACAGTGTTATCAATGATTATTTTCAAAACAAGAGTTTCCATTGAGATTGACTCGGAAAAGAAACCAATTAATGATGCATTCTTTCCAGTGGAAATTTATTTTTAATCTTCCTAAATCAAGCATTCATCTTGTCAGTTTACATCAAGTTTACATCACTTGTGCCGTAATGGTATCTTTTTAACGATAATATAGTTCTTAACCAGTTTAAAATGCCATATAATGTTTAAACTGGCATCATTAGATTTTGAGATATTCAAATTCTCATGTCATCATCATTTACTTAATATTATTTTGATTGAAACAAAACCATTTCCATTTTTTCATATTCATAAACAAGGAATTACAATTTTTGAAAATCTGAAAACCCCACTTTTGTCTAGTTGATAAATCTTGTAATGCCTTTTTTTCTGGTAAGTATATGCATAATTATAAAACATTCTAGTCGAGTAATCTCCAAGTATATATAAGACCATAAACAGCAATGCCACAAGTGAATTAGTAACCTTTTAAGGTACTGAACCCCCTTATTTAGTATGCTCCATTTGTGAGCTTTTAAAGGGGTACTCGGGACTCACGAAGGAAATACGTGGACACTGGTAGGCATTGTCGCAAATTTTTACATTTTTCTGTACGCAGACTAGAACACAATACAATTATTTTGGGAAATATATTTTTAAAAAGTGAAAACATCAGTGTATATAAAATTTGTTTGTTATAGCAGATTCAAATATTAAGGTATATTCGGTACGCAAGGTTCGAGTGCAATTACAAAACCTCTTTTTGTAAGAATCTGCTATCGCATATATAAACTTTTTTCCAAATCTCTCTATTTGTTTCTCTTTACAAATAAGGGAAGCTGCAATGCCCTGAATACATTCATCGCTTATTGGGGGTTAATTAACTAAGTTCAAGCAAAGACACAAATTAATTGCATTGCCGAAGCGTGTCCATTGGTAGTCAGATGACTAAAGGCAGAACTAGAAACGTATTTACGCAAGAGTAACACGTCATAGCGACTGATATTGTGAACATGAGTGCGTTTTATCTTCAACAGGTACTTGGGCATGACGCTACCGAAGTTGATGGTAACTTATAGTTATATTGCAATTCATTCAAAGGCGCCAAAAAGATTGCCATTATTTTAATCATTTCAATTGAAAAATAAAAAGAGGGACGAATAAAATGTTTGACTACATAAGTAGTTTTTACTAGACATAATCTTAATAAAAACGTGGGCCTTTATTCCTGACAGAAGTCCTATACAAGTCCAATGTAAGTCTATTTTCTTACCTCAGCTATAGTATTAAATTAAGCTCCGTAATTGGATCAATTTATTATTTAAATGTAAACTTGAAAAGGACGCCACACTTTTCCCTTTTGAGATAATGCTGGTCATCAAGTTTATTTTCCTATCTTCCAGAGAATGTTTTCGTGCATTCCATTGATGAAAACTTCCCTGGAGATACTTATTTTTTGTATCTAAATGACGATTACAAATCATTGCAACATCAATGCAGGTTTTGTGCGTGTGTAAAATATGAAACACCATTCATAACATTTCTGGGAGACGATTGTTTGTATCGTTGTTGGAAAGCTTAGAACATAAGTATCTATCATGCGTTTCCGGTACGGATCGAATAATCCGACCCGAGGGCACGCGTGTAAGCCGGTAACAAGGCTTGCCGAATTACCGGCCACGCAGCGTGCCCGAGGGTCGGATGTTTCGATCCGGACCAAAAAAACATGATTAATTATTTTAAAACATGATTAAAATATTTTTTCTTGCATATCTAAAATTATCAATCTGTGGAAAAATGACGTAGAAAACGAACGTTTGTACAATTCACCAAAAAGCGCGTATAACGTTGTTTACTAACGTCATAAAGCGCAGTTATTTTATATAACTAAAAATCCCGTTTTTAACAATAATTTATTTTCAAATTCAATTAAAAGTCTTGCATACATATATATTTGATTGCGCTTTATTGAAATGGCATAATATACTTTTCATAAACCATACAATAAAAGATATAAGAAGTGGCGCGTTGTTGCGCGTGACTCATCTTACATGGGGGTGTAAGATGGGGTTTTCCAGCACTGGTCACATGACCGGAAACACACGTCCGGTATGCAAGAAATACATTTCCAGTATGCTCTCAATGTATTTATTTAGGTAGGTATATATACCAGCGAGTTTCTGATACGACTGTTGGCGTTTCCTTTTTGGAGAAAGGTAAAATCTCGCCCTTCTCCCTCAAAATTTGACCTCACCTTTTTTGCATACATATATATAGGTAAACAATATCCTCTTTTTGATAGAAGTATATAATTTAATAAAAGTTGTATAATATTTCTCTTTATAACGAAAGATAGCTAAAAACCATAAGGGGGATTTTGTCTGTCTGTAAACATTGATGTTGTCTATTTGAACATGGATGGAGGATTTTGACTGTCTTTGCAATACTCGACGTTTTTTTGTCTGGGTGGGGGGATTTTGTCCTACAATCTCCCATATCTTTCTGGACTTTCTGTTTGTTTCACTGTAAGCTTACCTATTAGCTTATTTGCTGCGCTTTCTTGGAATAAGAAGCAAACATTTCAGTCAACCAGTTGCAAGTATGGATTTAGCCTTTATCTTATCATAAGCCTAACACTATTTTACTGGACATTCTTGGAAGGAGAAGCCAGCTTTTGAGACATGAGTCAAATATGAAAAGACTAATGAAACTTTTGGAAAAGCCTTGATCTTATTATAAATCGAACACATTTTAAGAATGGTCATGCCAAGATTCAGAATGACAGATCACTTAACAATGACCAATACCAGGGGACCTTTTCATTAATCAACTTAATTCAAATTAATTTTAGGATTAGAACCCAAGTAATTTGAATGGACTGTAAAATAACTTGCCAATGGATTGATTGGAATCGCTGATTTTAAAGACTCTGACTGAAAGTTCTGACTTTAAAGTAGAAGAACTATAAACGTTCTTTTATGTCCAAGATATTTTTCGTTATTGTTGAATTTACTTTGAATGTGTGAATTGAATTTGAGCCAGTATTGTGAATAAAATACTATTTGCGTGTTGCCCCTATATAACGTTAATATAATAGATTTTATATTTGTCAAGCTACATCTAAGATCCTTTAAAAGTGAAACAGGCTTAAGGGGGTTAATTTCAATCAGTACCTCAGATGTAGCTGGGGAAATGAATTTTGGTGATCGTGCTATTTATTATTTAGTATTGAATTTTCTTAGAAAATGTTGCCTTCCTACACAATTACAAATTTGTTTCAACTAAAATACTATATAATTGAACAAGGTTCCTTCCACAAACCCTACCACATCAAGTGTTCACCGCTTTTATTTTGTAGGTCAGAAATTATTAAAATAAACAAGATATATATCCTATTTTTGTTATTTATATCCGAGTTTTTTTTTTGAATGGCATACTTTGCATTAAGGGAACTAGATCAAACTAACCAATTGCCATACATTCACGTATTCTCTACCATGAATGATCTTTTTCCAGCTTCAGATTTGTTCATTCAAAAACACCAAGGGTAATGCTAATATAAATTATGCACTTTGTTGATGTTGTTGTTTTTGCTCTTTTTACAACATGCATTTTGTTTCCTATTACAAAGCACATTTTGTTCTTCCCAAAAGAGAAAAAATCTCCAAAATTTTCCAAAACAGTTCAATTTTTTCTCTGAATGATATACGAGTATTTGTCTCTTATCTAGCAGCTTAGAAAATTAAACCACTTTTCAAGGTCCATATTTCAGACTCAAATTATTCCAGAAGAGTTACTGAAATTGCCAATTAACTTGATAATCTATTGAAACAATGGCTGTTCATTTCCTAGCTGTTTATTGGAAAGGAAATTAATCCCACTAATGACAAACATTAACTGGAAATGGTACTATCTTCTTGAAAGCACTGATTGCCTATCTTGACAGCATATTTATTCTGGTAATGTTTGTTCAGTTTCCGTTAAAGTCCTAATTAAATAATGTACCCTGTCAAGAACAGAATTGGCTTTTCAATGGAGGCCATACATATTTTGTAAATAAACGTTTGTGCATTGGGATGTGTGCCATTGTATGCACGCACTACAGAGTATTGTTGTATGCATAGCATGTGTTGCATGGGGCAATGCAACATTTTTAGATTTAAAAACTCATATTTGCATTTTATGATCACTCACTTACAGCTTCCCTTAAACGTTCTTTTAGTATATCGTCCTTCAAAAAGAAATTGTGCACATTCTCTTCTGACATCGGCATTAAGCAAATAAGGAGAAAACTCCCAAATAAGATCAATCTTCAATGCATTAGCTTAGCCCAATATTTATTGGGCAAACATTATTCAACGTTACTTCATGTCTGAGATTTAGAACATTGCAAGCTTTTTGTCCTCTACTGAATGTTTTATGTCCTGCTTTGTCTTATTTTTCTACAGTCACAATTTTCCAACAATGGGAAATAAGTTTTTAGATATGTTTTACAAAGGCTCTAGACATATTTTACAATAATGTTTTTGTTTCCTTTAAGTTCCATTCATTCCGCTGTAGTAAAGCCCCCTATTACTTTATCCCGCCTTTCAATACAGTATTATATAACATTGCTTTCTAATACTTTACCCTGTCTTTCATTACCCTACTACATAACTTCGCCTTCAATTACTTTACTCCGCCTTCTCATTACAATGCTACATAATATTGCCTTCCATTACTTTACCCAGACTTTTCCTATTTCATATTTTTTTATACTTTTCTACTTTCATTTTAATACATCATTGCAGTTAATTACATAATGTTGCTAAAAATACATAACGCTGCCTTTCTTTCATTACAATCTTTTCTTTCCATTACACAACTTCACTTAATGTTACATTTTAAGTTCATGAACTTAGACCTGCATTTTATTTTAATAGTTAGAAAAACATAGCTATTTTCTGTTATAAATGCTATACACCATTAAGGCATCTTTATAATAAATCTTAGTATATCACAACTTTTTATATAAATAATGTTTGAAGAAATTCAAGTGGGATATATATAAACGTAAGACCATACTACCAAAGAAGAAAAGTTTTCGGATTACACTCACAGCACTGTGATCACGCTTGTACGAATTGTACACTCTTGGATTACAGTATACAATCTATGCTTGCGAAGTTCATCTATCAAACGTCCACAGTATTAGCACACACATATCCTGTTTTCCTTAAGTACAAAACCTTTTATTGTCTATCTGTATCGTACCTATGGGATCAAGGATACAAGAAAAAAGCAAGAAACCATAAACTAATGGAAAAACCAGTGATGTCTTTCCTCAAATCCTGTTTTCCTTAAGTACAAAACTCTGCCTATTATTGTCTATCTGTATGGTACCTATGGGATCAAGGATACAGGGAAAATACAAGAAATCATAAACTAATGGAAAAACCAGTGATGTCTTTCCTAATGCAACACTGAATAGCAACTGACATGGAATAATTAGATTTATCTGGTGAATTAGCCATTATCAGTGTACATGGCGTCTTTGAAAAATTAGCTTTCTACCATTGATGAATGGCCACTCCTTTATTATCCCTTTGCAGATAACCTTTGTGGCTGTTTGAACAGAAATGGAAATACAGCTAATCTGATTGTGCTATCTTCGACCTCAGAAGAATTCGGATAATCGGAACGAGAGGACCCTCTGGAATTCATGAGCAGAATCTGTCAATGACTCTCGGTCTCCAGACCAGATCAATGGTTTTGGGTTTAGTAAATAAATGATGGTGTAATCTTGCAGCCATTGTTCCCGTTTTGTTAAGCAAACAACATTCATTTTTTATTATTGTTGATAGATCGGGGGTTTTAAACTTTGCCTTGTGTTTTTGATAATCATTTACTGAGAATGTCATTACTTTAAAGGAATGTTCTGGAAGTCTCTTGATGCCAGGTTTAATATGTAATTTTGTCTACTGACACAAATAGACACTTGACCATTACCATGTTACCGCCCACAAGCACCATAAAATTGTTGTCACGCTTGAGAAGAAACATTTTTCCTGGCATTACTTCATTGCTTAGGGTTAGAACTACAGTAAAGAATATTCCTTTCACAGGAAACAAACTTTCATATCAACCACGTATTCATATGTCAGACATGTATTCACTCTCTAAATGAACTACTTGTCAATTAATGTCAAGCCTAGCAAAGGCTATCAATCTGTATTGGACTCACCACCTTTTCCCCATTTCCTTGTATTCGACCAGGCCGGTCACAAATGAAAGTCTATTTTGTAAAGGCAGCATGGGAGCGGCAACAAAATAAAATCTTATTTACATTTCTCATCTAGCAAATGGCACCATGTAATGTTTTTTTCTATTCAGAGCCTGAAACCCATTTCATTTCATTAGAGCCCATTTCTATGAGCATCTGACTTTCCAATCACTTGGTTAATGTCAATATTATTCATAAAATGATATAAAAACAAACCGGCTAATGCTTTAGAGAAAAGAAGAACAATATGAGTTGGAAGATAAACATCAACAATGACCTGGGTAGAATTAAGCAGTTCTGTTTATTGGAAAGCATCTTTGAAGTGGGTTTTATGGGCAAAAGAAAATGGATCAGAAGGAATTATGACAGTTTTATTATAAATAATAAAGCCTAAAATCAAACCAAGGCCAAATTTCTATTTGATGTTTTGTTTTAACTACCAAAGAAAGACTAGATTGTCCAGGAAGTGTCTCTGTACAGAATAGGGGAGTTTTCATTGTAAAAGTGTATACATATTAAATATAATGGGAGAATTATTGTGTATAATGTTTACAACATCTGGAGTGTACCTCCAGGACAACAAACATGTATATGTTACTTTTTGATTGTGTTTGCATGTTCTTACTGCAACCCAAATGACTAACAAACTATGGTTACGTATTCATTACCAAACAAACAACTTTAACACCACAACGGACAAAGTGCCAACTATAACTGCTTTATATTTGAACAAACAATGCATTAACTAAAAACAAATGTTTATCTGTGAATCAAAATCACTTCATACATCGATCCGGATAAAAAAAAATGGAAAATTACAATTAGTCTCTTTAATTATTTACATCCCATTGTTCTTATGAGTATATAATGTTCAATGTTAAACATTATTATATTTCTGAAAACATTAAACTTGTGAGTGATTTTTCTACCCCCCAAAAAACTAAACTCTAAATTGAATCTGTCGGAAATTTAAAACCATATTAAAATTCACCTCTAAATCAGAAAGGAAAATAATAAGGCCAACACATCAGTGCTTTTCCAATTATTTCTTTCTCGTATTTCTGTAAAATTGATTAAGCATGGAGACAACAACATAAAACATTCATGGTACTATATCTGCCTCTGTTAGGGTACAAATTACAGCAAACCCTCCAAAGGAGAATTTGGCTTTCTTTTACGATTTTGTTTGATAAATTGACAACACTCAACCAAATGACATATTTTCTATTTTATTCCACATGCACAGAGGAATTTTCCTATAAATAATTTATCCGTATCCAATCTCACAATGTTTTGTTTTGCTAAATTCAATCAAAACCTTGTTATTCTAACTGGGAGCAAGAGAGAAGGAGTGTAATTGTATTAGAGAAAACCTGCTCAGCCATTTGTATTCGTACCTAAATAAATTGCCTCCACTGGGCATAACTTTTCAATTATTTTACCAAGTATTGAGTAAAGCATTTTTCTGCATGGAATATTTATATTTCTTGCACATCTTACCAAACCATGGTATGCATAAAACTCAGGGAAGATATGCATGCTTGAAACAGGTTGTACACACTGTTGCCAATATAGCCAGTAAACTTATCGAACTTTTATGACATGTCTCCAGTTCAAGTACGTTGTTCATACCTTTCCTAAGGAGCCCATTAAAGTGACTCGCTCGTGGTTTGTAAAATGCTCATTTTTTAATTACGAATATGGTATGGCAAATCATAAGGAGTTTTAAAACAAAAATACCAAAACCTGGAACCCTTCAGCAAATGATGATTTTTGCCCAAATATCGTCTTTGAAGACCTAAATTTTCATAAGCGTTTATAACGCGATTGAAAATTAATTATGTCTGTGGTGTTGCGTGATTGGCTGATTGACATTATCACGTGATGTAATCAATGTAACCTTTACAGGTCAACATATCCACCACTTTTGTACCGGAGGCCATGTGGTCTAACAGGCTGTTTTCTATTTTTTCTTGACTTTACCGGTGTCGGTTTGAACCCCACTAAAACAAAAAATACTTTTACTATAAGGCCACACCAAATTGATATTTCGTTCCGCGGATTTACCGCTCCTATTTTTTTTGAAAATGTAAAAAAAATATTTTTTTTTTTTTTGTGCGCCGCACCTCCATTTTGATCGCCAAGCAGTTTTTTTTCAGGTAATAATTTAATAAAAGGCTAAAAATAATCAAGTATAATTTTTCTACGCTAGTTTTCTTGTTTTTGTAAAGGGTTACCGATGCGTAGTGTTTTCATACTGTATATCGATCGGTTTAGCATGGGTTCAATAAATTCAATCAAAATGGCCGCTTCCGGTATAAACAATGTGGCTCGAAGTTTGGAAATTAAATCTTATTTTTGACAATAAATATGTTTTGAGCATGCTTGAAGTCATTGCTGATCGTCTAATACACTAAAGGATCATTAATTTAAGCAATCATTATGCAATAAAGCATGTGTATCTGAGACTGGTAGCGATTATATTGCGCAATTAGTGAATCGATTTGAATGGAAATCGGAATGATCAACTTAGTACTATTTTATTCAAGTCATAATACAAGGGACCAACATTTTACCTCGTTACGACGATGCTGAAGATGTCACAGGTCAACTTAACTGGAACATGAGTCATTGTTTGGTCCAAATTGATGTATCAAGCTCATTTTTGATCAAATTCTGACAAAGCAACAGTTTTGAACAAACATCTTTTCACAAATAGCGATATAAACACTGGTCTGGATATACCTCAATATAAGTAAGCCTAAGTTTATCACCTTATATTTTGTTTTTATTTGCAACATAATCCGGGATTGTAATGCACTTGTCAATTGTAACCACTGCCCCGCCCACCCCTCACTCTTGTTTCCGTGGTATACCGGGTACAGCAGAGGCAATGGGCTGTGTTTTTACCTTTCAGGTGGCCTCGCAGTGCCTAGTGAATGTGGTTTTGTCTTCATATTGAAAATAGTCGGGAATGTGCCTTACATAGGTATTCGGGGTTGCGGGGCCATTTGGCAGGGATTTTACCAGCAGTGTGTCCCTGCAGGTCGGGTATTTTACCCGGGTTTTGAGAGACCGGAAGTCAAAGTCCCCGCTATTCCGGACTTGGGGGGGGGGCATATACAATTGGCTGGTGCATAAAAACATCTAAATAACCAAAAAAGTACTCTGAAAAATACTCTTGTTCTTTTTGTTTTAATAAGCACATGTCATTGCATTTCCTGTGATAATAAAAACAAAATTTAGTCTATGTTATATGGAGTCTGATGTTTGATAATGCGAGTGTGTAAGTGATCATTTTTTACAAATCCAAAATCAATCCTAAGTTATGTCTAAATACAGTTGCATATTATATTACACTGATTCAGGTAGATTTATATAAGTCGTTTCAAACTTTTAACTAAAAGCAGGGTTATTTATTATTATGAATGATCGTCATATTAAAGTACGTTTTAATTATATAAGAAATTAGAAATATCCATATAATGTTTGTACTAAACACGGATGAATAAATAGTATGTATTCCAACATTTTCCCAATGTCCATTAGAGGTTCAGTTCAAGATGGCATTAAAATGGGTTTAAGGGCAATTATTTGAACAATCTTTCCCATTTATATTGAATATAAGCAAAAATATATTTTTCGCTCTTCGCTCGCTTCGGTTTTTATGAAAACTGAGAATTTTTATTATTTTTTTCGCTCGCTCGCTCGCTCCAATTTTTTTTGGCAAAAATTCGAGGAACTAAACATTAATTTGGTGTGGACTAACTGTATATTTTTCTGCAATTTCGATATCTAAAGAGTAAAATAATGATAAAATAAGTGTTTTCATATGCATTACCGGGAAAACTATTTTTGGTCCAGAAACATGAGCGAGTCACTTTAACAGTACCTCTGTGAACACCAAGGAAATATGTTTATAAATACAGAAGACTTGTAATGTTGGAAATATCCCACCTTATGCAATCTTTTCTTATTATCTACGAAAGTACGATGCATTGTCATATTCTCAGAATTGGCAGATCCGTGGTCTAGCGGTAGTTGTACACTAGACTATCAATCCAGAGGTCGCAGGTCCGATTCCCCGCCGCACCAATAAAAATACTAATGGTCTTCCGTGAAGGACGTTAAATGGGTGTCCCGTTTGACAGTGGAAAACACTGGTGCACGTTAAAGAAACAGAGTAGCTCTAACCAGGGTTACATTATGTCGGTGCACTATGCGCCAAAACCTAAAATGACTAACAATCATATCGGAGCACTCGCCGAATGGGCAAGGCCCAGTGCACGTGCAACAAAGCTTATACACCATAAATTCTCAGGCCTTGTGTTTTAAAGAATTGTTGATTGTGAATTTGGTTTAAACATCCCTTATTATTGAATGAAATATACAAATAATGCAGTCATATATATACAATGTCTCAATATAGTATTGAACTGAAGGATGGTAGACATCTCACTCTTGTTTAGTTTGAACAGTAGTGAAGTATATTATGGCGTTTCAGCTAAAAACTATTTGTAACTAACGCAAACATTAAATAAATTAAAAAAATAAAATAAATTAAAAAAATAAAAAAGGATTGTTTGAGAATGTAATTGTATTTAAGTTTGGAACAAATTATGGAAATACGACGAGCATGAGGAATAAAAAGTATAATGAGCTAAAATAGGAAATAAAAAAAGTAAAGTACCGTGGATTTAGTTGGATAACTAGAACCTGTTGATTTCCGTATATAGATTTTCAAACGTTTATGGCAAATTTCTGAGATGTTCTTGAGCAAGTAGCTGCCGAGAAACATTTACATGTGATAACTGTTTTACACCTCGCCACATATTATACAATACGGACTTTCCACAATGTTTTTGGCACTGAGATCAGTAGCTAGGGCACTAGAATTCGCGCGAAGTCACGTATGAAACACTTGAAGGGTTCTATTTCCAGGATGGTAATAAGCGGCATGTTCTAAAACCTGGCCTGGCGCGGTGTCTTGACTCATCATTTTTATTCATAATCAGATAAATGCCAGTTGATTTAGTTTAGTTGGATTGAATAAGTTAACACCAGTCAAATATAAATGTAAGTGAAGTTAGTGGCCTAGCGGCGTGAAGTTGGCGGCCTAATTTTTTTCTGTATTTCCAAGCAATTGTTAATGCGTTTTTTTTTAAAACAATGATAAATCAAAGTTTTTTATCCATACAGTTACATAGCGGCCTTAAAAAATTTTCTATTCAGAACATTTTTTTCTATACGTTTTAATTTAAAACAATAATAATTAACTGTTTTATGCAAAAGTTATCACTCTGAAGCGTGTTTAACTTTTTTTTCCAAAAAGTCGATCAAGCACTTTGACAGCGGCCTAGCGGTGTGAAATTAGCGGCCTAAAATTGAATCCTATTTCAAAGCATGTATACACTTAACAAAACTTATAAGTGAGAAGTGCTCGATCGACTTTTTTGAAAAAAAATGTTTACAATTGCATAAGAGTGATAATTTGGGCATAAAAACAGAATATATATATAAAATAATTAGAAGGAGAGGCATGTTCACATGCTTTGAAAAGCTGACTGCTTGTTCGACTTTTTGAAAAAAAATGTTGATAATCGCCTCAGAGTGATAGTGTTTGCTTAAAAACAGTTAATATATCATTGTTTTAGAAGAAAATGCATGTATACATGCTTTGAAATAGGAAACCATTTTAGGCCGCTAACTTCACGCCGCTAGGCCGCTGAAGTGCTCGATCGACTTTTTTGGAAAAAAAATGAAAAACGCTTCAGAGTGATAATTTGTGCATAAAAACAGTAAACACATCATTGTTTTAGAAGAACAAGCATGATTAATGCTTTGAATTAGCTGACTGCTTTATCGACGTTTTTGAAAAAAAAAATGTTGATTTTTGCTTCAATGTGTTAATGTGTGCATAAAAACAGTTAAAATGTCATTGTTTTAGAAGAAAATGCATGTATACATGCTTTGAAATAGGATTCAATTTTAGGCCGCTAAGTTCACGCCGCTAGGTCGCTGAAGTGCTTGATCGACTTATTTGAAAAAAAGTTGAAAAACGCTTCAGAGTGATAATTTGTGCATAAAACAGTTAATTTAAAATTGTTTTAGAATAAAAGGTAAAGAAAAATATTCTGAATAGATAACAATTTAAGGCCGCTATGTAACTATATGAATAAAAAACTTTGATTTATCATTGTTTTTAAAAAAAAACGCATTAACAATTGCTTGGAAATAGAGAAAAAATAATTAGGCCGCCAGGCCGCCAACTTCACGCCGCTAGGCCGCTAACTTCACGTACATTAAATATAAAAGGTTTTAAAAAGATGCAATACAAATAGACATAATTGCATAATTTGATTTATCTACCAATGCTTAGGATTTTTTGTATTAAAATGATATATATAAAGAATGTTTTATTGACAATGTTCTTCAAAATATATATCGTGTCTGTCTGAAATTAGTGAATACAGCTGATTTAGATTTGAAGAAAATGTACTGCTAATTTACATGGTTTTGAATGATAGTTTAAGTTACCGTCAAATCGTTTAGGTAACAGTATAAAACATACGAAAACAATTAATTTGATCGAATTAATACTAATGGGGCTCAGATATTTTAATTAAACTGCGCTTTTATAAAATTTCAGATTTTTCTTTCCTGCTGTTTATAACTTCATAACAAAACGTTAATAGTATATTAAACTTGCAGTTTGATTTCGAAATAAATGTCAATCACTACCAGTGTGTATACCACGTGATAAATTGCGTCATATATGCTACGTCAGTGTGTGTATACCACGTGATAAATTGCGTCATATATGCTACGTCGGAAGGCAACATTTTGCTTAAAATGAAGACTTAAATCAAAGATAACTTTTCTTTTACTAAACCGTTTTGAATAAAACAAAAGGCAGTCTATGCCGCTTAAAGAGCCCCGCCTTCGTTTCAGTACCGAGGTTTAATAAGGTGATTAGTGTCATCAAACACCAAAATAATGTTTTGATAGTGCTCCGTCAGATGGCCGTATTGTGAAAAGGCGTGTCGAAGTGTTTTAAGAAACTAAACTCTCAATCAAACTCCGGTTAAAGACCGAAGGCTGGGCTCCGTAAGCGGCGTAGACTGCGCGAAGTTTCATTTAGAATAGTTAAGAAAGAGTGAAGTTATCTTTGCTTGAAGTCTTCATTCGAAGCAAAATATGGCCTTCCGGCGTAGCATTTATGACGCAATTTATCACGTGGTATACACACGTCCCAGTATATTCAGAGCTTGAACTCTCAATATGTATAAAATCTGGCCAGACCAGACCAGGTTTTAGAACATGCCGTAATAAGCAGGGGCACATGCGGAATATTATCATATAGCAGTTTCTTGAATGATGAAATCGGGTCTGCTGATTCGAAACTTATAGGGGGGCCATTAAAACTACGGATTTCAGACGGCAGAAATGACTTAAAAGTGATAAATTTAACGTGCAAGCGGAAACATGCTGGTGATGATATGTGCAGTGTAACCAGAAGGTATTCAGTTTCCGACAGTTTGTGGTACTAAATTACAAATAAAATATACATATTCTGGAACTTTTTATTTTATTTTTAGTTTATGTTCATTCCGACGATTTCCCCTTGCGTCCAATCCGACTTCTTTCATAAGGCTTATACAAGTTTATTGGCGCTTTTCGTAATTTTTGCAGCTTCTTGTTGGATCTTTTTAAGTTCTTGTTTTTCTTGCTGAGTGCAATATTAAATAGAAAAGTATGTCATCGTATTCCAGAATTGGCCCCATGAACGAAATAAAAACTGGCATTTTAATTGACGCATAAGCTGCATTATATTTAATATCTTCTAATAGTGTTTTTTTTATAGAACACCATCAAGGTCTTTTAAAATAAAAATTCCCTAATGTTTATAACCGTCAATTTGGAGGATTCGTTTATCCTGCATTACGATAAGTAGATGTTGTACTTGATGTGTCTTTCTTTTTGTCATGAAGGTAGTTGTGTGTTTGAAGATTACTCTTTCAAACACTACTTCTTATGTGATGGTATATTTGTTACCCCAGAAGCATTCCTAAACGTTCCGAACAAAGCATGTGCCAATGGGAGAGTTTCTAGATAATCCAGCAGAGTTATCTCTGCAGCGCCCCCCGACAACACAATCAAAATATAGCTGGATAACTCATGAAACAAATTATTAGAACATGATTTTCAGAACATATCACTATTTATCAACCAACAAAATCAGTGTCTCGTGTTAGCTACGTGATTTCAAAGAGGTGCGGACAGTTAATTCCAAGAAATGTCAGGGATCATGCAAATCTTGTGTTTCATAGAGTATAAATTGATGATGTGTCAGAAAGTTCAGTGTAAAAGTTTATGCTAACTGACACTAGAAGAAAGGATCTTGGACATTCGTAACTTTGTACAGCAATTTATATGGCACCCTGGGGAGATATGGCAAGTCAAAAGACAGGCCATTTTCTTTAATGAAGGTAAATGAGTTTTCTCTTCTTACAAAGGAGACAGGGTCCCAATTTGATCTCGTGAGACTCGACATTGACAAATCACCACAATGCATGGTCTACATGATTAATGTCTTCCGTGCTCCCAGGGTCCTTCTGGTTCCACAAGGCTGTGTATGTACTGTGCTGATCTGTCATTATCAATGGAAAGTATTATGCGTTGAACTATCACAAAAGTTTTTGAAATCAGGAGGATTTCTACTACCAATGAATGAACTTTGTTTGGCAATACAGTGTATTTAATTATTAGGATAAACGATGTCAATTGTGTAGATGAGGTATTCCAGTTCCTAGAGTGCAATTGATTCAAGGAAATTAACAATAATTAAAATAAGTATATATTTTCCAACACTCAATGGATTTATAAGTGAAATAAAAAATACGGTTCACTGATTCAAATAACATTAAACATTTGATAATTTTCAATGTTGTAAACTTTCAGCCGACTCTCTCTTCCCGTTCAAGCATCAGCATGAACAGGGCTGGAACACCATTTAAACATCACTTCAAAATTATGTTTCGTAAGCAGACAATTTGGCAGGTGTTTCTGAAAATCTAGAACTGTCATTTTTTTATCTCCCAGCTCAAGGCAAACAGAAGACTGTTTCAGAGTAAGATCACAGTATATTCCACTAAAAGTAAATATTCACGCCACTCATTAAATTTATGTTGTTGGTGCTGTTTCCATAAAATAAATTATTATGATCTTACATTGAAACAAACAACTATGATCTTTTTAAACATTATCCCCCCCATCTTTGTTTGTTATAAAACAATGAAGGGGTCTGTTGAAACCACTTTTAACAGTTAAAAACTATAAGACTCGAACTTGAAATTAAATGGTGATAAAAATAATACCAAATTAATCAGAGGACTTTTTCTCCAAAAACCTAATTTTCAATGGCCCTATGTTTGTACTTATATGGAAAAGCAATTATCAATGTACTTTTGGTCATAAATCAATGGTAATTGACTATTAAGTATAAGAACAGCAATGGCAATATTATTCTTATTGCCTGGAAATTTCTATGTGGATCTAGTCGTTAGCCTAGGAGTAAATAAGTTGTTTTCTATCATAGTATTTATGTCCTGTAACAGAATATGTTGACTCCAGCTGTTGTGCTCCATTAAACACCATACTTAAGTGCATAAGTACTTCAGCAGCCTCAATAAAACAAAGCGGTTTTGTGCACAAATCCTCCAAAGCAAAACAATGTTCCATAGAAATAAATAAGAAATAGATTTCTCTGGAATATCACAATTTTAAGTAGTTCGTTTTTTGTTAAGCCTGAATGACGTACATGTAGACAATACATAGAGATCCTAATGGCCTTCTTGCACTTTAATAGGTGCAATTCAGCCTACACCCAGCATATCCCTGTGCGAGCCTGAATGGGCGCTTGCATGCTGCATAATAGCATAACCCCCAAAACATCCCGATGGGTTCTCGTACCCATTAGCTGCATTAAAGCCTAAACTCAATACATTCTTGTCCTGGCCTGAAAAGGTACTTGTGCCCTTTGGCTACATTATAGCCTTACCCATATACATACCAGCAGGAGCCTGAATAAGTTCTCGCGCGCATTGTCTGCATAAGAGTCTAATCTGAACAACTTTCTGAGATGGCACCAAATCCTATATGTGAAACACTAGCTGCATTATGGCCTTACCCCACCATATCCACTGTAGCTGCATTATGGCCTTGACCCCCACCTATCCACTGTAGCTGCATTATGGCCTTACCCCACCATATCCACTGTAACTGCATTATGGCCATACCCCATCATATCCACTGTAGCTGCATTATGGCATTGACCCCCATCTATCCACTGTAGCTGCATTATGGCCTTACCCCACCATATCCACTGTAGCTGCATTATGGCCTTATCCCACCTATTCACTGTAGCTGCATTATGGCCTTACCCCACAATATCCACTGTAGCTGCATTATGGCCTTACCCCACCATATCGACTATAGCTGCATTATGGCCTTACCCCACCATATCCACTGTAGCTGCATTATGGGCTTACCCAATCATATCCACTGTAGCTGCATTATGGCCTTACCCCACCATATCCACTGTAGCTGCATTATGGCCTTACCCCACCATATCCCCTGTAGCTGCATTGTGGCCTTACCCCATCATATCCACTGTAGCTGCAATATGGCCTTACCCAACCATATCAACTGTAGCTGCATTGTGGCCTTACCCCACCATATCCACTGTAGCTGCATTATGGCCTTACCCCACCATATCCACTGTAGCTGCATTATGGCCTTACCCCACCATATCCACTGTAGCTGCATTATGGCCTTACCCCATCATATCCACTGTAGCTGCAATATGGCCTTACCCCATTATATCAACTGTAGCTGCATTATGGCCTTACCCAACCATATCAACTGTAGCTGCATTATGGCCTTACCCCACCATATCAACTGAAGCTGCATTATGGCCTTACCCCACCATATCCACTGTAGCTGCATTATGGCCTTACCCCACCATATCCACTAAAGCTGCATTATGGCCTTACCCTACCATATCCACTGTTGCTTTACCCCATTATATCCTCTGTACCAACCATAGGCTGCATTATGACCTTACCCTACCATGTCCTCTGTACCAACAATTGGCTGCATCATGGCCTTACCCCACCATGTCCTCTGTACCAACCATTGGCTGCATTATGACCTTACCCCACCATATCCTCTGTGCTGACCATAGGCTGCATTATGACCTTACCCCATCATATCCTCTGTGCTGACCATTGGCTGCATTATTACCTTGACCCACCATATCCTCTGTTCTGAACATAAGCTGCATTATGACCTTACCCCACCATATCCTCTGTGCTGACCATTGGCTGCATTTTGGCCTTTCCCTGCCATATCCTCTGTGCTGACCATTGGCTGCATTTGTGCTGACCATTGGCTGCATTATGACCTTATCCCACTTTATCCTCTGTGCTGACCATTGACTACATTATGACCTTATCCCACTATATCCTCTGTGCTGACCATTGGCTGCATTTTGGACTTTCCACCCATATCCTCTGTGCTGACCATTGACTGCATTTGTGCTGATCATTGGCTGCATTATGACCTTATCCCACTATATCCTCTGTGCTGACCATTGGCTGCATTATGACCTTATCCCACTATATCCTCTGTGCTGACCATTGGCTGCATTATGACCTTATCCCACTATATCCTCTGTGCTGACCATTGGCTGCATTATGACCTTATCCCACTATATCCTCTGTGCTGACCATTGACTGCATTATGACCTTATCCCACTATATCCTCTGTGCTAACCATTGGCTGAATTATCACCTTACCCTATCATACCCTCTGTGCTGACCATTGGCTGCATAATTCACTTAACCGCCATATCCTCTGTGCTGACCATTGGCTGCATAATTCACTTACCAGCCATATCCTCTGTGCTGACCATTGGCTGCTTTATGACCTTACCCCACCATTTCCTCTGTGCTGACCATTGGCTGCATTATGACCTTACCCCACCATTTCCTCTGTGCTGACCATTGGCTGCATTATGACCTTATCCCATCATATCCCCTGTGCTGACCATTGGCTGCATTATGACCTTATACCATCATATCCTCTGTGCTGACCATTGGCTGCATAATTCACTTACCCGCCATATCCTCTGTGCTGACCATTGGCTGCATTATGACCTTACCCTACCATAACCTCTGTGCTGACCATTGGCTGCATTATGACCTTACCCCACCATTTCCTCTGTGCTGACTATTGGCTGCATTATGACCTTATACCATCATATCGTCTGTGCTGCCCATTGGCTGCATTATGACCTTACCCCACCATATCCTCTGTGCTGACTATTGGCTGCATTATGACCTTACCCCACCATTTTCTCTGTGCTGACCATTGGCTGCATTATGACCTTACCCCACCATTTCCTCTGTGCTGACCATTGACTGCATTATGACCTTACCCCACCATTTCCTCTGTGCTGACCATTGGCTGCATTATGACCTTATCCCATCATATCCTCTGTGCTGACCATTGGCTGCATTATGACCTTACCCCACTATTTCCTCTGTGCTGACCATTGGCTGCATTATGACCTTATCCCATCATATCCTCTGTGCTGACCATTGGCTGCATAATTCACTTACCCGCCATATCCTCTGTGCTGACCATTGGCTGCATTATGACCTTACCCTACCATAACCTCTGTGCTGAACATTGGCTGCATTATGGCCTTACCCCACCATTTCCTCTGTGCTGACCATTGGCTGCATTATGACCTTATCCCATCATATCCTCTGTGCTGACCATTGGCTTCATTATGACCTTATCCCATCATATCCTCTGTGCTGACCATTGGCTGCATTATGACCTTACCCCACCATTTCCTCAGTGCTGACCATTGGCTGCATTATGACCTTATCCCATCATAACCTCTGTGCTGACCATTGACTGCATTATGGCCTTACCCCACCATATCCTCTGTGCTAACAATTGGCTGCATTATGACCTTATCCCATCATATCCTCTGTGCTGACCATTGGCTGCATTATGACCTTATCCCATCATATCCCCTGTGCTGACCATTGGCTGAATTATCACCTTATCCCATCATATCCTCTGTGCTGACCATTGGCTGCATAATTCACTTACCCGCCATATCCTCTGTGCTGACCATTGGCTGCATTATGACCTTACCCTACCATAACCTCTGTGCTGACCATTGGCTGCATTATGACCTTACCCCACCATTTCCTCTGTGCTGACCATTGGCTGCATTATGACCTTATCCCATCATATCGTCTGTGCTGCCCATTTGCTGCATTATGACCTTACCCCACCATATCCTCTGTGCTGACCATTGGCTGCATTATGACCATATCCCATCATAACCTCTGTGCTTACCATTGGCTGCATTATGGCCTTACCCCACCATATCCTCTGTGCTAACAATTGGCTGCATTATGACCTTATCCCAACATATCCTCTGTGCTGACCATTGGCTGCATTATGACCTTATCCCATCATATCCCCTGTGCTGACCATTGGCTGCATTATGACCTTATCCTATCATATCCTCTGTGCTGACCATTGGCTGCATTATGACCTTATTCCATTATATCCTCTGTGCTGGCCATTGGCTGCATTATGACCTTATCCCATCATATCCTCTGTGCTGACCATTGGCTGCATTATGACCTTATCCCATCATATCCCCTGTGCTGACCATTGGCTGCAATATGACATTATCCCACTATTTCCTCTGTGCTGACCATTGGCTGCATTATGACCTTACCCCGCCATATCCTCTGTGCTGACCATTGGCTGCATTATGACCTTACCCCACCATTTCCTCTGTGCTGACCATTGGCTGCATTATGACCTTACCCCACCATTTCCTCTGTGCTGACCATTGGCTGCATTATGACCTTACCCCACCATTTCCTCTGTGCTGACCATTGGCTGCATTATGGTATTACTCCACCATATCCTCTGTGCTGACCATTGGCTGCATTATGGTATTACCCCACCATATCCTCTGTGCTGACCATTGGCTGCATTATGACTTTATCCCATTATTTCCTCTGTGCTGAGCATTGGCTGCATTATGACCTTACCCCACCATTTCCTCTGTGCTGACCATTGGCTGCATTATGACCTTACCCCACCATTTTCTCTGTGCTGACCATTGGCTGCATTATGACCTTACCCCACCATTTCCTCTGTGCTGACCATTGACTGCATTATGACCTTACCCCACCATTTCCTCTGTGCTGACCATTGGCTGCATTATGGTATTACCCCACTATATCCTCTGTGCTGACCATTGGCTGAATTATGGCCTTACCCTACCATAACCTCTGTGCTGACCATTGGCTGCATTATGACCTTACCCCACCATATCCTCTGTGCTGACCATTGGCTGCATTATGACCTTACCCCACCATATCCTGTTTGTTAACCATTGGTTTTATTATGGCTTTACCATATCATATTTTTATATGCAAACCATTTGCTGAATTGACTTTGCCCCAACATACCACTGTGCTTGCCAAAGTCTGAATTTGGGCTTTACCCCATCATATCCTCTGTGCTGACCATTGGCTGCATTATGGCTTACTCCAACACATCACAAACGCATGAGCCTGCACATTCATCAATAAATCCCTAACAGTGCAGATCACCTTTGTAGCAGCTTGTCCTGAAAGTAAAAAATACACTCCAATGTAAAACACTACCAGATAATATCAAAAGCAACAAACTCATTGAAGTTCATTTATGTACATACAATCATCTACAACTTCATGCTTTATCTGTAAATTAAAGTACAATGGTACATGTAATAATTTTATTATAAATTTTGCAGCAACCAAATGCTACTTTATTTTACATTGAATTTTATCAAGATCTGTAATCTGAACACTTCATGTTGCAAATCAACCTGCTGTTTGCCCAGAATAGGCCATTATCTGTTGATAACATCAGCCATTAATTGTATTGTGTTCACAATTTATGGAAATCAAAGGTATTAACTGCGGTAATAACCATCAAGTATGTTGCTTTGTCCAGCCAAAAACTAAAAACTTCTTTATGATAACTGTCCTTATAATAAATTGTACAAAGGGACATTTTATGGGGGTCCTGTGTGGTCCCGTGTGACAGTGCTCATACATGCCATATTTTATGGAGACCATTCGGGGATTTGTTCAGAAAGGCTGAAAATTCAGGGGGATTTGTTAGTATTTAGGGGGATTTACAGCTGTGCTTAATACAAAGTGCACCAGGGTAGCTCTAACCAGGGTTACATTTTGTCTGTGCACTGTGCTAAAAAAACCTCAAATGACTAACATTCTTATCGGAGCATCTGCGTAATGGGCAAAGCCCGAGTGCGAGTATATTTAACCTTACGCAGCACAAGCAAGCATATTCCCAGTTCAAACCCATTCACATACATGCACACAGCAAACACAATCACATACATGCACACAACAAACACATTCACATACATGCACACAACAAACACATTCACATACATGCACACAGCAAACACATTCACATACATGCACACAACAAACACATTCACATACATGTACACAGCAAACACATTCACATACATGCACAAAACAAACACATTCACATACATGCACACAGCAAACACATTCACATACATGCACACAGCATTGGGGGTAAGGCACATTGAATTTGATGGGTAAGACTATTGTTCACACAGTGTCATACCCAAAATATAACCTCACAAGATTTACAATGTGGCTTGTGGTTAACCAATAGGTTTGAAATGTGACAATAGTAAATTAGCTATTTTTATTGTTTTATTACAACTGATTTCAAGTTACTGAGAGTGAAATCGTGTGTTTGTTTTAGACAAAGACAAAGGCATTTTAGACAAGAGCGGTCACAGACAGCTATATCCCCTGCCTCATGGGGACATTTTTTGTAACGAAAGCCAATCAATGGTAATGGTAGTTTCTCAGGAACATAAGAAATGCGTAAAATTAAGAAAGGGCAATAACTCTTTCAAAAAAGGTCAAATTGCAAAAGCCCGACAATATGCACTGTGTCACTATATAGTCATAAATGTAAGAGAAGTTGCGAAGAAACCAATTTTAAATGTAAACTAAAGAAAGGTCAATAACTCTTTAAAAAATGGTCAAATCAGGAAAGCCCGACAATATGCGCTGCTTCCATATAATCATCAATCTGTGAAAGTTTGGTAGAAATCGCATGAAAAAGGTAAGAGGAGTTGCGAAGAAACCAATTTTAAATGTAAAATAAACAAAGGGCTATAACTCTTTCAAAAATTGTCGAATCGCAAAAGCCCAACAATATGCGCTGCTTCACTTTATGATCATCAATCTGTGAAAGTTTGGTAGAAATCGCATGAGAAATGTAATAGGAGATGCAAAGAAATTAATGTGGGACGGACGCACACACGCACGCACACAAGCACGGAATTGCGCCTACACATTCAAGGCGGGGGATAATAAATGCACAAAACATTTTAACAAAGTTTCATCAACATCACAATTGCTGAAGAATGACAAAATTAAGCAAGAAACAGAATCTATGCAAGAAACAGAATCTATCATAGATGTCCTGTACAGACTGGAAAAACATAGTTTAAATTAAACACTTAAATTTATCAGGATCTGTAATCTGATTCACTTTATGTTCCAAATCAACCTGCTTTTTGCCCAGAATAGCTTATTGTCTGTGATAACATCAGTAATTGTTTGATTTTTCACAATAAACTGAAATCAAAGTTATCAACTGCAGACTTCTGAGGGTCTTAAATAATCATTGAGCCTGTTTTTATCAACTAAATGTCAAACCTTTAAAGCATTTTGTCTGACAATCTTTACTTTAATAGAAAAGAGAAAAAAACACTTACATCTGGGAATAAACTATACTATGAACTTAATTAAAAAAGATGAGCGTTTTTTCCTATTTGTAATCATATATGTATACCGGTACAATAATTTCAAAACAACTTAATTATAAATGCATCTAAAAAATACAAAACTTAAAAGTGACAGCGAATCTATCCATGCTGTTTTCAGAAGCTAGCACGGATGAATATCGTTATTACAACAAACCTGTGATTACACTTTCTGCACGAAGCCTGCACACTTTTATTATGGAAAAAGCAATTTCCATTGCACAAGACACTGCATTTAAATGAGGCTGTAAAACACTATCACACAATCCCCAGGAATGCTTCTTAAATAATATGTTTATGCTGTTATTTGCACTTCTTGAAGATGAATTCAGCTGCCTCACTCTTTATTGTGATGAGGCTGGAGAATTCTTGGGGGTTCTTTTACAGTAAAATCTATCTCGTAATAATCAAAGGGACAAGCTTTTGGACAAAATACTTTTTCATGGTAATGCAACTGAAAACACTTATGTTATGATTTTACTCTTTGATACTAAAATTGCAGCCAAATAAACCATTGAAGTATAAAAAACCTATTTCTAGTGGGAAGCAAACCCACAACCGTACAGTCAAGAAAAAACAACAACTGACAACAAAACCACTCACCAACGAGCACTCTTACATCAACTGAGGAGTAATTTAACCTTTAAGCCTTCTGTTGAAAAGAGTTACCAACGCTTTTCAAAACGGTGGACTGTTAAGACAATATTCGAGCATGCATAAAATTATATCAACATTTGTTGAGAATACTTCCAGCCGTCAGTAAATCACAAGCAAAAAACACAGGAACAACAGCAATTATTATGTAGAATTAAGATTCTTAATTTTGTTTAAACATGTGAGCTACGTACTGCACAGTCTGTGCTCACCTGACCATAACAACCTCTGGACAGGCAGGTTCTGAGAGTGCCATTCATTCCATTTCTCTGTGCGCTTAACAGTATAGTATATAGTTATTTGTATAAAGAACAACTCAGATACTGAACCAATTAGAACTTCATAAATGTATCTATATAATTTAATATAATGCTTTATGTTTTTTTCCAAATACTTGAAGCAAAAATAATGTTACCTGACAGACTTTCTAAGAATCAAGAAACTATTGCAAACAATGAACACTTGTATTTATATTCTATGCACTTGTTCATTGCAATGTTTTTAGATAATTTGTACTTCAAAAGTGGCCCTTGACATTCTTGCTTGCAATATCTTTTCGCAAAAAAGATTATACCAAGCACCGGTTAACAGCCATTATCTTCTATGTAATCTATTATCTAATAGTTGCACTTGTCATTCTTGCCAGCAAAACTATTGCAACCAATGCACACCTGTATTTATACACCAAGCATCAGGGGCAGATTTAGGATTAGGCATTTAAGGAGGCGCACTTTGGGATTGCAACTAAGAAATTACGCCTCCAAACAATAATGGTTTATTCTATAATGGGTTAATTGGGGTTTTAAGAAACTCCCAAAGACAAATGAACCTGTTTCAGTCTGTAATTATGCATTTAAGTGCATTAATTTCATATTCTTTCTCGAATATACACATAAAAAGTGAACTTGAACAATTTTATTTGCCATGTTCTTGTTTATAAAATATTCTTAATTTCTACATGTATATATTAATACCTCTACAAGAGGCACAAGCCGAAATTTCTTATAAACCATTCTATAGCAAATGCATAAACAAGTTTTGTGAAGGTAGTGCTGGTGTATTATCTGATTTCTTTAATCATGCTACTTTATGCGCATGATTTCCAATGTTTACAGGAAATTTACGACAGGAAGTGCATGTTGTATCGTTTTATTAACAATAAAAGCTTGAAAGGTCTTTAAAAGTGCTGAAATGCACATGATATAAATTGAAACCATCCCCAGTGGTGGTCAAGGCAGACAGCTATATACAGTACTGGTGGTAAAGCAGACTGCTGGATCCAGAAGTGGTGGTTTAGGAAGACTGCTGTGGTGGTAAAAGCAGACTGCTGTAGTGGTTAAGTCAGACTGCTGTGGTGGTAAAGGCAGACTGCTGTGGTGATAAAGGCAGACTGCTGTGATGGTTAAGGCATACTGCTGTGGTGGTAAAGTCAGACTGCTGTGTTGGTTAAGTCAGACTGCTGTGGTGGTAAAGGCAGACTGTTGTAGTGGTTAAGGCAGACTGCTGTGGTGGTAAAGGCAGCCTGCTGTGATGGTAAAGGCAGACTGCTGTGGTGGTTAAGGCATACTGCTGTGGTGGTAAAGGCAGCCTGCTGTGGTGGTTAAGGCAGACTGCTGTGGTGGTTAAGGCATACTGCTGTGGTGGTTAAGGCAGCCTGCTGTGGTGGTAAAGGCAGACTGCTGTGGTGGTTAAGGCATACTGCTGTGATGGTAAAGGCAGCCTGCTGTGATGGTTAAGGCAGACTGCTGTGGTGGAAAAGTCAGACTGCTGTGGTGGTTAATGCAGACTGCTGTAGTGGTAAAGGCAGACTGCTGTAGTGGTTAAGGCAGACTGCTGTGGTGGTAAAGGCAGACTGCTGTGATGATAAAGGCAGACTGCTGTGGTGCGTTTAAGGCATACTGCTGTGGTGGTAAAGGCAGCCTGCTGTGGTGGTTAAGGCAGACTGCTGTGGTGGTTAAGGCATACTGCTGTGATAGTAAAGGCAGCCTGCTGTGATGGTTAAGGCATACTTCTGTGGTGGTAAAGTCAGACTGCTGTGGTGGTAAAGGCAGACTGCTGTGGTGGTAAAGCAGACTGCTGGATCCAGTAGTAGTTGTTATGGAAGATTGCTGTGGTGGTAAAGGCAGACTGCTGTGGTGGTAAGGCAGACTGCTGGATCCAGTAGTAGTTGTTTAGGAAGACTGTTGTGGTGGTAAAGTCAGACTGCTGTGGTGGTAAAGACAGACTGCTGTGGTGGTAAAGACATACTGCTGTGGTTGTTAAGGCAGACTGCTGTTGTGGCTTAGGCAGACTGCTGTGGTGGTTAAGGCAGACTGCTGTGGTGGTTAAGGCAGACTGCTGTGGTGGTAAAGGCAGACTGCTGTTGTGGCTTAGGCAGACTGCTGTGGTGGTTAAGGCAGACTGCTGTGGTGGTTAAGGCATACTGCTGTGGTTGTTTAGGCAGACTGCTGTAGTGGTTAAGGCAGACTGCTGTGGTGGTAAAGACAGTCTGCTGTGATGGTTAAGGCAAACTGCTGTGGTGGTAGAGTCAGACTGCTGGGGTGGTAAAGGCAGACTGCTGTAGTTGTTAAGGCATACTGATGTGGTTGTTAAGGCATACTGCTGTGGTGGTAAAGGCAGACTGCTGTGGTGGTTAAGGCATTCTGCTGTGGTTATTAAAGCAGACTGCTGTGGTGGTTAAGGCAGACTGCTGTATCCAGAAGTGGTGGTTAAGGCGGACTGCTGTGGTGGTTAAGGCGGACTGCTGTGGTGGTAAAGTCAGACTGCTGTGGTGGTAAAGTCAGACTGCTGGGGTGGTAAAGGCAGGCTGCTGTGGTGGTAAAGGCAGACTGCTGTGGTTGTTAAGGCATACTGCTGGGGTGGTAAAGGCAGGCTGCTGTGGTGGTAAATGCAGACTGCTGTGGTTGTTAAGGCATACTGCTGTTGTGGTTAAGGCATACTGCTGTGGTGGTAAAGGCAGACTGCTGTGGTGGTTAAGGCATTCTGCTGTGGTTGTTAAAGCAGACTGCTGTGGTGGTTAAGGCAGACTGCTGTATCCAGAAGTGGTGGTTAAGGTGGACTGCTGTGGTGGTTAAGGCGGATTGCTGTGGTGATAAAGGCAGACTGCTGTGGTTAAGGCAGACTGCTGTGGTGGTAAAGACAGACTGCTGTGGTGGTTTAGGCAGACTGCTGTGGTGGTTAAGGCATTCTGCTGTGGTTGTTAAAGCAGACTGCTGTGGTGGTTAAGGCAGACTGCTGTGGTGATAAAAGCAGACTGCTGTGATGGTTAAGGCATACTGCTGTGGTGGTAAAGTCAGACTGCTGTGGTGGTTAAGTCAGACTGCTGTGGTGGTAAAGGCAGACTGTTGTAGTGGTTAAGGCAGACTGCTGTGGTGATAAAGGCAGACTGCTGTGGTTAAGGCAGACTGCTGTGGTGGTAAAGGCAGACTGCTGTGGTGGTTTAGGCAGACTGCTGTGGTGGTTAAGGCTGTGTTGGCAAAGACATACTGCTGTGGTGGTAAAGACAGACTGAGGTGTTGGCAAAGACAGACTGCTGTGGTGGTAAAGACAGACTGCTGTGGTGGTAAAGACAGACTGCTGTGGTGGTAAAGGCAGCCTGCTGTGGTGGTTAAGGCTGTGATGGCAAAGACAGACTGCTGTGGTTGTTAAGGCAGACTGCTTTGGTGGTAAAGACAGACTGCTGTGATGGTAAAGACAGACTGCTGAGGTGGTTAAGGCTGTGTTGGCAAAGACAGACTGCTGTGGTGGTTAAGGCTGTGGTGGTAAAGACAGACTGCTGTGGTGTTAAAGACAAACTGCTGTGGTGGTTCAGGCTGTTATGATAAAGGCAGGCTGCTGAATCTAAAGTGTTAACAAAGGCAGACTGCTGTATGTGAAAATATTAATTTATGATATACTATGACGATGATTTATGTTATCATCAAAGATTCAATGACACAGGTGATCAGAAATCCCGCCCCTGGAGCTTGGAAATTTGTTTAAATCCCAAATGTCAGGATATGGATACTGAGACAGGTGATAAAAAATTAATTCCAAGGAGCTGGGAAATTTGTCAAATTCCTAGTGTCATCGATGTTCTTGGAACAGAAAATTGCTTGTAAAAACCACCAAGTTTAATAATTCCAGGCTTTGTGCTCTCATTCCGCCATCAAAATCACACCTGTCAGAAATCACCTGCTCTGTTAAGTCCCCAAAATGCCAACTCCATTTCTTCTGGAGTTCTAGAACTAAATAAAATGATATTAAATAAAAATTCTCCAAAGAAATTCAATTTCCATGTAAAGGCCTCATAAAGTGTCTAAAAAACTGTGGAAAACTCCAAACAGACCATAAAAGATCCACCAAACCTGCCAAAGTGATCATTTCACACTTGTTCCTTGCCTGGTTATTGAAACTAATAAAGTGAAAACTACTCCCATGGGGGACATACATCAGAAACCATTCAGAAAAATTGATGAACCCTTGGGAGTAATATTCCTGAAGAAAACAAACTGGAGCAGAAAGTACATTAAAAAAGGAAATGAGTTTTCTGACATCTACTTACTGGCATTGGCAGAAAATAAAATGAGATATAATTTACGAGTCAAGTCCTTTAGATTCAAAAGATATAAAAACATTTCTTAGTACAAGGGGCAGTCAACATGAGCTTTTAAGGGATATTTGATAAAAAAAGTTTCACAATTTATTTTTACCACAAAGTCTTGCAGACAATAGGTTTTCAAGTCATAGAGATATAAGACACCTAGCAGTAATATGAGATGCACATTCCTTCCAACTTCAATTCTGAGAGATGTATAAGTGGTTCATTCCTGCCAACTTTAATTCTGAGAGATGTACAAGTAGTCCATTCAAGCCAACTGTAATTCTGAGAGATGTATAAGTAGTCCATTCCTGCCAACTTCAATTCTGAGAGATGTATAAGTAGTCCATTCAAGCCAACTGTAATTCTGAGAGATGTATAAGTAGTCCATCCAAGCCAACTGTAAATCTGAGAGATGTATAAGTGGTCCATTCAAGCCAACTTCAAATCTGAGAGATGTATAAGTAGTCCATTCAAGCCAACTGTAATTCTGAGAGATGTATAAGTGGTCCATTCAAGCCAACTTCAAATCTGAGAGATGTATAAGTAGTTCATTCCTGCCAACTTCAATTCTGAGAGATGTATAAGTAGTCCCTTTAAGCCAACTTTAATTATGAGAGATGTATAAGTGGTCCATTCAAGCCAACTGTAATTCTGAGAGATGTATAAGTAGTCCATTCAAGCCAACTTTAATTAAGAGAGATGTATAAGTGGTTCATTCAAGCCAACTGTAATTCTGAGAGATGTATAAGTAGTCCATTCAAGCCAACTTTAATTATGAGAGATGTATAAGTAGTCCATTCAAGCCAACTTTAATTATGAGAGATGTATAAGTAGTCCATTCAAGCCAACTTTAATTATGAGAGATGTATAAGTAGTCCATTCCTGCCAAATTCAATTCTGAGAGATGAAAAAGCAGGTGATTGTAGCCAACTTCAATTCTGAGAGATGAAAAAGTAGGTTATTGCTGCCAACTTCAATTCTGAGAGATGAAAAAGTAGGTCATTGCTGCCAACTTCAATTCAACTTTAATTTTGACAGATGAAAATGTAGGTCATTGCTGCCAACTTCAATTCAACTTCAATTCTAAGAGATGAATAAGTAGGCCATTCAAGAAAACTTCAATTCTGAGAGATGTATAAGTGGTACATTCAAGCAAACTTCAATTCTGAGAGATGTATAAGTGGTACATTCAAGCAAACTTCAATTCTAAGAGATGAATAAGTGGTCCATTCAAGCCAACTTCAATTCTGAGAGATGAATAAGTGGTTCATTTAAGCCAACTTCAATTCTGAGAGATGTATAAGTGGTACATTCAAGCAAACTTCAATTCTAAGAGATGAATAAGTGGTACATTCAAGCCAACTTCAATTCTGAGAGATGTATAAGTGGTACATTCAAGCAAACTTCAATTCTAAGAGATGAATAAGTAGTCCATTCAAGCAAACTTCGATTCTGAGAGATGTATAAGTGGTTCATTTAAGCCAACTTCAATTCTAAGAGATGTCCATCAATGGAGCCTTCCTACAAAATTCAAGAGATGTATTAGTGGTACATTCAAGCCAATATCATTTCTAAGATACACTAGTGGAACCTTCCTGCAACAATAATTTTAAGAGGTGCCTAAAATTATGTTGCACATTTTTGGCTGCTTCAACTCCAAATGATGTAAGGGGAGAAACATTGCATAGAGGAAGAGGCTGGTTGACAGCTATGATTGAATCGCTGCCTGTCTGACATAAGAAGGTATGATCAGAGGATAACACATGCACATACATGCACACTTAGGTAAATAAGTAGGGAAAATGGAACCTCACATGATGCACAATGTGACCTGTGGAGCTTCCACATTTTGTTTTTGCTAGAATACATTTTGACAGTTCTAACAGTTGTCTCCAACTTGAAACAATGGTTCCAAACTGCTAAAACAATACTGTAAAGTTCAACGCACTTAAAGAAGGTCGTTTGTCAGTTATGAAGGTATCAACCCCATCCTTATGAATAAAATGATGTATTTCATTGTATCTCCGCTAACAAGATTTTAACACCTAGCCAGTCCTGACGAAAACTAAAGGGCTTAAACTGTGAAATACCGGAGAGTTATTTACCTCACAGACAGCATTCGATAATCATAAGCTTTCACAGTTGTACCAACTAGATCTCTTTATTGCACTGTCACATTTATCATTATGAAACACCCTTTAACCTATCCCGTAAACATTGTTTTCCTCAATGATTATGAAGCAAGTCCTTCAACTATCCCTGAAAGGGATTATTACAACTATTTATTATATGCTTTCCGGTCGATTATAGAGATGAATCACTGAAATAGAATCGATATTCCCCTGTTTCAAACTTTGAAAACATCAAATGACATTTTTCACTGTTTTGAAATTATAGCCCGCTTTCAATTCCAAATCAAACATTATCATGCACAGGGATTGGACATACTTTTACAGACATCATATCCAAAATGATGTTATGTGTGCATTTAAATTGGCGCGTTTTTCTAAAAAAAGTGTAATAAAATTACTTTTTACTCTAATTTTTATAAATGATGATAAAAACTAAAGTTGTTTGTTTTAGTGTAAGATAGCAATGTATTTCACCTCATAAACACTAAAAGTGAATACTTCACTCGTGGCATGGCTACACCATTTGTGAAATTTAATTCTCGGTGCTCACTCGGTGAAATATATTACGACCTTGTACCGAAGCAATTATCCTTTATACATTTTCATGTTCTTAGACCCTTGATAGTTGTTTCATTATTCCAAAAAGGACACCCTGCAAACAAGATATGCATTCCAGCATGATTCACCTGCTATTTTCTATTAACATTCATAATTGTTTGAGTGATAAGGCCTAAAAAAAAAATATGTATGTTTCGGGTAACCCGACCCTACCTATAAAAATGCGCCGACCCTAACTATTTTTTTCCATTTCAGAGAAAAAAAATATTCGTTAGCGCATAGAGAGTTACGAAGTACGGATAAATGTGAATTGGACGATCAGAATTATTGTTTATATGATAAAACAAAGTCAGGCAATGACAGTAATGTAGGAAAGACTGCCATGTGCAAGAAAACACTCTGAACTTTACTTTGGTAAAACAATATGAAATAAACAATGACAATACTAAAATTTCTACATGATAAATAACAAAATAAGCTTCATCATTATATTTAATGGAATGGAGTATGAATATGCAGTCAATGCATTTAATTGTGGCAATAATGGTGAAGGATAAATATCCAACTTGCCCTGAAATAATATGGTCAGGCAGAAAAAATGAGTTTAATGTGATGAATTATTAATTGAAAAAAAATCACTATCTGCATCATTTGGTATTTCATCGCATTTACAAATACCAATCAAATACCTTCCTGTGAGCACCATTTTTTCAAATACCTTTGGGAAAGAGTAATATCTGATAATTACAAATTACCGCTTTAACTATCGAATTAAAGCCACACCACCTGACCAAGGGTAATATATGTTTCAATACTCATGTTTACTCTTGCAATTTCACAAAAAAAGTTCAGTTCTTTTCCATGCATTTAAATAACTATCTTATAACTATAGCACAATTGTCATTTGATTTACTAAATGTAGAACTTTTGAATTCCTTGCATTTCAATGACTATCTAAACATAGGGCATTTGAATGAATATCTAAATGTACCACATTTCCTTGCATTTAAATGACACTGTCTAAATGTACCACATTTCCTTGCATTTAAATGACACTGTCTAAATGTACCACATTTCCTTGCATTTAAATGACACTGTCTAAATGTACCACATTTCCTTGCATTTAAATGACACTGTCTAAATGTAGCAAATTTCCTTGCATTTTAACAACCCTGTCTAAATGTAGCAGATTTCCTTGCATTTAAATGACACTCAGTCTAAATGTAGCAAATTTCCTTGCATTTAAATGACACTGTCTAAATGTAGCAAATTTCCTTGCTTTTTAACAACCCTGTCTAAATGTAGCAGATTTCCCTTGCATTTAAATGACACTGTCTAAATGTACCACATTTCCTTGCATTTAAATGACACTGTCTAAATGTAGCAAATTTCCTTGCATTTTAACAACCCTGTCTAAATGTAGCAGATTTCCCTTGCATTTAAATGACACTGTCTAAATGTACCACATTTCCTTGCATTTAAATGACACTGTCTAAATGTAGCAAATTTCCTTGCATTTTAACAACCCTGTCTAAATGTAGCAGATTTCCCTTGCATTTAAATGACACTGTCTAAATGTACCACATTTCCTTGCATTTAAATGACACTGTCTAAATGTAGCAAATTTCCTTGCATTTTAACAACCCTGTCTAAATGTAGCAGATTTCCCTTGCATTTAAATGACACTGTCTAAATGTACCACATTTCCTTGCATTTAAATGACACTGTCTAAATGTAGCAAATTTCCCTTGCATTTAAATGACTAACAGATGATAACAAAATAGGAACTATAGGGACAAGTAAAGCCTCTCCGAGTGCCATAGACCAGCTTACTGCCATATTGTATGGCACGTAAATAAGAATATAAAAGATAGAAACCTAATCGGAACATCCGGGTCCCTTGTCCATTATTAAGACAACGCAGCCAAATACCAGCTTAGTTATTTATAATGATCCTGTACGGCACAAAGATAAAAACCATGATGCAGAGTTGACACACAACAACTGACATACAACAGTACTAGTGCTCTACCATTTGAAAAGTTTCACATCCATAGCACTGTCTGAACTTATAACAAAATAATAGCATCCAATGTGCTGTTAGCACAACATGGGGTCTTCCCCCCCCCCTCCCCACACACACACACCCGATTGTCCAAGTTTTAACTTTTTATGTCAATATCGGAGAAAAATAAGTTATAAGATATGCTCAAAATGCACCATTTTAGATTCAAGCGAGTGTACCCCCAAACCACCCTCAAAGGGTTCAAAGGCAGCGGTGAGTGTCAAAAGGTTGTTCCCCCGAAGTGAGGCTCCCCCACCGCCTCCCTCTTTTGTCAATTCCTTGATTGGCCCCTGAAAGCTGTATAACTGTTCTTGGCGATTGCGGTATTAACAAGAGGTGAAGCCTTAGTGAAACCCATACTTAGTAAAGACTTTTAAATTAGTATTGCACTTGTAAGCATCATTAAGCCAATGTAATCCTGTAGGTTTACAAGAATACCGAACACTTCAAGGATGTCTAACAACCAGATCAATCCGGAATGGTGAACTCTGATAAATCAACATTCACATATATCTAAGAATTTTATGACCAAAGCCCATGGCAATTTCCTTGCTCGGAATCTTTCGGAGAATTTATGACATATACACATGCAGCTGATCATCATTTTACAAGAAAATATCTCAGAGAACACCATAAAATCCTTATCCAGTGTCACATTTTTATGGGTTCATCTTGCCTAGAAATTAGAAATAGTCTCAGTATAGAACAGTGCAAGGATACCTTGAGACAATCACCCAAGAAACTTTCAAAACCTTGCAATCTTTAACACAAGGGGCCCATTTCAATAACTTATCGAAATTGTTTATAGAATAATACATGGCTGACCATGGCGTTTGGTTGATAATTGTGCAAGTGGAAGGAATAATTGCCCGAGGGCAATTATTCTCACCAGGGCAATTATCAACCAAAAGCCATGGTGAACCATGTATTATCCTGTATAATACATATGTTTTGTCATTTGTCAATGATTTCAAATGGATTTAAAAACATGATTTTGTGAAATAATGAATATAAATCAAATAATTAGCATGTAGTCTGAAAATCTTTAAAACGGGATATAACAAAATGGTTTTGAATGGCATTAGCTGCGGAAAAAAACAAGTGAGTGGAAATCAAAATAGCAAACCTTTTCATACGTGTTTTTAGAATAAGCCTGCAATTTTTCCATTCTTCAAATATTTCCTGTTTAACATCAACTGATAGTGGTGTTCATTTCAATAGGTGAGCACAGCTAGGGTCGATCAAGCCTAGGAGCAGTTTCAAAAGAATCTCGGCTTAAATGACCCTAGCCATTTCGCTGAAATAATTAACATCTCTCAGTGAATATTTTTAGTAAAACAAAACGTTTCAACAAAACATTTCCTTGTCTAACTGCTTTATGACCTTTTCTGAATGTAAACATCCGGTACGGTTTCGGGTAGTACTCGTTACTGAAACATGGAAGGTGTCATTATTGGTAAAACTAATTTCACTATTATTGCACCGATAGTTCCATTTTAATCCCTTTAAAGCTTTTATTAATGTTTAAATGTGTGCCTACCGAGTATACGGCGGCCATTTTATTTTCGTGAAAATGACGTCAGTGTGCACGTTTTTGTCTTCGTCAGGCAATTATGCCATAATCGTGCCATGATAAACTCACGGGCGAAGACAATAATCATTAGTGTGGGAACGAATTACTATAGTAAAATGTTACTATTTATAGTAACATGTGTATAATTAAGTCAAAAACCTTGCACTGCTTAAAAGTGCTCAAGGACACCCATAAATATATGGGCAGAATCTGAAATAGATGTGCTTTAAAAAAAAATCTATAGATTGTTTATTTCTTTCGATATTTTTATTATAACGCAGTTTGTGATAAAAACAGTGTTAATATTTATTCACCTGGAAATTTACTATCTTAAGCCTAAATTTAATTTAAAATTAAGCCTTATACTATCTTTTTTGAAACTGAGCCTAGGATCTTTTACAGATTGTGCTCGAAGTCAGAACTGCAACAATCAAGGCACTTAAGAGCAAATTTATAACAGCAGAACAAACATGCATCTTGACAATTATTTAAGCCAGAGTTATTGGCCTTAAATTGCTATATAAATATACCCTTACTATTCTTTAGAATACAACCTACTTTTTCAGCCAATGAAATTGCAGATAGGCAACAATTAAGTAGTTGACTTAATCATTAAGAATTTCAACATTCGTGCATGTTTAAAAGTCCGCATACTGCCAATCATCCGATACACAATCCCTGCATCAGATTTTGCATCGATAATGTATCAGTCAATGAGGTTGTTTTCTAAGTCAGTTAGATGACTTGGAGTGATTTCTAAATGGTAAAGGACTCGTTCGCTACGCTACGCTCACTCTGCCCATTCTTAATCATAAAGAATTCACTTCATGTCATCTAACTATTACATTAATCGCCCATCCTCCTTATATTGACCCTCCCCCAGTTTTCAGCCTGTAAACGACCATTTTTTTGGCAAAATCGTGCAAAAACATTGCCTCCTATAATCGCCCACCCCGCATTCTTTTGTAAAAAAACATACCTTTCAAACAACAAGTTGTCTGATTTCCTGTTTTATATAATTATGATCTTGCTTTACTTTTATATCTTGATGTCCAAATATTATAATGATGACTGATTTTCATCTCAGGTAATAGCAATTGTCTCTAATCAACGCCCATCCCCTACTATGTACTCGGGTATGATTGCATGCATCCCTACAGGTATATCATAGTACATTGAAACACAAATGTTATATTTTATCATCACATTTTTGTTCTTCTGTATTTCTAAAATAAAAAATTCAAATAAATAAATATTGAGCTGTTGTATATTGGTTATATGTTGTTAATTATTTTATTGATTTAATTTCAATATTTCTGCAACGTTTCAATGTTATTACAGTCATTTATATCTTCCCACAGAGAAAATCGCATACTTTGTTTTGCACTGTTCCGTTTAAACAGAGAAGTCTTAGGTTCTAATCCATTCCAAACGCAGTAAAGCTCAACAAAAAGAGATCTTAATGCCATTCATCTTGTCCTAAAATTTAATATCCCTCGGTGCAATCTTTCCGAAATCCCTGCAGCATGCAATTCTAGCCTGACAAATCATACAGTTTTTCCTCCGATTACCAAACCCTGTGCAATTAATTTGGAAAACTTCAGCTGGATTGCAAATTATTCCTGAAAAAAAATCTGATAAATATGGCAATTATTTTCCATAGCTTTCTGCAACGTTCTTGCAACAATTTGCTTTAACAATCTAATGGCTTCGCAGGAAGCCTCAAGCATTCTGATGAATGGTTTTCTATGCCATCAAATTTGCACTGCAATAATTTCTGGAATTTCCTGCAGAAGTGACTGTTCTACTTTTCACCGCAATACAGAAATGTAATTATAGGGACAGATTTTTTATCAGCAAAATTTTGTTTTCAAAGTTTGTTCAAACTGAGTGTTTTTGCTCAATTTTATGAACAAATAACAATTTGGGAAACAGCAAGTGGCGGAAACAGTCATTTAAACATAATTTTGTAAACCCAAACTTAAGATGATGCAATTTCCATAAGTGTGACTTAACATTTTTTGGCAAAATAGGGCATTTTTTGTCACATTTTCAAAAAAGTATGAACAGTTAGCTCTAATATTTGAACTTTTGATAATGTTTATCATTTAAACAAGCATTTTGTACGTGTTTCACATGTAGAAATTATTTTCGATATCTCATTTATGAAATGTGAACTGTCAGTCCTTTCAACTTGCAAAATGCTTACTTTTTTATGTCAATCTGTAAGAAATTTCGGAAAAAATGCATTTGAATGCATTATTTCATATTGAAATGGCTAAGTCTTTCCTTGGGACGACCTCAAGCCCTAAATTAATGCATTAAAACCATACATATATTGTTTGTATTTTGTATGGTTTTGAATATGCCAATTGTTTATTACAATTTAACACATTATTGCTTGTTACAACAAAGATATATACATCGATGACATTCAATAAAACACTCACAATCTCAGAAATTTTGAAAATGATATAAGACTCCAAGGACAAAATAATGTGAGTAGTTGAAATAATTCACAAATAATTATCACCCATACTATCGATAATACCATGATTATGAGGTTACGTAATAAGTAATGAAGCATTTGGTTCCCACTGAAGAAGGGTTATTTATAGAGCAAACATTATTTTATTGGAGAGTCTGGATCAATCAATGTTGTCTAACATATTATTATCAGATTACATATTGTCTTTTATTAACTTTTGTAATAGAACTTCCTTTAAATCATTGTTTTTGTAACTTTATTCTAAATTCCCTCAGACCTTATGACATATTAATTCATATAATTAGTTTGTCTTAAGATATAAGCTGCCTATCTATGATCAATATTATATAGTTACAACATTTTTGACTCAATAAAATTGACAATATTTTTTTTTTTGCAACCAGATCTGCAATCATTTTAACCGATATTTGGAACCATTTGTACTCAGAAAACAAATCTATAGTTGAAGAATTTTAATAATGTTGGCAAGTTGACAATAAATATTTGCTCTCACTGAATTTATCAATATTCTGATCTGTTCTTCAATATGACATACCCATGTTCAATATTATTGTCAATAATGTATATAATCACTAATTTCATTGTTAATTTTATTGATTGTTGATAGGCTACTTTACCAAATAACATAAAAGCAATAGTTTGTTGTGGCGTTAACACAAAGACATTTGTACAACTCCTGGTGACAAACATATAAACCTTTATTCAATAGGACAAATTATCGCCTCTTCGGGGAAGGTTCCAAGGAATGGTCAAGAGAATGAATATCATGTAAGGGCAATGCATAACTGTCCTAACTCCATGTATAATTCAGACAGTTACACTTGTCTCCCTTTAAAACACATAAAATGCAGCCTCAGAATGAGTATATGAAAAACAAAGGATACAAATTGAGTGGGCAAGAAATAGGTGAGGCACAAGTTTTTAATTGTATGTGGGTTAACAGATGAAACATGAAAACCCTTTATGTTGTATGTTAACCCTTTACCACATAATTGCGTGACAATGCTCCCAGATATGGCCTTATCTATTCCCACATGATTCCGCCAAATGGCCCTTTAATTCATAACCCCATGATTGCGTCGAAATGCTCCTCGATCGATTCCAACATGATTGCGCCAAATGGCCCTTTTATTCATTACCCCATGATTGCGTCAAAATGCTTCTTGATTGATTCCAGCACGATTGCGCAAAAATGCTCCTCGATCGATTCCAGAATGATTGGTTCAAAATGCTCCTCGATCGATTCTAGAATGATTCTGCCAAAATGCTCCTCGATCGATTCCAGACTGATTGGTTCAAAATGTTCCTCGATCAATTCCAGAATGATTGGGTCAAAATGCTCCTCCATCGATTCCAGAATGATTGGATCAAAATGCTCCTTCATCAATTCCAGAATGATTGGGTCAAAATGCTCCTTGATTGATTCCAGAATGATTGGGTCAAAATGCTCCTCCATCGATTCCAGAATGATTGGGTCAAAATGCTCCTTGATTGATTCCAGAATGATTCTGCCAAAATGCTCCTCCATCGATTCCAGAAAGATTGGGTCAAAATGCTCCTCGATCAATTCCAGAATGATTGGGTCAAAATGCTCCTCGATGAGAGAGTTACTTAAAAAAAAACATGATTTGTAAAACTTGTTAGTTATGTAAGAACACTTAACAAAATGTTGCTTCATCAAATTATGTAAAATGATCATACATTGTATTGTGCGAGTTTTTGCACACTTGGAAATGAATTCTTATTTCACTTTCTGTCAACATATATAATTATGCATAAACACTTATTATCTGAAGCTCCGAAAAAATAAGTCCTCAGATAACGCCATACCAATAGAATCCAATCAAGAATTTTTTCCTGTTCTGTTATCACTAGGAGGTGTTATAGAGTTTTCAGGAACTCTAAATAGGCTGTTATATGGAAATTGGTACAATTTATCTTGGTCCAGAAAAGATGATAAGAAGTGAAACACCAGAATATTGCCAAGCTAATCCGATAAAATCAAGAAAAACTTTGTGACCTGACCATTTCTCCTTGGTGACTGCTCATTGTTAATTCTGAACAGATAATAAATTCTTCCAAGTTTTTTCCTGGAAATGGTTCACAGCACGCCAGTGTAAGATTGAAGATCCTTGTATGTATTATCTTATTAGGATCTGTATGCAAATTAGCTAGATGTCGGGCAATGAACTATTATGGCGCTTAATTTCTGTGTCACCAGAAATTAAGAAACCTAAATTAAATACAACACTTTCAATTTCAGGAGAAAGTATGTTTGAATGTTGATAATTTTTACTCTCTTAGTGAGCAATAGCATTTAAACAGAGCGCCAACAGCAAAAATTGCAGAGAGGCTCAGCCTTTCCATTTTGAGAATTTTTTTAGTAAACATTTCAGGAGACCCAGGAGATTTTTGGAAAAATTAACTGTGTCTCACATAAATGCTTCAATCTCATTTTAAAAAAATAATGAACAACAAAATTAATATAACTATTATAACATCAAAACAAACAGATTTCCTGGTTTGAACAAGAGCGGTCACAGACAGCTATATCCCCCGCCTCATGGGGCATTTTTGGTAACGAAAGCCAATCAATGGTAAGGGTAGTTTCTCAGGAACATAAGAAATGCGTAAAATTTAGAAAGGGCAATAACTCTTTCAAAAAAGGTCAAATTGCAAAAGCCTGACAATATGCGCTGCATCACTTTATAGTCATAAACGTAAGAGGAGTTGGGAAGAAACCAATTTTAAATGTAAAATAAGCAAAGGGCAATAACTCTTTCAAAAATGGTCAAATCAGGAAAGCCCGACAATATGCGCTGCTTCACTTTATGATCATCAATCTGTGAAAGTTTCGAAGAAATTGCATGAAAAACATAAGAGCAGTTGCGAAGAAACCAATTTTAAATGTAAAAAAAAGAGGACAATAACTCTTTCAAAAATGGCCGAATCGCAAAAGCCTAACAATATGCACTGCGTCACTATATAGTCATCAATCTGTGAAAGTTTGGCAGAAATCGTATGAAAAACGTAAGAGGAGTTGCAAAGAAACCAATTTCAAATTTTAAAAATAAATGGCTATAACTCTTTCAAAAATGGTCAAAGCAGGAAAGCCCGATAATATGCGCTGCGTCACTATATGGTCATTAATCTGTGAAAGTTTGGTAGAAATCGCATAAAAAACGTAAGAGAAGTTGCAAAGAAACCAATTTTAAATGTAAAATAAGCAAAGGGCAATAACTCTTTCAAAAATGGTCAAATCGCAAAAGCCAGACAATATGCGTTGCTTCACTCTATGATCATAAATCTGTGAAAGTTTGGTAGAAATCGCATGAAAATCGTAAGGAGTTGCGAAGAAACCAATTTTAAATGTGAAATAAGCAAAGGCAATAACTCTTTAAAAAATGGTCGAATCGGGAAAGCCCGACAATATGCGCTGCAGCACTTTATGATCATCAATTTGTGAAAGTTTGGTAGAAATCGCATGAAAAACGTAAGAGCAGTTGCGAAGAAACCAATTTTAAATGTAAAATAAGCAAAGGGCAATAACTCTTTCAAAAATGGTCAAATCAGTAAAACCCGACAATATGCCCTGCTTCACTTAATGATCATTGATCTGTGAAAGTTTGGTAGAAATCGCATGAAAAACGTAAGAGCAGTTGCGAAAAAAACAATTTTAAATGTAAAATAAGCAAAGGGCAATAACTCTTTTAAAAATAGTCGAATCGGGAAAGCCCGACAATATGCGCTGCTTCACATTATGATAATCAATCTGTGAAAGTTTGGTAGAAATCGCATGAAAAAAGTAAGAGGAGTTGTGAAGAAACCAATTTTAAATGCAAAATAAGCAAAGGGCAATATCTCTTTTAAAAATGGTCAAATCAGATAAGCCCGACAATATGCGCTGCTTCACTTTATGATCATCAATCTGTAAAAGTTTGGTAGAAATCACATGAAAAACATAAGAGCAGTTGCAAAGAAACCAATTTTAAATGTAAAATAAGCAAAGGGCAATAACTCTTTCAAAAATGGTCAAATCAGGAAAGCCCGACAATATGGGCTGCTTCACTTTATGATCATCAAGCTGTGAAAGTTTGGTAGAAATCGCATGAAAAATGTAAGAGGAGTTGCGAAGAAACCAATTTAAAATGTAAAATAAGCAAAGAGCAATAACTCTTTCAAAAATGGTCGAATCGGGAAAGCCCGACAATATGCGCTTCTTCACTTTATGATCATCAATCTGTGAAAGTTTGGTAGAAATCTCATGAGAAATGTAAGAGGAGATGCAAAGAAATGAATGTGGGCCGGACGGACACACACACACATTACTATATCCCCTCGCCTTTTCAAGGCGGGGGATAAAAAAAATGAGTTCCGAGAGACACAGGTTAATATGCCAAATTTTGTTAATTCAAGGGCAACAATTCTTGTTTTTCTACGTGTAGTTGTAAACGAAACCCCAGGTGCACAACATAGTCACCCAAACAACATTCCCTTTAACTTTCATAACTCTCTGTCATAATTATATGTTTGGAGTATTGAGCAACACAAGTCTAAAAAATGCCCATTTTTGCTAATTCAAGGGCCATTACTCTAGTTTTAATAAGTACAGCGAGAAACAAAACCCCACCCTGCAGGTGCACAACTTCATCAACCCAACAACATTCTAGGATATATTTGAAATTTTGAGAGACACAAGTTTGCATTATATATACTTACGGACAGAATCATATACAGAATCATATACAGAATCATATACAGAATCACGGACAGAATCAAGGACAAAATGACAAATGAACAAACAAGGGAAATCTAAATGACCCCTACCCCATTCTTGTGGGAGCATAAAAAAAACTGTTAAGATTTTGTGTCTACAAATTTGGTGCTTACATTATGTATTGAATTATCACAGGAAGAAACTATTTTTGAAAGGAGAAAAATTCACAATGATAAATTTGTCTTGCAGGAAGAAATCCCATTACATCTTCTAAACCACACATAAGCAATTGGGTCTTAAAAAACAAATTTATTCCATTGAATGCCAATGTAATTTCCGATCCAATACCATTTACGACACCCTGAGGTAGTAATGTTGTGCATTAACATACTGCATTTTTGCACACATGCCCATAATTTAACAAAACTGCAGTTTGGGGACAAACCTGCTGTTTGAGGGCATACTTAAGGACTATGATCACTGCAAATATTTAAGGGAGGCAGATTACAATTAATGTCAATATATTAGGTTTAAGACTTATGATAAACAGAAGAAGTATGGGTTAGGAAAAATGGTTAATACAAACAATTAGGGTTAGGAGTAGGATAAATCAAAAGTATCAGGTTTTAGGACTAGGAGTATTAAAATATATCAGGATTAGGACTAGAAGTAATGAAAAATATTAGTGTAAGAAGTAATCAAATTTATCAGGGCAGGAACTAGGAGTTATCAAATATATAAAGGTTAGAACTAGGAGAAATAAAATAGATCAAGGTTAGGACTAGGAGTAATAAAAAATATCAAGCTTAGTATTTGGAGTAAGGAAATATATATCAGCATTAGGAATAGGAGTAATCAAACATACCAGGGTTAGAACTAGGAGTGTTCAAATATACCAGGGTTAGAACTAAGAGTCATCAAATATATCAGTGTAAGGAATAGGGTAATCAAATATACCAGGGTAAGAACTAGGGTAATCAAATATACCAGGGTTAGAACTTACAGTAATCAAATATACCAGGGTTAGGACTAGGGTAATCAAATATACCAGGGTAAGGACTAGGGTAATCAAATTTACCAGGGTTAGGACTAGGGTAATCAAATATACCTGGGTTAGAACTTACAGTAATCAAATATACAAGGGTAAGGACTAGGGTAATCAAATATACCAGGGTAAGGACTAGGGTAATCAAATATACCAGGGTAAGGACTAGGGTAATCAAATATACCAGGGTAAGGACTAGGGTAATCAAATATACTAGGGTAAGGACTAGGGTAATCAAATATACCAGGGTAAGGACTAGGGTAATCAAATATACTAGGGTAAGGACTAGGGTAATCAAATATACCAGGGTAAAGACTAGGGTAATCAAATATACCAGGGTAAGGACTAGGGTAATCAAATATACTAGGGTAAGGACTAGGGTAATCAAATATACCAGGGTAAAGACTAGGGTAATCAAATATACTAGGGTAAGGACTAGGGTAATCAAATATACCAGGGTAAGGACTAGGGTAATCAAATATACCAGGGTAAGGACTAGGGTAATCAAATATACCAGGGTAAGGACTAGGGTAATCAAATATACTAGGGTAAGGACTAGGGTAATCAAATATACCAGGGTAAAGACTAGGGTAATCAAATATACTAGGGTAAGGACTAGGGTAATCAAATATACCAGGGTAAAGACTAGGGTAATCAAATATACCAGGGTAAGGACTAGGGTAATCAAATATACTAGGGTAAGGACTAGGGTAATCAAATATACCAGGGTAAAGACTAGGGTAATCAAATATACTAGGGTAAGGACTAGGGTAATCAAATATACCAGGGTAAGGACTAGGGTAATCAAATATACCAGGGTAAGGACTAGGGTAATCAAATATACCAGGGTAAGGACTAGGGTAATCAAATATACCAGGGTAAGGACTAGGGTAATCAAATATACTAGGGTAAGGACTAGGGTAATCAAATATACCAGGGTAAGGACTAGGGTAATCAAATATACCAGGGTAAGGACTAGGGTAATCAAATATACCAGGGTAAGGACTAGGGTAATCAAATATACCAGGGTAAGGACTAGGGTAATCAAATATACCAGGGTAAGGACTAGGGTAATCAAATATACCAGGGTAAGGACTAGGGTAATCAAATATACCAGGGTAAGGACTAGGGTAATCAAATATACCAGGGTAAGGACTAGGGTAATCAAATATACCAGGGTAAGGACTAGGGTAATCAAATATACCAGGGTAAGGACTAGGGTAATCAAATATACCAGGGTAAGGACTAGGGTAATCAAATATACCAGGGTAAGGACTAGGGTAATCAAATATACCAGGGTAAGGACTAGGGTAATCAAATATACCAGGGTAAGGACTAGGGTAATCAAATATTCCAGGGTTAGGACTAGGGTAATCAAATATACCAGGGTAAGGACTAGGGTAATCAAATATACCAGGGTAAGGACTAGGGTAATCAAATATACCAGGGTAAGGACTAGGGTAATCAAATATACCAGGGTAAGGACTAGGGTAATCAAATATACCAGGGTAAGGACTAGGAGTAATCAAATATACCAGGGTAAGGACTAGGGTAATCAAATATACAAGGGTAAGGACTAGGAGTAATCAAATATACCAGGGTAAGGACTAGGGTAATCAAATATACAAGGGTAAGGACTAGGAGTAATCAAATATACCAGGGTAAGGACTAGGGTAATCAAATATACCAGGGTAAGGACTAGGGTAATCAAATATACCAGGGTAAGGACTAGGGTAATCAAATATACCAGGGTAAGGACTAGGGTAATCAAATATACAAGGGTAAGGACTAGGGTAATCAAATATACCAGGGTAAGGACTAGGGTAATCAAATATACCAGGGTAAGGACTAGGGTAATCAAATATACCAGGGTAAGGACTATGAGTAATCAAATATACCAGGGTAAGGACTAGGGTAATCAAATATACCAGGGTAAGGACTAGGGTAATCAAATATACCAGGGTAAGGACTAGGGTAATCAAATATACCAGGGTAAGGACTAGGGTAATCAAATATACCAGGGTTAGGACTAGGGTAATCAAATATACCAGGGTAAGGACTAGGGTAATCAAATATACCAGGGTAAGGACTAGGGTAATCAAATATACCAGGGTAAGGACTAGGGTAATCAAATATACAAGGGTAAGGACTAGGGTAATCAAATATACCAGGGTAGGGACTAGGGTAATCAAATATACCAGGGTAAGGACTAGGGTAATCAAATATACAAGGGTAAGGACTAGGGTAATCAAATATACAAGGGTAAGGACTAGGGTAATCAAATATACCAGGGTAGGGACTAGGGTAATCAAATATACCAGGGTAAGGACTAGGGTAATCAAATATACAAGGGTAAGGACTAGGGTAATCAAATATACTAGGGTAAGGACTAGGGTAATCAAATATACCAGGGTAAGGACTAGGGTAATCAAATATACCAGGGTAAAGACTAGGGTAATCAAATATACAAGGGTAAGGACTAGGGTAATCAAATATACCAGGGTAGGGACTAGGGTAATCAAATATACCAGGGTAAGGACTAGGGTAATCAAATATACCAGGGTAAGGACTAGGGTAATCAAATTTACCAGGGTTAGGACTAGGGTAATCAAATATACTAGGGTTAGAACTTACAGAAATCAAATATACCTGGGTTAGAACTTACAGTAATCAAATATACAAGGGTAAGGACTAGGGTAATCAAATATACCAGGGTAAGGACTAGGGTAATCAAATATACCAGGGTAAGGACTAGGGTAATCAAATATACCAGGTTAAGGACTAGGGTAATCAAATATACAAGGGTAAGGACTAGGGTAATCAAATATACCAGGGTAAGGACTAGGGTAATCAAATATACCAGGGTAAGGACTAGGGTAATCAAATATACCAGGGTAAGGACTAGGAGTAATCAAATATACCAGGGTAAGGACTAGGGTAATCAAATATACAAGGGTAAGGACTAGGGTAATCAAATATACAAGGGTAAGGACTAGGGTAATCAAATATACCAGGGTAAAGACTAGGGTAATCAAATATACTAGGGTTAGAACTTACAGAAATCAAATATACCTGGGTTAGAACTTACAGTAATCAAATATACAAGGGTAAGGACTAGGAGTAATCAAATATACAAGGGTAAGGACTAGGGTAATCAAATATACCAGTGTAAGGACTAGGAGTAATCAAATATACAAGGGTAAGGACTAGGGTAATCAAATATACCAGGGTTAGGACTAGGGTAATCAAATATACCAGGGTTAGGACTAGGGTAATCAAATATACCAGGGTAAGGACTAGGGTAATCAAATATAACAGGGGTAGGACTAGGGTAATCAAATATACCAGGGTAAGGACTAGGGTAATCAAATATACCAGGGTAAGGACTAGGGTAATCAAATATACCAGGGTAAGGACTAGGGTAATCAAATATACAAGGGTAAGGACTAGGGTAATCAAATATACCAGGGTAAAGACTAGGGTAATCAAATATACCAGGGTAAGGACTAGGGTAATCAAATATACCAGGGTAGGGACTAGGGTAATCAAATATACCAGGGTAAGGACTAGGGTAATCAAATATACAAGGGTAAGGACTAGGGTAATCAAATATACCAGGGTTAGGACTAGGGTAATCAAATATACCAGGGTAAGGACTAGGGTAATCAAATATACCAGGGTTAGGACAAGGGTAATCAAATTTACCAGGGTTAGGACTAGGGTAATCAAATATACCAGGGTAAGGACTAGGGTAATCAAATATACCAGGGTAAGGACTAGGGTAATCAAATATACAAGGGTAAGGACTAGGGTAATCAAATATACCAGGGTTAGGACTAGGGTAATCAAATATACCAGGGTTAGGACTAGGGTAATCAAATATACCAGGGTAAGGACTAGGAGTAATCAAATATAACAGGGGTAGGACTATAATCAAATATATCGGGGTAAAGTCTAGGAGTAATCAAATATATCAGGGAAGGACTAGGAGTAATCAAATATATCAGGTTAAAGACTAGGGGTAATCAAATATATCAGGTTTAGGACTAGGATTAATCAAATGTATCAGGGTAAAGACTATGAGTAATCAAATATATCAGGGTATGATAGGAATCATCAAATATATCAGGAGTAGGACTAGGAGTAATCAAATATATCAGGGTAAAGACTAGGGGTTATCAAATATATCAGGTTTAAGACAAGGAGATATCATAAAAAGCAGGGTTAGGACTAGGAGCAATGAAATATATCAGGATGAAGAATTATAGGAGTTATAAGATATATCAGGGTAAGGATTAAAAGTAATGAAATATTTCAGGTTGAAGACTAGGAGTAATGAAATATATCAGGGTGAAGACTAGACATAATCAACTAGAGCTATCACTGAAAGTGATATTTACCCCTGAAGGCCGCAGTCAACTATTTGGAAAGCCAACCTATAAATGACAACTTTATTTTATGGACTATCTCCAGTTATTCATTTTTTTTATTATGTTTTTTAAAAGTTAGAAAAAAGGCTTTAAACAATATCAGTGATGCTAATACTGAGATGTTAATACTGATATATTTGATGTTCTAAAGCACATAATATACAATTGCCTATGACCATTTATAAATGAGTTAAGTTACTTTTTTTCAAGTTATGCTCCAGACAAGAAAAAAGTAACAAAGGGCAATAACTCTGTAATTGGCTGAAATAGAATTGGGGTTCCTGTACACTGCACTTCCTCTCATTATGATCTATCACTGTATGAAGTTTTATTAAATTCCATCCAATAGTTTTCAAGTTATGCTCTGGACAAGAAAATGTAACAAAGGGCCATAACTCTGTAATAAGCTGAAATATAATTGCGGTTCCTGTACACTGCACTACCTCTCATTATGATCTATCGCTGTATGAAGCTTTATTAAATTCCATCCAATAGTTTTCAAGTTATGCTCCAGACAAGAAAAAAGTAACAAAGGGCAATAACTCTGTAATTGGCTAAAATAGAATTGGGGTTCCTGTACACTGCACTTCCTCTCATTATGATCTATCACTGTATGAAGTTTTATTAAATTCCATCCAATAGTTTTCAAGTTATGCTCCAGACAAGAAAAAAGTAACAAAGGGCAATAACTCTGTAATTGGCTAAAATAGAATTGGGGTTCCTGTACACTGCACTTCCTCTCATTATGATCTATCACTGTATGAAGTTTTATTAAATTCCATCCAATAGTTTTCAAGTTATGCTCTGGACATGAAAATGTAACAAAGGGCAGTAACTCTGTAATTAGCTGAAATAGAATTGCAATTCCTGTACACTGCACTTCCTCTCATTATGATCTATCACTGTATGAAGCTTTATTAAATTCCATCCAATAGTTTTCAAGTTATGCTCCAGACAAGAAAAAAGTAACAAAGGGCAATAACTCTGTAATTGGCTGAACTAGAATTGCGGTTCCTGTACACTGCATTTCCTTTCATTATGATCTATCACTGTATGAGGTTTTATTAAATTCCATCCAATAGTTATCAAGTTATGCTCCGGACAAGAAAATGTAACAAAGGGCAGTTACTCTGTAATTAGCTGAAATAGAATTGCGGTTCCTGTACACTACACTTCCTCATATTATGATCTATCACTGTATGAAGCTTTATTAAATTCCATCCAATAGGTTTCAAAGTAATGATCCGGACAAGAAAAAAGTAACAAAGGGCAATAACTCTGTAATTGACTAAAATAGAATTGGGGTTCCTGTACACTGCACTTCCTCTCATTATGATCTATTACTGTATGAAGTTTTATTAAATTCCATCCAATAGTTTTCAAGTTATGCTCTGGACAAGAAAATGTAACAAAGGGCAGTAACTCTGTAATTGGCTGAAATAGAATTGCAGTTCCTGTACACTGCACTTCCTCTCATTATGATCTATCACTGTATGAAGCTTTATTGAATTCAATCCAATAGTTTTCAAGTTATGCTCCGGACAAGAAAAAAGTAACAAAGGGCAATAACTCTGTAATTAGCTGAAATAGAATCACGGTTCCTGTACACTGCATTTCCTCTCATTATGATCTATCACTGTATGAAGCTTTATTAAATCCATCCAATAGTTTTCAAGGTATGCTTCGGACAAGAAAAAAGTATTAAAAGCCATAACTCTGTAATTAGCTAAAATAGAGTTATGGTTCTTGTGCACTGCGTTTCCTCTCATTGTGCTTTACCATTGTATGAAGTTTCAATTGTATGAAGTTTCAATAAATTTCATCTAGTAGTTTGCAAGTTAATGTCTGGAAAAAAATTGACAGCAAAAAAAACAAATAAAGGGCAATAACTCAGTAATTAGCTAAAGTAGAGTTATGTTTCTTGAACACTGCACTTCCTCTCATTGTGCTTTACCATTGTATGAAGTTCCAATGAATTCTATCCAGTACTTTTCAAGTTATACTCCAGACAAAAAAAAAGTAACAAAGGGCAATTACTCAGTAATAAGCAAGAATAGAGTTATGGTTATTGTATACTGCACTTCCTCTTATTATGCTCTACCATTGTATGAAGTTTAATCCAATTCCATCTAGTAGTTTTTAAGTTATGCTCAGGACAAGGTAAATTGCAACGGACCGACAGACAAACCGACAAACCGACAGACCGACCACAGGGTGACTCCAATATACCCCCTTCAAAATTTATCAGGCTAGGAGTAGGAGTAATCAAATACATCAGTGTGAAGACTAGGAGTAATCAAATATATTAGGGTAAGACTAGGATCACTGCAAATATATCAGGGTTATAAATAAGAGTAATCACAAAACAATTTTAAAGGTATTGTCGAAGGATCAATGGAAGTATAAAGGTTCGGAATTATCAATATGAGCAATTCATACATCTTCATAAACACTATTAGCAGTCTGGCATCAATTTTGCATGTTTATCTGTTTTAAAATGTTAACAGACTAGGTCAGTATCACATTTATTAAATGTTCCCTGCCATTATTTTCATTAAGCCTTCGGCTTTCACATGTATACATAGCATATTATTCTGTACGTTTCAACCAGACCGCTCTTTAAAAAGACGTTTTAAATAACCCGCCTTATCACTGCGCATGCGCATATCCACAACCGGAAGACAAGACCATGCCGTGTCACTTTTTATTTTGGCGTGGACCAGACCGGTCGCATAGAAGAAAGAAGTGTCATGGACGTCCTAGAGTTGGATGACAGCGTAAGTATGTCTTCGGACCATACAGATAAGTCGTTCAGTGGATTTTCTTCTTTGGAAGATAACCAGAACCATTCTTCGGATGGTTCTGTCTCTGAAATAATGACAACAAAGCCGAAAAAGGTTGTTAAATCTGTTGTTGTTCCAATAAAGTCAAAGACTTTGGTTAAAACAAGTAAGACTAAGAAACCGCTGAATAAAAAACCAAAGAAGTCTTCGGACAAGAAAAAAGTGTCTTCGGACAAGAATAAAAATTCGGATAAGCAGTCTTCGGACAATAATGGAATTGATATTTCGAAACTTACTCCCGAAAATATTGAGTCCCTTCGGGGTTTGTTAGGGATAGACAGTTCGTCATTTAATGATTTTGAACAATTTTCCCCACAAGATTATCCCAGGATGCAAATTCAGATTGATGCTAACGACATTTCAGATACTGAACTAGCTGAAGAAAATGTGTTGCCTCCTCCAGATTTTACGAGTATGTTTGATACAGACAGTAACAATAACCAAGTTTCCTCGGAATTTGGGTGGACAATGCCAAAGCTAAAAGCCCCAGAGATGGGCGAGCCAGTAAGTGAACCATTAGCTAAACTTGTGAATGTTGCTAGTACTAAGCAATGTGAAATGGATGGTGTGGTGACTAAATACAAAGTTCCATCCAACTGTGATTTAGCAACGCCACCTACAGTTAATCAGGAAATCTGGAAGATTATGAATAAAGGGGGACATTTAAATGATAAGTTGATGGTGGATATTCAAAATTTGGTGGCTGCTGGCATTGGATCAGTTTTGAAATTGGTAAACCTTTTAAAGGATCAGAGTTTAAGCACTGAGTCTAAGGGTGTTTTGTCAGACACTTTGACTATACTTGGCCAGACACAATACAATCTTTCTATGAGAAGGAGGTACATGATTAGGCCTTCCTTGAAGAAAAAATATGCTGGTCTATGTAATCTGTCAACAGAAGTTACGAAGAAATTGTTTGGTGACCATATTGATAAAGAGATAAAAAGTTGTGAAACTTTGTCTTCTATTGGGAAGGATTCATACCCACAGCGTGGTACCTTTGCTCGTGGTCGTGGCAGATTCCAGCAAAGGCGTGGTGGTTATGGAAGCTATTATCAGCCAAGGTACCAGCCATATGAGCAGTACAGACCAAGAGGCGCTGGCTCTTGGAGGGGTTCGAGGTCTAGGCCGCACTCCCGAAATGCTACGGTCACAGCCCCAAACGATCAATAGAGAGTTCGGTAGGTAAACTAAAATTGTATGTTGATCAATGGAAAAATTACACTAATGATCCTTGGATTATTAATGCTGTTTCGGGCTATAAAATTGATTTTGTCAAACAACCATATCAAGGAAAAGTCCCAAATGAGATACCTTTTGATGGGGATAAATGGGAAATTGTTAATGATGAGGTAAATTCTTTGTTAGAGAAAGGTGCAATTGTTGAAACCGTTCATGAATCAGAAGAGTTTATATCAACTCTATTCATTGTTCCAAAACCAAACAACAAATTTAGACCTGTCATTAATCTTAGATTTCTAAACAAATTTGTTTGTTATAATCATTTCAAACAGGAGACATTTAATGTTGTTTTGGATTTAGTGCAAAGAAATGATTTTTTCACTAAAATGGATCTTTCAGAAGCCTATTTTTCAGTGCCTATTCATGAGGATTCCACTAAGTATCTGAAATTTTCTTGGAATGGTCAATTATACAAGTTTATTTGTTTACCGTTTGGTTTGGCTATTGCGCCATTCCTGTTCACTAAGATTTTGAAGCCTATTTATGCCTGGTTCAGGAAACAGAGTGTCCGATGTTCCTATTACATAGATGATTCGTTAAATATGAACCAAGATAAGTTAATCTGCTCTAGAAATACAGAAATTATAACAGACACGTTAGAATCCTTGGGGTTTGTGTTAAATAGAGAAAAGTCTGTTCTGAAACCATGCCAACAAATCCTCTTTTTTGGTTTTATCCTGGATTCAGTAGAATTTAAAGTATATTTGACTGAACGAAAGATTCAAAAGATTTTGTTAAAGGCCAAAATATTATTATCAGAAGGGGTTGTTGTCATTCGAGATTTGGCCTCTTTTATTGGTCTAATAGTCAATGCCTTTTATGCTGTGTTTGAGGCAAAATTACACTTTAGGGATCTTGAACGAAACAAGATTAAAGGGTTAGAAGGATCAATGGATTTTGATAAAAAGGTTCAGTTGTCGGATTCTAGTATCTTGGAACTAAAGTGGTGGCACAATAATGTAGAAACCAAACATGGGAAATTGATAAGACCCATGCCCGTACATGTGATTTGTAGAACCGATGCATCGTTTCTGGGTTATGGAGGTATTGATTTATCAAGTGAAATGCATACAAATGGTAGATGGACATCTGAAGCGATAAATTACTTGGAATTGTTGGCAATATTTTATGCATTACAAGCATTGTATTATGACGTAAACAATACGCATATAGAAATTCAGTCTGACAATACAACAGCAGTTTCTTATATATCTGAATTTGGGGGTATGGCTTCCTCTGATATGGATGTTTTAGCAAAGAGCATTTGGATGTGGTGCATAGAAAGGAATATTCATTTGTCAGCTACTCATATACCTGGTAAAAGTAATACCGCAGATTATTATTCAAGAAATTTTTCCTCATCAACTGAGTGGATGCTAAAAATGGACATATTTGAAAGGATATGTTTGCATTTTTTCAGACCTGACATTAATTTATTTGCCTCTCGATTAAACAAGAGAGTAAACAAGTTTGTTTCGTGGTTTCCAGAACCTGGCGCTAGCTTTACTGATGCTTTCAGTGTCTCGTGGCAAAATATGTCACCATATGTTTTTCCCCCTTTTAATATTGTTGGGAAAGTGATAAACAAGATCATACAAGATAAGGTTGATGAATGTATCATAATATTTCCATTTTGGTGTGCGCAATCTTGGTTTACCATGATATTAGAAAACATGTGTTCTTTTCCTGTTAGGCTACCAAGACACCGGGACCTATTGACATTAGCCCACAACAGAGAGGAACATCCTTTAGGGAGGAAGCTTCGACTCATCGCAGCAACAGTATCAGGGAAGCACTCCAAGGTCGAGGTCTTTCGGGAGAACTTGCTGATTTCATCATCAAGTCATGGTCAACAGGTACTAGGAAGCAATACCAACATGCCTGGAGGCACTGGGGTATTTGGAACGATATCAGGTGTAGCAGTGCCTTTCAGACGTCTGAAACGGTTGTCTTGACATATTTATTTTATTTGCATAAGAGTGGTAAATCTTACTCTGTTATTAATACACACAAGGCTATGTTGTTATGTACTTTACCATTTTTTGGGAATTCTTGGTGTAAAAATACAGATTTTATTCCAAGATTTATGAGAAGCGTTTTCATTAGTAAACCTCCGAAACCTCGATATATTGCTATGTGGGATGTGTCAATTGTGTTAAGATTTTTGGAGTCTTTGGGCAAGAACTCTGATCTTTCATTGAAAATTCTAACTTTTAAGACTGTTGCTTTAGTGTCTCTTGCGATAGCTCCTAGAGCTCAGACTTTAATATCATTGTGTTTGAATAATATGATTGTGGAAAAGGATGCTATAGTGTTTATGATTTCAGATATTTTGAAGACTACTGCTCATGGTGATTCATTTTCAGTTAGGATTGAACATTTCAGAAATGAATCTTTATGTGCTATGCATACATTACTTGACTATATTGAAGCCACTAAGAAAGTGAGATTGTCAAATTCCCTCTTTATTTCTTATGTAACGTTTAAGAAGGTTACTACTAGTACCATAGCTAGATGGTTGAAATTGACTTTAAGTTTAGCAGGAATAGACACAGCAGTGTTCAAGGCACATTCATTTAGAGGTGCAGCTACTTCTGCTGCATTTAATAGAGGTTGTTCATTGAAGCCTATTTTGAAAACTGCTAATTGGAAATCTGATAAGAATTTCAGAAAATTTTATTATAGACAATGTTTAAGGAAGCAGGATATTTCATTCAGTAATGCATTATTTACTTTATAAATATTGAAAGGTGTTTTTTGTTTTCTTTGTTGATTATAGTTTTAGTCGCCTTTGAAGATGCTATGTATACATGTGAAAGCCGAAGGCTTAATGAAAATAATGTCCCCTCATCCAAGCTTTAGTGCAGGATGAAGGGCATTATTGGAATTAAGCCGGAGGCTGAGCATGTATGCACCCGCCCTTCATTGGTTATCATATACCCATCCCTTTGGAGATGCAACTAAAACTAATTCTTTTAAGAGTGACCCTTGTCCGAAGACTTCTTTGGTTTTTTATTCAGCGGTTTCTTAGTCTTACTTGTTTTAACCAAAGTCTTTGACTTTATTGGAACAACAACAGATTTAACAACCTTTTTCGGCTTTGTTGTCATTATTTCAGAGACAGAACCATCCGAAGAATGGTTCTGGTTATCTTCCAAAGAAGAAAATCCACTGAACGACTTATCTGTATGGTCCGAAGACATACTTACGCTGTCATCCAACTCTAGGACGTCCATGACACTTCTTTCTTCTATGCGACCGGTCTGGTCCACGCCAAAATAAAAAGTGACACGGCATGGTCTTGTCTTCCGGTTGTGGATATGCGCATGCGCAGTGATAAGGCGGGTTATTTAAAACGTCTTTTTAAAGAGCGGTCTGGTTGAAACGTACAGAATAAAATGCTATGTATACATGCTCAGCCTCCGGCTTAATTCCAATAATGCCCTTCATCCTGCACTAAAGCTTGGATGAGGGGACATTTTCTACAAATTCAGCCTATTTCCTAATATACTTAATTAGTTCCGCACTGGTCAAACCATGATATAATAATGCAGTATTTTTTTAAAAACTTTGTTGACTACATTAAAAAAACATACTTTTCTTACAAAAACAATCATACTTTTCTTTTCAGTTGACTTTGAAAATGCAAGGGAATCAATTAAGTTACAAAATGACCAAAAGCTACACTCTCGCAGATTGATTTTTTTTACCCATTTTTTTCTTATTTTGTTTTGGAAAGAGCCATTTATTTGCATAAATGTCTGGTAACAGTGATATAACCATACTGTTGACAAAATAGCAGATCACCGTTTTCATATTTACGTTTATGGCTAAAATTGTAACTAAAGCTCAAAAAAAGAAAGAAATTCTAGCAGGTTACAAAACAATTGAGATCTGTTCTATTGTGACTTATCTTAAATGACTGAACTAAAGGCACTAATGCCAAAATCAGCTGATTATAAGAATTTTTTTTTTTAAAAAGGTCAGAGCTGTCAATTTGGGAGAGTGCAGCTTTAAGATATTTTATGAATTATACCACCCAGTCATGCAAATGTTCCCCCTGAAGCTCCATCCAGGCACCGAAGCAAAGAAAACCAGATTCATTTTGTTCCGTGAGTCACAGTTTACATCTCCCAAATGTCAGACAAATTCAATAGCAAGTAACACAAACAAAATCATCCATCTCGAAATTTAATAAACTTTGTGCAATCCTCTCCTAATATCTCTGGGCATGCTCTGCAGATCTCTGACAGATTTCATTTTTTTCCAGAAAATAACCCCTGGATGCAATTCATTTTCTTTGAGGAAAATGTTTTAGAACACCACCCATCACTTGGGGAAACATGTGGCAGTGATTGTCACGTTATTGCACATGCTTCTGGTGAATTTGTGCAAAAGTATTTTGTAATTTAGCACACAGTTGCCTTCTGGAAATCCAGCAAATGTCATCATGATTATATATTTATTCTTTGTTAGAATACAAACCTTCATTTTAAGACATTGCATTATTGAAGATAGGCAATCACAAAGTACATTTTCAACACTTTATCATAGAAAATTTCAACTTTTGAGGATGTCTAGGTCCACCTACTGCCACTCATCCTATACACACTTTATGTGTCAACCATTTAGGTTGTATTCTGAGTCAGTGAGATGATGTGAAGTAACATCTTAATGATTAAGAAGGGCTTGTTCGTTATGTTCACTTTGCCTAATCTTAATCATTAAGATATTACTTCACTTCATCTAAATATTACCTATTCATGCCATTGAAAAAAAACCTCACTTAATATATTAAAGATGCACTATTACTCCCAAAGAAGATTTACCACAATTATTAATATTGTTTTAATATTCCAAAAAGAATGAATAAATGTCGAAAACAATGGTTCTTATGAAAGATACCAAGTTTAATTTGAAGGAGCATAAAACACGATATTTCTACCTTATGAGACTATAGTAGACCAGAGTGTCACTTTAATTGTAATTTGTATTTAATAGCAGTTACGGTTGTCTTAAACATCGCCTTTACAGCATGTTTTCAGCAACTTAGTCACTTTTAATGATTTTGTGCTTTGTATGAATTTGCAAAGTACAGAAGCTGAACATGTGTTGATACCATAAGTAACAGTTACAGCTTTTAAAGTCCTTGAATAGACACATTTGGGTTTGTATGTTACAGTTTTCTACAGTGTCATGAAAACATTATTCACCACTGCAGTTAGTCAGAAATAATTCTTATATAATACGCAGGTTAATTTGGAAAGCATTTTCAGCACACCAGCCATACTTTTGAAACTTTAAAAAAGCGGCAAAATATAGGTTGATAGTGTACAATATAGGTTTATGGTGTACAATATAGGTAGATGGTGTACAATATAGGTTGATGGTGTACAATATAGGTTGATGGTCTAAAATATAGGTTGATGGTGTACAATATAGGTTGGTGTACAATATAGGTTGATGGTGTACAATAAAGGTTGATGGTATACAATATAGGTTGATGGTGTACAATATAGGTTGATGGTATACAATATAGGTTGATGGTATACAATATAGGTTGATGGTATACAATATAGGTTGATGGTGTACAATATAGGTTGATGGTGTACAATATAGGTTGATGGTATACAATATAGGTTGATGGTATACAATATAGGTTGATGGTATACAATATAGGTTGATGGTGTACAATATAGGTTGATGGTATACAATATAGGTTGATGGTGTACAATATAGGTTGATGGTGTACAATATAGGTAGATGGTGTACAATATAGGTTGATGGTGTACAATATAGGTTGGTGTACAATATAGGTTGATGGTGTACAATATAGGTTGATGGTGTACAATATAGGTTGATGGTGTACAATATAGGTTGATGGTGTACAATATAGGTAGATGGTGTACAATATAGGTTGATGGTGTACAATATAGGTTGGTGGACAATATAGGTTGATGGTAAACAATATAGGTTGATGGTATACAATATAGGTAGATGGTGTACAATATAGGTTGAGGGTGTACAATATAGGTTGATGGTGTACAATATAGGTTGATGGTGTACAATATAGGTTGATGGTGAACAAAATAGGTTGATGGTGTACCATATAGGTTGATGGTGTACCATATAGGTTGATGGTATACAATATTGGTTGATGGTGAACAATATAGGTTGATGGTGTACCATATAGGATGATGGTGTACCATATAGGTTGATGGTATACAATATAGGTTGTTGTACCCTGTAACGTTAAGTTCAGAAGTCTACCAGCAATGCCCAAATGTCCAACATGTCGATTAATCGATTAATAGGACATGCATGTCAAGAGTATCATTATGTTTTATACTCATGCACAGAACAAGCAAATTCTTGGAAAACATAGAAAACAAATTGCCTTTAACAATTTGCAAGAATGCTTAAAGTGAGTGCATGAGGTGATCACTTAAGATGATAATGATGATAAAGTTCATTAAAACTTGAAACCACATCAATTATTAAAACACAGACATAAGGCTGTACAGAATTATGTTTTTACAATGATAGATAGACTGATTATAAAGAATATCAAATTATGCTGCCCCAGTTTCATTTTCGTTTATCTCTTAATGGAATTCACTTTACCATGTAAATCTTATGCAATCTCTTCACTTCATCTTAAAACAGAAATATTCTTACACAAGAAATAATTATTGCTGCCTCATCAAATTTTCTGTCCATTTCAGATAAGGCAAGTTTCTTAGAATAAACTAATAACATCAGCCCTAGTAAAAAGAGAACTGATTCGTCACTTAACTCCAAAACATGTGATTCTAGCATTATGAAATATCCAACATACCACAACACATGTGCCGTACTATAAATAGATTCTGGAAAACTGATTCTTATAAGGCAGTATAAGTAGCCAATAATGCATGATGCCATGCTGATTTGGACCATTTTGAATGATTGATTCATGGTTCTTTCAGTATGTCAATAATGGACTGAATGGCCTGCACAGATAGTAAATTTACTGACAAGATAAGGCTTAAACTCATAAAGCAGTGCTCTCTTACAATAGCCATGCTGTCTGTTCTGCTTACAGGAAACAATCCCCCACCCCTACCCAAACTCCCCCTAGGACCCCACTCCAATTTTATTGAGAGGACTGCCAAATTCTCCCATGCTTTTAATTAATGTTTCATGCTGTTTTTGTCTAAAACTGTTGTAAAGTGTCATAAAATGTTTATCTCATTTTAAAGGGACTTTACACAAAAAGGTACAATTGCAAAAAAAAAGGAAATTGTCAAAAACTTATGTGTACAATACATGAAATCTAACAGAAAACATCGCTGATGACACATGCATCTTTTGTAGATTTTTAGCATTTATTCAATTTAAAATTTACTGGGGTTGCCCGCCACGTAGATCCCAGTTAAGTTTAAAAATAGCATTTGTTTATTTATCTGTACTCATATATGTATTTTTGGCCTCCTAATCTGGGAATGACAATTCTATGCCTGTTTTGAGGCAATACTGTATTTGCTGATTTTAGGAGCATCTGGTGTCTAGTTCCTTTAAGACTAATTTCAAACAAAGGTCAAGTCTTCAGGGCTTTTTAATTAACATTTCTCGGTCAACTAACGAAGCCATCACTTTCCATGTCAACACACATTTTGTATTTAAACTTTGACATAAAAAAAAACAACTAAAAAACCAAGTAATAACTTTTACTTTACGCATTTGTCAAGAAGAATGCCTGTAACATCATTGTGACATCATGGACATCATAGTCCACAACAAAACAAGACACTTTACATTCAAAACATGTACAATGCCTTCCTTTACTTTGAAACTCACTCATGGAAACAATGTAACCAAATGCCCTTGTGAATGACCTAACACTTTGCAGACTTCATCAAACACAGGCACTCCTGTTCATAACTGATATGAAAATCCATAATCATGGACATTAAAGAGACTTGTCCACTGATTTAATATTAGCAACTGTTTTCTTACACCTCATTAAGATTGAATCAATTTTCTCTCTTTTACAAAACAGCAACTGTCAGAGACTCATATGAAACAGAATTTTTACAAATCCAAGCTTAAAATGTTTCAAATCTTAATAGAGTTACTGAAGCGTTCGGGCTAAATATAGCACTTTCTGTCCCTTTTAACAATACTTATATAAGATAGAGCAGAAAGTTGAACTTATGCTGATCATTTTTTATTTGTTCACATTAGATACAAAATTTAGTTAAATTTTTACTAAAAACCATCCTTGGAAACACCCAAAATACTTTACTAAAAACATTTTCGGAATCCCCAACTATTTCATGAAATAAAAGATTTAGACAATTCTTGGATGGAATGTTACTAAAAACAATCATGTGACATTCCCGGCTGAATGAGTACTTGATTATGTTCTCTCCTGCACTTCACAGGATCATAGCATACCAAAATAATTGACTGAAAACATGTCTTTTCTCAGCAAGCTAATCTTTAAAAGTTTAAGCAATATGTTTTTGTACAAGGCAAAACACTCCTTAGGTTCAAGGATGTTTTATTTTTAGTCACATTTCACACAAGCTGTCTGACTATATGAAGCATGAATAAGTCCCTTTAAAGCTGATGTTACTTGTCTCCATGTCACTAGTAATTACATAACAAGTGTTAGAACACGTTTTTTTCTAAGTTCAGAAAGGATAAAGTAATTGCTGTGGTGCTTAGGTCACAGGATGTTAGAACAGCATTTGTACATTATATCTGCAGTGCAAGAAGATCAAATGGATATTTTATGTATGCAATAAAATGTTGTATGCAATAAAATGTTAACTAAGTCAGTTGCATTCTCCTCGGCAATACAATAAAGAATTATGTTGTTAAGAAAACAATAGGAAGATTGTTACTCATAGCCAATTGTTATGCGAGTTTTGTAGTTTCAACCTTACCAAACTGATTTTATCTCTAGCGGATTTAGAGGGGGGCAAACTTTCCTCTTTATTTTAATACGAGAGAAAAAAAAGTAATAAATACACTAACAAGAAACGCCGCAATGCGACGAAACCAGGTTTTTAATGATTGACAGAAGAACTTCAGCCTGTGTCTGTTTTTCTATTTTTAGTAACAGCGACCTTGACCTTGACCCTAGGGACCCAAAACGCAATCACATTAAAAGTTTCCATAAACTCTACCTTTATACCAAGTTGGGTCAAGATATGTCAACCCTAACTAAAGTAATTCAGTTTCATAGGTGAGTTTGACGCCGCCCGGCCGCCTGCCCGCCCGCTGCCCGGCAGTAATGAGGAAGGGGTGTATGTCAAAAGGTTGGGCCCCTAGTATGCCCCTTACGTCAATTGCTAGATTCACCCCTAATTATAGAAGTTTAAGTGCTATCACAAAGTTATGCACTCTATAGAAATTCATTTCCAAATGTCAATCCCTGCATAATCATGTTTACATGCACAATTTCTAGACAAACTATAGAGATATTAACTTTCAAAGTAATGATTAAATTTGTAATGATCAATGTGGGCAGCAGCTCAAAGAGGTGAAACTGGTGCAATATAAATAATTAAAAAAACTTGTTATTGTGTGCTTCTTGTTTATGTACACTGTCTAGCTTGTTGTCTTGTGTAGTCCTAATTAGCAAACATAGTATTGAGTGCTCTATGTTCATGTATATTGTGTACATTGTCTGGTGTGCTCCTTGTTCAGGTACATTGTCTTCTCTGCTCCTAGTATGTGTACATTATCTGGTGTGCTCCTTGTATGTGTACATTGTCTTGTGTGCTCCTTGTACAAGTACATTGTCTGGTGTGCTCCTAGTATGTGTACATTGTCTTGTGTGCTCCTAGTACGAGTACTTTGTCTGGTGTGCTCCTAGTATGTGTACATTGTCTTAAGTGCTCCTAGAATCTGTACATTGTCTGGTGTACTCCTAGTATGTGTACATTAACTGGTGTGCTCCTAGTATGTGTACATTGTCTTGTTTGCTCCTTGTACAAGTACATTGTCTGGTGTGCTCCTAGTATGTGTACATTGTCTGGTGTGCTCCTAGTATGTGTACATTGTCTGGTGTGCTCCTTGTTCAAGTACATTGTCTGGTGTGATCCTAGTATGTGTACATTGTCTGGTGTGCTCCTTGTACAAGTACATTGTCTGGTGTGCTCCTAGTATGTGTACATTGTCTGGTGTGCTCCTTGTACAAGTACATTGTCTGGTGTGTTCCTAGTATGTGTACATTGTCTAGTGTGCTCCTTGTACAAGTACATTGTCTGATGTGCTCCTAGTATGTGTACATTGTCTGGTGTGCTCCTTGTTCAAGTACATTGTCTTGTGTGCTCCTAGTATGTGTACATTGTCTAGTGTGCTCCTTGTACAAGTACATTGTCTGGTGTGCTCCTAGTATGTGTACATTGTCTTGTGTGCTCCTTGTACAAGTACATTGTCTGGTGTGCTCCTAGTATGTGTACATTGTCTGGTGTGCTCCTTATTCAAGTACATTGTCTTGTGTGCTCCTAATATGTGTCCATTATCTAGTGTGCTCCTTGTTCACGTACATTGTCCAGTGCGCTCCTTGTTCAAGTTCAAATCCTAGTTAGCGTACATAGTCTTAAGTGCTCCTTGTTTATGTGTATTGTCTTTCTAGTGTTAATTGTCTGGTGTGCTCCTAGCATGTGTACATTGTTTGGTGTGTGTACATTTTCTTGTGTGCTCCTTGTTTGTGTTCATTGTCTTGTGTGCTCCTTGTTCGTGTACATTGTCTTGTGTGCTCCTCTTTCATGTAGATTGTCTTGTGTGCTCCTTGTTTATGTACATTGTCTTGTGTGCTCCTTGTTCGGGTACATTGTCTTGTGCGCTCCTCTTTCATGTAAATTGTTTTGTATGCTCCTTGTTTGTGTACATTGTTTTGTGTGCTCCTTGTTTTTGTACATTGTCTTGTGTGCTCCTTGTTTGTGTACAAAAGTCATTGTCTTGTGAGCTCCTTGTTTGTGTATATTTTTGAGAGCTCATAATTTGCATAAGTTGTCTTAGTGTGAGCTCCTTGTTAACAGAAGTTGTTTTGTGTGCTCCTTGTTTGTATAATTTGTCATGTGAGCTCCCTATTAGCGTTAGTTATATTGTTAGCTCATTGTTTGTTTTGGGGGGGGGGGGGGGATGAAGTACTTGTTTACATAGGTTGTTTTGTATGCTACATTATGGTGTAGGTTTGCTTGAAGATCAGTGTTTGCATAAATTGTCCTTTGTGCTCTTTGTTTGCAGAAGTTGTCCTGTTTGCTCCTTGTTTCACCAGTTGTCTTGTGGCCTCCATTTTTGCATAAGTCAACTTGTGTGCTCCTTGTTTGCATCAGTTGTCGTGTGTGCTCCTTGTTTGCCCAAGTTATTTTGTGAGTTCCCTGTTTTTGTAGGTTGTCTTGTGTGCTTTGTGTTTGCTTAGGTTGTTTTTTGTGTTCTTTGTTTTTGTAGGTGGTTGTTTGTCTTCCATGTTTGTGTAGGTTGTTTTGCGTGCTCCTTGTTTATGTATGTTGTTTTTTGTGGTCCTTTTTTACGTAGGTTGTTTTGTGTGCTCCTTGTTTGTGTAGGTCGTTTTATGTCCTACTTGTGTGTGTAGGTTGTTTTGTGTCTCCTTGTTTGTTTATGCTCCTTGTTTGTGTTCATTGGTTTGAGTGTTCTTTGTTCGAGTAGGTTGTTTGTGTGCTTCTTGTTTGATTAGTTTGTTGTGTGTGCCTTGAATGTGTTTTTTTTTGTACTTTTTGTTTGTGTTGGTTGTTTTGTGTGCTCCTTGTGTGTGTAGGTTGTTTTGTCTCGTCCTTGTTTGTGTTTATTGCTTTGTGTGCTCGTTTGTGTAGGTTAATTGAGTGCTCTTTATTTGTGAAGGTTGTTTTGTGTGATTCTTGTTGATGAATGTTGTCTTATGTGCTCCTTTTTTGAGTAGGTTGCTTGTGTTCACCTTGTTTGTGTAGGTTGTTTTGGTGTGCTCCTTGTTTCTGTAGATTGTCTTGTGTGCTACTTGTTTGAATAGGTTGTTTTTGGTGCTCCTTGTTTTTATAGGTTGTTTTGTGTGTGCCTTGTTTATGTAGGTTGTTTTGTGTTCTTCTTATTTTTATAGGTTGTATTGTGTGTGCCTTGTTTATGTAGGTTGTTTTGTGTTCTTCTTGTTTTTATAGGTTGTATTGTGTGTGCCTTGTTTGTGTATGTTGTTTTGTGTGCTCCTTGTATGTGTAGGTTGTTTTGTGTGCTCCTTGTTTGTGTAATTGTTTTGTGTGCTCCTTGTTTGTAAAGCTTGTCTTGTGTGATCCTTGTTTGTGTAGGTTGTTTTGTGTGCTCCTTGTTTGTATAGGTTGTCTTGTGTGCTCCTTGTTTGTATAGGTTGTCTTGTGTGCCGTCCTTGTTTGTGTACATATTTTTGTGTGCTCATTATGTGTGTAGGTTGTTTTGTGTGCTCATTATGTGTGTACGTTGTTTTGTGTGCCTATTATGTGTGTAGGTTGTTTTGGGTGCTCATTATGTGTATACGTTGTTTTGTGTGCTCATTGTGTGTGTATGTTGTTTTGTGTGGTCATTATGTGTGTAAGTTGTTTTGTGTGCTCATTATGTGTGTAGGTTGTTTTGTGTGCTCATTGTGTGTGTAGGTTGTTTTGTGTGCTCATTGTGTGTGTAGGTTGTTTTTAGTGCTCATTGTGTGAGTAGGTTGTTTTGTGTGCTCATTGTGTGTGTACGTTGTTTTGTGTGCTCATTGTGTGAGTAGGTTGTTTTGTGTGCTCATTATGTGTGTACGTTGTTTTGTGTGCCTATTATGTGTGTATGTTGTTTTGTGTGCTCATTATGTGTGTACGTTGTTTTGTGTGCCTATTATGTGTGTACATTGTTTTGTGTGCTCATTATGTGTGTACGTTGTTTTGTGTGCTCATTATGTGTGTAGGTTGTTTTGTGTGCTCATTATGTGTGTACGTTGTTTTGTGTGCTCATTATGTGTTTAGGTTGTTTTGTGTGCTCATTGTGTGTGTACGTTGTTTTGTGTGCTAATTATTTGTGTACATTGTTTTGTGTGCTTATTATGTGTGTAGGTTGTTTTGTGTGCTCATTATGTGTGTAAGTTGTTTTGTGTGCTCATTATGTGTGTAGGTTGTGTGCTCATTATGTGTGTACGTTGTTTTGTGTGCTCATTATGTGTGTAGGTTGTGTGCTCATTATGTGTGTACGTTGTTTTGTGTGCTCATTATGTGTGTAGGTTGTTTTGTGTGCTCATTATGTGTGTAGGTTGTGTGCTCATTATGTGTGTAGGTTGTTTTGTGTGCTCATTATGTGTGTAGGTTGTTTTGTGTGCTCATTATGTGTGTAGGTTGTTTTGTGTGCTCATTGTGTGAGTACGTTGTTTTGTGTGCTCATTATGTGTGTAGGTTGTGTGCTCATTATGTGTGTACGTTGTGTGCTCATTATGTGTGTAGGTTGTGTGCTCATTATGTGTGTAGGTTGTTTTGTGTGCTCATTATGTGTGTAGGTTGTTTTGTGTGCTCATTATGTGTGTAGGTTGTGTGCTCATTATGTGTGTAGGTTGTTTTGTGTGCTCATTATGTGTGTAGGTTGTTTTGTGTGCTCATTATGTGTGTAGGTTGTTTTGTGTGCTCATTATGTGTGTAGGTTGTTTTGTGTGCTCATTGTGTGAATACGTTGTTTTGTGTGCTCATTATGTGTGTAGGTTGTGTGCTCATTATGTGTGTAGGTTGTGTGCTCATTATGTGTGTAGGTTGTGTGCTCATTATGTGTGTAGGTTGTTTTGTGTGCTCATTATGTGTGTAGGTTGTTTTGTGTGCTCATTATGTGTGTAGGTTGTGTGCTCATTATGTGTGTAGGTTGTTTTGTGTGCTCATTATGTGTGTAGGTTGTTTTGTGTGCTCATTATGTGTGTAGGTTGTGTGCTCATTATGTGTGTAGGTTGTTTTGTGTGCTCATTATGTGTGTAGGTTGTTTTGTGTGCTCATTATGTGTGTAGGTTGTTTTGTGTGCTCATTGTGTGAGTACGTTGTTTTGTGTGCTCATTATGTGTGTAGGTTGTGTGCTCATTATGTGTGTACGTTGTTTTGTGTGCTCATTATGTGTGTACGTTGTTTTGTGTGCTCATTATGTGTGTAGGTTGTGTGCTCATTATGTGTGTAGGTTGTTTTGTGTGCTCATTATGTGTGTAGGTTGTTTTGTGTGCTCATTATGTGTGTACGTTGTTTTGTGTGCTCATTATGTGTGTAGGTTGTTTTGTGTGCTCATTATGTGTGTAGGTTGTGTGCTCATTATGTGTGTAGGTTGTTTTGTGTGCTCATTATGTGTGTAGGTTGTTTTGTGTGCTCATTATGTGTGTAGGTTGTTTTGTGTGCTCATTGTGTGAGTACGTTGTTTTGTGTGCTCATTATGTGTGTAGGTTGTGTGCTCATTATGTGTGTAGGTTGTTTTGTGTGCTCATTATGTGTGTAGGTTGTTTTGTGTGCTCATTATGTGTGTACGTTGTTTTGTGTGCTCATTATGTGTGTAGGTTGTTTTGTGTGCTCATTATGTGTGTAGGTTGTGTGCTCATTATGTGTGTAGGTTGTTTTGTGTGCTCATTATGTGTGTAGGTTGTTTTGTGTGCTCATTATGTGTGTAGGATGTTTTGTGTGCTCATTGTGTGAGTACGTTGTTTTGTGTGCTCATTATGTGTGTAGGTTGTGTGCTCATTATGTGTGTAGGTTGTTTTGTGTGCTCATTATGTGTGTAGGTTGTTTTGTGTGCTCATTATGTGTGTAGGTTGTTTTGTGTGCTCATTGTGTGTGTACGTTGTTTTGTGTGCTAAATATGTGTGTACGTTGTTTTGTGTGCTTATTATGTGTGTACGTTGTTTTGTGTGCTCATTATGTGTGTACGTTGTTTTGTGTGCTCATTATGTGTGTACGTTGTTTTGTGTGCTCATTATGTGTGTATGTTGTTTTGTGTGCCTATTATGTGTGTACGTTGTTTTGTGTGCCTATTATGTGTGTACGTTGTTTTGTGTGCTCATTATGTGTGTATGTTGTTTTGTGTGCTCATTGTGTGTGTACGTTGTTTTGTGTGCCTATTATGTGTGTACGTTGTTTTGTGTGCTCATTATGTGTCTACGTTGTTTTGTGTGCTCATTATGTGTGTACGTTGTTTTGTGTGCCTATTATGTGTGTAGATTGTTTTGTGTGCTCATTGTGTGTGTGTGTGTTTTGCAGATAAGTTATGACTAAACACCATACAGCAACTGGCAAATAATCATTATAACAGAAATTTGTTACAAAAAAGCATAGTTTAGTTTTATATTCAAACATTATTTTCTTTGACAATTTAAATGATCATGAACTCTTATAACAACTTTTGATCAGGTTTTATTACTGAAACAAACATTTTCTTGATATCTGAACCATTTTTTATTAAATAAAATGTGACTAGGTCCCTTCAATACCTCAAAGCAATGTAAAGATAATATAAACATGAACAAATTGTCACAACATAAATGTCATCTCCTGACAATGATCAATTGCTATGGGACTTTTCTGTTTCAATAACACTTTATTTTAGCGCTGGATCAGGTGGTTTCCATAGACAATGATTGTGGAGAAAATTGGTCCAGCAAGCATGGCATTGATGATGCCTTATCCACTGCATTATAGCTAGTAATAGGAAAGTCACAGGAATGGTGACGATGCTGGGATATAAAATGAAGACACTAGGAGGTCTATCATGTTTTGCATTGCAATAAACTTTCCCAATACAGTTTGTTCTAAGCCCCACAGAGGGGGAAAACAGTTTCCACTATTCCATATTATCACTTACATGTACACATACGTTAATGGCGGATTCCTGGAAATTCCTGGAACAAAAGTTTCCAACACGCAGAAAAGTTTTCTGACGAATTATTAACTTGTGTATTTGAAAGTTAAATTAACTGCAACTGGCTGCAGATTCTGGTCAGAGTCCACTTAATAAATATCCTGTATATTTTATAGTAAATTGACCCATTTGCACCCATAATAACACTGATTTAGAGTCTTTACTTTTTTAAAGGTAGAACATTCCAGTCATTGTCAGCATCAACAGTACTTATTCCATAAATACTACATAATGATGGCTTAAATTACCTCAACACACACAAGATAAAAAATCCTAGAATTCTGCAGAAAGGTTTTTTGTATTTTCTTGGTAATTTAATCATGCATGGTTTGTGTAGAAAATGCCATAGTTACAATTTCTTAAGTTACAATATCTGAATGTTCGGCATTTCAGTTTCTCTGTGAGATGTCCAAACATAGTTGCACATTTTTATCACATGATTTAACACCATTTTCTCATTGGACCATTGAATCAGCATTTTGCAATAAGATGCAGCTCACCTTTATAATATTAGTGATGTAAAAATTACAAGACAGGAAAAATGCAGCTTTGGCATTTTGAAGTGAGACCATCAATATTTTTTAGTAAATTACACTTAAAACACCGATTTATAGTGTTTCACAACCCCGAACACCATATATGGGAAGAAAGTTTGACTGTGTACTCAACATTAAACAATGTTTGATGACAATCTATTCAACTAAGAGACCAAATCCAGCTTAGGAGCACAAACAATGTGGAGAAGAGGTTATATAAAAAGTTTTTAAATTACAGTGTGTGTACCATGTGATAAATTGCGTCATAAATGCTACGTCGGAAGGCAATATTTTGATTTGAAAAAAGACTTTAAACAAAGATGACTTCACTATTTTTTCACCAATTTAAAAGAAACATAGCGCAGTCTATGCCGCTTACGGAGCCCCGCCTTCTGTCTTTTACCAGAGTTTGATTGAGAGTTTAGTTTCTTAAAACACTTAGACAAACCTTTACACAATACAGCCGTCTAAAATAGCACTGTCAAATCATTATTCAGGAAAAAGGTCTGTCGAAGTGTTTGATGAAACTAATGGTCCTATCAAATTTCGGTAATAAAACAAATGCAGGGCTCTTTAAGCAGCATAGACTGCCCTTTGTTTCATTTAAAATGAAGTTGTAAAAGAAAAGTTATCTTTGAATTAAGTCTTCATTTTAACAAAAATGTTGCCTTCCAATGTAGCATGATAATTTATCACGTGGTATACACACACTGAATTATATATCCTGTATTTGAAATCACAAACCATTTAGCTTTTGAACATATAAAGATGGAAGGTAGGAAGTGGTATGAGATGGTATTAACAAGGTTCTATTCACTGTCATGTGTTAATAGAAATAAAAAAGGCATGTAACACTGTGTAGTCACTTTCGGAATTGGTGTAATTTGCCCTTCTTCTTAATAGCAAAACATCATATAATCACTAAAACATTATTACATTAATGACAGTTCAAATTGATGTTTACTTTTTTAAAAGGACTAGAACATTTCCAGTAATTGTCAGCCTGACATTACAGAACTTTATCCATTAACATTACAAAGCGATGGTTTAACATCAAAAGGCAGAAGATACAAAAACCCAAGTTTTCTGTAGAAATGTTTTTTGTATTTTCTTGGTAATTTAATCACACATGGTTTGTTTAGAAAATGCTGAAGTTTCAATTTCTGAAAGTTCGGCATTTCTGTTTCACTGTGAGATGTCCAATCATTGTTCCACTTTTCCATCCCATGATTCAACACCAGATGCGACTCACTTGTTTAATTAAAGGGACTGTACTCCGTATGATGAAATAGCGAGAAAAAAAGAGAAAATTGTCGAAAACTGACTTAATCATGGTATCGATGTGTACAATGCATTGAAACTTACTAACTGAAGTACCACATAGTTTACAATTAATTATATTTCGCAGTGTTTTCAATTTTTTCCATGAAAAAAGATTTTGGCGACACCGGTTCGAACCCGGTCTTCGACACAATTTATTTATTTTTATCTAGGTAATCTTTTTTTTAATTATGATATCAACAAGTAAAACATTTATTAAATAATTGTCCGAAGATTCGTTCCGGAAAAAAACCTTTTTTTGGTGCCAATCTGGTGTACAGTCCCTTTAATAGTGATGTAAAATTTACGAAACAGGAAAAATGCAGCTTCAGCATGCACATAGATACACAGAACCACCATTGTGACAGCTTCATTGAGCACAAGCAAGTGGCTTGACAAGAATCATTGCCAACCTAAACATCTGTGAACAAGTCCCTCAAAAGTGATATATCAAACATTTAGTCAAGAGTGATTGAACTCTGCAATGGGATGCCCATCAATACTCGTGCATTCATCTCGATCATTCAGGGGGCATAACTTGACATAAAATCTGACAAGAATTACAGGACTTGTCATGCATGTCTGTACTGTCATTTTGAATGAATTTTTCTGGTTTTATGAAAATGTTTCAATGGTTTTCCACTTATGGCCACCATTTAAATTTGTATGAAAATTGTGACCACACCAAGCTATGAAGATATCTGGACTTCCTTTTTACGAGAAACAGACAAGCAAAATATACCACATATAGCACCTTACCCTTATTAATTCTATTTCAATCTTGATCAGTAATGGAGAAAAAATTGCATTCTTTGTCAAAGCATGTCAACATCTCAACGGTCATTGACCTGTTTCTTAAGAAAGTGCAACCCAATTACTCAGATCAGGTATAGAAATTTTCCAAGCAATAATCTGTTACTTACATGTACAAGAAGTACTTTCTGGGTTCAACGATTCCAATAACGTTGTCCTTAAAGACAATATTTCATCTCTTCACCATCTAACACATTTTCTAGAAGAGCAATTGCTCATTTGACAAAGTAACCATTTTTTCTCTCTGAGAGAAAAGTAACAAATTTTACTTTGACAGCACAAAGTATGAAACTATGCAAACACACCAGGTGGCACTAGGCAGAAATATGCTGGATTATTATTTCATATTTACACCCTCCCATTGTAACAGCATATTTTTGCTCCATTTAGCACAAGCCACATTTTTACTCCATTATTTGACTTTATTTTTCACCATACCATTTAGCACATTATAGTCAAACCCCGTTGGATCAGACTCAAAGCTTATGGCCACTAAACGCCAGCTCCACCACTTAACGGCGGTGCAAAGAAAATGAGCTGTCGCCACTTCCGTGGTGCAGCTGGGCCTTGTGTTTACTTCTACATACTGACAGGCTTTCAAAGACAATTGTATGTTTTTCAACTATAGGATTGGTAGCCATATAAGGAAAATAGTATACTTAAATAAATTTGGAGGTATGCCACAATTGCTACAGGCATTTATTGGTGCATGGCGTTTACTTAAGACATACCTCTCCTATGAACAATATTCTTGCAAATTAAAACAAGTTAAAATATTTACATTTACTTTGGGTGCAAATGTACCCAACAGCGCCAACACTACTCGACAGCTCCATCACTAGAGCAACAGCGCTACCATTTATATTATGCACCAGAATGTTTTTACGGTGTGTGTAAGCAACTAAGTGTGCTTGAAATGCTTGCAGATCTCAAAATAACCGATTTGGGAGAAACGCTCCTGGCACCACAGTTTGCACAATATTGAAACGAAAGCATACCCAGCCTGCAGTAAAAGTGTTCTTACACGGTACAACATTCTGCAGCCACAGCTGCACCATGGAAGTGTCGACAGCTCATTTTCTTTGCACCACCGTTAGGTGGTGTAGCTGGCATATAGTGACCGTGAAGCTGTGGCTAAGCATTCCAGCTAGGCTCAAATTATCCAAAGTTTGATGTATTTTTTGCCAGTCCCAATTTGGCTCAAAGCTGAGGCTAAGCATTGACCGGCTTGGCTCAAATTTTCAAGGCTTCAGGTATTTTTCGCTGGTCCCCCGGATTTCGAGCCAACGTTGTTCGACTATTCCTTACAATGGATGAAAGCAGCCAACATAAACAGTACACAGTTGACATTAAAAAACTTTGATGCTCAGATCAATCCCATTTAAGCTTACTATGAAGTAAAAGTCTGATAAAACTATAAGAGATTGGTGGGGTGTTCCCTAAATCTTCAGCCGTAAAATAACATTGTGATCCCGGCACAGTCTTTACAAATGCTTATAATGTATTAAAACATATGCATTATTTGTCTCCTCAAAACTGAGCAATTCAAGCAGGAATTGCTTTTAATGTAATAAAACATGTGCATAATTTGTCTCCTGAAACCGGGCAATCCATACAAAAAAGTTCTCTAGAAAATGTTTCCTTGCTAAAATTTTAGACTGCCCAAGAAAAATGCAAAAGTTTAATTAAGTACTCGATGCGCAAAGGAAATCAGATCTCGGTGCCAGAAAATGAAAGGATGGGAAAGTCACAGGGCTTGTCTATGCATTTAATATACTCTATCAAAGATATAATCAAAAGACATTAATTTGTACTTGAAATACATATTTAAGGTGCAATCTTGTCACCATCTTTTTCCATTTCAGCTCCTAATAAGATTTCTGTCTTCAAAAGGGATATTAAACTGTAAATTCTCAGCAAAATACCATGGGCTTTTTGATCTGGACATTTCGTTCACGCCCCAGACACAAAATGTAGTTATCTGTTGTAAGAATTCCTGAAAGGCATTGTCAGTTTTCAGAGAAAGTTCTAAGAAATGTGGAATAGGAAGCCATAATAGAATCATCTTCAAGGACACCATCTGGAATTGCGATAAATATGATTGTAACATCAATAGATTACCACAAACTAATGTTAGAAAGTTCTGCTTTTGAAATTTCCGGGTGTTTTCCTTGGGGAATGGAGTGATTATTTGGAGGATGTTCCCCCCACTGAGGGAAAACGGTATGATGGACATAAACAAATCTGGAAAAAAATATCTTTGTGCTACGTAAGGCAAAAAAAATATGACTGCAATTACCATGAGGTTGGATGACATTTAACCATTCAATTGGCCAATAAAGAAATTATTTTAAGTCATTAAATAAAAGCACATGATTATATAATTTTGTACTATTAACAATGTCTGTAAATGTCTTGAATTTCATAAATTCTGTGAATATTGCAAATATTGCAAAAATGTTGCGAGTATTTGAATATTGTGATAGTTGCAAAAGAAATGAGTGTCATGAAGGTCGCCTATACCTTTACAGTCGCAACTCGTTGGCTCGATATCGCTTGGCTCGATTTCCTCATTGACTCGAACTTGATGTAAGGGACCAATTTTCTTTTACCTTATGTAAGCATTTCTGCTTAACTTGATATTTGTGAAGCTCAAAGTATTTTGCCTAGTCCCCAGAATATCGAGCCAACGAGTTCCGACTGTATTTGAAAGTTGGACTCAGGCTAGGAAATACTTTTTTGCCCACACAAATTATTCATACACCCAGTAAAACCCTGGTTTAGCAATAATCCATTTAGATTGTTTTTTATACACTTTTTATACACATGATATCTTGTGTTCAAAATTAATGAAGCTTCCAATTAGAAGAAAAAATATTATATTTTTCTGAAAATGCAAAATTTAGCAGCCTTATTGCAATTGCATCGTGTTGCACCATATTTCTTCCAGCAGGGGATTACATAGTTTATACCACTCACCAAAATAAAATAAAACATCACCCCAAAATACTGCTTTAAACAGACAAATGTGTTCAGTTTAATAGAAAACCTGTTCAGTTTATACAAAACCTTTTCAGTTTTATAGAAAATAAAACTTTATTTAGTTGTCAGTCAGGAATGTTTCACTTTTCTTTTTCTTTTTTTAAATAATTGCAATTTTCTAAATCGGCAGAATGATTAGTGCAATTAACTTTAATTTCAGTAGATTTTCTAAGTTTCTTTCGCATTTGAAATTGTTCTTAAAATAAGCATGATTACATCATAAATCTTATCACAAAGATTTTTAGATCAAGGCGCCTAATTTTTCCCTTCCAAAATATTTAATATATCGCAAGTTATATAAATAAGAAACATCCATTTCCAGGTGATAAGGAGTCTCTAAGGAGTCTCTTAATGGTTCAGCCAACTTCACGCAAACCACACTATGCTCTAACAAAACTTTTGTCATTAAAATATGATAAGCCAGCAGGGCACATATTATAAATTATGAAAGACAAGGCACTCAAGACATTTCCCTGGGGTAAGGTGATATATCACTTTTTCTTCAGGAAATTGTCTTCTATCAAACCTTTAAATCATGCAGAAAAGCTAATTACCCCAGAAGCATAGGGGTGGGAGACACACTGTGACAGTTGCTTCATATGTCAGGGAGTGTACACTTCTGTACTAAAATATTAAAGCTGCACTCTCACAGATGTTTTCACAATCTTTTTTTTTGTCTTAGAATGAGTTAATTTTTTTGTAAATGTCTGAGAACCAGTCATATGTTTAATTAAGCTACTTAATTGTATTTAGACAAACTACTGCTGGTGCCCCCTTTTTCACACCTTCTGGTCATGTGACCTCTAATGGGTTTTTCTGGGAGCCAATTCCTTGCTCCATGCTAGTTATTACATGCGCGCTTATCAGACTGGACGCTTGCCATATGTTTAAATTAAATGCTTAAGATTTTTGTTTTAATTCGTTATATAAAGAAACAAGTGTTGTTTTAGGACATATACATATGTACGTTGACAATGAGTGATATAGAAGAAGCCACCTCGCCAGTGGAGGGATTTAATTTTCATGAATGGGTAGCTACCCAAAAACTGTCGCGTAAGGTGTCGCAGACACTGAGACAAGAAGAGCTGGTTACGAAGGAAGCATTGAGACTACTTTTCGAAAGTGACCTAAAAAAAGTTGGGATTCCATTAGGGGCAGTGAAAATAATCATGCAGGACGTGAAAAGGTGGAACGGTGACAGAACTTGCCCAACTGTGCCAGTGAATACAGAAGCGGCCGGATTTGACTGCACCAGGGATATTCTTACAGGGGCAGGTAAGACACTTGATGCCCTTCTTATATCTGATGAGATAAGTGCCACATATCCTTCTCCTCCAAATGGAAATGGACACTTCATGGACCTCCGTGCAATTCTTACAATGAAATCAATAACGAAGAAGGCAACGCATGTTACGCAGTTCCTTTCCGAAAAGACAAAGCGCCGACGTCAAACCCGTCGCAAAGAGTTCATTTTGCGGTCTGGGCAAGACCAACAAGATACTCTTGTGCTGAGGACAGACGAAGACCATCCATATCTAGGAATATTTCTTGAGAAATGGGGGGCAGGCAACATGCGCGTGCTAAATCATCTTCTTAGTACAAACCAACTACCCAGAGCTGAGATCAAGTACTATTTGGCTTATACCACCAAGATATTTGAATTCGCGGAGAGTTATGACTGGAACAGTGTCCTCAATTTCGATTATTCATACCGGGAGTTGCAGGCCGAACATTCATTCTGTTGGGGAACCTTCTCGCCGCATATGGAAATGCAAATTCTCGTGCCAAAACGCGCACGAGTCCCAATGCAAGGGAGTCAGGTTAAGACGAATCGTGAGGACTGTCGCATCTTCAAAGCAAAAGGAACCTGCCCATTCGGCTCGAACTGTAAATACCGCCATCTGACCGCAAAAGACACCTCCCAACAACATAATAAGACAAAAAACCAGTATGGAGCCGATCTACAAGTTTAATATATGAGGCATGGGAAAGACAGATCCCCGCGGACTACTATGATCGTGAATATTTGCTGTTAGGGATTAAAGACGGTTTTCATATTGTAGATCAACACAACAAAATTTCAAATTATTCAGAGGTTGATAATTATTTATCAGCCACAAACGAAAAAATGCGCACGCGTTGTGAAGATCAAATTCAAACCGAGCTGTCAAACGGACATTACAAAATTGTACATGAAAAACCAATTATTATATCTGTACTAGGTGCTATTCCTAAAAAAGATTCATCAAAAGTCAGACTTATTCACAATTGCAGCAGACCAACGGGATCCGCGGTTAATGATTTTGCAATGACTGACCACTTCAAATACCAAACTGTACAAGATGCCATGGATTTCATAACACCTGATTGTTTCATGGCAAAGTTGGACTTAGCAAATGCCTATCGCAGTGTAAAAATACATCCATCAAATTTTAAAGCAATGGGTCTTAAGTGGAGATTTAGTGGTCATGATGATAGACCAACGGCTTAGTTTCGGTGCAGCGCGAAGCCCCGAAATTTTCAATCGCATTACACAATCTGTAAGGATAATGATGGATCGTAAAGGCTACAAATCTATAATCTGCTACCTGGACAACTTCCTAATAATTTCCAAATCATATGAAGAATGCAAAAAGGCCTTACACGAACTTTTACGTTTACTGCGGGAACTTGGATTCCAGATTAACTACAATAAACTTGACGGTCCCGCAAAAAAGATGCTTTTTCTTGGTGTAAATTAAGACTCCACTTCTATGACAGTAAGCATTCCAAACCAAAAGTTACATGAGTTGCGGTCGTCTTTGTGGTCATTTATTAGTCAGAAAAAAGTTTCAAAGCGGAATATTCAGAGCATGGTGGGAAAATTGAATTGGGTTGCACAATGTGTTTACGGGGGACGCTTTCATATGCGCCACCTTATTAATCGATGCAACACCCTCAAAATGCCATGGCACAGGATTCGAGTTACCTGGGACATGAAACAAGACATTTTGTGGTGGTTGGAATTTATGCAATATTTTAACGGAACTATGCCTATTATTGACAGTAGATCGGCTACCGCCGTAACGATTGATGCGTGCAAAATTGCAGCTGGTGGATTTTTCAATGGCAATTTTGTTTATACACCCTGGACCCCAACAATTGCAAAATTACCCATTAACTATCTTGAAGTATTGAGAATGGAACCTGCGGCTCACCGTTGGGCCCCAGCTTGGGCAAAAAAAAAAGTGTATATACATTGTGACAATATGACTGCATGTGCTATTATAAACAGGGGTTCATGTAAAGACCCTAGAGTGATGAATTCTCTCCATCGTGTTTTCTGGCTATCAGCCATTTATAATTTCCGTCTTCATGCTGTTTATTATGCCGGACAGTACAACGTTTTAAGTGACAGTGTCAGTAGGCTTCATGAAAATAATGGAATATCAAGACTTCTGAGGCATATGTCTAACTGCGGCTATTTATAATTACAGGGTGACAACATAGTTAGAAAACAACCAATCATCTAAATAAGATCTTATCTTGTTTGGATTTAAAATCATCGCTTGATGCCACAGTTTGGGCAGCTTGTCTGGCAATGTTTTATGGACTATTACGCCGAAGTAATGTGCTGTCCACCGCTGGTGTCAAGTTTAACCCAGACCAACATCTTCGTTGAAGGGACATTATATTTTTATGGTCTATATTTATGGTCTTTCTGCGGATGCCATAACGATGCTTGGTGATTGGAAATCTTCGTGCTACCAGGACTATATTAACAATGCTGTTCAAACTCGATTTCATATTGTGAAGGAAATACAAAGTTTTCTGAATAACCTAAAATAATCCCTTTTCTACTACCCCTAATGCTACTTACTACAACTTGGCGGTATTGGACGATTAGTTTATATTTTATTAACAGATGCAAATTTAATTATTGAGTGTTTATATTTTTGTTCATAATGTAGTGCGCTTATATTATGTAATTGTTTGCCATATCATATTTTGCCTGTGCTTTATATATGTATTGTTCGCGCGCTTCTGTAGTTTGGAGCAATAGCTTAGTTCATGTAATAAAGCTCCCTTTAACCCCTTATGCAGTTGTTTGTTTAAGTTTAATTAAGCTACTTAATTGTATTTAGACAAACTACTGCTGGCGCCCCCTTTTTCACACCTTCTGGTCATGTGACCTCTAATGGGTTTTTCTGGGAGCCAATTCCTCGCTCCATGCTAGTTATTACATGCGCGCTTATCAGACTGGACGCTTGCCATATGTTTAAATTACCCTCCCACCCATTCCCAATTTCTAGTTACAATCTTATTTCTTTTAGTTTTCTTCCCCTTATGGGTATGACGATTAGTTTATATTTTATCAACAGATGCAATTTTAATTATTGAGTGTTTATATTTTTGTTCATAATGTAGTGCGCTCATATTATGTAATTGTTTGCCATATTATATTTTGCCTGTGCTTTATATATGTATTGTTCGCGCGCTTCTGTAGTTTGGAGCAATAGCTTAGTTCATGTAATAAAGCTCCCTTTAACCCCTTATGCAGTTGTTTGTTTAAAAGACTGCTGACAAAGGATCAGATCACAGTGTTTCATATTTAGGTTCGAAAATTGATGTTTTATGTTGAAAAACTCTTTATATCGAAAAGCTTTCAGCCAAAAAATTTAAATTTTTAATCGTAAATATTAAAAAGTGGATCTGATATTTTGTCTCCAGTCTTATAACACAGGTTTTCAGATATTTACACAGTGTTCCTTCCAAGACACAAAATAAAAAAGTAAATCGGTAAATCTGTAAGATTGCAGACTTCTACTTCTACTTATTAAAGAATCAAGGCATTGTCTGTTCTCCTCAAAAACTACATTGCATTCAAAATTTTCAGCAGACCGGTTGTCTGCTAGTGACAGAAAAAGAATTTCAAAATTAGTTTGGAGATGATTTATGCAATGTCCCTGAGTGCTACAATTAAGGTACACCAAAGGAACTTCTAGACAGCCATGGCAAGCCAGAGTAACTGGTGTAGCTGCCAAACAGCAGAGAAAGACTGATGACCCAGAAACATCTGACGAGGAAAGGTCTGAGAGTTTACCTCGCATTTGGGTTTTTCCCACTTTTAAGAGAATGGTAGAGGGCCTTTTGATAGAAGAAAAATAGTGTGGTTTTGGCAAAAAGGAGAAAAATACTAAGGCTTAAAAAAAAAATATGTCCATTTCGGGTAACCCGACCCTACCTATAAAAGTGCGGCGACCCTAACTATTTTTTTCTGTTTCTGAACAAAAAATTTATTCGTTAGCGAATAGAGTCAGTTACGAAGGGCGGATATATGTAGATTTTAATCAGAATTATTGTTTATATGATAAAACAAAGTCAGGCAATGACAGTAATGTAGGAAAGACTGCCATGTGCAAGAAAACACTCCGAACTAATATGACAGATTTTGAAAAAAAAATATAAAAAAATCCCTTCCTAGAAATTTTGGGAAGGTTACCCTAAACAAACATATTTTTTTTTTACCTAACATGATTGATAGAATTTTCAACTTATTTTCAAACCTTTTATTCAACAACCTAATGACATATTCATGAATGGCACTATATTGCTACATTTGCTAAATGTTAAGAGGTCAATACTCCCCCTCCCCACCCCCACCCCCAAAGTAAAGGGGATTTTTTCACATGGATAGGGAAAAATAAAAATACTTTTTCAGGAGAGAAATGTGCATATGGGGCCATACTTTAGCACCTAAAACAGGCCAGAAAAAAAACACTGCTGCACTTTCTTTTGCTTACTGTTCTGTCATGGGTGGTATCGAGGACACAAAAATATCATTGCTGTGGTTAGGACATATAAGAACTATTTCATACAGCATCAGAAAACATATCTTGGGATAATCTTAAAATCTACCATTTCATCCACCATCAGAAGTAATTCTTTATATAAACTAAAGAAATACCTTTTCATTCATGAACAGAAAATAGATATTGGGATACATGTAACCTGAAAGTCTACCATTTAATACACCACCAGAAAACAAATCTTAGGATAATATTAAAATCTATCATTTCATACACAACCAGAAAACATTTCTTGGGATAACCTTGAAGTCTACCATTCATATAACACCAGAAAACATATCTTGAGATAACCTTGAAGTTTACCATTTAATACACAACCAGAAAACATATCTTGAGATGACCTTGAAGTCTACCATTTCATACACCGCTAGAAAACCTATCTTGATATAACCTTGAAGTCTACCATTTCATACACCACCAGAAACCATATCTCGAGATAACCTTGAAGTCTACCATTTCATACACAACCAAAAAACATATCTTGAGATAACCTTGAAGTCTACCATTTCATACACAACCAGAAACAATATCTTGAGATAACCTTGAAGTCTACCATTTCATACACCACCAGAAAACATTTATTGGGATAATATTAAAATCTATCATTTTATACACAACCAGAAAACATATCTTGGGATAACCTTAAAATCTACCATTTGATACACCACAAGAAAACATATATTGGGATAACATTAAAATCTACCTTTTCATACACCACCAGAAAACATATCTTGAGATAACCTTGAAGTCTACCATTTCACACACCGCTAGAAAACATATCTTGAGATAACTTGAAAGTCTACCATTTCATTCACCACCAGAAAACATATATTGAGATAACCTTGAAGTCTACCATTTCATTCACCACCAGAAAACATATCTTGAGATTATAAACCTTGAAGTCTACCAATTCATACACCACCAGAAAACATATCTTGAGATAACCTTGAAGTCTACCATTTCATACATCCCCAGAAAACATATCTTGAGATAACCTTGAAGTCTACCAATTCATACACCACCAGAAAACATATCTTGAGATAACCTTGAAGTCTACCATTTCATACATCCCCAGAAAACATATCTTGGGATAACCTTGAAGTCTACAATAATATACATTCCCAGAAAACATATCTTGAGATAACCTTGAAGTCTACCACTTCATACATCCCAAGAAAACATATCTTAAGATAACCTTAAATTCTTCCATTTCATACACCACCAGGAAACATAATCTTGAAATAACCATAAAATCTACCATTTCATACATCACCAGAAAACATATCTTGAGATAACTTTTAAATCTACCATCTCATACACCACCAGAAAACATATCTTGAGATGACTTTAAAAACAAGCTTTGACTGTATTGGAATTAGCTTTAATGTAAAGGAATACCTGAATATTTCCTAGCATTTATTAACAAAGTTCCCTGGAAATTCAACCCTCCCAATGGGTGTTTGAGGATCACTGAGGTAAGCTTAATCTGCAATATTGGGATTAGAAATCAGCTGAAAATGACAGGAGAAAACTTTTTCTCACAACAAAGTACACAAAAATTGAAACATATTGAAAGCCTAAGTCTCCTTGGGAAGTCTTCAAAGGAGACAGAGTTCTTCAAAAGAAGGTAATGAACAGCTTAAATCTGTCTTTGTGGACTGCAGGCATTTTGTCATTAAGATTACCGGCAGAATATGGAGATTTGAGCCTTATACATTTCACGATTCTGTCACTCACAAGACAAAAAGGCAAAAACAGCTTTGAGTGAAATAATTAAAGAAAAAAATAACTTTTAAATATTCATTCTCAGGAATCCTGTTAAGACATCGCGTTCTCACCCTTCGGCCATCAAATTAAAAAAAAATACACATGATTCCTTATTGATTTTGAGGGGGAAACTGATAGGTTTACCGTATAAATTGAATGAAAAAAATGCCACAATATTACAAAGATATCTCACGTGGTTGTTGTTCTTATTTGGGGGGGGGGGGGGGGGGGGGGGGGGGGGGGGGGGGGGTAGGGGGATATTTCAAGGAGCCAGGGACCAGACTGCAATGTCTCTATCTGGATTCTGGAGAAGAAGCTTCTGATTTATTTCACCCCAGTGACTGCAACAGACTCGAGGGGTGTATGCGAAAAGGTTCTAAGTGACATTAAATAAAGAAGAAGATAGAACCTTTTCGCTTTCACCCCTTACTGAACAATATATTTTTCAAAGTTTAAAGAGCAGTTATTTTGAGAATTGCTTTCAGTTCCATTTAACAGACAAAAGAAGTTATGTTTGTAATTACGACAAATAATTGTCTCTTCCAGTTTTAACTCTTACCGTCTTCAGTTACTGTTATGTCACAGCCATTTCTTTAAACAAACTTGTTCTATAGGTCCAGACAACAAATTTTTAATTTGTGTCAAATATGAACTAAATGCCTATTTCAATGATAAAATATTCAAGTCTATTCTATTCAGAAGATATTCAGTTTCAACTGCTTTCTTCTATTTTTCAAAAGCAAAAAAAGAAAATCAAATTAAAAAGTAATCAAGAGGTTTTTAATGATTGAAAAATAAAAAATAAACATAATTTGCATTCAGGGTTAAAATGGAGTCATGAAACATTATTGTAAGATGGTCATCAATAACTATGCAAAGTATTAAGTCAATTGAATGAAGGGTATAGGAGTTTTTTTATTAAAATCACAACTTGCCCTAAAACTTGACCCTGTGTCCTAAAACTTTAACCTAAGTTCTTAAGTCAATCAGGGGCCATAACTTGAATTAAGGATAATACAGAGATAAGTAACCTCATTGTATGATGGTCCTGAACAACTGTGTGAAGTATAAAGTGAATTCAATGTAGGGTATAAAGTTATTAATAAAAGGTATAAATTAACATTAAATCTGCGAGTGAGTCCCCTTAAAAATGATATCATGTTTCTGTTTTTAATGCAATACTTTTTATTCCAGAAAGAAATTTCTTAAAAAATAATGTATTATAACCAAATAAAAGTGCAGTGAAACGTATGATTATGAGAGTTTATTCCAGCTGAGACAATGAACAATTCATAAAATATAATGGTGGTTTTTAATTAGTCATTAATCCAGTTATACATTTCAGTGATCAAGGGTTTCAATTTCTGGTAATATTTCCTGTCATACAATTCTCTCATTATTCTCAATTTCATACTATTTTGTATTATTTTTTCCTTTACCTCAGGTTTTCTGGAACCATGAAAATTGATTTTCTGATGATATGTAAAAGAAACATGATGTGCAATTCTGTGAACTTCCTATTTGTTAAAATATCCTCTAAAGATACTAAATCTATTTTCAATTTGTACAAATGTAAAGCATTCCATTTAATTTAAAAACCATAAAAACTCATTAAATTGTCATCCTAAGACCTGCTTTTCTTGAGAAGAATTAATTCTAAACTCCTTAATACTATTTAATATCTATAAAATATTAGGGGTTGCATGTTTTTCCCCTTGATGTAAAGAATATATATATATATAAAGCTAATTTGATAGTTTCTGCTTCTTTAATGTACATTAATAAGGGTAAAATTGATGGATGTAGCTGTTCCAAATACTTGGATGCTGGTATAATATCTCAAAGTTAAGAACTTTAAGACCGTCAGGAATAGAATGGAATTTGTCAGGAAAGAAATTAACGGTTGAAGATAACCTGGTACAATGAACTAAAGTTGCTAAGAAATTTTGATGTAATGGATAAGTTCATGTTATTTAAAGGAACTTAAAAGTGCTTCTTTTCATTTTTAGAACTCAGTAATAATGTCTAAGAAGACAATTAGGCAATTAAGTCCTTTTTTAAAAATGTAAACTTAGTTTTTGCACCCATTTTCCAACCATGGGATCATCTTACAAATTTTAACTTCCTTATTTTGATGACCACAAACTGTACTTTTTTTCTAACACTAGGACAGTCTCTATACCCACTTCTGCATTGTGGAGATCCCTTAAAATATTTGATTATTACAGCAGACAAGCCAGCATTAGGTACACAGAATAACTACGAAATGAACAATATGGTGTCTTCATCAGGTACACTGTAGAATAACAACGGCATGAACAACATGGTGTCTTCATCAAGTATACTGTAGAATAAAAATGGCATGAACAACATGGTGTCTTCCTCAGGTATACGGTAGAATAACAACGGCATGAACAACATGGTGTCTTCATCAAGTATACTGTAGAATAAAAATGGCATGAACAATATGGTGTCTTCGTCAGGTATACTGTAGAATAACAACGGCATGAACAACATGGTGTCTTCATCAAGTATACTGTAGAATAACAACGGCATGAACAATATGGTGTCTTCGTCAGGTATACGGTAGAATAACAACGGCATGAACAACATGCTGTCTTCGTCAGGTACACTGTAGAATAACAACGGCATGAACAATATGGTGTCTTCATCAGGTACACTGTAGAATAACAACGGCATGAACAACATGGTGTCTTCATCAGGTACACTGTAGAATAACAACCCCATGAACAATATGGTGTCTTCATCAGGTATACTGTAGAATAACAACGGCATGAACAATATGGTGTCTTCATCAGGTACACTGTAGAATAACAACGGCGTGAACAATATGGTGTCTTCATCAGGTATACTGAAGAATAACAACCCCATGAACAATATGGTGTCTTCATCAGGTATACTGTAGAATAACAACGGCGTGAACAATATGGTGTCTTCATCAGGTACACTGTAGAATAACAACCCCATGAACAATATGGTGTCTTCATCAGGTATACTGTAGAATAACAACGGCGTGAACAATATGGTGTCTTCATCAGGTACACTGTAGAATAACAACGGCATGAACAACATGGTGTCTTCATCAGGTATACTGTAGAATAACAAAGGCATGAACAACATGGTGTCTTCATCAGGTACACTGTAGAATTGCTTGAATGTCTGTCCGAACCACTCTTTTATGATATTAAGAATTACTGTCCTCTTTAGCTTAAGGGATTTGCCAATAACACTCACTGTCCTCCGCTGGTCTTCTTGTAACCTGTTCCGCACTGACTTTGCGCCACTTTTACTCATGACTGACAGTCTGCCGCAACCCTTTTAATTGCACAAATTTTAATGCCCGACACTGAAACATCCATGCCAGCGAAAAACCAAAGCCCTTGAACATGTTGGCTTTGATTTATCCTGTGTTAGAAACGTATAGGTATTTGTATGAGGCATCCCGCTGCCAACAAAGTGTTTGAGCATAGCGTGCTGCCCCGTGCGTGATGTCAATGTTGGAATTTCTTTCTGACATCTTCGAAATACCTCTCTACTTCCGTTGATCGTCACAAACATGTCTACAGTTAGATGGCATCAATAATTTGGGCAGTGATGCAGCTGACGTCATACTGTCGTCACATGTATTGACGTGACATTTTGGCATCTATTATTCAGACGGAGTAGTATATATGATTTGTGAACAATTTTCAGAAAATATCAATTTCAAAGTGCTCCGTGAAGCGCTAGATGGGTTGTCTTGACAACCATTTCCTTCCTTCTTATGAGATTATATGATTTTATTTTTCAGAAGGAAACTCGTGAATAGTCTATATACACAGCTGTTTATTGTTTGTTGATTTATATTAAAAACATTTTGAAATATAGACACAGTCTCAAAACTTTCAGGACAACCCTCATACTGTAGAATAACAAGAATTCACAGTACTGCATAACCTCGAAAATGGAATACAAAGGCGATATTTTGTGAACTGATCACAGGTCGTTACACATTAAGACTTTCTTATTGAATATTCACAAACTTCTCAATTCATTTCCTTGTACATTGTCATTTGCCAAACCATATAAGGCTCAGCTCAACAACTTTTTCTCTCCAAGCTTGAAATTAATCCAAAAACCTTTCCAAGCGTACATCTTGTATAATGACAGCAAATTAAATCGTGTGCGATAGCTTTTTAGCATTACATGGGATATCCGTTGTCATACAAAAATCCTCTTATCAGAAACAATGGCAAATCCACGTTTTTAATATAAAAACTAAAGAGATTTATACCGGAGTCTGATGGTAAGTCTTTAAGACCATAAAGGCAATTTTTGCCTTTATTATTTGAGCTTGCTTGCTAAAAGCTTGCACTTAATCTTTTAAAAGAAAACTGTCCTAAAAATATGCTGTTTTTTTGTGTGTTTTTTAAAAACACATTTTAAGAACTATTACCATTGCTGAGGCCTAAAAACAAATGTTTTGGGTAACCTCTACCTAATAAAAGCTGCAAACCCTATTAGGTTTTAAAAAATATCCCGGTCTTCCCACCATAAACATACTTTTTTCCAAACATTAACTGTCATTATTTTTTTACAAAGAATAAAGCTCCATAACAACAGCAATATATGAGTGACATTTGCAAGAAATAGTGCTATTGGCAAGAAAATTATTTTGACAAAGTGTATTTAAAGGCAATGGTTAGACATTGATAACTTTTAATGGAGGAAGTTATTGATGTTGCTAAACATTGCTGCCATTTAATAATAAGTAAATCAAATCCTTACCTACCCTACCTAATAATATTGGGGATGTTACCCTTAACAAACAAGTATTTTTATTAGGCCTGAATTAAGTAGAAATATATAACTATAAATTATGACTATATGAATTCATTTATTGTCTCCCTTATATAGTAAAATTTTAAAGCTCAGTTTTCATCATAAAAATAGTTTATTATTATCATCTTTTGCATAGTTTCTTTTTAATGAGAATACAACAAAAATATTCCATCACAAAAAGAAGGGCTCAAGCTTCATAGTGTTATAACGGACTTAAAGCTGCACTCTCACAGATTGAACGTTTTGACACCATTTTTTTGTTTTTGTCCATGAAAGAGCCATTTTTGCATAAATATCTTATAAGCAGTGATATAAAAAGGCTGAAAAATGATTAGTTTGCATTTATTTTATATTTATGATCGAAAATTGATGTATTATGGCTAAAAGTGTTACTAACACTTTAAAAAAAATGCATTTTTTTCGGACTTTTTCCGTACAATTGAGATTTAATCTATTGTGAGTTATCTTATAATCTTGACTGAATTGAAGGTATTTGTGCAAAATCAGCTGATTCTGAGACAACAAAAATAAAATATCAAATCTCTCAATCTGTTTTCGGTAGCAGGTGTTCTGTGTGTAGAAAAGAAAAATGTAAAAAAACAACAAATATGATATCTTAAACAATTTTTTTGGCCTTCAAAGATTGCAAAAAAGGTCATTGTTTGAAATCTGGCCACCAAGCCAGTGGGCTTCCTTCATGTTCTCCAGTTTCCCCCACAACACAAGACCACACTCTCCAGTTACATCGTGCCAACAAAAGTGATTAATACAATGTTTTAACAACTTGTTTCACAATTGTTGTAAAAGTAAGTAAGTTTAAAGCTACACTCTCACAGCTTGACCGATTTTAAAACTTTTTCATTTTTGTCTCAGAGTCAGCTGATTTTGGCATCAATGCTTTCAAATCAGTAATATAGGATTTATAAAAACCCTAGAACAGATCGCAATTGTTTGGAAAACTGCCGAAATTTTCATTCTTCTTAAAGCTGCATTCTCACAGATTGAACGTTTTGACAACTTTTTTATTTTTTGTCTTGGAACGAGCCAATTTATGCAAAAATCCATGGAAACCAATTATATAAGACTGCTAACAAAAAAATTAGATCGCAGATTGTTATAATTAAGTTCAAAAATTGATGTTTTATGCATTTTTCTTAAACCGTTAGTAACGGTTTAAACCATAAAACATCAATTTTCGAACGGTAAAAATGAAAAATTACGATCTGATTTTTTGTCAGTAATCTTGTATCATTGGTTTGCTGATATCTGGTCAATGGTCAATCTGTGAGAGGGCAGCATTAAACTAAAGACATTTATGTCCAATCTCTGAATCATGTTCACCAAATCTTTTCAGTCCTATGAAAGTGATGTTATCTTTAATCATCAAAACTATATCTTTATTGCATGATGACCTTATTTTCAATAAAAAAACAACATTGCGGTCTCTGTTATTTGAGCTGAATCGATGTGTTAATACTGTCAAAGTCTGCACGCAATCAATAGATCGTAGTCCATTGATTACCTTGTATCAGATTCCCCGCTTTATCAATCAACCTTAAAACTAACCCTGATCAATTTTCATTGGAGCCTTTACATGCAAAATAAATAACGCTATCAGAAAAAACATACAGAAACATACATTCTGGCCATTAATGGCTGTCAACGGTCATTCAAGTCAATTTAGACGTTCACATTTCGTGTTAAACACCAACAATGCCTTAACTAACAATGTTCGCAACACAATTTGCTATTCCACCCCCGAAGAATTCTGTGTTTAATTGATTGTATAAAGTGAAGAGTCATGTTGGGAGAACAGTTAACCCGATTTCTCTCGGACGAATAATAGAAATACCCCATAGTTCATACATCTCTAACATCATTTGGCCATATTTCTCCCATTCAATTTGAATCGGTCGAAAACAATCAACGAAGATCTAAGTGCCACTTTGATCCGCAGATAGCCCCGTTCTTTGTCATCAAGTAATTTTTTTTCGTATGCCAGGCACCCTCAAATAGCCTTAGGGTTATATTTGAATTAATTGCCAGTCTTTGTGGATGGAAAATCGGTTGAGCAAAATTGGTGGCAGATCGTATCCCCAAGCCTGGCAGCGGTCAATGAAGCATTGATACACTGTAGATTGGAATTACTACATACTGGCGACCAGTAATTGAATGTTCTTGACCACAAAGAGGAAGGCCATTGATGTATTCAATAATGTACATTCATAGAGGGCATGTGACAATGGTGGAACACATTGCAGATTCATTCATGTGGCGACTAATATAAAGTGCATTAACCGAGGAAAGTGGACAGTGATTACGGTACAATGCATTAAAGGCGTCCATACATAAATTATTCACTCCTATATATCACATAAAATTTATGATTCATCAGTGTTCATAGAAAACTGGTGCCATGGAAATACTGATAACAAAAGTTGTATATAGAAACAATGTCATTAAAATAATTACATCTATAGAGAGGATGAACCGACATACATTTTCTATCATGCCAATGCAGGGTCTTTGTTAGGTCATCTCCATAAGATATTGTCGAGCTTCATACCAAACTCATAAAAAAGGAAAATCTTATTATTCAACAGCATCGTCAACTTTTAACTACCATTTAGTAAAGAAAGATCACTCGCTTTTCACAAAGGTGACTGGGGCTCGATTCCTGGTTTGGGCGCACTTGAATTTGGTAAGTGGCTTCCAAGCCAGACAAGTGGGTAACTGTTCTCTGAGTTCTGAAGTTTCCCCCAACACAAGACCACACTCTTACACAATACAAACACTTCTCACCAAGGCAACAGGGGCTCGATTCCTGGTTTGGGCACATGTGAGTTTGGTTAGTGGTCACCAACCCCAACAAGAGCGTATTCTGTGTATACTGAATTTTTCTGCAGAAAACAAGACCACACACTCACAGGGGTTATCGCACTAATTTATGACTTAGTATAAGTTATCATAACTTTCTTCACAATCAATGTAAAATACAGAATAATAACCAAACTACCAAATAAGGGTCTTACTTGTATTCTCCCTGCAGATAAAGATATCACAACCTTGCTCAGCTTTGACCTTGCAGTTTTCTTTTTCATTGGTCCCCTGCAGCAGAAAGCAGCGAGAAGCATCTCTATCTTTCTTGAGGTCATCTTCTACCACTGTACCCCTGCACCTAGAAGCATCTTTACCTTGCTTGAGGTCGTCTTCTACCATTGTAATTTCTACAGTGAAAAGCAGTGAGCATCTCTACCATGCTGTTAGGACTTTAGGTGGTCTTCTACCATCAGCAAAACAACAGGTTTCATGTTGGTCCTGAAATAAAATGAAAGCGTGAACATATTTACAGGGTAATGATAGATGAGCGCCAGGTGAGATAAATCATAGACCAAGTAAATACTTCAGAGTTTATTTCATGCTTATCCTTGGTATATAGAAATTTAAAGGTGGATTATATCCAAATACACTCACCATTTCAAGTTTAGCAAAACATAATTTCCCCGTTTCTCTCAATTTAAATTGCACCACTGTAAAAAATGAACATAAACGATTAAAAACAGTGCCGGGGGGGGGGGGGGGGGGGGGGAATATGAAGGACTTCATTTCTGGTATGACATCATTTAGCTAAAATTTGGCACACATCAACAATAAAATACCAAGTCATTATTATTATTGATAATATATGAGCATGAAATAAAGTGAAAAAGAAATTGTTTCAGAGTAAATTGCCAAATACTGAAGCTTATGAATACCAAAATTATTATAGTTCACTGATGTGGCAAAGCAACTCATATGATTTGGCATCGTCGGATAACCCCCCCCCCCCCCCCCCCCCATACACTACGCTATGCTTCCTTGTGTACCATGGGCAATTTGGCTAAGAAATTCTCGTTATCATTAATAATTAATAATTAATGTACCAGATGCTTAACGTTTGAAAAATATTCTAGCCGTTACCAGAGTTCAACCTTCTCTGTATAATAATATTTGGCGGTAATTTCAGCCAATTGTCCCACGGTATGTATGAAGTGTAATAAAAAAGTACCCTGGTTGTCGACGATGATGATTTTGGTGCTCACTAGTGTTGGAAATCAGTTCCAGTTTGACTTTCGTTTATCGGTTCCACTCAAGTAAACCCATTATCGATATTACAATCGGTTTTGACAATACCTTAATTGTGGTTTTATTTGTGTACAATGTCTCGTAAAGTTATTTAGTATTAGTTGTTGTTGCTTTCAGCCATATTGTTAACAATAACATCGAACACTTTCAAATGCATAAATGATCTCATAGGAGAAAATTGGTGGATATTAACCTATTCAATCCATAATCGATAATGATCAAATACAACTGATGCATGATTGACAATTTCAGGCCCAACCAATCATTTTTCGATTATAATCGATCATGGGAACATCACTAGTGCTTACTCCATGTAAAATATAATAATTGATTTATATCTTACACTTTATAGAAACAAATATCCTCTAAATCTTGCTATTAATTAAAAGTTGTCAATCTAAAAAACAATGGATTGCATGTTTCTTTATTGCAATCGTGTCTTAGTACCACATGAAAACCTGTTGTTGATTAGCAACAGTAGACATATATAGTATCTATCATCATAAAGCTGATTTTGTTCTTAACCATTCCTCTTCTATTTGCGTTAATAATGGTCTGCCCGCACCTACACCCCTGCCTTATGGCTTGACCCCCCGCCATGTTTACTGCGATGAATTAAAGTTGAATTTTGATACTAATAATTCTAAAACCCAATATGCTGTTAAGGCTGCAATTATTGAAATCTGGCTGGTCCCTAAAAAAAGCTTCCCTCTTTGGGGCCACAATACTGGTCTCCAGGCTGCAGACAATATATTCATGTTTTCATCCCCGAGATCATGCCCTGTTCATGACGTGTGCCATAGGCAAGCAGATCAAAGCTGTTTTCTGAAACAACTTCACCTAAGCTCTCATGTAACCTTTGGCCAGTTGCCAAATCTGCTTGAGAAATGCTTGACAAAACTGTATTTTCCGCCTTTTTGGGGACAGGAATTTGGCCCCATTCCTTATTTTTTGCCCTTACTAGGTTTCTTCGGAGGAGGAGTATTGACCTAACATCTAGCAAAAAATGAATGCTGCAAAACAGTGCCGTTCATGAATATAGCGAAAGGTTTGTTCAATAAATGTTTAAAAAAAAAATCTGAATCATGTAAGTATTTTCCCCTTTTTTGCCAAAATAACACTATTTTTCCCCTGTCAAAGGCAACCCCCCCCCACCCCCTTCCCTTAGTTAAATGTGGAAAAATAACACTGCAAAATAACTGGTATATCAGTCGGAAGATCACACTGAATATAAGCCGAAATCTAATTATTCTTTCTGTGCAGTATTATGATGTAATTTAATACTGATATATATATAGAACCAAAAATAGCCAGACTCATGATAATAGGCTTGGTAGTACTGGCAGCTGTAGCAGATAATAAAGCCGAGTTAGTATTTGTTTCCAAAGATGGGTAGATTGGGAAAATGAATCATATTGTGCCTTTAGGTAAACGAAGTAAATTTTCTATATATTTCCTAGTTATTCTCTGGAACAGCTTAATTATTCGTCAGTACCCCAAGGCCTAGGTTGATTTGACCTACAGACTTATTTGCTGATATATATTACACTTTTTCCTTTGACATAGAAACCTATTTGCTTTGTAATTAATATCATAATTATGCCCAAAAGCAACAGACATAAACACACAGGGATGCCACTGAATTACTTAATTTCTCGGAAATTAATAAATAAAAACTTCCCTATAAGACCTTTCATAGTGGTTGATCATGCGGAAGAAAAATTGATCAGGATTCTTTTATGGAATGCCAAATCTACATCAACTCAAATATTTAGAGAGCTTTTTAAATAATTAGAGTCTTCTTCATATTCAATTGATTTGAAGAGCTCTCTAATTATTTGTTCCTATCATTATAATATTTCTGTTAGAAACAATTCCATTGTTGCTCTCACTATAATTAGAGAGCTCTTAATTCAATGTACATAATTCAATTAATGTGATCATGTATTTGATAGGAGCTTTCTTTAATAATTATTGAATTGAAGAGTGGACAAGAACTGATATGGCATTGAGTCTGCTAGGATGGTTCCCGTTAGAGCTGGAGGTAGATAAGCGCAAACTTACGTTTCTACAAAAGTTGTGTACCCTTCCTAGTGAACACTTAACTCGAAGAATATTTAATTACAGACTTAATCTGTATGTGTTAAGAGGATTCAAGCTCCAACGAGGATTCATACCAAGCGTTGTGCGTTTGCTTATTCAGTATGATATCTTCAACTACTTACTGATTTATATCCGTACATTGACATTCCCTAATAAATATAGCTGGAAGAAAATCGTTCATTTTAACCTTATAAAAGTATTATACTAATGCATGGAAAGACAGAACACAACGTGATGAAGATTTTGCGCGATTTCTTGCTGTTCATGACAGCATTGTACCTTCTAACCTATGGTTACTTGCCAACGGAAGAGATGAAATAATACATGCAATCAGTGCGGTGAATGTCTTAATAGTACGGTACTTTAAACCCTACACGTGTAAAATATGTAACGCTCATGTCTCTGAACTGGCCAGACACCTTATTGTAAGCTGTTATGGCACTGCTTGGCTAAGGAAAAAACTGTTCAGTGATCTATGTTCTGTGTTAGACTCCAACTTTGTAAGCTTTCTTAAAAGAGCTGAAAATGAAATGTTTTTTCGCATACTTTTTCAAGCAGAGACTCTCACTGCGTTTCATTTTGACTCAAAATTGCAGAAAACAAATTTCTGAATAAGACGCTCAAATTCATTTATGACACGGTCAATATGTACAACCGACTATAGAAAGCATTAGTCCTTATTATAATGTTCTCTATAAAACATGACGTAATCACAAGGAGTTGCATCTAAAACATCCCAACCTGGTTTATGGTTTATATTTCGAATTTCGATAAGCCTTGACGATGGGTGAATTAGGGTTTTGTAACTCATAAAGAAATTGCTGTTACAGAAACCTATTTCATGCTATTTCTTGCTATTGTGTTTACATGTTTTATCACACACCATATTATTTTTGTTTATTCACATATTTATATTTCATTATTCTTTACATTTAACATGTCAATAACTTTATATGTATAATCACTGAAAAGTGGAAATAAAGAGTATAAATGAAGCTGGGGAGACAACTTTTTTGCCTTTAATAAATTGAAATGTTGCAATTAAATATTCTTCAATTACCAGCCATGAAGTGTCAGTAGACCACATGGTCTTGGCTGCAGTCTAAATATTTTGTACAAAAAAGGTTGAAGCGGTTCAATTATGGATTTCGCCTGAATATCTTATAATGAATCTCATTGATTATTTTGGATTACAAGATTTTCCTAGCCAAATTGCCCACAGCACACATCGAAGCATAGCGTAATTATGTTCTTGGGTAGATTCACAGCTCTTTGCTGGGCGGCCTTAAGAGACCCTGTAACAGGTGAAATTTTTAATAATTTACAAAACAAATATTGTGTGCTTAAAGTATGGATGCAAACTCACTTTGAAACACAGCTAGATATTGAAAGTAAAATATCTTTGTACAACATCAAAATGTACAACAATTACCTCCCTTAGGATATCATTTAATGCATGCGTAGTTCATGCATCTGCAAACACTTGCGACTATGGCTTAAAGTTCCAAGTTATTTATACAATAATACAGGCATACCGAAAATGGGAAGAAAAATCAAATGGGATTGATAGTGGAGGAGCAAAAAGACACAAGGGCTTTGTACATAATATAGAATTTGGTCTTGCACCCGCCCCCCCCCCCCCCCCCCCCCCCCCCGCCCCACTCAACACCCATTCAGGAGTTTTATAATGAAAAAAAAACCAGCAATTTCCCCCACAACACAAGACCGTTAAATTGTGCCAATGAGAGTGATTCATATAATGCTATATTACTTGTTTAATTGTTGTAAATAAATATGTTTAAACTAAATAATGGCTTTTAGAGTTGGCCCATTTACCTTTTTGCTGCCCCTTTTAAACTAATGGGAGAGGTATCCCCGCCCCACCCCCCCCCTAAAAAAAAAAAATCACTATGCCTTCTTTCAGTAAATTTCCTACTAAAGTGACCCCCCCCCCCCCCATACAACATGTACATATATCTACACCTCACTGTTGAAGACGAAAATGGACTGCATGTACTGCTGATGTACATGCCAGATAGGAAAATACTTGTTGAGGCTCTTTGGTCTAAGTTGACTGCTTTATTGAACAGGTTTTGATAACATAAACAGATTGGAGTGGGTGATGAAAAGCCTGTGCATTTGTGTAAACTGTGAACACCATGTGTTTGTTGAAGGAATAAACCGCAAATTATTTTCCATTGACCCAAGGCATTGGGCTCTGGTCAGTGTCCAATACCAATGTTTATTTTGGTGATTGGTAAAGCCGACATACGTATACTTAGCTTGTAACGATTTACGCTTCAGGTAGTCTGAGCTGGCTAATGCAATTAACTCTTACATCACTGTTTAAAATACATATCAAGACTCAGTAAGTAAGATAAATTTCAAAGTCGTTTTTCGTTCAACTCTTAACTGAAATATGCGCAAACAAAGAGATTGGCTGTGATCCAAAAGCTAAGTGGCTTAAATTGGTGATAGCTATGATGTGTATCAAATTGTCCAAAAAGTTGAGCCAGAAGTGAAAAGTTTGTCGCACAAGTAATGTCTTTGTTGATGAAGAATTTAGATAATTTGGGACGACAAAATTGGTTCTACTGCGTTGACATGTGAAACATTCACAAATTGAAGCTTAAACCATTCAATACTGATTAGCCAAATTTGATGAAAATTGGTCTAGCTAGTTGCTGACAATTATCAGTCCTACTAAATGAGTTTCAAAAAAGGGTCTATCTTTGTGGTAAACATCTTTTAGTAAGATTGATTGACGTGAAGACAGATGTAGATTTTTAAACTCTTGCATGCCAAGGCCAAAAAAAATGGTTTGGTTAGGGTAACACAGTCACCGAAATAAGACTTTTGGATGAGCAAGCCCGAATTCTTATACTATTGCTTGGCATCAAATTTTGAACAAGCCCTGCTATATAAAATTCAGAATTTGAGCAATCCCAGAATACAATTAACCAGTGATGGGCTTGAGGGCTTGTGTAAATTTCTACCACTAGTTACATCCTTGTCAAAAACAAGTAGGGTATGTAGGCTTTTTATTTTTATTTTTTTTCATTATAACGCTTTATATAAGAATGTTACTTTCATCACTGGAGAATGGTGTTAAAGTAGTCTTCTATGTAAAGCATAAAAGGTTATAAACTACACATTAAATCACACTAACAACAAATAACAAACAATTTTACAGACTTGACTATTAAAGCATCGGGGTTGGGGCCTATTTCATGGGTAGGGTAGAGTATTGCGAATGAAACATATTTCGTTTTAGGTCCAAGTTTTGTTGTCATTTTTGGGAGGCCATGTGTGAATTATTACCCGTATAAATGAGGATCTCACCAGCATCCCTATAAACATGTTATCACAGCATTCCCTCATCTGTCAATAGCCATAATGATTCTTGATAATACAAAGGGCCAGGGATGTGATTGGCTTGGCAGCTAAAGGGCTGAAACTATTTTGTTGTGGGGTTTGGGGGCTTGGACATTAGCATCAAAGAGTGAAAAGCACCCTGCCACAAACGCAAAACTGGCTTTTTTAGGAGCTGTGTTAAGAGCTCCCCTGGGTTCACACTAACATTTAACAAATAAAGTAACAACCAAACACAACCAAGCAAATATACTTCTTCTTAACAATAAAAAAGAAGCGTTGTTTTTTCAATTATTATCTTTTATTTTTCGGTCACTGGACAAGTGTCACTCGGTCAGAATTGTCTTGAGAGAATAAATACAAGCTCGCATCATCATTTCTAAACCTTAAATATTTTGGGGACCTCTGCAAATTTGAAACTCAACAGTGTTATTCCTTTCAAGGCACGAGCTGTTGCATGCATTAAATCATTTTGGATATCGTGTTTCAAAAAGATTATATTTTTTTCTGTATAAAATAAAATGACTGAAGGCATTTGAAAAGGCCATTTATGTTGTGTTTGTACAAATAAGTATTTTTTTTTATTTCATTCTCAGATCTGACACCTGTTGACTTAAATTAAGTTCCCAATTCAATCAAGGATGATATTTGTCTTGTACATTCTTTTTGCTGTGGCATTTAAAGCTGCCATCTCACAAAGTGTCAGTTTTGACGTAGTTTTTTTTGTCTTAGAATTGACTGATTTTGGCATTAATTCCATCAATTTAGTCATACCAGTTAATTCACAATAGAAGAGAACTCAATTGTTTGGTCAACTGCCAAAAAATTCATTTTTTCTTATGGCATTGGTAACACTTTTAGCCATAAAACATCAATTTTCGAACATAAATATGATACACTGTGATCTGATCTTTTGTCAGCTGAGTCTTGTATTTATGTCACTATTTCCAGACCTTCATGCAAAAATTAGCTAATTAAAAGACAAAATTAAAAAGTTGTCATAATAATCAATTTGTGAGAACGCAGCTTTAAAAAGGTCATGCCTTTTGACAAAATTACTGAAATCAGCAAAAACGGAGTGCAGACATTTTTATTACTACCCACTTGTAAGACAATAACATAATAAACAAGAGACTTTTATACGACCATTGTTTTTGTTAGTCAGGTGAGACAGGACAGGCAATTTAACAAGTCTTTTAATAAAACATCAATTATCTGCGCCCAAATACCCATGAAAAATTGTTTACATTATCCTTTTCACAAAAAACATATTTATACACCCTGCTTTATATTCATTTTTATTGTTGTATGTTAAGATAGCAATCGAGAAATTAGCATAAAATTTCAAGTAAAAAGAGACAACCAAAAAATAAATGTAATATAAATGTTTTGTGTAAATTTCCGTATTAAGTTGCACAATATCAACAAATAAAGGCGAAACTTAAAATTAAGCATTCTGTCATGCACACAAGAACACTTAACAATTTGCCAACAAATATTTACTTAAATAATTACTTAACATTTCCAAAATAGCTACAGACAAACAATGCAATCAATGTGCAAACAATTGAGTTTTTTTTTGTCAAATAAGATAAAAGATTGTGCAGTTCAACAATCAGCAGACGGGAATGCTTTTGACAGTATTGTCCCAGGGCATTGCACTTTACTGAATAATTCAAATTTCTGACCGAATTCAACTTTAAGAACAATTCTTTGATAGTCAAGCCTGGCTTGCATTCAAGTGCACTTTACAACTTGTAAACAAATTTTTTACTTAATAGTTCCAAAATAACTCAGGATAGCCGAAAATGCAAAGCATGTTCAAACAAGGTTTTTTTGTCAAACAAGAAAAAAATTTTGCTGAATAAGCATTTGATGGGAACAGAATTAACCTTCAGCAAGATCTTTTCTTTTTCTTTCTTAATCAGACTTTAAAAATCCAAAATATTGTCTGCAGCATGAAAAACAAATCAACAATTTGCAATTTGTGCCAGCTAAAATACTTACAATTCAATCAATTTTAAAGTGTGTTTTTTTTATTTTAACATCAATGGCGAAAACAATTTTTCCAAATTAAATGCAATTGAAAATTTACCAAAATTCATTAAACCAATACGGGACATCCTTTCAAAAAAATGTCATCAGCTTATTTGCATCATGGTCGAGCAGAACGGGATGTCAAATTATTTTTTTTCAAAATAGCAGAAATTTTGGGTCGGCACCTGGTCACTGCATGTGTAATGAAAAATAGAAAAAAGTCATGCCTATTACATGAAAGAAGTCTCTTGTCAACTGCATTAGCTTTTTTCTTCAATGATTCATTTGATGTGTAAGAGCAAGAGGAAATTATAAGACGGGAACACAGAACTAAATATGTTTGATTACAAAAATGACTTGTCTCATTATCTCTAATTGCCGTACCGGTCTTGCGGCAAAAAAAATAATCAGAAATTTATGTGATTTGTTCATTCTGCTTTGACAATTTAGAACCAATATTGACCGTTCATCATCATTTTTGACAAGAAAACAACAAACTGGGCCATAAAAGGCTACTTAGATACACATCTCCTCTTTGGTTGATGTAATTATTCACGGCCGAGTTCAAAGTGGGAGGTTTAAAGATAAGATCCATAAAAACAAAGATTGGCCAACAAAGGCAACGATTGTAATACAAGAAACAATACTTAAGCGACCACTATTTTTTACCTAATTGACTTACAGAAGCATTTTCAAATGCCAGTATTTGACAACATGCTTATCTGAAACCTAATATTCCGATCTCATCTTTCTGATGAGGTTTTCGCATGAAAACGTGTCAAAAGATATTGCTTGAATCAAAATTAGCAACAAAGACATCATGTAATTTTTGCCGTAAATGAAGGACAGGTTATGCAAGGTAAACGTACTATCAAATAGCCAGAGGGGTCTTCGTAATTATATTTTTATTCAGGTTTTAAATAGCAGCTATTAAAGAGGGAATGTAGATTCAATGAAAGTACTTAAGCAGCGGGGTTTTATTCAGCCGTCTATTCTGTTTAACATCTCAAATACTCACAGTGACAAAATAACTGCCCGTTACATTCATAGAAGATGAAAAACGCAATACGCCCCATGTTATAAACAACTCATTGAATTTCAACTTTAATGTTTAAGCTGTCTTGCTATATATTTTCACATTCAGTCTTCTTGCAGTAAAATGTTAGCGAATAAAGGAAAAGTAAATAAGGTTAAAGTTTTTAGAAACTTGGACCTTGAAAAAAGTAACGTTTGTTTATGGTTCCCACATGCCAAAAAAGATATGTCTAAAAATTTCGGATGCAGCATATTTTGTGCAAGCGATTTTTGGGGGGATGGGGGGGGGCGGGAGGAGATGGGGGGGGTAATCACTTTTTTGGGGTCAGTGTAAAAAATAGAGTCTGTCGTGTGGCTTCAAACAAACCTATTTTTTTAGAGATTGTTGGCAGGAATGTGAAAGTCTTGCAAACTCTTTTCACCATTCAATGCAATATTGTAAACACTAATATCGAGCAAAGAATAATTTTAAACATTACTTTACTTTTAGCATTTCAATGCATTATTGAGGCAACTGAATTATCAAGCAAACAATCTTTTAAATTAGAGGTTTACTTTTAAACTTAGTCATAGATACACTGCAAATATTACAATAAGCACTTCTGAAAAACTCTTTTAAGCCTATATATGGCCAATATAAATTAATTGCTGGATTTTCATCCAAATTAATTTTTTAATGGGGGCGGTGGGTGACATTTTATTTGACCTTTTTCTTAGATGACCATTTCAACGTTGAATATGTGTTCATGCTCTTTCTAAATGCATAAGGTATCATATACATGTGTTTCTGGACAAAACACAAACACAATCGTAACATTTCTCCTTTTTTTACATGTGAATGTTATACATCGACACGGTAGGTATGAATGAACGCCATTCCTGGGCCGTATTGGACTGATAATTAAACAATTTCATTCAAGTCAAAAGAATTTTACAGGCGACAGAAAAAAGAGGGAGGGTTGTGGATGAAAATCAAGCAATAATTATAAATTTAAAGTCGCGACTCATGAAACAATAAAAGAGTGTTTTAGGTTTCTGTTTTGGGGAGCAATTTCGGGTTGTTTTTTTCGCGGAAAATCTACTCCAAACAAAATGACAACAGTATTTGTTGAAAAACAATATTAAGACAACTGTACTAATATAATAATATGATATTCCGAAATACTGAACCAGTCTTTTTTGGCAGTAAAATTGGAAACCAACAATTTTATGTTTTTGGCCTATGCACTTTTTAAGACTCTTTCAAGCCTTTAGGTAAACAAACTCTTTAACTTCAAGACATGTTTAGTTCAGCATGTGTATTAATTGTACCAACGTTTGTATGTAGGGGTTTATTTAGTTAGTTGTTAAGAAGAAATAATAACTCTAGTATTGTAATTCAAATAGCTCATTCAAACATTCAAAAATAACTTTAATGCCTTATTCAATAAATACAAACTATAGAAAGTACCAAAAACATCAAAGGACATCCCATAAATAGTTATCCTTTTATGACATAAAAACTTAAAAGGGATTAAATATCCATAGGAGGCTTAAAATTTATATCAATTTTCTTTCACCATTTTTTTTTTATTTTGAAAATATTTTTGATCTGTAGCTAAACTAGATTGCCTCTTTTTTTCTGTGCATTTTGCTTTATAGCTTCATTATCTTAATGAAAAATTGTGCTCTTAACAGTCAGTCAATACAGTAAGATTTATAATGAAAAAAACGCACTTATACAAATTGCATTAGTGATTTAATATCATTCTCATCTTGACATTCTGTAATAAATATGAATCTCAGAGCTCCAGATATTAGATTTGGGTCAATTAGGATAATTTAACCCCAACGAGTCTGTTACGCCCTGAACAATTTTCAGAGAGTTTTTATTCAAATGCAAAATCTTATTTTCCAATTTAAACATTTCTATAGAAAGCGTCCAAAAATATGAAGACTTTTTCAAATGTCATGAAAAGGTTAGGTGCTTAATTTAAACAGTTGCTACTTATTAAAGGGACCTGCTCATGTTTTGTTGGATAAAATAGTTTTTAATGACAGAAATAAAGTGTGGGTAATCATTAAAGGAGTATTAAAACTTTAAAGACACTCAGTGGTTGAAAATATCACAAGCCCGCAACGAAGCCCTGCATGCACTAGTAAAATGTTTTCCGGGCTTGCTCAAAATCTGGGTTTTTATAATACAGCAGGGCTTGTTCACAATTGTTATCCCTGAAGCAGTCATATATGAATTCACGCTTGTTCATCCATTATAAAGACTACCGGTAATTTTGATGACTGGATACTGGCAGCTGGAGCCTTTCAACAAATGTTGAGATATGCTCAAACTTTGTCTTTCCAGTCCATGTGGAGTTAGTAACGTGATTCTACAGAAGGCTTTGATCATTCCTCAGTTTTGTATTAGTCCTTGTGGGCATGCGGTTTTAGTATCAGTTTTTAAAAAAAATCCTGATTGTATGGGCGTGGGTTAGCTTCCCAATTCATTATCAGCAGTGGTCGAAATTAACACAAGCCAACTGAGGCCCTGCAGTGCTGGTAAAATGTTTTCCGGTCTTGCTCAAATTCTGAATATAGCAGGGCTTGTTCACAATTTGATGCCAAGCAATATATGTATTAGTATAAGAATTCGGGCTTGTTCATCAAAAGTTTAATTTCAATGACTGTTACCAGGTTGTTTTTTCATACTTTTGATTGTTGTTTATTTCTGCATTTTCAGTATTAAAGAGTTAAATAGTCATAATTTTAGTGTTTTGGGTGGATAAAATTATTTGGTCAAAAAACGTGAGCGAGTCCCTTTAAGTTTAAATTAATATATATATGTGATGTAGTCATTTGATATTCAGCCATCTGTACTAATTATATTTCATATGTTTAATAGCCAATTGTACTATACATATGCCAATTCGCTAATAAACTTTGATGTTGAAGATAAATGCAGTACAATTCTCTTTTAGTGCAAAGCCATCAAGAACCAAAGGAAGAGGCATTACTAACTGTTCCTTCTTTCTTCAAGTATTATTAATGAAAACTTAGCAACCTCTTGAGATATCATGCCATAAACAGAACACTTTATCAACTGACTAATCTTGCTGAAAAAACTAAGTTTTAATAAAACAAGTACTTGTAAAATGTAAGACACTTGAAACACTTTAACATTTAACTGACTTAACTTGCTTAAAAAACTAAGTTTTAGTAAAACGCACGCTTGTTAAATGTAAGACGCTTTTAAACCCACTTGAAAGCGTGAAGCTCTATTAAAAAAATACGTGCCACAATCCATTATTTTATTTGATATGCAAATTTTTCCTTTATTGAATTTACAACAGTAGAAGAGCTGCAACTTCAGAACAATTGGTATGACATAAAATTCATATCTTTTATTCCACTTTACGCAAAGTGTTTGTGTTGACTTTGGGAGTTTTCAGATAAGAAACTTATCAAAAAAACTGCCATCGTTAAAGACAGGCATTATGGTCGTTTAAAATTAATTCTAATTCTTTAAATCATGAAAGATGAATATCTACAGTAGCAATTTGTTTTGCCTTGTAATTGTACTTTAAACCTTGAACATTTCGATTTCAATCTAAATTATTCTCTTTGTAATTTTTAACTTTGGCTGACAATGTGAACACCATATGACTCAACAAATTTTAAACATGCCTAAAGCAATTTTGTATTTTAAGGGAATAGTTCACAGGTTGTAAGAAGGCGACAATTTACTTCAGATTTCGTTAAGATCAATTTATTTCACCGACTTTTATTGACAAACACCAAGTAGAAACTAGCAGGTACTTATTTTAACAGAATTTGGTCATTTTTAGCCTAACATTAATCTATGTTGATTGTTCAAAAGTTTCCAGGGCCTTTTTGCCATTCTTTAAAGCTGATACCCAGCAACTTGCCCGAGGGAAAGGCCCTGTTTCTTTCCCCCAATTTTGTTTTAAATTCTATATAATATATAATGAGAATCCAGGATTCATTAAATGATGTGTCTGAATGATATATTTAAACTGTGTAATTGATATTTAACTCCATTCATAAAACTAAATTGTCCAAATTGTTTGAATAAGTATCCGGAGAATTTTTCCCCAAAACTAAAAAAAAACACATTTTTTTCCTCACAAAAGGGACTAGGGTGTCTTAAATTCCCCACAACTGCTAAAAAGGCACTGGCTTTTCTAACACTTATCAGAAAAAAATAAAGCATTTTATGTCAGATTTTTCAAGATACATAAACAATTAATTCGTGCTAATTTGAACTGTAAATATACATTTTTTTTCCCATTTCACCTGGAATTATTTTTGGCGATGTTTGAAACGTTATGAAACACGAACAAGACCCTTTAATTAGCAAATAAAATAAATGGCAGGTTTTCTTTAATTTGAAGAAACAAGTGATTTTATGTTAAAAACACAGATTCCGATGGTAATTATGAATTGGGTATCTTAGAAGCCCGGCTTCTCCAAGTTTGGGTTAAAATATCCATTTTGTTGATTAGAGTATTGAAGTTGTCCATTTTCTGAAAAAATGTTATTTTCTTAGACGAATGCTTTAAAAATTTACTGGAGAAAATTGGTTGAAAAAGAAGTTATTTACAAGCTTTACAAAAAACATACATGTCAACCTTTTATAAGAACATGTATTTATAGTAAATATTGGGAAAAAATATTTAAAGGATTGTTTTTTGTTTTTAAGATATGGGATCATGTTCCAGTGCTCAGTCATTTTTACTGTCTATTTATATTTTTTATTTATTTTATTTATTTATTTATTTTTTTTTTTGGGGGGGGGGGGGGGGGGGGGGCTGGTCCTTACGGCATTAGTGTCGCCTGGGTACTTGTAAATTATGTTCAAAAATTAGATCCTATATACTGGTTGAGAAGCAGTTCCCGACGGAAAGCAGTTTCCGACAAATCGCTTTTTCGCGTACTTTCTTTAGATCTTCATAAAGAAGGTACTGTAATTCAACAATGTGGTAACTAGGCAATCAAAAGTTGAAATTCTTACCGAGACACGTAAGTTACTTTTATTATTATTTAATGTTTAATGTTTATTTTTCATTTTGCACACAAACTTGCACGTGGGGGATCGGCACGCGCCGCGTATTGCGCATGCGTGTGAACCTAATTTGCATATCTATGAATAGCTAGAAGGTTTTCCTTAATTGACTTAAATACAAACGATGATCATTGTGTACATATTTGTGAACACTGGTGTCATGCTTGTTTCGCACCCACATTCACTTATATTAAAGTTTATATCAGAAATGAATCAAAATATCATTGATATTCAGTGTCTGCCTGATTTCGAGTATGAATTGACTGTCGTAAATTTTAAGGTTTAAATTTTTCGTAAATGCTGAAAAATTAAATAATATTTCTCTTATTAAAGTATTATATTTAGTATATTAAATAAACGGATAATACAAACACACAATAGGCACCTAAATCCGCCCTGCATTCGATTTGTCGGAAACTGCTTCTCATCACAAGCTAATTAGAACAGTGTAAGTACCCTCTTTGCGCCCCTATTAGATACACTGTGTGTGACGTCACACATGTGAAAAATATATCAACAATAGCAGCTTGAGCTGTAGTTATCTAAATTGTGAACAATTTTAGTAGGTATTTAAACACGTATAAATAATTCAATAAAAACGTATAAAAACTGTCGGAAACTGCTTCTCAACCAGTATAGGAGATTTCCTGACCAAAGGGTCGGCCATTTTAAAGCTGCACTCTCACGGATTTACCGTTTTGACAACTATTTAATGTTTTGTCTTGGATTGAGCCAATTTTTGCATAAATTTCTGCAAACCAATGAAACTGATGACAAAAGATCAGATCGCATGTTTTCTTATTTCCATTTGAAAATTTATGTTTTATGGCTAAAATCGTTGCTAATGGTTTCAGAAAAATAAATAACACATCGAATTTTTCATTTAAATATGAAAATCTGCGATCTGATTTTTTGTCAGCAGTCTTATATAACTGGTTTCCATGCATTTTCGCAAAAATTGGCTCATTCCAAGACAAAAATAAATAAAAAAAGTTGTCAAAACGTTCAATCTATGAGAGTGCAGCTTTAATGCAACTACTGCTTGTGCAGGCTGTGGACTGGAAAATTAATCCTTTAGTGTTCCTTCTGCCATGTTCCACAATAGTTTCTCTCAAAATCGAAAGAAACCCCTACGCACTGTTCTTATGTGATTTATAGCTACCGAGCGATCGTATAACAATTTAAGGCATTCATTGAGGGGGATGTCAGATACATTTTATATAATTCAATTTAAATAACTAACATTCAGGGAAAATTTCCCTGTTTTTTATCCAGCACGTGAACATCGTCTGCATCCGTTCACCTGAGCCTTCTTTATGAAGAGTATTTGGTACACTAAATGCCAAAAAGACAGTAACTACTGACAATACATGCGCAATAACAGGATCTAATTTAGTTAATATAATTTATGGCCACCAGGAAGTATCTATTGTGTTCAGTTTCTTTAGCAATTATTGTTGGCGAAGGAATATTGAATAGGAGAAACAGTCATAAAACAGTTCAAATGATAAAACACTCCCGGATTTTGTTCTTGCGGCTTGGGCCAAATTTGGATCATAGTTAATATCTATGATCATATAAAGTAGTATTGTCTAGCAGAGATTGTTTCCATGAACAGCCGTGACCAATCGTTCAAAACGTGACAAAATTGAAGTGGTTGATAAGCAATGCCAATGGCCGTGACCTTGGGGTGACCTCGTCATCTCCTTGGTAACCAACAACATGACTGACAATCTATTTTCGTCAATACACACATACAACGTTTGTTTGGTAAATATCAATTGATAACCAGCTGTCAACCTTAAAGTTAAAGGTAAATATATATTTAGAGAGTCATGTCTTATCTATTGCGGGTCAGATGTCTGTTTCCTTTTTATCCAGCTCGAAGCGAGTTAGCGAAAACAAACAAAATCTAATCACGGATATTGTTTACTCTGTGACTTACTTTTACGAAATCGTCAACGTTCTTTGTGTATCTCTATCCAATGTGAAGTACAATACGTGTGTGTCTAACAGGGGGAAATATAATTGCTCAGAAGAAAATAAATGTTATTAAAGAACATGTTTGTTAAAGATACAATACCCCCATTGAGTCACTAAAGTAGGGACAGCTATTTACGACTAAACGTTTCGATTCAAAAGTAATAATTAATGGTCCGTTTATATGTTTAAGATTTATACAACATAATGCCTTTAGAAATAGCAGAAAGCATAGAAAACTCGTGCTGTATGGCATGGGAACTCTACAGCAAATTAAGCACAAATACAATTGCAATAAGTAAATATGTATATACAATGTCAATTCCATGTTATATAAGTATATTATCTATACGTATTTAACTTATAACTAAAACAATATAGGTATATTATATATGAATACAACATTTAATAATAAGCGATATTAGTTCATATTTGCAATGTTTATTTACATAGTGAGGTTGTGCACACAACCCCAGTGAATTTACATTTTACTAACCGTTCCAAGGCGGTTCCTAAAAACCTTGATAAACACCCCTAGTGTTTTATTTATTACATATATGTAGTGTGTTGTTTGTGGAGTTCCGTGTTTCTGGTTTGTGATAGCTTTGTTTTTGAGTTATATGTCTTTGGCGTAGACCCATGTGCCATTAAACGGGGTTTATGGTTAAACTTTCGAATACTGTACTTTTTTCTGTAGCTTTTCATATAAATTTTATCCCTGTGGTATAACAGGACCACATAATTGAAGAATTGGGGACATTCTCAGCTATTAATATTTATGCGAAAAGCTACAGAAACAAGCTCAGTAGCAAAAAGTTTAAACATTATCCCGGTTTAATGGCACTGGGTAAACGCCAAAGACATAGAACATAAAATTACAAACAAAAAACATGGAAGAACAGCACAAAACTCCACAAACAGCACAGTGCATGTATACATACTATATAAAAACAAGGTATGTTTATCCAAAATCTAGATATTCCGAGTGTGCCGGAGATGGCCGAGTAATCCACTTAAGGCTGCTGGGCGTTCTCGCTGTTGTTTCCACTGCATTATATGTTGAGCGTTATCTGTTGAATAGCAAATAAGGAAACCCGTGTAAAGCTAATTGCTAGTTCATGTAATTATTACCTAATGGAAACCATTGGGACAAGTTCAGTAAATGTAACTATGTCACAAGGAACAGTAAACAAACAAAACAGATATACCACGCATGCATCAATGCACCTTTGTTCAGTTCCTTTTGGGTCACATTTTTTGCTTAAATATATTGCAGTATATTAAATTCTGTGGCTTTAATTCGTATTTCATTTATTCATACATGTGTATGATGCTGTTGAAATGTTCTTAGATACAATCATTTTTGTATATATTTTCAGACAATGATGACAACAAAGGAATGTTTTTGGATATCATAGAGTTGTTTACTGTCACATTAGCTACTGTAAATATTGTTCAGAATAAATATTGAAGACAGCATTATTACTCCTTATCCCCCGCATTTATCATAAAACCTGTTTATTTGGATGACATTTCAGAGTTTCTTATCTCGACATAGGTAACAAATCCTGCCCTAAACTATTTAAATTGTTCTGAACTCTACAATATTTGCTGACCTGAAAGGCACTTTCACGACAGAATCATGCATACATAGTAAGAACAGTGCCAGTATTTATAAAACTTCTGAAGTAATTTCCTACCTTAAGTCGATTTCATAAAAAAATCAGATAAAATGAAAAAATAAGTGTTGGGCTTTTTTTACATCAAGGTATGTATTTATAGGCAATGAAAATCATTTCGTTCAGGAATTATTAAATGATTACATCATTTGATTTAAGAGATACTTCACTTAAAAAAATTGACTGAAGTTATGAAATCCTTCAAGTTGTTTTATGAATACGAACCTACGGCTATATGTCAATAGTAATTGTTTACATTAGGCATATATATGAAGGCTGGGTAGCATATCGAGTCCTCGTTTGTTATTCATAGGTACTGGGCAGAATCTTCTGTACTAAAATATCGAAATGCCCTTCTTTGATCTCGATAGTTTGGATAGAGGATGCATTTCGTCCTTGATAGCATCTGGGTTTTTTTTACAAGTATTTCAATCGTGACAACTCGGTCATCTCCGGAAAGCTTCGAGATAGACGTCAATTTTGTTGGATAATGGCCGAGATGTTCAAATTGTTAGTAGTTGACAATTATCTGTACATGTAAATATGAAAGTTATGTCATTAATATATAGTTTGTTTGGCCTTTCCCGACCGATGGCAGGTAGTCAATGTTTTTCTCTGGTTTTCATTACATAACTCATGGGATGGAAGGTAAAAATACAAAACCTATCTACACATTACCCGCAAAAATATGAGAAGGGAAACACGAAACGAAACTTTTATCAAGGTTGCCCTACATGTCGGTAATGAATATGAGGAAGTTTCCTCTGTGCAGCGATGCACGTTGCAATGTTTTCTCCTATCGCAGTGGGTACACCCATTTGATATGGACATACTTGCATGTTTCCCTGAATCATGATTATTTTTTCAGAAGTCCTGGGGAAGAACATGTATTTAGGCTTCAAACATCTCGATATAAAACTCAGCCAAGTCCATATTCCGAGTAGCAGTCATCAAAACCCCGCCTGTCAGGAATAGTTCTCCAATAAAGCCACCGCCCCACATACTGATCTACATTGTGTAGATCGTTCAACAGTTTGCATTTCGTCTGAGTACCCAACTGTCTGTTAGTGTTTAGTTCATGGCCACATGCAGTTTCTAATATCAACCTTTACGTGCAAATATTATCGTCTGAATTTCGTGGGATGTTTTGTTTATACGAAAGAACATGTTTATTGCATGCTTTTAATCAAATACACGTGTCTCTCAGTTGTAGCAGTGGTTTTATGGCTGCTTTCTTCAGATAGACATTCTGCTTTGTGGTTTTTCCATACCCGGGGGATCAAATCAGTGGATTTGACAAACTGACAATTTTGTGTTCTAAATTCAATCCCTGGAGCTGACAGCTTTGTCACAGTTCATGGAATGGGAGATGTCACTGATTTTGAACATCTCCCTGTCCCACCTAACACGGTTTGCCTCACAGGGGTCGGTAGCTTGGACACTAAAAGAAGGCCTTTCAGTCCTTAATATTGCATCTATGTATATATACTGGGGAAAAAACTCAAATCGTTCAAATAGAATGCAGTATGTATTTATGTTGTAAATTTGTTGTTTATAAATAATAGTGTTCAGAATAAATAATGAAGACAACCTTCATAGTTCTTCTTTACAGTACTTTTTCTTTGTGTAGTTTTAATAACAATATTGTAATCAGTACAGCTGTGTGGCCAAAGTTGTCGGTATTTAGACAGTCCACTGACTTTTCGGGTATTAATGTCGAGAACTATACAGCAGGTACAACAATAAAATAATTGTAACTATTATATTGCATTCCATGATCATTCATTTTATTCATGATTAGTAGTAGTAGTTGTAGTAGTAATAACAGCAATATTAGCAGTAGTAGAAGTTGTTGTGGTGGTATGTTTTATGTGATTGTTATTATTACAAGCAATTAAAATTGGTGTTAAATTGCCAAAACCAGGCTTGGTGCTATGTAATAGCTTCGTTATTTGCATGCAAAAACTTAAGCCTTGCCAATATCTCAAAAAAAGTTCAAACATTCACAAATTACGTTATTTACCGAATACACATGATTGTGTGGAACTTTGCCAATAACTCTGGCTTTGATAATTGTAGAGTTATGCCCCTTGTAGGACTGAAAACAACACTGCAGACATGCGTTAGGCTTAGGGTGGATCCAGGATTTGGCTTTAGAGGTGGAAGAACATCTGGACACAACTTTAAGACATGTGCCCCCCTCCTCTCCAGGTCAGAGTAAAATACGGTATAAAAGTTGTATTAAAGGGACTGTACACCAGATTGGCACCAAAAAAAGTTTTTTTCTGTAACGAATCTCAGGACAATTATTTAATAGATTGTGTTACGCTTTGATATCATTACTGTAAAAAAAGTACCAAAATGTAAAAAAAAAATTGTGTTGGAGACCTAGTTCGAACCGGTGTCGCCAAAATTGCAGTTCAGCATCGTATCCACTGAGCTACGACGGCTTACTCTAATCGTGTGACATACCGGTAATTCAGCTATACACCTAACTCCATAATATCATGTGATAAAACCGACTAGCCAATCATGCATAAGGTATGAATTCTACTAGGTAGACATACCCAGTAATCTTTTTTAATGGAAAAATACGAAATAACTTCGAAACTTAAATAAATTGTTAACTATGTGGTACTTCATTTAGTAAGTTTCAATGCATTGTACACATAAATACGAAGTTTATGACAGTTTTCAACAATTTTCTTTTTTTCTTGCAAATTGATCATCTGGTGCACAGTTGCTTTAAAGGGTGAAATGGTACATTCTGGTGGGCTTTAGGGCTTCTTCTTATAATTACTAAATTAGTTGTTGTTGTTGTTGTTAGTAGTTGTTGTTGTTGTTGTTGTTGTTGTTGTTGTTGTAGTAGTAGTAGTAGTAGTAGTAGTAGTAGTAGTAGTAGTAGTAGTAGTAGTAGTAGTAGTAGTTGTGTGTTAGATATACACTGTATTGTTGTTATAAAGCTAAAAATATTCTAGCCTAGATTTGATAGAATATCACAAAAGCGCAGGATGCATACGAAAAAAGTAAGTATCCTATGTTAATAGTTGTAATTATTCTATACATTGTCAGGTTTTTGTGAAGTTTAATAGTATGGATTGAGCTGTATTTCTAGTTGCACATGAAAGAGAAAATACTAATTTTGTTAAACCCATTAACTTACATTGTTAAATTTTGTAAACACAATATTTACAAATCCCTTTCAAAAACAGAAAAGTTCTCTCTTTTTTGTATTACAAATGATTTATTAACGTTTAATTTGAAATTTGAGACCTTCTTCAGAAAATTGTGTTGACTAAAAAATTGGAGTACTTTTGTAGTTCAACCTAATTCAATTTAAATTACAACCTGATTTATTTCTGCGATTGTGCAGTTATAATTGAAAGTTTGATAAAAATCATAATAACCAATTTAATTATTATAACTATGGCAATATTTTTTTGCTGAAAAACATAAATTAAATTGATTTACACCATAATTTAAAAGAGGAAATGTTTCAATCATAAAATTTCACTTGAAGCTGCAATCTCACAGATTTACTGTTTTGACAACTTTTCCAATTTTTGTCTTTTAATGAGCCAATTTTTGCATATAATTTTTATATCTGCAAACCAGTGATATAGGACTGCTGACAAAAGATCAGATCACAAATTTTCTTATTCCATTGGAAAATAATGTTTTATGGCTAAAAGTGTTACTAATGGTTCAAGAAAAATGCATAAAACATAAATTTTTGAACTTAAATATGAAAATCAGATTTTTTTGTCAGCAGTCTTATATCACTGGTTCCCATGCATTGTAGCATAAATTGGCTCATTCCAAGACAAAAACTAAAAAAGTTGTCAAAACGTGCAATCTTTGAGAGTGCAGCTTTAAACATGGACCCTTCATTGTAGGTTCCTATCACTTTCCAATCTTGTATAAATATGTTGAAGTGTTGAGAAATTCATGACAATATTAGAACTAAACTGTTATTTTTCTTTACTGAAACTTTCATACAAGGGTCAGATGAGGATAAAAACACTTTGTTGATCAAGTTCTTGAGGGGTCTTAGGGCTTGCCCCCCCCCCCCCCTCTCCCCTCTCTCCCCCCTAAAAGGTAGATTGTTGGACATGCATTTTGGAGTATATTTTGTACAGTAAATTCATACCCTTAAGTCTTTGTCTAATATGATTTAAGCCGACAGTTGATGGTAAATAAATGCTTTTTTATCCACTGGGCCTAAAAGAAAAAAATCATTTTGTTCGGGTTTCCCAACCCCATGCGTGTTGCTGCCTATATGTGAGTACGAGGCTGAATCCACATGATTCTGACAAAAAAATAAATAAAAAATCAGCCAAAGTTGCGGTATGCGTACTTGACTACATGCATGGTCCCAAAAATGTCCATTTCCCAGTACTAAATAAAGCGCCTTATGAATCCACATGAATAGAGGGCTAGCTACTCCCCTGCCCAACCCTACCTACGAAAAAGGCGCAAACCCTACCTACGAAAAAACCCTACCAGTTTAATAGTCAGTCGAAAAAAATTGAAGTGTATGTTAAAATATGTTTAAAACCTTAAAAGCGTTATACATGATTTGTCCTTAACACGATTCTTAGGTGATGACAATAACATTCTTTGTACATATATCCTCATAAAAAATAGGCCAAACTTACCCTACCTGTTCTTGAAAATGATGTAACCCAAACCATATTTTTTGACCTAGTTGAAAAAAAAGTATGCAGGGCTTGTGGGAAGCTATATTTACGATAACCTTTCGCCTACATTTTGTACTTATGGATTAACTACTTTAAGTTCTCAAATTTACAGACTCCTGATTAGTTGTCTGAGCAGACTTCTTTGTTTAGTCTGGATGGAAGTTATATTGATTGCAAAAGCATTTGAATGGAATTCCTTGAAACATGCTTTCCTGTTAACATTTAAATTGGTTTCAAGGGGAGTGGGGCATTAAAATTCAGGGAAAACACAATGTTCTAATAAACCATTCCACTTGAGAGGTCTGCATTCAAGAATTATTTCGTTCAACATCACACGGAGGAGGATTTTGTTTCTAAAATCACCCCCCTCGGCAAACAATATTAGGTTTTTGGGCTTCACAAGCGTTCGCCATTCAATTGTCACCAAATCTTGTTTTCATAGCTGTGGCCTGCCCGGGCTCGGGAGGTCACAAATGCTGAGACGTTATAACTTAATCACCATCAGCAATTTCCCGAGTAATGAAAGGCATCGAAATTCATTTAAGTTTTTACTAGTGGGTATGGAGCGATACTAAATATGGGCATCTGGTGAATTTCGCAATGTAAAGACTAATGACAATGGGTTGGGGCGAGGATCCTTTCAACTTCTCGCGATGTCTCTTAGCGTCCTGGAGTGGCAAGGAATGGACCGAGACAGCAGCGGGAATAGCAATGATTAATGCTTTTGTGAGCATTCAGAAAGGACTGACAACTGTTACTGTAGATTAATTAGCATTGGACAAAAGTGGAAAATGGTTCCCATTTGACGTAATTTGTTCGACATGTATTTTATACAGTATAAATGGATTTGTGTCATTTCCATTATGATGTTGATCTACTTTTTAATAGAATTCATAATTGTCCTCGGTGTAATACAACCATTAACCTAATTAATAATTCTGTTATAACAAAATGTTTATGAGAACAGTATAAAACAAACTAGGCATTAAATATTTTGCTTTAAACATAATTATGATTTATAATTCATGTAATTTTTCTGATTCAGTTTTAATTGTCTGTAAATCATAAGCAGCGCACATATTTGAATATATTTGTCCGTTAAAAAAACAGTCCTTTAGAGAATCATTCATGCAAGGCTGGCTGTGGTGGTGTCCACCAAATCCATCCATTTGTATGGATTGTTACCAAACTTGGTCACAGTGTTTATTGGAAATATTAAGACAGTTTTATAACCAGCCTGATCTCTCTTGTAACTTCTAAATTATGCCCCTTTTAGGCCTTTGACCAAATTGATCTGAATGCACTCTAACTTGACCATTTTTATGCCTCCGGAAGGGCGGCATATAGTTATTGGACCCTCTGTACATCAGCCCATCCCTCTGTCCTCATGGTTTCCTATCAATAACTTGTGAAAGCATAAGCCACCTAGGGACCTCAAACTTGGTAGGCAGGCTGTTCATGACCAATTGATGAACCCTTTTGATTTTGAGTTCAAGGGATGAAAGATCAAGATTGTTGTGAAAATCTGTTTCTGATCAATAACTGAAGAAAGCTTATAGGCCCATGGCCCTCAAACATTGTAGGCCAGTTGGTTATGACTAGCACATGACTCCTATTGAATATGATGTCAGTTGGTCATGGTTAAGGTCAATAACTAATGAACACTTGGGCATAGGAACTCATTCACTTTGATTTAATTTGTAATAAATTTCATGATCGTATATTGCTCAGCCTCGTGATGATCGATCTTATGAGTTTATTCCAACAGATTATAACAGTGTCTGATTTCTTTTTGTTAAAAATGAATGATGTCATTAATATCAAAGGTTTAATTGCAAGTTGGGTATTGAATGTATAATGCATAAAAAATGAATGGTTATCGTATGGAATAAATGTGTACCTTTACAGCTAAAATTTGTACTTTATAGCTCGGAAAATTAGACTTAATTGGAGTTTGAACACGGGTATGGTTTTATATTGAAGTTGTCTTTATAATGAAGGTCATGAATATGGATCACAAATTTTAACTGTTTGTGAAAGTATAATGGATCGTCAGTTTTGAAAGCAGCTTTTAAGCTATTCAATAAGGCCTGATAGCTTTTCAGGAATTCAGTATCCATAAAATATGCTATTTATTCATCTTTGCAGTTATAATTCATTTTTCCTCTTAGGCCTAAAATAATACATTTGGTTCAGGTTACGCGACCCTATCTACGAAATATGTGCCAACCCTACTGTTTTTACAAGTTTAAAGTGTGTGTTTTAATATGGACAAGTTTAAATCTTTAAAGCTTTATAAAGAACACTGCTTTAACACAATTTGTCAATGATGACAAAAACTTTCTTACAAATAGCCTTTTATTTTTTTTATAAAAACAATAAAAGCCTACTTACCCTGCCTGTTTTGGAAAAGGATGTAACCCTAACCAAACCATTTTTTTGGCCTCAGGAGTAACCATAAAATAAGTGTTTTAGATGTGTTGCTTTTACCGACTGTTCTCAAGTGAACATTAATCCTTAAGTGTTGGGAATCGGTTCCAATTTGACTATCGATAATCGGTTTCACTCTAGTAACCGATTATCGATAGTACAATTGTTTTTTGACCATATCATAACTGTTGTTTTATTCTTGTATAGTATCTACTAATCCTTTACAATGCTTCAAATATGTAAAGTGTTTGAAGCTATTAAGTGTTGTTGTTCTTTCGGTCATATTGTTAACGAGTTTACAACTGTACGCCTCCGAATGTATAAATGAACTCAAAGGAGAAAATTGGCGGAAATAAACAAAATGCAAATAACGAGAGGAAAGAAGAAAATAATTTGTCAGGTAAATCAATGAGCGATTATGGCCTATCGATATACAATCGATTGTTGCCAATTTCAGGCCCCAACAATCAATTTTCGATTATAATCGATCATCAGAACATCAATAATTAATCCAAACCAAATGATGATGGTTCTAAAGCAAAGCGTGCCTAATATTTTCAGTCACATTAGTTTACTTAAAAAATAACAATAAAAAAGTAAATAAAAAAACAACCTATTATGAATTTTGAAGAAAAAAATCAATGTATGGGCTCAGTGCAATTAGAAACAAACAATTCATTTTTTTGGCCTAAGTGACGGTCTGTTCATTGAAGCTGTGAATGCAAATAGTAATTTTAACAGCATTTCAATATTTTATGAATTCTTTTCAAACATCAGACAGACAGATTGGGAATGGATTGTTTGCAGTTTCTAGAATTGTATAACAATATTACACTTTTAGCTTTTCAAAAGGTCCTATATAAATATAGGCCAACATTTGCCTTAATTATTCATTAATTTGCAGAACTATTCAATCGTTTGTAAAAAGACCTGTGGGCTAAAAGAACATTTGTATACAACATGATAATTAAGCAACTGTATCCGCCATTCGAGCGTAATTTTTTAACTGAACTTTCGCCGCATTTAGCAATGTTATGTGAATAGATGAATTATCGATAGCAGAATGGTTTCGGGGACCTGTCCTCGAGTTATTGCGATCTGAACAATTGTATGCAAATGGTTGACAGCTGACTCCAACTAAGCGCGAGACCATTTCAGGATATTTAATACATTTTGAAGCATATTAATGGTCCAAGCACGTTCATCTGGCACAAGTTTTTTTATCAACTTTCATCGTCTGTCACAATAGAATTTTGAATGAATAATGCATATTTTTTAGTACAAAATGTATCAGTAATGACAGTTGCTTTATGCGTTTTATGTAAATTTTGATACTCTAGATTTATTGTGAAACAGAACATTTCAGACTTCTTGACATACATATTTTTGTGGGATAAGTCATTATTTAACAAGGACACATATTCCAAAGCTTATAATTTTAAAAGTATTAGCCACAAGTTACTTAAAATCTTGTTCCTAAGGGCCAACAGTGACCTAATATACATGCAGTCATATGTGCCCTGCAGCTCCTAACGCCCAACAGGGACCCAAACCTGCATTCACATGTGCCCTGCAGCTCCTAAGGGCCAACAGTGACCCAAACCTGCATTCACATGTGCCCTGCAGCTCCTAAGGGCCAACAGTGACCTAATATACCTGCATTCATATGTGCCCTGCAGCTCCTTAGGGCCAACAGGGACCCAAACCTGCATTCATATGTGCCCTGCAGCTCCTAAGAGCCAACAGTGACCTAATATACCTGCAATCATATGTGTCCTGCAGCTCCTAAGGGCCAACAGTGACCTAATAAACCTGCAGTCATATGTGCCCTGCAGCTCCTAAGGGCCAACAGGCACCCAAACCTGCATTCACATGTGCCCTGCAGCTCCTAAGGGCCAACAGGGACCCATACCTGCATTCATATGTGCCCTGCAGCTCCTAAGGGCCAACAGGGACCCAAACCTGCATTCATATGTGCCCTGCAACTCCTAAGGGCCAACAGGGACCCAAGCCTGCATTCACATGTGCCCTGCAGATCCTAAGGGCTAACAGTGACCTAATAAACCTGCAATCATATGTGCCCTGCAGCTCCTAAGGGCCAACATTGACCCAAACCTGCATTCATATGTGCCCTGCAGCCCCTAAGGGCCAACAGGGACCCAAACCTGCATTCATATGTGCCCTGCAGCACCTAAGGGCCAACATTGACCCAAACCTGCATTCATATGTGCCCTGCAGCTCCTAAGGTCCAAAAGGGACCCAAACTAGCATTCATATGAGCCCTGCAGCTCCTAAGGGCCAACATTGACCCAAACCTGCATTCATATGTGTCCTGCAGATCCTAAGGGCCAACAGGGACCCAAACCTGCATTCATATGAGCCCTGCAGATCCTAAGGGCCAACAGTGACCCAAACCTGCATTCATATGTGTCCTGCAGATCCTAAGGGCCAACAGGGACCCAAACCTGCATTCATATGTGCCCTGCAGATCCTAAGGGCCAACAGTGGCCTAATATACCTGCAGTCATATGTGCCCTGCAGCTCCTAAGGGCCAACAGTGACCCAAACCTGCATTCATATGAGCCCTGCAGCTCCTATGGGCCAACAGTGACCCAAACCTGCATTCATATGTGCCCTGCAGCTCCTAAGGGCCAACAGGGACCCAAACCTGCATTCATATGTTCACTGCAGCTCCTAAGGGCCAACAGGGACCCATACCTGCATTCATATGTTCACTGCAGTATAACTATCTATTGTGTTTTTTACTGGACAAACTTGTACATGTGGTTCTTCTACATTTAGCCAAAGGCTTTTGCTATATGCGCCCCTCATTTACATCTGCTTTGGGCTTTCATGGCATATCATTACTAAGGGTCCTTATAACTTCTCAAAGGCTTCATCTAATATAAGCATATAGATTGCAAGTTTACAAGGGGTATTCCCTGTCTCAACAATATGCATTTGTTATGTATACATATATTTTTACAGAAAAAAGTAATTCTATGTCTATAATTTCTATCATTTTTTTTGGCCTCAAATTTTACAAATATAGCTATAATATATATACAGATACGACATTTAATATGTAAGCAGATACTGTGTGAACATATAATAGTCTGTATTTATAAACAGGCAGTAATTTCTCCCATTTCACTACCTAATTATTTTCGTAACCAAGGATATTTTTACATTTTATAACATGTTTTTCAGACTAAGCTTCATAATATGTGGTCCGGGAAGACAATGGAATAGACGTATCCATTTTGCAATGGGTGCTGATTTCGACTGCAGATGTGGAGTTTAAAAGGAGACTTCGAAGAGACTCAATTGTTTTCAACACATTTCAACACAACATCCACACATACACATAGATGCTGATTTGGACTGCAGATGCAGAAGTAAGGAAATACGGTGTTCACAGTATTTACGTGTAATATTGCAATAAATACCTGGGCCATGTTTCAAAAAGACATCTTAGTCGTTAACATAATTTTGCCTAAGAGTACACTGGTAAAGTTACGGGCAGAATCTATGCAAAAAAGTGTCCTAATGATATTTTTATTGAAACAGAGTTTACGTTATAAATAAGGTTACTCCCAGAATGTTATGATCTTGCGATCTTACGCCTTACTAACTTTATTGAAATACAGGGCCTTAAGGATAAGAAACAAGCAGGTTACAAGGAATTGTTACAATGAATAAAACTGGTTATTTCTGTAGTTTAGTTAAAGTTAGCCAAAATTTGAAAGGATTGGTCAATATTTATCCAATACTGACTGTTGTCCAATCAAATTGCTTTTATGTGCAAACTAACCAATAGATAACCTGCTGATAACTTTTCTGCATTTAAAAGGTTCAACAAAACACCAATATAAATTAATTGTTAGGTTTTCATCCAAATTGTTTTTTAAATAGGGGCAATTAAGTGTTGACATTTTATTTTATTTTTTATATGGATTACTGTTTTGACGTTGAATATGTGTTCATGCTGTTTCTTATCATATACAAGTGTTACTAGACAAGCCACAAACACCATCGTAACAATTCTCCTTTACTACATGTGAATGTTTTACATCAACACCAGCTGGTATGAATAAGTGCCATTGCTGAACATTGACCAGACTTATACACAAATACAGACCCTTGTTCAACATTTTATTGGAGTCAATAAAATTTAAGGGGTGGCTTGGAAAAGGAGGGGGCTGGCGGTATAAAAATCTAGCAATTAATTTATAGTCGCCTAAGTCTTATGTACCGTACATCGAATAACCTTCAACTCTTTATTACCTTTCAAATTATTAGCATTTTCTTTATGATATATTTTACGATGTTTTTCATTACTTTTGACTGCCAAATTGTAAAGATTTAAGTATACATTTAATGAAAGAGACGTCTCAAGTCATAATCTTGTTTTTGTTCTTTTTGTCTGGCTGTAAAGGCAAACTGTATGAAAATCAACACGAAATATCACTTATCATTAATCTTTAGACGGTCTTCTGATTTCATTTGGACGACATTTTAGCCTACCTGGTATTTCAAACAAATAAGTGGTTATATCTAAAGTCTAAATACCACCTTTTACACCAGTGTATACAGGTGGGGGAGCAACTTGCCTTTGCACCCCCCCCCCCCCTCCCTCCTGCCTTCAAATGTCCAAATAAACATTTTATGACAATATGGAAGTGAAAAAATATATAAGTTACACCATATTGGACTGGAATTAGCCATTTTTATAGGTATCATGGGCATCATCAAGTACGTCCGTCCGTATGTCTCGCTTTTGTCTGGTCCATATATATCTCAATCATGGTGGGATTTTAAAATTATTTGGCAGAAGTGATGACCATAGTATGAGGAAGTGTAACACACAAGACCCTTGTCTTTACCTTTGGGGTCAAGGTCACAGCAAGGTGCAAAAATGACATTTGCAGTTTTTGGTACTTATTTATAGAGTACATCATTAGAAACATTTTGGCGAAAATTTGAGGTCAAAATCTTACGTACTTTTGTTGTTATGACAATTTAAAGAAGCACAGGGGTCGATAAATTGTTCCATGAAAGTGTCAAAAAGTGTGTGTGTTTTTAGATATAGAAATAAAACAAAACCTGTTTTTTCATGTCTTTTTATAATTTGTAGTTATATTTTATAAATAAAATAACATATTATTGAACTGGTGACAAAATTCTTGTAAAGTCATGAAAAAAAGTTTTGAATGGCAATCAAAATGTTACCATGACAACCACAATAAAATGCAATTTAATATATAACATAAAGGGATTACACATGCATCTCTTAAAAAGTACTTAAATTGCCTAAGTATCGGCAATCACTTTACAATATATTTTTTTTAAAAAGTCAGAATGATAAAAACTTTCGTTGCTACAGTGATTTAAGACCAAGGGGAATAAGTGTCCAAAACCTCTTCTATTATCGAAATATTCAGAAAAAAATACATCAATAAATAGGTATTGTCATGTATCTATGCATTTTGTAGCTATACTCATTATACACAATATAATTTCACCAATGGACAAATCTTGTTAAAAAAAATCAATAAATGTAACAAATATATACAGAAATGTTGCCATGGCGACAAAAATACAAATTAGTGTATTTATTGTCTCTGTACATGTTGTGGAATTATATTTCTTAAAACAATATAAGTTAACTTAATGCAATATTATATTTACATATATAATAACATTAAGAAACAAGTTATTACCATGGCAACCACAAGTATCTATTTTCAATACATTACATGTAAAAATCAATTCTAGAAGATAACCTGATGACAATTAAATAAAAATTGATGATATAAGCATAAGAAAATTATCACTTCATCATTTGTTAATAGTCAATGTTACTGTAACTTGATGAACAAAAAAATATAAGGGTATTAGCTAAAGAGTTATGGAAGGTTGCTGCACCCTGTTCTTTTTTGGAAGCACCCATCATGAAGAACAAGATTGGCAATCTCCTGCCTTCATTGAATAAAAAGCTTAAGACTGTCAAATATCGATTTCGTTTTGCTAATAACATTATATTAACATGATTATAAATACACACAGGCTTTACATAATTGAAACCTAATAGTACTTCAATTAAACACACATAACCTAACATTTTCTGTCACATTCAAAATGTTAAAATTCTACACAGCTAATTATGAAGGGTGCCCTCTTGATACATGGAAACCGGTCTCTTTTCTGTGGCTCCCTGTCTTTCTTAAACCTGGCTAAACCCCTAAGAGGTTTGTTTCCATAGTAACAGTTAAATATCAGTTTTTAATACCTACAGTTTTCTTAGACTGAGAAATAATGTTATTACTTATTTCTGAATGGCAAACACTAGTCCAAACAAACAGCTCTAAAAAGTTAATTAACAGGACTGACAGACAGACAGAAATATTTATTATGACGTGTAGTTAGTACATGTATTGTAAATAAACATAGGTTATACAGTTTGTTAAATGCTTTGGTTGAGACTGTCTAGGGCGCACTGTCTTTATCAATGTCAAATCTGCTGTATTCTCTGATCTTGTCATTTTAATACCACTGCCATTCAAGATCCATCCCCTTGATGCAGATTTTGGAAGGAGTTCAGGTTAAACAACTGCTCTGGTTTTTATCAAGGTAAACAACACCATATCTGTGTTTGCACAAAGCCAGGACTGTTTGCTGAAAGTATGGATTGATAGAAATCATGTTTTGTTCAGTCATATTTTGACACACAAAAAACATGCTAATATAAAGATCAAGATATCATGCAAGTGTTTTGACAATGTGAGGTGTTACTTGACTATTTAAAACAGCGTTTATTTTTTTAACATCGTTAGAAATTGAAATGTTATATAGAAATTACATACTTATCAATGTTCACATATGCATATTTCCTTTGGCAACAGGTATGCAAAGTTCTCATTTTGAAGTGGAATGAAACAATTGAAAATGATCCAGAATGGACTGAGAAGGCTCTTGTGTTAATATTCTACGAGGGATGATACTCATTTATTATTTGTTTGTTTTTCAGGGTTAGTCTGTTTTTTTCAGGATAGCTTAAGAGAGGTTTTCCTATTTAGTTTTGACGGTAAACATAAAAACAAGTTGGTATGGTCTTTGTGACAGGTCCATATGTTTGTCATACATGATTTGATTATTAAATTATCTAGCAGAGGAGTTCATCATAGTATAAGGACATGTCATGCACAAGACCTTTGTCCTTACCTTTGAGGTCAAGGTCACAGCAACCTTTTGAACTCAGTATGTTTTGCTAAATTTTTAACAACTCTGTGGCAGTTTTTTACCTTAAATGAAACACATTTCACGTGATTTCTTTCATTGTTGTATCCTAGGCAGTATAATTGACATTTGGGCATGCAGGGGTATTAATCACATTCTATGATAGTTCTATATAGTAGTTTTATTCGGGTAGGCCCTAAACCACCTTGATATATTTACACCCTATTTAGAGTGTTCCTGTGGAAGACAGCCCATGCCCCAAAAATGAGCCCCTTTTGTGCGCCCCCTCTTACTTCAAATTCTGGGTCAGCCCATGTTTTAGTCCTTTTTTGTCCAAATAGGTATCTGAGCAATGCAAATCAGGAAGATTAATCAGTCACAGGTACACGAAAGGTGAAAATATGTGAAATTAAACCTCTTTGTTGTCATCTCTTAACCTACTTTATAAGGACGTCTTTTATTATTTAAATTGCAAATCATTTACACCATTCAGATTGCAAATCGTGGCAAAAGATACTAATGGCTTTTTAAGAACGGCCAATAAATTTTCGTAAACATATACACTAAGGTTAAGTTTGTCAGTGATCGTTAACAGAACAAAGAGTGAAACCCCAGGACACCAAGAGTGATTATGATAACGAAATACTTGGATGACCTGTTGAAAAAGACAATACAACAATAAGAATATCTTATAACAAACTTTAGTTCATGGAGACTGGGCATTGTGTATTTTTGTAAGACAATCTCTGTTGACTGTGGTTTTAGCTGGCTGAAAAGTGAATGGTTGTCAATGACCTCGAAAGATTTTGTTAAAGACAAGGGGGTCCATGCTCATGAAATACTGTTTTAAAGCAGCACTCTCACAAATTGACAGTTTTGACCTTTTGATTTTTTTGTCTCAGAATCGGCTTGTTTTGGCATCAGTGCCTTCAATTCAGTCTTATAAGATAACTAACAATGGAACAATTGTTTGGTAAATTGCCGAAAATTTCATTTTTAGCAAGACTATTCGAAGAATAAGGATCTCGCTATACTACTCACCCTAGCGTCGGCGTCGACTCACACCTTGCTTAAGGTTTTGCATGTAAGCACCTTTAAGTCATCATATCTTGATGTATTACATTGAGACTTTATACAATGGTACTCAACCATCCAATCTACTTAATTGTCCAAGTATGATAACACTAGTTTGCATTAAATTCAAATAATGGCCCTATAATAACAATCCTTACACTGAAAAGCGGCGGAATAGTCAAGCGCGCTGTCTTTGTGACAGCTCTTGTTCTTAAAGCGTTAACTTTCAGCCATAAAACATCAATTATTTATCGTAAATATGAAAACTGCTCTATTGTTCACAATCTTATATCAATAGAATCAAGACTGTTACGCAAAATTTGGCTCATTCCTAAACAAAAAGTAAAAAAGTATAGTCTAAATAATCAATCTGTTAGAGTTTAGCTTTAAAATGTTTCCGGTTTCTGTAGGCTGATTATGCATCGTCTTTAATCAATTTTGAAGGCAATTTTTTTAAGCAATGCATTTAAATTTTACAAAGAGGAATATAACTTACTGGTAGGCCCATTTTTTTTGCCAAATAAATAGTGTCCAAAAAAAAAAAAAGAGAGGGAAACTAAAAATCTATTGTGTAACTTCCTACTTTAGAATCAACAGAATTTTTAGCAGAGTAAAAAAACTGAAGGCAAATCTCAATTTCTGTATTCTTTTAAGGTTGGAAAAAAAGGTTTGGTTAGGGTAACTTACATCCTTTTCAAAAACAGGTAGAAAAAGAAGGAGGTTTTTTTATTAGGTTTAATGGAAGCATGTTATTGTCATCTTTGGAGAATTGTGTGAAAGTAATATTCTGCAAAAAGCTTTAAAGCTGCACTCTCACAGATTGAACATTTTGACAACTTTTTTTATTTTTTGTCTTGGAACGAGCCAATTTTTGCGAAAATCCATGGAAACCATTTATATAAGACTGCTGACAAAAAATCATTGGTTTGCAGATAATTTATGCAAAAATTTGTTCTTTCCAAGACAAAAAATAAAAAAGTTGTTAAACGGTAAATCTGTGAGAGTGCAGCTTTAAAGGTTTTAAACTACATATTGAAACACACACACAGAAAACAACAACAAGTTTTTTGTTACAACATTTTTTTTAAGTTACAGTTTGATGGAAGTTGCTGCTTTTATATAATCTTTTTTCAGGTATTTTTCCGCTGTAAAGCAGTATATTACGTCTCATAAGTACTTTACAAGTTTTTATTTAAGAATATAAAAATTTGTATCTAATCCATCATTTGTTTCACAAATATTGCTTTTTTCTCGTACCATTTATGTTTAGCACCATTTTAAAAAGGGAGTATATGTATGTATAATGTAGAAAACATTTTTACAGAGTAAAATTATTTGTAAATTAAAGTCATGTTCTACTTGCGTGTTGATGTATATTTGACATCGAAGGCGTTTTCACAAATATTGCTTAATTCTCATCCCATTTCTGTTTAGCGCCATTATAAGAAAGGAGTAATGTAGAAGACATTTTTACTGTGGGAAGTTATTTATATATTTAACTCTTGATCTGCCTAAATGTTGATTTATTTTCGACATTCAACATGTTTTCACACATATAGCTTTATTCTCGTACCATTTTGGTTAAACACTACTGTTATAAGGGAGTAACGTAGAATACATTGTTACAGTGGGAAAATATTTATATATTAAACTTGTGATCAGCCTACATGTTGATGTATTTTTCGACCCCCAACACGTTTTCACAAATATTGCTTTATTCTCGTCCCATTTTATTTAGCACCCTAATATTATAAGGAAGGGGATAATGTAGAATATATTTATTTTAAACAGTGGGAAGTTATTTATATATTAAACACATGATCAGCCTACAAAATGTCATATGACTTTCATGTATTTTTGACACCAGACACATTTTCACAAATACTGAATAGTTTCGTCCCATTTTGTTTAGCACCGTGGTAAAAAAGGAGTAACGTAGAAAGCACTTTTCCATTATAAATTAATTTCTGTATCAAATTCATGAATGATTGTTTTTGCCTACGTTATGTATTTTTAGACTAGGCTCCATAATCCATTCTGTTCCCATGTTTGTTAAAGACTGTTATGAGAAGGGAGTGACATAGAAAACATTGTTACAATGTGAATTAATTTTTATATTAACGTCATGATCTGCCTGCGTGTTGAGGTATTTTTGATATGGAAGGCGTTTTCACAAATATTGCTTTATTCTCATCTCATTTTAATTAGCGCCCGTATAGGAAGAGGAGTAACGTAGAATACATCGTTACAGTGGGAAGTAATATTTATATATTTAACTGGTGATCTGCCCTACCTGTTGATTTATTTTTGACGTTTTCACAAATATTGCTTTATTCTCCTACCATTTTTGTTTAGCATCCTTGTTTGAAGGGATTAACGTAGAAAGCATTGTTCCATTATAAACTTATTTCTATATCAAACTAAATCAAACTCATGAATGATCAAACTGTTTCTGCCCACACTATGTATTTTAAGCTTGACTTTTGGAAGGCAAGGCCCCCAATAATCCACTACGTTATACTGTGAAATCATTAATGTTCGTGGGGCATTAATGTTCGTGGTTTTCGTGGGTTGGGTGATCCACGAATTCAAGATCCCACGAAATATAAACCCTTTATTCACTTTTTCAATTGCCTTGTTACGTACATACTCTAGTATATTCTTTACAGAGGTCGCAGTATACAGTGTTAAAACCTGTCTCACTGTATAACTTACGATCATTATTTTGTTAATATATTATAACTGCCTTTAACAAATAATGAACCAAATCAATTAAATGTGTTTTATGCAGCAAATGACAGTTATAAGCACGTGTTTAAACGTGTGCTGTTAATGAAAATCTCCAAGTTTACAAGATGTGCGTGATGAGTGTCCATACTCGATTTTTTTATTTAATAAAATAATTAATCGATTACTAGTATATTGAAGGTTACTAAGCACGGAACGTGACAATACACGCACCTTTTCGATGTTTTCACAGTTTGCAAAATTCTTAATTGGCATTCAATGGCTTCCCCTATCTGTATTTATGATCAGGGTACATCTTCTTTTATTACCTTTATTCCCAATTAAATCGATAAGTGACATGGGTATATGCACTAATTGGCATGTTGTACCTTATTAGTGAGTGTCATAAACCGAGTGACGTAGAAGACGGAAATCACGGACCAGCGCGTGGATATTATGCAGACGATCTAGGACTTGCGTGTTGATGTATATTTGACATCGAAGGCGTTTTCACAAATATTGCTTAATTCTCATCCCATTTCTGTTTAGCGCCATTATAAGAAAGGAGTAATGTAGAAGACATTTTTACTGTGGGAAGTTATTTATATATTTAACTCTTGATCTGCCTAAATGTTGATTTATTTTCGACATTCAACATGTTTTCACACATATAGCTTTATTCTCGTACCATTTTGGTTAAACACTACTGTTATAAGGGAGTAACGTAGAATACATTGTTACAGTGGGAAAATATTTATATATTAAACTTGTGATCAGCCTACATGTTGATGTATTTTTCGACCCCCAACACGTTTTCACAAATATTGCTTTATTCTCGTCCCATTTTATTTAGCACCCTAATATTATAAGGAAGGGGATAATGTAGAATATATTTATTTTAAACAGTGGGAAGTTATTTATATATTAAACACATGATCAGCCTACAAAATGTCATATGACTTTCATGTATTTTTGACACCAGACACATTTTCACAAATACTGAATAGTTTCGTCCCATTTTGTTTAGCACCGTGGTAAAAAAGGAGTAACGTAGAAAGCACTTTTCCATTATAAATTAATTTCTGTATCAAATTCATGAATGATTGTTTTTGCCTACGTTATGTATTTTTAGACTAGGCTCCATAATCCATTCTGTTCCCATGTTTGTTAAAGACTGTTATGAGAAGGGAGTGACATAGAAAACATTGTTACAATGTGAATTAATTTTTATATTAACGTCATGATCTGCCTGCGTGTTGAGGTATTTTTGATATGGAAGGCGTTTTCACAAATATTGCTTTATTCTCATCTCATTTTAATTAGCGCCCGTATAGGAAGAGGAGTAACGTAGAATACATCGTTACAGTGGGAAGTAATATTTATATATTTAACTGGTGATCTGCCCTACCTGTTGATTTATTTTTGACGTTTTCACAAATATTGCTTTATTCTCCTACCATTTTTGTTTAGCATCCTTGTTTGAAGGGATTAACGTAGAAAGCATTGTTCCATTATAAACTTATTTCTATATCAAACTAAATCAAACTCATGAATGATCAAACTGTTTCTGCCCACACTATGTATTTTAAGCTTGACTTTTGGAAGGCAAGGCCCCCAATAATCCACTACGTTATACTGTGAAATCATTAATGTTCGTGGGGCATTAATGTTCGTGGTTTTCGTGGGTTGGGTGATCCACGAATTCAAGATCCCACGAAATATAAACCCTTTATTCACTTTTTCAATTGCCTTGTTACGTACATACTCTAGTATATTCTTTACAGAGGTCGCAGTATACAGTGTTAAAACCTGTCTCACTGTATAACTTACGATCATTATTTTGTTAATATATTATAACTGCCTTTAACAAATAATGAACCAAATCAATTAAATGTGTTTTATGCAGCAAATGACAGTTATAAGCACGTGTTTAAACGTGTGCTGTTAATGAAAATCTCCAAGTTTACAAGATGTGCGTGATGAGTGTCCATACTCGATTTTTTTATTTAATAAAATAATTAATCGATTACTAGTATATTGAAGGTTACTAAGCACGGAACGTGACAATACACGCACCTTTTCGATGTTTTCACAGTTTGCAAAATTCTTAATTGGCATTCAATGGCTTCCCCTATCTGTATTTATGATCAGGGTACATCTTCTTTTATTACCTTTATTCCCAATTAAATCGATAAGTGACATGGGTATATGCACTAATTGGCATGTTGTACCTTATTAGTGAGTGTCATAAACCGAGTGACGTAGAAGACGGAAATCACGGACCAGCGCGTGGATATTATGCAGACGATCTAGGACGATCGCATCTTTGATTATTTTTTTCAAAAATGAAAATCCACGAATTCAAGTACCCACGAAATTGTATTTTTTCGGCAAACCACGAAATTTCATGCCCACGAACATTAATGATTTCACAGTATAAGAAGGGAGTGACATAGAAAATATTGTTTCAATGTGAATTAATTTATATACTATTATATAACATCATGATCTGCCTCTGTGTTGATGTATTTTTGACATCGAAGGCGTTTTCACAAATATTGCTTTATTCTCATCCTATTTCTAATTAGCCTTAGCGTCCTTATAAGATGGGTGTAATGTAGAAAACGTTGTTACAGTGTGAAATATTAATATAAAGTCATGTATGATCCAGCTGATTGCTAATAATATATGTCATGTTTTTTTTAACTACGAAATTAATCTCTATTCACATCCAATAATGAGTTCATGTATATTAACACCATGAAATGAGGTGTATAATAATTTACAACACCAGAACAAGTTCCAAGAAAATCTATTTCTGGTAAAGTCGTTATTACTGTGAAATCATTTATATTCGCAGGCTTGAAATTTTGTGGTTTTTCAAAAAAGGATAATTTCATGGGTACTTAAATTCGAGGATTTTTATTTTTTTTTAAAAATACATAATCGAAATATTAATCCTAATTTATTTATTATCATTGAGGTTTTAAATAATATATAATATAAATCTATTAATAGTAACATAAACAATGATTTAGGTACTTGTTTACAGCGAACATGCATATTCATGTGAATTAACATGTATACCCTTTTACATAGACAGCTTGATTTCAGAATTAAAGTTAAAATTTTCGGTTGGATCATGAATTTGTTAATAAGCCAACCAACGAGATCCACGAAAATTAATGTCCCACGAATATTTATGATTTCGCAGTATTATAATATCTGGATATGACAGATGGCAGCTATCTCAGCACTATATTTGCCAGCTAGTTAAGCCAGCTTGACCACAATGATGTAACATAGCCCTTCCCAGGTAATATTGTCTGATATTGTCAGTCGCATGATTACTATCTTCCCGACCATGCAATATTATCCACATATTATCTATGGTCAAATGTGGATAAAGCATTATAATTGCTGTATCATGGTTGATGTGAATATGCACTGAATGTCCAGTTGCTGAAGAATAGTCATTGAGATGGTGAAATTAAGACTTTATCCAGTTTTAAAGAATGAAGTCCAAAATCTTTTGCGGGTGGGGAGGGGGGGGGGGGGAGGGGAGTACAGGGTAATTTAGTGGGTTCTTAAGAGGCATTCCGTACATAATTTAAGAGGGTGTACATGGTTTAAATGATTTGTATAACACAGATGTTCATTGTTCAGATTTTAAAACTCTTCATTACGCGGGGTTCAGATAGAGGGGGTAGGTAGGTTGCTAGATCACAGAGGGTGAATCCAAGAATTGATGTTACAGGGGGCTTAACTTGGGGGGGGGGGCGGTTGCACCACCCTCTTTACCTGCTAGTAAATCTTTAAGGTTAGTGCTTCTCTGTATAAGCTGTCTATAAACAAGAGGGAGTATTTATCATAAATGTTGACTATATCATGCAATAATGTCATTTGATATATTTCTATTTATAACAAGTGTAATTACTTTTGATGTGACATCTTTAATAAAAAGCATAGAAAATGTGCACACAATTTATATATACAATGTCGCAACAATAATGTCTTTATAGCGATGAATACAATCAATATAATAGAATAGTACATTAATTTTTAAGGAAAAATTGTCAATTTCACAAAACTCGCTTAATAAATTCTGTATTGAATGACCAACCACTCATGTTATATTCTATTTTTATTTTTTGACCACTCCTATAAAATCTATTTATATATAATTAATTATTCTATGATATATATACTATGTTACAATGACATATTGTGAAAATTATATATTATTCTCCATGAGCGAATTTAAAGGGGGGTGCACACGGGGTGCGCCCCCTCTTAAATTGTCCAAGCTTATTTTTTATGGGAGAAAAGAGTAATAAAATACTGTGATAATGAGCCATTTCTGAATAGAATTTGTTAAAAGTTTCTTGAGGGAGAGTAACCCCCAAATCCCCATGCAAACACTTTATGCCATGTACTTTGGGCTCTGAGGGAGGGGCGCAACGCACCCTCTAACATCAATTGCTGGACCGCCCCTGTTCTTAAAATATGACATCTTGTCTAGACTAATTCACGCTACATATTATATAAATAAACAACCTGTTAATGAATGCCTTAGGGATCATTATTTGCAGCGAGCATAGAATATTAAATTGTATATATATATATATTTTTTCATGAAATAAGCGTGACTTTTCATCATTTATGAATGATTACAATATGATGGATGTCATAGAGCTAGAATTATGTGACAGGAATTATGAAAGATGGTCTTGTTTATCGAGAAAAAGTCAGCTTTACTTCCAGTTTTAAACTTTGACTATACTAAATAAATTAAACACCCACCTTTTTGGATGCTTATATAAGTTGGTGGTTAATTATTATACTGTAGAATATATCCAGTTCATTATTTTTGTTATACAATGAAAACATCATTTAAAGCTGCACTCTCCTAGATTGATTCTTTTGACAACTTTTTATTTTTGGTTTTGGAATGAACAATTTATTTGCGTAAATGTCTGGAAACCATTGATACAAAGACTGCTGACAAAAGAGCAGATCACAGTTTTTAGATTTATATTTAGAAGTTGATGTTTTATGGCTGAAAGGCCATTACAAACGCTTTAAGAAAAATGAAAATTTTGGCAGTTTACAAAATAATTTGAGATCTGTTCTATTGTGAGTTATCTTATATGACTGAATTTAATGCACAGCAACGCCAAATTATCAGTTTATTCTGAGACTAAAAAAAAAAAGGTCAAACCTGTCAATTTGTTAGAGTACAGCTTCAAGAAAAGATTGTATGATTTATATTATTATACTTTATATAACCACTATGTATAATGTATTGTAAAATATCTTTTCCATAACACTCACAAGAAAAGACTAGGTAAGACTTAGAGGGGCTGGTCTGGTCTCCGGTTCAATAAAAATCGTTAGACTTAAGATCGTAAACTTCCAGGCATAACCTCATTTTTAGCGTAAACTGCATTTCAATAAAAAATATCGTAAAGACATTAATCGCATGGATTTTGCATGAATCTTTACGGTGTACCTGCACGAGTGTAAAGTTAACGACTCGAAAAAGAGCCCTGTAGACTTGAGTTATTGCTGTTTTAGTATGTCTGTCTTTTTAAGAAACAGTGGGTATCATCATAAAGGAGGATCGAGGCCTCGTTGTTGCCCTCAGGCAGGAAATTAAATGTAATGCAGGAAGTATCAAGATGAAAATTGGGATCCAAATTTAATTACGACTACAATGTCTTATGACTCACGTAAAGTTCCGTAACTCTGGCTTAAATATTTACTGAGTTATATCCCTTGTAAAATAAAGTCTATGTGATGTTTGTTTTCAGTTTCCTGAACTACCTTTTTTCCACCCGACCAGATTTTTTCTTTGCCATCTGATTTTTTTTTCTGACCATTATTTTGTAATTCATTTGGGTAATTTTTTATCAGTTTAATTTTTTTTTTGGAAATGATGCCTAAATGTATTATTTTTTATAGAGGGCTCTTTTAACTGTTATTCCTGACCAAATCATTGTTGAAGTTAATTCAGACCAAACTGTGCTGTTTTGAGGTGTGACAATGATATAAACACAACTTGCAAAAAACAACAACAAAAAAAACAACGACCAAACTTCCCTCTTATTTGGGGCAGTGAAATCGGAAACGACATTTCTCTTTTTTTTGGCCTTAGGGATGTCTTTAACTTGCACCATCTGCAAATTAATGTAACACTCTTGTGTGCATAACTTCACCGCAGATTTACCAAACTATGCAGATCGTATACATTATTTGTCAAGTCGAATTCCACAGCATGCTAATTTAAAACCTGTTTGTTAAAACACAATTTAGTTTGTTCATACAATTTTTGCATAATCTCTCCTAATCACAGCTCATTTCAGGTTCAGTGTGGATTGATGATGCTAATTGTAAATGGCAGCTGCATGTTTGCCTGGTGGCAGAATGTGCCCCTCCACCATGAGTTATTACAAACTTTAAAAGCTCATTTATTTCTGAACCAAAGGAGTTTGTCAGCTTCAAAGCATACCGTAGTTCAAGTTCTGATGCATGGAAAGTTTAAAGGGATTTGTTCATGATTTGTAAAATGCTGCCTTCTTATTTATTACCAAATAAAAGTGTGGCAAATCATTAGAAGTATTAAAACTAAGATACTGAACACTGAACCCATAAGCAATTGTTGATATTTGCTTCAATTTTGTCTAAGGACCATAACATTTTATTGGTTATTAACGTTCAGCGATTTCATTGTTGCGTGATTGGTTGATTGCCATAATCGGGTGATGTTATCAATGTATTCTTAAAAGGTTAAAATATCCATTTACAGTTGTGAAAGTCCATATGGCCTAATAGATATGAGGTCATTTTTCTAAAAAATTTCTTCACTTTACCCGTCTGGGTTCGCACCCCACCAGTGAAACCAAAATTTTTTTTTATATCGTAATTGTGCTTCTTTCTGCAGTTTCGATATCATAGAGTAAAGAGATGATAAAAAAGTGTTTTCAAATGCTCAAGCAGGAAAATAATATTATGTCCAAAAACATGACCAAGTCCCTTTAAAGCCTGCAAGTATTTTTTCAATGATTGTGCAAGTGTATAAAAATATTATTTACACACTTTCAGAATTAAGAATAATAATATCTGTTATGGGTTTCCCGTCGGTGTGGGTAATAAAGTCTGACCTGGGGACAGGCACAAAAGCTGTAACGAGGTTTGCTGAGTTACTGAGGGTGCAGCGTGCCTGAGGATTTGATTTTTTTCTAGTTGGACTGGAAACAAATGACTGATCATGTTCTTGCATACCTTAAATTATCCAATTGTCTAAAAATTGACATAGATGATGCATTTTATTGTAATTTCAGTTCAAAGTTGGCATCAAATAGGTCCTCTCGAATCTTTTTTTTTTTCACAAATATCTATTTTCAGTTTCTTTAAAAAATCTAGTATCTTAATATTTAATTGCCCTTTATTGTTATAATGTTTTTACCATAAATCATGCATTAAAAGAATTAAGAAGTGGCTCGTTGTTGCGGGTGACTCATCTGGTGTCAGGGGAGGGTGGGTGCTAGACGGAATTTTCCAGCAAGACTATATTCACCAGAAATGTCAGTGCAGGAGAGTGTGCAAAAATTGCAAATCTGTAGCATGTGTGCATTGACAAAAAAATAATTCCTGTCGTTTTTGTCCTGAAAGCTAAACAATTATTTACAAATAAAATAAACGGTTTTCTGGCTGCAGTTTCTATAACGAATATAAGTCCTAAACATCACAAAGAGCTATTCATGTATGCTTAAACAATTATTTACAAATTATTGTTTTCTTGGGTGTTGTTGAAACTTCAATTACCCTAAATCTGTTTAAACATCACAAACAGCAACATGATTTTTTATGTGTTTCCTTAACTTTGTGTTCTTTTTTATACTGACTAAAGTTAATTTCACTCTAATTAATAACAGAAAAATGTGACTTATAAATGCTGGGGCAGATCCAGTATTCGAAGTTAGAAGGGGCGTAACTAATTATGTGTGTAACCTTTTGACTTGCATCCCTCCCTCAGAACTGAAATTTATCTTGTAAGTGTTGGCAGGGGGGTTGGGGGGTCCCCTCCCCCCCCCCCCGAGAAATTTTAAACAATTTCTAGTCCGAAATGGTGCATTTTGGGCATATTTTATTTCTTTTGTTCTTGTATATTGAAATAAAAAGTAAGCTTGGACAATTTAAGGGGGTTGCACCCTGTTTTAGGAGTTCTTTAATTTTTTCCAGACTTACCGTAAATGACTGGTTATAAGACGATAGGGGGTATTAGACGCAGGGAAAAAAATATGTGCTAAATCGGGGAAAAAACTTTTAATTTATGTTTTGGGTTAAAAGACGCATAGAAAAAATGTCAAATTGTCTGGCATTTTCGGCCACCATGTTTGTTGACAGTGACAAAAATTTTTTTTTTTCGTGAAAATGGCGATGGTTATCTTTAAAACCATACAATGATAACACAAAGCAAAATAGGTTTCATTTTTTATTCGTTTCATGTGATATAAAACATAATAGATTATTTATTCATGGTGTACTGGCGACCCGCTGCACGATTGCCGTGCTCTTCAGCATAGCTGATAATAGCTAGCTTTTCTCGTGCTGTGTACGATGTACACACTTTCCCCATGATGGCACTAAAAAGTACCTAGTGTGGCAATTTGTTGTTGGATGGCACTAAAAAGTACCTTTTATGACAATTTGTAAGATTCTTTCTGACAGTATATCGTAAACAAAATACGTCAAGAATGATAAGTTAAGTTTTGCAAAGACCTTATATTGTACGAGTTTGTTCTCAAAATGTCAACACCTACAGAAAAGAATAAAGAACGTGACAAAGTGCGAAAAAAACAAGACCATTATCGCAACAGTTTGTAGTATTGGTATGTTAACAGGTTAAAGGCAGTCGAGTTTTTCACACCTTATCGTACAACTGACAAAAAATATTTTGACAGTGCCCAACTTTGCTTTCTTATATGCAAGTTTAATTATTGTTCAATTCAATTTATTATTCAAAAATAAATTGAATAACTTTAATCGAAAAACATTTAATCCAAAAATAGTTTTGTTAAAATTATAAATGTCTTACGATATACCGTATACCGATCTTTAACTTGCCGTTTTAACCCGTATATAATCGATCAATATGACGCGAGTAACTTCCCTTTCTACATAAATGTAAACAAACTCTCAGCTTAAAAATCGACCTCAGAAAAAAACTTTGAAAAATTGTTACGGGGTATTATATGCAAGCATTTTTTTGCATCGAAATCTGAGGAAAAAAGGGCGTCTAATACCCAGTCATTTACGGTAAGAATCGCGAATCTGTAGCATGTCTGCATTGGCAAAAGACTTTCCTTTTGGAATTTATTTTCAGATTTTTTGTTAAGAATTAGGCAATTAGTTTTAATGTTTTAATTTCTTATATACGGAATGAAGAAATTGTGCATGCAAAAACAAACAAGTTAAGGAAAAAAAGTAATTTTTAAAGGTAACATCTGTCAAGGTAATACCTCCGTGTATCACAGGTACATTTATGTTTTAAATGGTTGAGGTTAACATCATTTAGTGATCAACATTTTGTCCATTGAATATACATGTACCTCAAATTTTCCAATACATTTATTTTGATAATTCACCATTGAGCTGTTTTATATTTAAAGCAGGTGAACCAGTAGATATAAACAGTGGCTGGCCCATTTAGTGAGTAGTTAACACAATAGTATGTAGACCACTAAAAAATAAAGGGTTTTAGTACGTACTTACACAAAATAAATGGTTATGCAATTGTTTCTCATCAAAGTCGCAATCAAACTCTTTATTTTTGTAAGTACACACTAACAACCTTTCATCAATATGTAATCATCAATAAGCTTGGGGGTTAGTTTAGACAAATTTCCTATTAGGTACAGTTCTTTCCTTCTGCTAGTATATATACCATAAACTAGTGCTTCTTAAAGTTGAAATCCCAATCAGGACCCCCCCCCCCCCCCCTCCCTATTTTTTTTTTCAAATATTCCCCTCCCCCTTCCCCACCACGCACAAAAAAGTGGGGCCAATTCAAAAGTCTGTTTATTTTAATGTCAACTTTTTAGAAGCCCTGATATAAACTACATGTCTATGATCCAGATGGCTTTCAGTTCATGAAGATTTTGGTCATTTGAATTAACATTCAAATTAACATTTCCTCAGCCACCTAATCATGGCCAATCATCGTAATGGCAATCATGGGCAGTAAATATATCCATGGCATTTCAAAACCATTGGAATAACTGTATTACATCTTGCTTTGATATTCATAGGTTCTGTAGTCCACTTTATATCGGTCAGTGGTCACTAGCTGTTCATGAATGAACCCTGGCCAGTTCTTGATAATTATCTACACCAGATTGGTAAATTAGTATTTGTATTCAAGCGGAAATAACAGAAAATATTGTAATATATGTGGAGATTTTCAGGTTTTTCACTCTGGACAGCTTGCAGTTCATGTAGATGAAGTACAAAGATAAAAGGATGTTGGTCAGTTGAATTAACATTTCCTTTATCATGGAATTCTCCCAAGATGTCGATCAATCCTGATTTATTGTAGTTTTGGTGTTCTCTGGAGGGTATGTGTGGACAGGAGCAGATAACCATGGCCTGCAGGGGGCGGAGAGGTTTACTCATCATACTTACGTATTTTCCATCACTGCAGGCCAACTAGTATGCAAAAGAAAAGATTGTTTTCAGTTTTCAAACCTTCCCTAAATAATCTGCATGATCTATAAATTTTATTATAGCCATCTGCTAAAAAAGATTGATTGTGATTATTATAATATTCACCCTTTAAAGCTGCACTCTCACAGATATACCATTTTTACAACTTTTTTTATTTTTTGTCTTGGAAAGAGGAATTTTTTTGTGTAAACATCTGCAAACCAATGATATTAGATTGATGACAAAAAATCAGATTGCAGATTTTCATATTTCTGTTCGAAAATTAATGTTTTATGGCTTAAACCATTACTAACAGTTTAAGATATATGCATAAAACATCAATTTTTGAACTTTTTGAAATATAAAAATCTGCGATTAATTTTTTGTCAGCAATCGTATATATCATTCCAAGACAAAAAATAAAAAAGTTGTCAAAACATTCAATCTGTGACAGTGCAGCTTTAAATGTTTTGTTTTATATAGCTGTTTAGTAAATGCTAATCTAGACCAAATGGCGCTGTTATGACAATGTTACATTATGATATTATTAAGACACAACATTACAAAAAAAAAATATTCTAAAATTCCTCACCTATGTATCGATTATTAGTATTTTAAAGCAAGGAAATGGAAAACGAACAATTTTAATAACTTTGCCTGACTTGGATTCCGTTCTGTTCTCCATGGCATATTTGCTGTAACTTTGAACTTTAGGAATATGTTGCTGACTTTGGGGCAGTGCCATGAAAATAATTGAATGGTACTTGAAAAATGATAAGTAAAGAACCAGGAAGTTGGGCAGGGCTTTGGTCATTTTAAATCAGAGTTGACAGGTCATCCATTATTCATTGCAAAAGGAGATTCACGGATGGGGGGGGGGGATTGTGTTCCCCTTAAATAGTCCAAGTACCTTTCATGTCAATTATATGGTTGAGAAATGATGTATAAATTACTGGTTCACCAAAATGTACCATTCAAGACTAAAATTAACCTCATTTTTCTAAGAGGGAAACCATTTCCCCCCCCCCCCCCACACCCACACCCACCCCCTTGACCCTATTTTAGGGTTTGTGTAGAAGGGGGCAAATGCCCCCAAGGAACCTAAAGTGGCCCCCATGTGATCACCTATTGATTTGCTATGGTTAATGAGCATAATTTTTGCCATGATGATATAGAGTAATGCACCAGTCAATTGTAACCACAGCCTCCTAAGGTCCAGGTTTATACCGAGGATAAGCGGGGAAATTGGCCGTGTTTTAACCTTCCAGGGTTAATGCGGTGGTTTTGTCTTCGCGCCAAACAAAAATAGCGGGGAATGGGCCTTACCTACCTTAGGGTTCCTGGGGTGTGGGGGCATTTTGCGGGGATTTTACCAGCAATTCCTCTTCACAGGGCGGGGATTTTACAATTGACTGGTGCATAATAATGGCATCATGGTTAACTTTCAAATCTTTACTACACTGGATATTTTATAGACAGGCATGTGATCTTCAGAACTTCTTACATATTTTGAGCTGGGCTTGTTTTATTTAAAAATACATGTATTATAAAATAAGCACATCAAAAAGATTTCACCTTTAAAACGTAACAACATTGCCGTTATTATTTAAACAACATGAACACTGCCGTTATCTAAACAAAGGTTGTTTTTTTATGGTTTACAACAGTAGAAACCTAACACCATGTAATGTACTGTAACACAGAATATGGTATAACAGATATTAATTGTTCGGTAAACTGCCTAAATTTTCATTTTCCTCAGTAATACTTTAAGCTATTAAACATCAAATTTCATAATTATGCAAATATTAAAAACTGTGACCTGATCTTTTAACAGCAGTCTTTTATGACAGGTTTTCAGATATTTATACAAAATTTGGCTTATTTCAAGACAAAAAAGAAGTTGGTAAAATGGTCAAATGGTGGGAGTGGGTGAATAGATTATTTCTTCACTTCATTAACCTCTAATCGGATGAGAGTGGTCTAGTGGTATAGGTGTATGCCTCTCACTATAGTGGTTTTGGATGAGAGTCCCACTAGGGGTACTTTCTCAAGGCCTCTCGAAAAGGACACCAGTATGCTTGGTTATACAGGGTTCCCGCTGGCGATCGCCATTGTCGCCATTTGCGACAAAATCGCAAAAGTGGCGACAACTTTTCAAATTTGGCGAATTTATGGCGACAACGATTTTTTTCTAAAATATTTTCTTAAAATGACGTAAGTGGTGACCATGCGGCCTGCATGATAATCGATTCTGTCACTGTCATAAAATAACATAACTTATACCCAGGAATCAGACCAGCTAAAAGAAATCAGTATAAACTACCAGTCATCTCCTCATGAAAATCAATAAAAAAGGGAGATTGGCTAAAAAGACTTTTGGGTTGCTGGTATTTTTATGTTTAGGTCAGGAAATACCAGACAGAAGATTGATATTATTTGTGGCTCATTAATGTTCTTGTTTTAACATGGCCTATCAGCAAGTTTGTGAACCTCTCATGATAATTCTTTTATTTTCAGTCTGATGTCACTGCTGTTTTCTTGCATGACATGCAAATACCCGCAGAATGCCAAGGATTTGTACGGCATCCAACAGAAGTCCAAGGCGCCTTGAAAATATTCTCAGACAAGGATTTGCAGCCGTGTTGGCAAAACCCATGATTCAGATATGATGTGGTTCCAATGAGATCATTATGAAGCAAAATCGCTCTAACAAGCATGTTGGCATACCAGGGCAGCAGATGACAGGGGAAAGTGGCATCATGGAGATTATTAAGGCAACAAGTATTGACACATGACATTGTGCAATAGCCTAGCTATACTGCTTTACTGATTACAATCACAGTTTTAGTGCCATGTCTGGCATACCATGGCTTTTTTGTTTCTCATGACCTGTTGGCTGCGAAGACACAGGCTGATATATTGAGAAGGAATAGATAGTCATAACATTTTACAGATGCTTCATAAACACATGCCTTATGTAAAATACTATAGGCTATGGTTTTGACTGGTCTAGATGGCATTTTAACAAACAATGGGGGTAAGTGGTGTGTAAATGCTTACTTAAATTCGTTCTCGGGCCTTGAACATTCTGCAATTGCTCTGATAATATTGTTGGTCATTTTAGGTTTTTTGAGCATAGTGCACAGACAGAATGTTACCCTGGTTAAAGCTACAGTACCCTGGTACTTTAATGTGCACCAGTGTATAGCACTGTCACGGGGATTGTTATTTATTATAATGGTATGGCGGGGAATCGAACCTGCGACCCCTGGATTGACAGTCAAGTGAGTTACCACTAGACCACAGATCCGACACAATACAATGGGCAGTAATCAATATAATTCTATTTTTATCCTTAGATATGCCTCAGTGATTCCATTCATTCTATTGGCCAGCTATTTTTACAGTCCAATCAAATCACTCAGGTTCTAATCATAGACTTAAGTTAGATTAAAGTTGGTTATTTAATATGCCTTTAGGCTAATTTTAAGTCCAATCAAAGCGCTCAGGTTCTAATCGTAAACTTAAGTTAGAATAAAGTTTGTAATTGAATATGTTTGGCAGGACAAATAAAGCAGTGTGTCATATAACAAACAATTTTAACAACTGCTGCCAGGGGCCGGTAAGAGGGTGTGGACAATTTTCGGCCTGCGCCTTTTCTAAAGGTTACCCAACAAATTAGGATCCAAATTATTTGGCTAATTTTTGTATAAAATGGTGGATTTTTGTGTGTAATGTATGCACATTTTTAATACGATATTGACATTTAATAATTGCTTAGTCGATTTCAGGCATGTGTCCCTGAATCCACTTATAGCTGTCTAATTGATGGAGTGGATGTATGGACAACTGAAAATGTTTTTTTGCACCGGAATTAAATTACCATCCGTTATGACCAAATTTGCAATATGTCGCCCAAAGATCGCCCCAAAACTGCTGACAGGGGCCGGTAAGAGGGGGCAGACAATTTTCAACTGGCTCCTTCTTCCCAAATAACCAAACAAATTAGACTTAAAATTATTTGGCTAATTCTTTTATATTTTAGCCTTTTTGTGTAATTTATGCACATTTTTAATACGATATTGATATTTAATAATTCCTTGGTCGATTTCAGGCATGTGTCCCTGAATCCACTTATAGCTGTTTAATTGATGGAGCGGATGTATGGACAACTGAAAATGTTTTTTTGCACCGGAATTAAATTACCATTCATTATGACGAAATTTGCAATATGTTGCCCAAAGATTGCCCCAATATGAGCATTCTCATATAGACAAGTTGAAATGGATTGATGATTTTGTTGATTATGAAGGAAGGGTGACACGGAATTTTATGTACCAAAATGTGCAACAAGCTTTTGTGGTCTTACTCTGAGTCTGTTTAAAGTTTTGTCACAGTTTTATAAGAGAGAAGCAATTAATCATTCCTTCAGTTTATGTCCATTCAAAAATAGTTTAGAGATTACAGATATATTTACTAAAATAATGTTAATTTTACAAACAGGATCTTGGCTTGTTTCAGTAGTTTTCCATTGTTGTGTTGATAAAAACACATATTTCTGGAGACCATTCCAGGGGATTTGTTCAGAAAGGCTAAAAAACAGGGGTGAATTTGATAGAATTCAGGGGGATTTTTTTAGCAGGTTTTAAGGACGTGAAATATCAAAATGCCTTAGGCATTGAATCATATAACGTAAAATTGCAATTTAGACTGACCATGCTTGGTTTGACAAGAGTTAATTGCAGACCTTAGCTAGAAGCACATTTAATATTTATGATCAAAGTTTTTGATAGGAAAAATTACACGTACATTTATTTTGCTTATGTGACTAAACACCCATAAAAAATGAACAAACAGGCTGTCACATATGTTTCATCCAAAGCTTTTGCCCTCTAAAGGTGTATAGAAGAATTACCAAAGTAGTGGGCAGATCTTTTTTCTGCTTCAGTTGTTATAAACACATAGCACAAGGAACTGTTGTATAGCTTTATATTCCATAGATCAAACGGTTTTTATGTTAATCTTGTAATAATTTTATTGCTCTTTTGACCTCTGGCAGTCATTATGGTTTGGTACTTTATTTGATCTATCTAATAAAGATAAATCTTTAAAATTAAGCAGTTTACTGTAAAATTGCTTTAATACCAGAGGTTTTCGCTACTTGGTAGTTTATTAAGGGAATTGAAATACTTGTTGATAGCATCAAAGTTGTTGAATATAATACATTTGCGGATCCTAAGGGAGGGGGGGAGGACTTAAATGTCAGAGAGAATATAATAGAAAACATATGTATAAAATACACAAAATACATTACACTAAAAGCTATATTTTTTCTTTGGAATACCCAATTTTCACATATTAAATGTAAAACCTTTATTTTCAGTTTTGGGAGGGAGGGGGCAAGCTTCCATTTGCATACATCCCCCCCCCAACATCTGATCATTGATCCGCCCATGTAATATTAATTTCTTACACTGCAAATCATAGTGAAACCTGCTGAATATCAAAAGTCACACACTTGATGTGTTTTAATTGTTTGTCAAGGAATAAAACATCAATATGGCAATGCAATTCAAAAACATGCCCCTGATATCCATTTGGCTCAATAAGAACACCCACATTTTGTTTGGCAAGAAATATAAAAATACAATAAAGATTACATTACAACTACAATAACTTCCTTTAAATTTGCGAGATGCAGGTAAGAGTTATAAAATATATTAATATGTGTATGCACTTAATTTGAGAATTTTCCCATTTCATGGAACACTTTGTGACTGACTGTATTCTCAAAAAATTGCATCCATTGATCATCATCATAACATCATCACTCTGGTGTACAGAAAGCTGAACTTGATATATATTTTTAACAGCCTACAGATAAAAGAAGGCGGCACCTTCTGATACTTTGGGCTTTTCTATTTTCTGTCGAACATTTAAAATATACACTATAATAAACGTAATGATTTAAAGATGTACCAGGGCATACCAAAAACTGTTGTCATAAAAAGATAATAAAATAAATGGCAATCAATCAACCCAATGAGCTATGTAGGTATTTTTTAGCAAATAGCAAATAATGTAGTAAAATTTGAATGTCACATTAAATCACTTGTTCTTAAGACACTGGGGCGTTGTATTAACAAACGTCATATGACCAAATATTACAATATGCAGAATCGGCACAAGAACTTTTATAAAAAAGACTGTGTTACACGGTAACATAATATTGAATGTAAATATGAGATTGATGTTCACACATATAAGAATGATACTAGTTTAACCATGCATACTTCTAAGTTAAGTTATTATTTAATAAATTTTCGTTATTACTTGGAAAATATTCATAATATTCTATATATAAAAAACAAAAATGTGTAAATAATACAGTATTGTTAATTTTTATGCACCATAAGTATTAAGTATAATGTTTTACAACGATGCTCTCCTTAGATATGAAATATGCATCACGTAGCATAAAAACGTTATCTGCGAGTAGGCGTAACATAACGTAATTTTTATGCACCATAATTATTAAGTATAATGTTTTACAGCTATGCTCACCTTAAATGTGAAATATGCATCACATAGCATAAAAACATTATCTGCGAGTAGGCGTAACATAATGTAATTTTTATGCACCATATTTATTAAGTATTATGTTTTACAGCTATGCTCACCTTAAATGTGAAATATGCATCACATAGCATAAAAACATTATCTGCGAGTAGGCGTATCATAACGTAATTTTTATGCACCATAATTATTAAGTATAATGTTCTACAGCTATGCTCACCTTAAATGTGAAATATGCATCACCTAGCATAAAAACATTATCTGCGAGTACGCGTAACATAACATCATTTTTATGCACCATAATTATTAAGTATAATGTTTTACAATGATGCTCTCCATAAATGTGAAATATACATCACATAGCATAAAAACATTATCAGCGAGTACGCGTAACGTCAAATTTAATGTAACGTTAGGTGACACCATGATTTTGCGCGACGTCTGTGAAATCAGAGAGTTTCACTTAAATATTATTGTACTTTGTAATAGCTAGATGACATGAAGTAATATTTTAATGATTAAGAGTGAGCGTAGCGAACAAGCTCTTCTTAATCAGTAAAATATTACTTCATGTCATCTAACTATCTCATTGGCTGATTCATTTTCAACCCAAAATCTGACGCAGGAAGTGTTTATTGGATGAGTGACAGAAGGCGGACCTTTTAACATCCGCAAAAGTTGAAATTTCAATGATTAAGCCAATTACTCAATGATTGCCTTTCTGCATTTTATTTGCTGAGCATGTAGGTTGTATTCTAATAATAGTTGAATCAATTTTTGTTTTACTTGCAAATTTCAATAATCTTTGTCTTCCGTCTTTCGTTCTTGGATTATATAACATTACTTAACTGGGATACTGATAACATAAAGTGATTGCACGATATGAGCGCTGATTAGATAGCCCCAGATTTCACCCCCAAGATTCTTCATTTCATTTTATGCATTATAGTAAACAAAAAGGAAATTTCAGTTTCCTTGTCAATTAATTCATATATGATTTATCATTTCTGAATAGCAACTTGATCTAAAACAAATTAATTTTGTTAATAAGAATCTGAAGGAAGTAAAAGCATATCATGTTGGGGCGGGTTGCTATAAGTTATTGCTTTTCCATTGCTGATATGAAATGTTAGCTTTAACACTTGAAAAAATCATTACGCTTTTTCCATCACACCGCTTTTATGTTACGTAATGATTACAAGACTGCAAGCCAATGTCATTAGACTGTTTGCTTTGATCTTTGCTTATGCGACAGCTAGTCTGCAGTTTATACCAGATTGTTATGTAATTTGTGTAGGTGTGGGTGCTGAATATCAGAGCTGTAATAATTGCACATGCAGTTGAACAAATAGTCTCGTTATACGAAAAATGTGCAGAAAACCGTAACTTTCCCTGCCCACGTAAGTAACGACCTCATTAGCGAATCGTAAATGTCGTGAGATTGTTTACTTTTTCATATAGTTTGTCACTTGGGATTTAACGGTCAAGTGTGCGCAAGTCAGACCTTTAAGAGTTTGGGTGGTCTGAGTGACTAATACCATTATTTGACGAAGCAAATATTTGCTGACTGGCAATTTCTTCAGCAACATTATATATACTATAGAGTGTACTTGTAATCATTGTATAATGTTTATGTGTTTATATTGCATAGGCGAGTGGCCCTATAGCCAATAAATAGTAGTCATTGTTGTCATAATATATTGCACATACTTGTACTGTTCTTTCAATATATAGATTGTGTAAATATATGCCATATATAGCCAAATTTAGACATGTTAATTTTTTTTTTTTCATGCCACGCATTTGTTATTCAAGAACAAGTCCGTACGTGTGTTCGGAACTTGTAACTGTACAATTTGTTCTGCTCTGTTGCAACTGTTTCAATGTGTATGGCTCTGGTATGTTTCATGAAATTTTATCAAGTATAATAAAGTTTGTACTTACATTTTTGTCAGTATTTTATCACCAAAAATTTCATAAAATGACCGATTTTAAACCTGTAAACCCAAGTTAAAAATCAAATATATGTTTATAGTGAAAGATTAATGTTTGTGCAAGACATGGTGACTGTCATTAACTTTTTGAAAAATAATAATAATATAAATACTCTTCTTTTTATGACAAGTTAAAACTCTTAAAGTGGTCGAAATTATATTTTGTCCAATTGAATGGCAGTATTTTCCAAATCTATTAATTTTATAAAATCAACAGTCAATTATTATTTATTTTGATCAGGTGAATTGTTAAACTGAAACAGAGGCTGGGCTGGTAGACAAAATATAAGCTTGACCACTAAACTGGTAAAAGAGTTGTTATTATTATGCATTGACCAAAATAAACGGCTATGCCGCATGCATCCCCAAAAAAACATTTATTTTGATAAATACACACTTATAAGAAAAATGCATAAGACATCGATTTTTGAACTTAAGTATGAAAATTTGAGATCTGTTTTTTTGTCAGCAGTCTTATTTCACTAGTTTCCATGCATTTTTGCATAAATTTGCTCGTTCGAGGACAAAAAATAAAAGTTGTCAAAACAGTTCATCTGTGAGAGTACAGCTTTAAATATTATTTAAAATGAAATTGTATTTGAACATACTATTTCAGTGCATGCCACTCCGAGCTCGTGAGCCAGTTTAAATATCATGTCTGAAGGTCTGAGAGGACGTTTTACCTATAACAATAACAAAGCAATAAAGATGATAAAATACGGTAACGAACATTATATGTGTTGTTTGTAATAAGGGTGTTGTCACAAAACAAGGCCAATTTCAAAAATCTTATTTGACATATGCATATTGTCATAAACATTTATTATGCGTTTGAAGGCCTTAAGTTAAGAGGACATTTTACCTACATAACAAATATTCAAGCAATTGAAATTCTATTGTGACTGCAGTTATATTCCATTTTGTTGTTGTTTTAACAGGCCTGTGTCATATTACAGTCGATTTCACAGATCTATATGCATATTAACATTTACATAAAATTATGTTTGAAGGCAATTAGAGGACATTCAACCCACAAATCAAATATTAAAGCTGCACTCTCACAGATTGAATGTTTTTCACAACTTTTTTATTTTTAGCTCGACTATTCGAAGAATAAGGAGAGCTATACTACTCACCCAAGCGTCTGCGTCGGCGTCAGCGTCACCCCTTGGTTAAGGTATTGCGTGCAAGCAAACATAGGTTAATATCTCAGCAACTACTTGAGGTATTGCATTGAGACTTTATACAATGGTACTCAACCATCCAACCTACTTAATTTACCAAGTTTGATAACTCTACTTTGCATTTAATGCCAATAATAGGCCTTTATTATTTGACTTAGAAATTCTGGTTAAGGTGTTGCGTGCAAGCACACATAGGTTAATATCTCAGCAACAGCTTGAGGTATTGCATTGAGACTTGATACAATGGTATTCAACCACCCAACCTACTTAATTTTCCAAGTTTGATAACTCTAGTTTGCATTTAATGCAAATAATTGCCCTTTATTATTTGACTCAGAAATTCTGGTTAAGGTTTTGCATGTAAGCACACATAGGTTAATATCTCAGCAACTACTGGATGTATTGCATTGAGACTTTATAAAATGGTACTCAACCATCCAATCTACTTAAATAACCAAGTAAGATAACTCTAGTTTGCATTAAATTCATATAATGGCCCCTTTTTTATTCGACATAGAAATTCTGGTTAAGGTTTTGCATGTAACCACTTTTAAGTCAATACCTCAGCGAATACATCATGAATTGCATTGAAACTTTACACACAGGCTCCCAACCATTTAACCTTCTTATTTAATCAAGTAAGATAACTCTATCTTTCATATTATATCATTTTTGCCCCTTTATTATGCGACTTAGAAATTCTGGTTAAGGTCTTGCATGTTAGCACACATAGGATAATATCTCAGCAACTACTTGATGTATTGCATTGAGACTTTATACAATGGTATTCAACCACCCAACCTAATTGAATAACCAAGTAAGATAACTGTTTTTTGCAAATAATGGCCCTTTATTATTACACTTAAAAATTCTGGTTAAAATTTTGCATGTAACCACATTTATGTTAATATATCCGCACATCATGTATTGCATTGAAATCTAATCTAACAGTGATCCATGCATGTTTCGCCAAAACTCTTCAATCCTTACACTGAAAAGCGGCGGAATAGTCGAGCGCGCTGTCTCTGTGACAGCTCTTGTTTGTCTTGAATTGAGCCAATTTTTACGAAAATGCATGGAAACCGGTTATATATATATAGAAGACTGCTGGAAAAAAAAAGGGTCGCAGATTTTAATATTTTAATTAAAATATTGATGATTTAGGTATTTTTCTTAAACCGTTACGTAGTAGTAATGGTTTAAGCCATAAAACATTAATTTTCAAATGGAAATAAGAAAATCTGCGATCTGATCTTTTGTCAGCAATCTATTATCATTGGTTTGCAGATATTATCGCAAAAATTTGCTCTTTCCAAGGCAAAAAATAAACAAGTTGTAAAAACGGTAAATCTGTGAGAGTGCAGCTTTATAGCAAATGAAAAAATATTACAAACTAGTTATATTCTGGTATGTTTTTTGTTTTTTTTAAACATTGCTGTGACATATTAATAGAGGTTATTTCACAAATCTTTGTACATAGGTATATTTACATAAATAGGTGTTTTAAAGCTGCACTCTCACAGATTGAACGATTTGACAACTTTTTTAATTTTTGTCTTTGAAATAGCAATATTTTGCAGTAATATATGAACACCAATGATATAAGATTGTTGACAGTAAATCAGATTGTGAATTTTATATTTCCGTTCAAAAATTAATGTTCTATTGCTAAAACCGTTACTTATAAACGGTTTAAGAAAAATACATAAAACATCAATTTTTGAACTGAAAATTAAAACTCTGCGATCTAAAATTTTGTCAGCAGTCTTGTATCTCCAGATTCCATGGATTTTGGCAAAATTTGGCTTGTTCCAAGACAAAAAATAAAAATGTTGTCAAAACGTTCAATCTGTGAGAGTGCAGCTTAAAGACTTAGAGGACATTTTACTTACAAAACAAATATTGAAGCAATTGAAATTTTATTGTGAATGCAATCATATTCAGGTTTTTTGTTTTCACAGGCATGTGACATACCTGTAAAAGAGCCGATTTCACAGATCTTTATGCATATTAACATTTACATACACAATATTATATGTTTGAAGGCCTTTAAGAGGACATTTAACCCACAATTCAAATATTAAAGCAATTGAAAAAATATTACAAACCCAGTTATATTCTGGCACGTTTGTTTTTGTTTTTAACATTGTTGTGACATAATAGAGCTAATATTTCACAAATATATTTAGATAAATACATGTATGTGATTTTAAGACTTAGAGGAAATTTTACCTACAAAACGAATATACAAGCAATTGAAATTTTACTGTGAATGCAGTAATATTCCATTTTATTTCCATTTTGCGTAGCAAACAAATTCAAGCAATTGAATTTTTTTTGCAAATGCAGTTATTATACTCTGGTATGGCTTTTTTTTCTTTAAACAGAGCTCTGACATTATAGAGCTGATTTCAAAAATCTTTGTATGTTGTAATATCTATCTAAATATGTGAAGCAAATATTTTAGAGGATGTTTTATTGTTGAACATAGTATTAAACATTTACATATAGATATTTTTTTCAAGACCTATTTTAGGCGACTATAAAAAAAGTACACATGGAATTGCTAGATTTTCTTCCCGCCGGGGTGCCACCTATTTTTTCACGCCCCCCCCCCCCTTTAATTTTATTGCCAGGGATATAAATGTTATTTGTGTTTTGGTCCGGTACTGTCTGGGAACGACATTTATTCATTTGTTACTATTGTGTTTCATCTAGAAACACATGTATATGGACCAACTCTATATAAAAATGTTGAATGGAAGCAAGCAATAAACTTATATTGGCCTTAGTGGACATTTTACCTACCAGGCGGGTAGCTGCATATACTCGAGTACCCTGCTGAATCCACATGATTCTGACAATAAATAATTAAAAAAATCAGCCAAAGTTGCAGTATGCGTAGTTGACAACATGATCCTAAAACTGTCAATTTTGCAGTTCTAAATAAAGCATCTCAGAACGCCCAACCGACCAAATTGCACCATGGTTTTCAAAATTTTCCATCGGGGCATGCCTAGCACAATTATGAATCCACATGAATAGAGGGCTAGCTAAGCTCCTGCCAACATCTGATCTCATCTATTAAAGCAGTTGTATATATTATAAAGAATGCAGCAGTTATAGTATAATTAACAGCAGTGGCGTGTATGATTTAACCCGGCTGTCACATAATATCACATTTGTGGGGTTAATGACTTACCGGAAAAAGACCTTCTATAATTTAAAGCTGCACTCTCACAGATTAAATTTTGACAGCTTTTTAATTTTTTGTTTGGGAGTGAGCCAAATTTTGCTTTATCTGGGTAAATAAATGTCTGAAAACCAGAGACATAAGACTACTGACAATAGATCAGATCATATTTTTTAATATGCATGTCAAAAATAGATGATTTATATATATATGGCTTAAAGCGTAACTAACGCTCTAAGAAAAGTGAAAATTTCGGCAGTTTTCCAAACAATTGAGATTTTTTCAAAGTGTGTTATCCTATATAACTGATTTGAAAACATTGATACCAAAATCAGCTGATTCTGAGACAAATATGAAATGGTTGTCTAATCGGTCAATCTGGGAGAGTGCAGGTTAAATGTCGCATGGTAACATCGGGCATATTCACCATGGTATTTTTGTAAGGGCTGATTTCCAAAACCTTTGTACATGATTCATATAAATTTTACATAAATATGTTCTTATTTCTCTGCAAACTTTGAACCCCTTATTAATCACAATGATATTCCAAGGAGTGTATTTGTTTTTACCTTGACTATTTGAAGAGTAAGGAGGATATTCTACTCGCCCTGGCATCAGCATTTGTGTTCAGTGAAAATCTTAGGGCAAGTTGGCATTTTCAATTTTAACTCTACTACCATTCACTCAATTCACTTAATATTTCAGACAGTTGTTCAGGACCATCACACCATGAGGTTACATAACACCATGTTATTCTAAAAAAATTTATAGCCCTTGATTGACTAAGGAACTTGGGTTAAAGTTTCAGTAGGGCACATTTTGTTCCTTAAAGTTTTAGGACAAGTAGGAGGGATTTCTACAAATAATATATTGACTTCATTAAAAAAGGGGGACTTTGTATTCTGTGATCCAGCCAAGACTTCAGATTTTATTTTTATATGATGCTTAATGCTTTTATACCATAAAATTTATTTTTCCGACCAATTATTGTCCTTCATGTTAGCCAATACAAGTACTAATAAATTTTACTGATACTGGAACAAACAAGTGTTAAAACCTTTCAGATGAATTTAATTACACATTTTAGCCTTGGGTCACCATTAAAAAAAATGGCGTAAAAAGCTTTAACCTTGAAGCAAAAAATTGAGCTTAATTGAGGCACTAAAGAACTATATCTACGAAATATCAGAACAATTTTATCCTAAGGGGTCAGTTTCCATGTAACGTGCAGATAAGGCGGTTTACATAGAATACTAATGTAAACGTTTTATGTTAAGTCAATTAATACACTATATTTAAAATAAGGAATTTGTATTTGTTTGATGATATTTCATAACCAGGCTAGCCCATGTGTGTAAAGTGACATTAAACACGGACCAGATCATGATGAATATCTATCTCTATGTCGCGTTCATGTGTCAAAATGTCAATAAACGATATCAAATAAATGATAATGGTGATAAATAAAATTGGCTAGGCTTGGATTTTTAATTAGATATATCCTTTCATGTACAATTTTAGCCTTTGACAAAAATTTACGCAAATTTGTAATATTTTTTTCCATTGTCATAAATAAATTGTAATCTCTAAATTGACAACTGCAAATTGCAAATCTTGATTAAAACTGTTTGTGGGCCACTAATCTTTGGTCTAAAGCTGCTTCGCTAAAGCTACATGAAAGCTAAAAGCTGAGCTAAAAGCATAGCAGTATTGGCTCAAAAGAGCGCAGATATTTGGGATTAAAAAACACACTTTTTAAAAAAAAGAGTCCAAAATTGCTTAGTTTTTTGACAAAATAGTGTAATTTTAGCCATGGACAAAAAATTATGCAAATCTGTAAGATTTTTTTCAATCAACATAGATATATATACATTGTCATCTCAATTGACAACTGCAAATTGCAAATCTTGATTTAATCTTGTTTGTGGGCCACTAATCTTCGGTCTAAAAAAGCTTCGATAAAGCTAAGCGAAAAGCTGAGCTAAAAGCATGGCAGTATTGGCCCAAAAAAGCACAGATTTTTGGGATTAAAAAAAAACAGCTTTTGAAAAAAAGTCCAAAATTGCTTAACTTTTTGTCGAAGTAACTTAGCTTTTTCCAATATAGTCTAATTTTAGCCATGGACAAAAAATTATGCTAATATGTAATATTTTTTCCATTGACATAAATACATTGTAATCTCTAAATTAACAACTGCAAATTGCACGTCTTCATTAAAACTGTTTGTGGGCCACTAATCTTTGGTCTAAAAAAGCTTCACTAAAGCTAAGCGAAAAGTTGAGCTAAAAACATAGCAGCTGTGGCCCAAAAAAGCGCAGCTATATAGATTAAAGAATACTGCTTTAAAAAAAAATCTCAATAGCTTAGCTTTTTGTCAAAATAGCTTAGCTTTTTTTTCCAAAATAGCTTATTCTAATTTAAATCTTTGACAAAAATTTATGCAAATATGTTATTTTTTTTCCATTGACATAAATACAATTGCAATCTCTAAATTGATAACTGGAAATTGCAAAACTTGATTAAAACTGTTGGATTACTATGACCACCTCTGGTGGCAGATCTGTGGTCTAGTGATTATTCAGGTTTGATTCCTGCTGCATCACCAAAAATCAATTATTGTCCTCCAGGAGGGACGTGAAATTGGGGTCCTAAGTGACAGTGCTATAAACTGGTGCACTGTAAAGAACCAGGATAGTTCTAACCAGGGTTACATTCTGTCTGTGCACTATGCTCCAAAATCCTAAAACGACTATCAATCTTATAGACTGATGCACTCACCGAATGGGCCTTGCCCGAGTTTGAGTATAAAATAAGTCTACACTCCATTGACCACCTCTATCAAACAACCCCAAAGTTTGACAAACAAGAGGTCAGGCGGAGTGAGACTCCCGTCTGTGTGTATTGTGGAACAATCCACTATGCTAATAAAATGGTTCTAGTGTTATTCAATTATTACTGATGGATGCTCCTACAGTCAATAGACAGGTTGTCAAAAGGTCTACTTCTTTCAAGGCAGTGTTTCTCAATGTAAACTAAACATTGAAAGAACATTATTTCATCCAAGTAATATTCATTTTATCAGTTCTGTCAAGCATGACAATTTTATATGTGTCCAAAAGTAATAGGGACAGTTTCATTGATCAACCGAGGTAGTTTATTGCTGATGACTTTTAAATGAGTTACTACTTACTAGTAATATATATTTTATTATGACCTCATGAAGAGTTCTGTAATGGATCATGTACCATCTAACAGTGAAGACTTAAAGCATCATAGTTTTCATTTGATCTAGAAATATACCTATTATTAGTAATATTAAATTAAATTGCGTTGACTGTTTCAGCTGTGGGGGGGAGGGGCACACCCGGTGCGAGCCCCTACCCCCTAAAATCATCCAAGTTAACTTTTTATTTCATTAAAGGAGATTTGTTTTATAAAAAATGCCCAAAATGCATAATGGGGCATAACTCCAGCCTCCGGTCAACACTATTAAACAAATTTCAGTTCTGGGGTAGGAGGTGGCGCAAGTCAACGAAACACTGTTTTTTGGCGTTTGTTGACTGATCAAAACAATGGGTTGATAGTTATTATAGGATTAATATAGACCAATCAATTAACATTTTAGATAAATTGACCAAACCAAACCACACACTGGTTTTATCTTATTAGCTGCTGTTATTTTTTCAGTACAACAAGGGGCATATCACAACAAATATCAAAGCCAGAGTTATGGGCCTTACTACTCATGTAAATGTTTTTACATGATCCATGTGTACAAAGTTTCATTTGAACATCTTGAAAAGTTTTTGATTTATGGCCAAGATTTGCATAACAACTTTAACAATGACAAGGCTTTGAAAACCCGCTTAACTTTTTATTGGATAGCATGTAAATACAACCTTTGAGGGTTTGGAGCAAAGCCGATATTCACATGTTCTTATTAAACTGGAGTCAATGTCCTTTAATCATGGCATAGACAAATTAAAATATTTTAATAAAAGCTTTTTGCATAATAGTTAAAATTTTGTGTAGGGTATTATGGAAATACCGGTCAAGTGTTTTTGATGTTATCAAGATATTATAACATGACTAGTGATTATCATATATACTGAAATAAGGAGAAGGACTTAAGAAAGGAAATGACTTAAAATGTTTTATTATTACACCAGATATTTATACTATAAGGCCTCACTCAAATGAAATGAATTTGAACAATCATCGGCATTTTAGTCCTTTCATCCATCAGGGATTTGATTGACCTGGCAGCTGAAGGGCTGTAACCATTTTGGTTTAGGCGGCACTTTAGGCCCTCACTGGGGTTCGAAGAAGTGAAGCACCCTGCCATATATACAAGTGTCTTTTAGAGGCCCTTCTGTGGGCTCTCCCGACTTCAAAATTGAAGAAAATTCCAGGAGTGTCAATTCTTACACCAAATTAAGTAACAAATAAAGTTACCAGTTAACAATTTCAACCATTTTCTTTTAGTCCCTAGAGCCATTAAATCCGCAATTATCCGCAAAGCCAAGGACAAACCACATTCCAGTGGACAATCAGTTCTCCAGTTAAAACCAGCTTCATCACCACAGAATAACAAGAGTTTTATTAATTTTTAATGTATTTTTTTTCTCTTTTTTCATATTATATTACATACATCTTTCAATGTACATGTTCAAAAGACATAATAATGAAATACCAATTTAACAAATGGAACTACACAAAATTCTAAAATGCCCTGAATTTTAGAGAAACAATGACAATGCACAAACACATAAAAATTCTACGCTTTGAGTCGTTTTTATTATACTTTTACACTCAAAGTTAAGTATAATTTTTATGTAGGATAGCATGTGTTAAATATGGGAACACCTTACATTTTTATCAAATTGAACAACAAATAGCAATAGAGCAATTTATATAATTACATTTTTGGAAAAAATAGCTATATATAGCACTGAAAACAAATACTGCTATTAACAGAAATTCATGAAATGCCATGAAAATGAAACATTAAACGGCAATGCAATATATCAAATGAATCTCGATATTGCAGACCTTTGTAAGCAAAAGACATATTTACGGCAAAGAAAATGTGTTGAAAATAATTATTAAACATACAGATACACTAAACCTAGAATAGAAATTCACCATACAATAAAACTCCAATTAAAACTTCCATTTATCAAACACAACACCATTGGATAATAAAATTGTGCAAAACCTATCTATCTATGAGCTGTGGAAAAACCATTATTACCACACACAACATTATCCCTGAACATTTTAATATCAAACTAAACCTGCATTTATATTCATAATCTTCTCCAAACACATACCTATGCCTCAGTTAAATGGACTCGTGCACATTTTATAGAGCTAGACATCAAATTGTTAAAGCTGCACTCTCACAAATTCACAGTTTTTGTCTTAGAATCAGCTGATTTTGGCATCAATGCCTTCAATTCAGTCATATAAGATAACACACAATAGAACAAATCTCAATTGTTTGGAAAACAGCAGAAACTCATTTTTTCTTAAAGCGTTACGTAACGCTTTAGCCATAAAATAGCAATTTTCAAACGCAAATATGAACACCTATGATCTGATCTTTTGCCAGCAGTCTAATATCACTGGTTTCCAGAAATTTACATGTACGCTAAAATTGGCTCTTTCCAAGACCAAAAATAAAAAGTTCAATCTGTGAGAGTGCAGCTGTAAATGTGAACCATGACTGTGCGTACGATAAAACCCCCAAAAATCAAATAAGAGCTCTGTTGTTCACAATAATATAAAAAATATGACCTATAATGCTTCTATTTGCTAAAAATAAGCAAAATATCTTGATTTGAACAAGTTCAATAAAAATGTTGCTAACATAAAATCTCTGAACGAGTCCCTTTAAAATTCAAGGAGCTTTAAAAAACAGAAATATAAAAAATACATCTTGAGACTATGCACAGCATATTCCTTGAATTCATATGAGAAATAAAAATTACACTAGACCCAATGGATGGGCCTCAAAATATGGAATTTTTATCAAAATAATTTTTACCCCTGTCAGGGCCTCACATCTCACAACACTCATTCCAAATACATGTACAGCCCCTAATTTATTTTTTACTCCTGAGGTAGACTTGCATTTAGAAAAAAATACAATTTTCACACAAAAATGTCCCATGACTAAACTTATCTGACATTTGCAAAGCATATAAAAAACATAAACCACTAATTTAATGCTTTCATAATCTCACTTATCACCATCAATGCATCTGTCAGATATGTTTAGCCAATTGTGCAGTGTTTAAATGATAACATCACATGCTTGGGTTACATACCACTAATTTTTGTTCACAGTCATGTCGCTACATTAAATTCTAAAAGCTGCATGAATCTTACACAAAGCATGATTGGTAACAAACATGCTCTACTAGAGTTTGAGAGAGTATGACAATTCCTAATGCCACACTAGCGCAAAATATATTCACATCGTAAGAATCACAAATTGCGTATGCAGCAAGAAGGTAATGAAGAAGTTGGTCATCATGTTAACAACAATGGAAAAGAATGTGAACAGCAAATGTCTTATTTTCCATTCCACGTGCCCTAAAATGCGTCAGCCGGGTTTGAAAACAGGCGTCAGCTTAGCCCTGAATAAGTCTCTACCATCTTCTGTCGTAGAGTAAATTGTGTGTATATTTAGTTTTGTGGCCCTGCAAAATTATCTCACCCTGTTTATACACGCTTAGTTGAACACAATAAACAGGGTCAAACGAACGCTTGCACCTGCTGCATTTTTTCAAAATCTAGACAGGGCCGTTGCGTAGCGGGACCTGAGTCGGAATCATACACATTATCTGACGCATAGTTCAATCTGTGTCGTTTACGTGGTGACACTGATGTCACGGTTATCGGCGCCATCCGAGCTAAAACTTGTCTTTGAGTCTGATTCGCGATTTTTGTGTACACTCTAACTCTTTGAACACCTTTAGGTGGGCTGGAACTTAATAACACCGGCTGCGGCGTTAGCAGAAATTCTTTCACCTCGTCGTCGGATTCCCCAGCACTATCACAGCATCCGGAACAATGAACGTCCGACCATTTACGTTTTTCCGCCACGTTTTCCTTATTTATTGAGCCCAGTTCATCTTCAGAACTGTGCCTGTCAAAGTCCAAACTTTGTCGCTCATAATCAGATGTACAACTGACTGTGTCAAAGTTGTGTTCGCTGATCTCATGCGTTTTTGCTGCTGGCAGGTCGGATGATTTGCCGTTGTCTTGTAAACTGTCTCTAGAATTGTTGTTGTTGTTGTTGTTGTTGCCTTTTCTAGTCAAATCATTCAAGCTTGTATTAGAGCCATCTGAAAATACATAAATTTCAAAATTAAGTTTTAAAGTTTAGTTTCAGGTAATCAACAAGTATGTATGCATATAATATTACAAAGCCTAATTAACATCAATGTGTGATGATGATGATGATGATGATGTTGATGATGATGATGATGATGATGGTGATGACGACGATGATGATGATGATGATGGCAGTGATGATGATGATGATGCTGATTATGATGATGGTGGTGGTGGTGGTGGAGGTGCTGCTGCTGCTGCTGATGATGATGATGAAAAGCAAAAAAAATAAGCTTCTCTTGAAACATTCTCAAACATTCTGATTGAATGTGGGAATGTGGCTGTGGCTTTGTATGATTATTAAATGATAGGCCATTAATAAATGCGGCATTTGTTGTAGACTTTGACACCACATTGTAAAAGCTTTAATCAAAGGGCTCTGAGCGCCAGACATATCTTCTATCTTTATTTACCTAAGTCATGCATTGAGTCCGGGTTTTGTGCTGTCTGAATAAACTTTATGATAAAAAAGAGCTTTCACGATTTTGAGACGCAGTTGGCAAATTGAAAAGTCCCAAAGGCCCATTTTACTGTAAACAACCCCCACAACATCCTGTGATAATAGATCTGCACTGTTCACAGAATAAGCATGTAAAAACAACATTTTTATCACCACCATCTGCTGCTATGGAAAATAAATGACAATTCACCCACGTCATAATGAAACGCTGACAGAGAATTATGCAGAACGCTGACAGAGAATTATGCAGAACGCGGTGTGGATAGACAATAAATTCTAAAGCAGTTTGCGATCTTAAACTGCAACTGCTGTGACAAAATGAAACAGAGTTTGGCATACGCTATGCCTGGGACGACAAATGCAAAAAAAACCTAGTTAATTTCAACTTTGTCGCATGATTAAAGAGGCTATTTTCAACTAACAATAGTAATTTGTTATTAATATCTGGGTGTAAAATAGCCTTAGGGCAGCATGCATAGAATCTGCAGCTTAGCTGAAAGCCAGAAACGAAGTAACTTAATTGATATGCAAATGTCCCCTATAAAATAAATTCACCAATTTCGTTGGCAACTGATTGCATGTTTCGATATGCTAAGCCCTCTAGCAATGCGACTATGATTTAAGCCTGCTATATATCACCCATCGTGACATGATTGAGAACCACGTCTAAATACTTTTACCTCTTTCTACTTTCCAAACAGGTAAATATTGTATTTATTGTCGTGTACCTGGTACATTCACATAAATGTTCAAATATTTATTGCCACACAAACTATACATTAGACAACATTATCCCTTGAAAAAAATGGTAAAAAACCCCATTATTTTTAACTTTTTTTTTTGGGGGGGGGGGGGTGTCTCTGGGGCCATTAGATCCGCGGAATTCCGCGAATCCGCGGTCAAATCACACCCCTGAAGATTGTTCCCATATTTTCGTCTATTTTGAGAAAAAAGTTAAAATCAGTCTTTTTTCGTCTTATTGCGCCATAGTCATCATCATGGCTGTATGTTGGCGTTATGAGAATATGGCCATATTTTACACAATCATATTAATTGCAATTCTCAATTTACTCCAGCTAAATACGAGTGAGAGTTATTACCTATATTTTGCCCCATTATGTCAGCTAAGAAAAACAGGTGAGCGATGGGATATTTTTTATATTCTTCTTGGTAACTGGACTCTATTTGTTAATTTCACTGCAACAAAATTTACATAAGGTACATTTAAATAATATGGTATAAAAAATCGACTATTTATAACAGCCATAAAAACATGCTTTAATATTATTTGACTACATGCACAATTGCACAGTCAGTGAAACAGAGCATGTACGCACTTTTTACCAAACCCTCAGAGAATTAAGCAGATAAAATAATATCTAATAAAAAAATAAATATCTCCCAGACGGAAATTAAACTTGTCAAGCTCGTCCAAATGATGTTTGAAAGGCACGTTCTGATGCGGACCATATTACCATTTTAAATTGTTGTTCAGCTTCTATAATTCTCTTGAGGCTTTCTAAACTTGTTTGCTTGGTTAAAGTTAATGCTATTGAATATTTAAATTGCATTAGGTAGGGCATTGCATTTGCCTTCATAAAGAGTTCTTTTACCTGCATTTGGGCAACATAAAAAATGGTTTGGTTAGGGTTAAATCCTTTACAAAAACAGGTAGAGTAGGTAGAGTTTTTTTATTGGGCTTTATATAAGAACCTGTTTTCATTTTAAGACAATGGTTTAAGTAATATATAGTATAAAGTAATATATAGTATAAAGTAATATATAGTATAAAGTAATATCTGTATTAAGCTTTCAATAGTTTTAACTACAAATTAAATCACACACTTATTTTTTCTTTCTTTTCTTTTTTCTTCTTTTTTTTACAACTGACAATAAAAACAGTCGTGTTGGCGCCTATTTCAAAGGTAGGGTCGGGTACCAAAACCAAATGTATTTTTGTTTTAGGCCTTGGCTAAATATAAGACAATGGTTTAAGTAATATATAGTATAAAGTAATATATAGTATAAAGGTATAAAGTAATATATAGTATAAAGTAATATCTGTATTAAGCTTTCAATAGTTTTAACTACAAATTAAATCACACACTTATTTTTTCTTTCTTTTCTTTTTTCTTCTTTTTTTTACAACTGACAATAAAAACAGTCGTGTTGGCGCCTATTTCAAAGGTAGGGTCGGGTACCAAAACCAAATGTATTTTTGTTTTAGGCCTTGGCTAAATATCACAAAGTGATCTATGGTAATAAAGCATTGCGAAACGTCCACAGTACAAAAACAATTGTATTGTACTAAAGGCATTTTACTTTTTCAAGTTAATTGTTCCCTGCACATGTCCACTTTTTTTAAAAGCTGCATGTCATAAAAATGTTGCACTTAATTTTTGTTTTAAAAGCATCAATCAATTTTAAGACAGTTTTTTTTCTTCATATTTTATTTTAGTAATTTCAGCGCTTCAGATCGGGAGTTTTGTGAACCGAACATTTAGGCAATTTCATCTTTAGCTGAAAATAAAATGGGTAACAATTCACTTGCTGCTGTAAATGTCACCCATGGACAACAATTTTTTCTTCTCTTTATTCATCAAAGCAAATGATGGCAAGCTTTGTAATGACTAGATTTATTGATATAACTTAAATATAGCCTTTTCAAATACTATTACACAGCAATTTTAAACACTATTATTAAATGACTCAACTAGCTGTTCTCAGTTGCCTCTATAATTTAGAAGAAGAAAATCATTTTAATTTAAAGTTCAGTAAAATTGGAGAGTTTTAAATTTGAGTCATATAATCACATGACTTAATAAGACATTTATTAATACTGGTATATGGGATGAAAAGAGTGTCTGCAGAATTCATATGTTTCTATTTTATCGTAAAGTTAATCTTGCATTGCTGAAATCCCAGGGGTAAATTTAATGATTTTAGCCAAATTCACATATTTTAATATCATTATATTTTAGATTTATTTAATTATGATAATGGAATCTCCTGTCTGAAAGTTTCAGAAATTTATCTGCCACTGCTGCAAAAAAATAAAATGTCAGAAGTAGAATATATAAAAGGAATTCCATCAAGGGAATTTCCAAAACAGCTAGACAATAATTTGATTTGTTATCAGCAGTCTAGTTAATAATGCATGTCACTCTTGGCAAAATCTTTCCCCACAGCTTTTACTAATAAAATTAATCATTGAAAATGAAATTATGGTGAATGAGTACGCAAGTCGGCAATAAACTCATTTCAAAAATGAAGGTTATATCTGGAGGCTAAACTGTTAATGAATTATGGAAAGGCTATAAAAACACTAGATAAAATTACTTTTAATGGACATAACCATGTCAAATGTGAGTTAAAAAGTTCATGTTTCTGTTAATGTAGCCTTTAGATAAAAAAAATATGAAACATTTAACCCTATAAAGACCCTTCACATTGGCCCAAGCTTTCATACAGCAATACAAATCATTTAAGTATTAAAGTCCTGATTCGAAACACATTTTTTTACTTAAGCAGTTGAAAAGTTATGTTTTCAACATTTCTGAACATCAAAGATCTGCAGGAAAGCTGCATGATACATCAAAGAAAGAACACAGAATGTTCTTTTTCTACATGTATGTGTTTATATATAGATGCATGTACATGTGTTCAGTGTACAGTGTACGTGCATGATTCATCAAAGAACACTGAAAATATGTTCTTTTCCTATGTATTTATATATATAGATACATGAGTTCATTGTATAGTGTATGTAGGTGCATGTATGCAGCTTGTTTATATATAGATACATGTGTTCATTGTATACTATAATAGTGTACATAGGTGCATGTCCGCAGCTACCATTTGCAATAAATTTGGTTCCCTGCTTACTTTGTATACAATGTCATGCAAATAGTGATAGAAAAAACATAACAGTTTGCTATGGTCAGCTAACGTTAGCTAACATTTTTTTTTTAAAGGCATAAAAATTAATTCTTTGAAAATTCTACTGACCGAACTGACCCTATTTTCCCTCAGAGCCTATAGGTTTGTTTTTTTTTGCTTTTTAATCAATATGTGGATTTTTTTTTATTACAGTAATATATATATGGAGAACAATGTTTTCAAAATGTTCTTAGATGTACGTCAATACATGCCACCTTACAGACATGGAACATCAATTATTCAGATGGAATCCAGCTGATCTGCAAATGTTGTCACCTTTTACTGACCTGCAAGTGACAATGGTCTGGCACGTGTACACTTGATGGCATGAGGTCAATGTACATGCAAGTGCGTGTCAGATTATAAAATCAATGTCTCCATGCAGGACAATGTCATGTATTATATGTAGTCCAAATAACTGTACGTTGACAAAATAGTTACGATTTTTTTATGTGGCAAATCTTTAATTAGAATCCCGTATTGAACGTCAATTATTCTAGACTAGTATTATATGGAGTGGGTGGGGAAATGGAGGATCTGAGTGATCAATCTGCATACAACTTTACCCATTTTTTCATGATTGATGTTGGACAAAACTTATTTTATCATTTTTTTGCTACAAATAATATTTCTAAGAACCGGTAGTGACCGTTTGCACTCACACTCCAGGTAGACCAGTTATTTGCTTACAAAACAGGTTTTTTTGGCGAGGCCTAGTTTACATGTTGTTGATGTGCCAGCTAGTATCCACAGGTCTCTCATGAGTTGTGCATTAACACAGAATGACTGATTCATTTAGGGCTAAAAATAATGGTTTTGGTTTCAGGGTTCAGGGGCAGATCTCGGATTTGTTGTTAGAGGGGGCGTAATTTAGGGACATAACTTTTAGACTTGCATCCCTCGCTCTAAACCAAAACTATAGTGTTAACATCCCCAAGAAAAATTTAACAATTTTTCATCCGAAATGGTGCATTTTTGGCGTAATTCTTTACTCTTTCTCTTAAAAAGTAAACTTTGGGGAAGTTAGTGGGGGCGGCTGTTTGCGCCCCCCCTGGACCTGCTAGTAGGGTTATTCTTTTCTAAAACAGGTAGAGTAGGTAGGCTATTTTTTTCTTATTAGGCTTTATATATGTTATAACATTATTGTCCTCATTGGGGAATGGCGTTATGCACCAGTCAATTGTAACCACGCCCCCCCAGGTCCGGGGGGATAGCCTGGGATAGCCGGGTGGCTCCGCAGTGCCGAGTGACTGCGGTGGTTTTGTCTTCACGCCAAATTTAGCGGGAAATTGGCCTTATCTAGGGTCCCTTGGGTGCGGGGGCATTTGGCGGGGGTTTTACCAGCAGATTGTCCCCGCAGGGCAGAGACTTTGCCCGGTCTTGGCTAGACCGAAAGTCAAAGTCCCCGCTATTCCCCGGACCTGGGGAGCTGTGGTTACAAATGACTGGTGCATTAGTAATACTCTGTATATAACTCTTTAAAGATTTTAAACTACATAACAAAACACACACTTATTTTATATTTTTATTATCATATTTATACCATTTTACTGACTATAATAAAAACTGTAGGGTCTGCACCTATTTCGTAGGTAGGGTCCAGTAACCTTAACCAAATGATTTTGTTTTCAGGCCTTACCACAGACTGAGTGGTTAACCAGAACATACATCACAACAAGGAGATTTCGCTAACTCAGCAGATTCATAACCATGATAGCCAATTTCATTAAGGAAGATAAAATCTCAGTACAGGAGAGACAATGAAAAGCACTTAAATGATGAATATATAGCAAACAATCACAACCCTCTTATGACAAGATAATGTACTGTTTATCAATATAATGGTAAGTTTTTGCAGGGTCAATATAAAAACTCCTGTGACTGCTGTCCAAGTAATGGACAATTTTTATTGCAAAACAAGATATAGAGCTCGTTCATCAAAACCGTTATTACACAGTATCGCTGAATGTCCAGCAGTAACGGATGACATTGGTTCGGCGTGACAAAAGCAAATTGGCCTGTCAAACAAAAACACTGGCCACTAAAGTGCAATTAACAACATGTGGCAATTACATGTGCTGTATTTGCTCAAAGCAACATTTGATAATAATAGTAATCACCACTTTGTTACTGAAAGGTCAAGGTCACAGTGCCCTTTTGAGTTACAATAATTGGGATGCATTTTTTTACGTTTTCAGAGTGAGATAACATTCATGACACAATGGGATCCATGATGCAAATGAATCCATGGTGCAAAGGATCCATGACACAATGGGATCCATGAATAAAAGGGATCCATGATGCAAAGGAGAACAGAAAATATCCTCACAAGGACGTAGTCACCAATACTATAATTTTAACCCAAAACACACAGAAAAAAGAAGCATTCTTTTCAATCGAAAATAAGCTAATTAATTCATGCCATTCTTTTATTAACAAACCAAAAATATATATCTCAATCTATTTGCCAGTTTTAAGTTATACTCAACCAATTTGTTTAAGACTTGGTATTGAGTTTTAATCATCTCAGTAAGCTGTGTAATTTCTCAAAATAACCGCGGCAAATGAGCACCTGTCACGTTCAAGGTTGTATGGAAATGGAATTACTATTTCTTTCTAGAGAATATAAGGTATTATTTTGGGATCTGGAATTAGTATTGAAGAAACCGCACCAAATGAGACACGTGATTGTGACACTACCCATAATTTTCTCATACTCTCTTATAATGAGCTTTTCTGCAGTATTAATTACTGTATTTCATGTTCGAAAATTCCGTTATCCCTAATAACTTTACAAATGTGCCCGCATTGTTTAATCAACTATTGAAAAGAATTCACGTAAATAACCTCTCTGCTTCTTTTAGTAAAAGCATCGTCTTAAATACCTGAAAAATCTGAACATTACCCAATATATTATAACGTACATGTAAAAGAACGCTAGAAACACACCATCTAATGGAATAGTTATCGATCAAGTCACCAATTTTCTCTTCAGCCAGTACTTGGAAGAAAGGAAAACGAATTAGGAATCGTATTTTCCACAAGAACAAGACCGTTAATGAAGGTATTAGATATAAGACATCTGAGTGCACTATTGTTTCCTTAGGAAATTATAAGACGCCCATATTGTCTGTTTCTTCATTGAAATTGCAAAAGGTCAAATTTAGTGGGTAAAAATGTGTAACAATGGTGTTGGTTAAAGACGCACACTTACTCCCAAATCAGATGTACCACAATTAATACAATTGTTTTAATATACTGAAAAGGATGAATAGATATCGAAAACAATGGTTCTTATTGAAGGATAACGTGTTTCATTTGAAAGAATGGTGCAGAAAACACAGTATTTCTTCCTTATGAGACGATAGTTATTTTAGGTCACCCTTCAGTCATTTAATATTTGTTTGTATTCAGCTATTAAATACACATTTACAATCTTTTATCATTTAATAATATTTCAATAAATGCCTTATTTAGTAAGTAGTTAAACGTTTATCACTCAAAAATTTATGTTTGTTATACATGTGTATGTATTGACTATAATAGTCGAGTGTCACTTTAAGCAGTTAATTTTGAATATATAATTGGACCAATTTGTAATTGTTCATAAAAGCTGTTGTTGTTGTTTTTTAAACTATTATTGAGCAGTCTAAGTAATATCAAAATGTTTTTCATTTTATACTTCAAACAACTGGTTTTTCTTTAGTTAAGTGGTGATCTATTGATGTTTTCACATAGTTTTAATGTGATAATGTTATCTTTTATATCAATATTTCTTGTAGTGATCACATACCCATTTGTCAACGCAATGGACCAAAACAGGGCACTGTGACAATTCTATTTTTGTTTGAGTTTTCCACCTGTGGTAAATTTTAATTTCTTCAGCCAAATTGATCTTTCAATTAGGCCTAGAAAAATACACTTGGTTTTGTGTGACCTATAAAAATATTTTTCAGTGTCTGTTTTAATATGTAGTTCAAAAACTTTTAATAAAGCTTTATACAGGCAATTGAAACTTTAACACAAATCTCCAATGATGACAAAAACGTTCTTAGGCCTAAAAAAAAAATACATTTGGTTCGGGTTACCCGACCCTACCTACGGAATAGGCGCCGACCCTACCGTTTTTATAGTCGGTTTGAAAAAAAAATGAAAAACTAAAAAAAAAAAAAAAAAAAAAAAAAAAAAAAAAAAAAAAAATTCGTTTTTTTTAATTGCTTTTTAATATTAAGTTTAAACCTTAAATGCTTGTACAGAAGATAGCTTTAACACCATTCTTTAATGATGAAAATTATATTCTTATATAAAACCTAATAAAAAAAAAAAAATAAAAAAAAATAAAAAGCCTACCTACCCTACCTATTTTTTTTAAGGATGTAACCCTAACCAAACAAATTTTTTTTTTAGGCCTTACCAAAAACCTATACTAAAAAAAGGATGAAACCTTTACCAAATCATTTTTGTTTTGGCCTAATATTACATTTCATTATTTACATTAATATTTCTTTATAGTTCATCTACCCGATTTCAGTCACCGCAATGGACCAAAACGGGGCACTGTGACTATAACTATTTTGTTAAAGATTTCCACCTGTGGTTAATTTGAATTTGGTCAACCATACGCAACTTTATATTACTGATTATCATATTTATAAATACAAGAATTTAATATTCTATGAAAACAAACACTGAAAATTCTATGAAAAGATTGTATTTCATTATGCTCATTTTTGATTCATTATTTACAATTTCCGTGAACTGTGTAAAAAACAAGCCTGTAAATATATGATATCATTTAGCGGTCACATCTTGAGCTGATTAAAGCAGATAGAATTTCCACAGTACACAAAGGAATATTACAATGATTTATAGAATATATATATTTATATATTCATAACAAAAAATGCAAATGACACATCTGTTTACATCGGATTGCACATGTTCAAGAATCTACTGCCAAAGACAGGATTCATGTTCACATCACAGATGCCATGTTTCTTGAAGGCTTTCCCGAAATATTGCTAAAACTGCTTTAATGACTGAAAGGCACAGAATTGCAAATTTTATTGTGATGTGAGAAACATTCATCTCCCGCCAGGCAGGGAGGGGAGAGGGTGGCTTCCAGAGATTCCAACAACTTCTACCAAGCCGGGGGGGGGGGGGGGGGGGGGCAAGAGGAAATTGAATGAATTAGGAAATTGCATGAATTAGAGAGATTTCCATCGTAGTTCTGAAAGGTTAGAAACTTCCGAGTGTAATTGTTAGGGCTGTGAAATATTATGAACATTAATTGGCATGCATTTTTTTCAAACATATTTTGTAATTAGTGTTACATGCAAGTCAGCACGATCAGCAAATATAAGTCGACAATGAGCAGGAAATGAACGATTGTGGGAAAACAATAATTGCTGTATGAACGATAATTGCTTCATTTAAAATCTTAAAGACAGAAACCGTATATGTTTTTTGTTGATTTTGTATAAAATTATGACAGACAGATTTACTAATTCTTTAAGTATCATTTTTTCATTCTAAAAATGTATCCAAATCTTCAGCATTTTAATAGGAAAGAAATTCGGAAATAAACACAAAATTTCTTTCATATTTAAAATGCTTAAATTAGAAGAATTGCTCACGATAGTTAAAGCCTTCAAATTCTTTCCTCACGCCCATCTTTTATTAATATCATATCCACGTTACGTTTGAAAACACCCCATAACAACTCTGAATTCAACCAGGAACAGTGTTTTTTGTTGGCCCTTTTTCAGGCCAAAATTAAGCCCCATTCCCCTCTTGAAAAAGTGTATATTTTTCCACTAACCAGGTAAAAAACGAACTTTTAATCTTAAAAAAAAAATGGAAGAGCATTGACCTCTTGACATTTAGAAAAGGAAGCAAATAAGTACCATTCATGGATATGGCGATAGGTTAATAAGTTGAATAAAAGGTTTGATAACTAGTTAAACCATGAATTATGTTAGTATTTTTCCCTTTTTGCCAAAAGATCCTATTTTTCCCCCTCAGTGCCACCATTCCCTTAAAAGTGGAAAATAAAACACGGAAGAAAACCATATATGTATATACATGTACAACACTCATGAGTTAAGAATCATAATTGCTTTCATGAGGAAGCTTGATTATAAGTTTAGAGTCAGAAACAATTATTTAGCACCATTAACAAGCTGTTTATTATCTGTAAATAATGACATAATGAATGGAACATGAACACTTGTTTTGAACGGGTTCACTGACGAAGATGTTTGGCCCACTGACAAGAGCCTTTCACTTCAAATAAAACTGACATTTTTCACTTTCTGCAAGTAATTCAACTGGCACTTTGGCAGCTTGCAACAGAGATTATGAGAAGATTTCCTCACGAAAAAAAAAAACCCTTATTACAGTAAATAACAGTATATTAAAATCATGAATTTAGGGAATGGAAAACGCAATATTTTTTTACTTTTTTAGAGAGACAAGAAATCGTGTGCAAGACAAGGAAAATTTTAATATCAGCTCATTCAACCTAATATAACAGGAAAATGCTGAGGAAAAGAAAATGCATCATAACAAAATGATGAAAAAAATATTGAAACTTGATGTTTCAACTTTTGTTGGTTTAATTTTTGGTAAAAAACATATTTCAGTTGCCATGATTTTTTTCTATGCTTTTTTACAATACATCCTGGTAAATTTGAGAACCGATAAAAAAACTACAATTCACAACAGCTAATTTTAATTTTAATGGCAATATGTTTCATTTAGAATATGAATGGGTCGGCCGGTCACCAGACATACTTCATGCTCTGTTGTTGTCACAAAGGAGAAAAATACTGTGGTATCAAGTCTGATATTCCAAAGTTAACCTTTGTATGACCGCAAATAACCGGACTATTGTGTGTACTTAGGTGCTTCTTCAAATATATGAGTTACACTCCTATTTTAAATGAATATTTGATATATAGATTGGATATCCTTGAAATATGGTCAACTTCCGACAGTCTGTAGATAAATGACTATGATAATGTCAAGTATCTGTAAATAACCTTTATTGCACTTTGGTTCTAAAATGGGGGCTCTTAATTGATTGATTGATGATGACGACGACGATTGATGATGATGACGACCATGATGATGAAAACAATGATAACAACGATGGCAACAAAGATGATGATGAAGAGGATGATGACGGCAACGATGATGAAGAGGATGAAAATGATGATGATGATGATGGATAATGATGATGATGATGATTGATGACGATGATAATTAAAGATTGCTGCTGCTGATGATGATGGTGGTGGTGGTGATGATGATTATGATGATGATGATGATTACTATGATGATATTGATAATTGATGATGCTGCTGCTGCTGATGATGATGATTGAGGACGATGCTGATGGTCATGATAATTGTGTTCAAAATGAAGACTCATGACGATTGTGTTCATAGTGATGTCGAAAATTATGATGATGATAATAACTATGATATATTATTATGATAACTGTTACATGATAATAGTATATCAAATAACAATATCAATGAAATTTGTCGGTTTCAGTTTAATTAATTTTTCTTGACACCAGTCTACTGTAGCATCCTGTATCTGAATCTGTAAGATCTCATGTTTTTTATTAAAGAAGAAAACTTACAAATGTCATCGTCAAAGTTGTCATCAGATTCCGTCCCCGAGTCACGTTCCTCGTCATCAGCATCCTGGAAGCATATAGTAAACAGATATTAGATTACATTATATATGAAAGTAAATGGTAAACAGATCTTTATATAGAGTATAGCTGAAAGTTAGGGAAGGTTGCTGCACCCTGTCTTTCTAAAGAAGCACCCGTCTGCCCTCTTGGAGACCAGCATGGGAACCCTTCTGCCTTTTAGAATTAAATGCTCAAGACTGTCAAATATTGCTTTTGTATCGTCTAAAACTTATAATTAGATTTTAAAAACATACACACTCGCTCTACATATTCTTTCAATTATACACAAACTTTAACATTTTCAGCCAATTTCATAATGTTCAAGTTCCTTATAGCCTGATTCAATGTTAACCTTTGACCCTCAGCACCCTGTCCCTTTTCTGCAACACCCTTTTTAAATCCTGGCTTAAGCTCCAACTTAAGAAGTTGAACATTATATGAACATATATCATTAAAAGATACATGTATTAGACTTGGGGAACGTGTGTTTAGTTTGAATACTCTACTGATTTTGATATTTATAATAGAAACTGTGAAATAACGATCCCTATACAGCTCATGGCTTATTTAAGTACATTCTGATTTATTCAATAATCAGTTCTTTTTCAGTTATACAACGCAAAGACATTGAGACGACTGTCAAGCTAATTTATATTATGCACTTAAGCATGTACGGCTTGGTAATGTTGGGTTTAAATAAATAATTTAAACATTTGCTATGCATGATGTGCGTACGCCCGTATCAGTAGCAGAACGCCCCCTGAATATAACACACTTGTTGCCCTCATGAGACTTATTTTACACCCACACTTGCCAAAAACATGTCCTAAAATATCACCAACATAAAGCAGAAGAGAATTTTCATTAAATTATGAGATTTTAAGAAGACACAAGCAAAAACACTACCTGTTTGCACAATGCAAAAAGAAAATTTTGTTTATGGTCAAAAGATTATAATTTGATACATTCTTGAATTGATTAGCATATTTGTCAAGCTGAAAAGCATTGTAATTTGACTTATAGTCGGCATGGTATAATGATTTTAACAACGGTTTTATGTAACTTAAATGGCTGATTGACAGATGAATTCACATCGAAAAACATCACATCATGTAATAGGACCAGATATTGCTTAATACAAGTTACAAGCAGACGTTGCGTGACTCTTAAAAAAACATGTCTGATATCATGTTTAAATATTCAACAAAAAACATCAATTTGAAAGTGATCTTATACATCACGCATTTGATATGTGGAACTCGAGCTACTTAAAAAAACACCTCACGGCAAAATATAAGATTTCCATAAAACATCCTATTTGCTGTTTTGAGCGAAATATTTAGTGGCGTGATGGGTGATTTGGAAAAATCAATCTATTGCCATGATCCGAAAATAGTCTGAAGGCAGCCTTTATTTGCCATAAAAGTCGACCAGAGTTGGACGCTGGCCAAATAGCATAGAAAGGAAATATCCATTCAGTGTCACCGCGCGCTGTGTTGAATAATGAGAGAAAAAAAGCACTATAGGTTTTTCACATGCTTCGCAACAAACCTGGCATTATTTTCAACGCCCATACATGGATTTAAATACAATCAAAACTACAGGGACATTCGGCCCCTGGTACACAGATCTCTTAGGAACACGCTGTTTATGTCAATATGATACAAGTGAATGTTATACTGTAATAAATCTACACAGCAGATATGAATAAACACCATTTTTTTACTACTGTATATCAGCTATTTTTGCATGATTCTATATTTTGCCTATGTCAGATTAATTTTCCAAATTTGGGAGGTACAGGCGGTGAAAAATCTGTATGATAATTGAACTTTCACACGCTGTTGTTACTAAAGCTTCTATCAAAATATATCCTGTGCCCGAGGGCATGCTTTGACAAATAAACACATTTTAATACCACATTTTATTATACCTCAGTAACCTGACGTAAAGTTTGTGCCCTTAACAACAAACAAAAATCTCGCCTATTGAGACAAAATGCCTACTGTATAGTTAAAAGTGTTGACTACAAATTTGTTCAAATCTTACATGTACATGTACATATAGCATTTTAGCCAGGTTTTCAAAAGGACAAGGTGCAAATTGAAGAAATAATAGTTTCTATACTGCCAAATATATGTCAAGTTTGTATGAATTTATAATAATACTTTAAATTGTAATCAAAACAAAATAATCTGTCATCGGATTTAGAGAAAAGGCCTTAAATTATGTTGATTTTACAAGCATTAGATGAGCAGTGGTTGAAATTAGGACATTACTGATAATAGCCTGCAAGCCTTTTTTTGCTGAATTCATGTTGGCATCCATTACTTGTGGCTAAATATTTGTTGGCAAGAGATTTTGGCTCGGTTTTCTTACAGCATCTGTCTGCCAAACTATTTGTTAACTTTTACACTGACTGAATTATTTTAGGGATACAGAATTCTGAATAGCAATGATCTTAATCTAGGGGTATGCTATAACAGGTGGCCGTATGGACCAGACATGTGGAACAAATCATTAATGTTTTAGGTCTTTTCTCATAAATATAAATATACCTAATTAAAAAAAAAACATTAGTTGTTCATCATTTTGAAGGCCATAACCAAAAAACATCTTCGTGAAATTTTTGAACTTGAACTTAAAATAGTGAAAAAATATTTTTTCAGAGTTGAAATTAAGGAAAACTAACAATGTTTTTACACCAAAGATGTAAAAATTAAAAAAAAGGTTCAAATAATAAATGCGAATGAAACAATTTGATGAAAAATCGAAGGAATTAAATAATTGTTTCAGAAGTTAAATAAATACTGATCCTGGTTATGGGGTATGGGTATAACCATTTTTAATGATACAGGTTTGTGGTTTTGAAATGGTCTACCACTTTTATGAGCACTGTTCTATTTTTTGTAAATCATTTTACATTTTAAGCTCAAGCAGGGAGGGATTGCTCCTGAAAACTTCCTTATAGTTTTCCTTATAGTTAATAAATTTAACTATTTTGATTTTTTTTGTACCACCAAACTATTAAATTTCAAGGAAAATGGATTTTTTTAAAATGTTAGATGTAATTCAGTCTATGTTGCGTGAGAGCTGAATATAATATTATAGGTTTTAACGGCTATATCAGTAACTGACATCAGAGCTGCACCATCGAAATCTGGGAAACCTAATTATGCTGACATAATGCAAATTGCCACATGTCATTTCTATTTTATGCTCTAACATGTTATCGCTGTTTATCTAGTTACACCCAAGAAACTTGAAGAGGATAAGACCAATGTTTTAACTGCTAACTGATTCTCTGATAAACTGAAAAAACCTGAAGTCAACATTTTGTGAACTTTATGTACCTGGAGAGCCTTTTTAAGATTTTATTTCAAATAAACATTTGGCAGATGTTATTTTTTTCTTTTTTCATTTTTTGAAGAATTTTTTTTTTTAATCATTTTCTATCTTTTAACTTGAAAATATTTTTTTTGGAATAAATGCTCATTTTTTTTCATATAAAAGGGATAGTACCACTGCTCCCAACTTTTGCATCCCATATTTTCAGGTACATATATGTATACAAATCAAATCGTGCATACCGTTCCCTTCAGTTCAGAGTAAAGTTACTCCTTAAAAAAAACTGATGAAATTGAATTCTGCGTACAGTATAAGTAAAAGGGGAGGTACTAGCCACGATAATGCATCTACTTCTGTTTAATGATCCATTTTTGAAAAGTATTGAAAACATGCCTGGCAGATAAATCAAAGTTATATAAAACAAAGGAAAAGTCGTTTCATTATTATTGTAGATTGCTTATAATTACTTTAATTCATTTTAATGAATCACACGCAGTCCGCATGTTCAGTTACAATCCAATTAATCTGGCATTCCAAATGCAGTCAACAACCGTAAAGTGATATGGAAAGGGCAGGTTGCCAACTATTTCTAAATTGGTAGTGAACAGCTTTTACAATGCATTCCATTTGATAGTGGGAAACTTCCAAAAAAGGTGCTTTATTCCAGTAAGTAAGGTGATTTAGTGAGAAAAAAAACGTCGATGAAATTTACAATAAGTATAAAAGTACTAAAATTAAAGTAATCTGCTAATCAAAATTATAATTGCATTTTCATACCTCTGGGTGGTTTCCATTTTGTCCCTCGCTTAAGCTCTGAGATTTCAATTTCTTGGTCAGAAATTTCAGCATATCTGTGGTCATACCAATGTTCGAGTTAGATCCAAGTTTATTGTAGTGGGCAAATTTCCAAGTTACAGGCCTAAAAGATTGAGCCAGACTCCCGGATGAAATCGACAATTGCATTAGCCCAGTGGTATTAATTATTCGCAAAAGTTGAGTTTTATAACATGTCCTACACCAAGTAGCGAATAAGTAACGTATTTTGTTAATCCAGGGGCGAAACCCGCTCACAAATTGCACATTTTAGGCGAACATGCTCTTTTTCATTAACAATTTTCTTTCTTCTCATTCTACACAAAGTGTGTATTCAGTATTTATCGTAGTAGTGGGCGATTACAATACACGCAGGAGCGCGGCTTTGGAAATAATTGGGTCAATATTTAATAAACACGATAACAGACTCTTAAACATAATAAAAGTAATAGACATTAATTATTGATTATATTTGAAAGAAAGAAATTTGGAAATACGTTAAATTACAACGAGAAAATAACATTATTGGTAAATTTGCGAAAACGGCTTTACCTATTCCATCAGTGGGTTGCGGACGAGTCCATTCAGTCATGAATTTTGATTGGATGTTGTGAATTCCACTATATTACACATGGTAAGGACTGGCAGGCAGCCAAAATCGATATAGTCTGTTTCATTATTAAGGTTAATATTTAATTAGACGCTGAGAATGCGCCAATAACCACAGCATTGTACATGTTAAAGCCATTACCAGCGCAATTTTAGGTACAGCATCGAAACTAATGCAAATAAATCTCATTAGCTTATAATCCATCAAAAAGCAATGACGTACAAACTTATATTTTCTCGATATTGGCCAATCTATTTAACACGGAGCTATAATAGGCGTTTAGGTCCGTGTATTTATGCACGAACAAATTTTGCATGTGGCTGGTTTATTACCATTCAAGATTCCAGACGAAATTAGGTTGGTCAGATAACGGAAACAAAGGGGATTGCACTTCATAAACGTTTTATCAAGACAGATATCATATGCAGACTTTGCGTAAATTGGCAGCAGGTCGATTCGGTATCTTATGAGGATAAAAATGAACAGTTTAATGATCATGCAGATGTTTACATAATTACATGTAAGCACTGTCCCGTAAATGTCCCGTAAACGTCATATGACTGGAAGAAAGCAATGAAAGCAACATGTTACGTTTTTTTACCTTATTCGAATGTTTATGCGCCAGTCAATTGTAACCACGACCCCACCCCAGGTCCGGGGAATAGCGGGGACTTTGACTTTCGACTTTCGGTCCAGCCAACCCCGGCTAAAATCCCCAACCTGCGGGGACGAACAGATGGTAAAATCCCCGCCAAATGCCCCTGCACCCCAGGGACCCTAGATATGACCCATTCCCCGCTTGACAAAACCACCGCATTCACCCGGCACTGCGGTGCCACCTGAAAGGTAAAAACACGACCCATTTCCCTGGCTATCCCCGGTATACCCCCGGACTTGGGGGGCCGTGGTTACAAATGACTGGTGCATTAATGGTACAGTAATTTGGCATACCGTACAGTATATGTGAATGCATGTGCTTTTGTACTGATATAAGATCGAATTCCTTGCACGGCTGACCAACTTAACAACCGATTACATGTTATAAAACAACAATTTATGTTTGGCATGTATCGCGGCTTGGTTGGTATAGATAGGCTATGTATAATATTATGCATTGGTGGTATACGTGTATTGATCGAAGCAGACATCTTTATATCAGTCTGACACTTACACAATTTTATATGTGCAAATTAAACTTCACTGCTGTGATGTAACATCTGCACTCAACACAAGCTGCACTCCATTATTACTGAATTGTAAAAACTCTGATCATCATTAATTTAATAATTGCTCAGTATTCATAAATCTAAGAATTTATGTAATGGTTAGATGACGTGATGTAAATGATTGAGTAATGATTAAGAATGGGCGAGTGAGCGTAGCTTCTGTTTTCTAACTGACTTAGAATACAAACTCATTGACTGATACATTTTCAACTCAAAATATGACAAAATGAGTGAGTATCGAATGAGTGGCATTAGTCGGACATTTAAACACCTGCTAAACTTGAAATTCTTTATGATTGCCTATCAACAATTTAATTGACTGAAAATGTAGGTTATATTCCAAATACGGATTGTCATGATATGCGAGAACATGTTTATTGACATAATCTAATTAAAAATGCACTAGAGGATTAAGGAGGGGTGGTAGTAAGGGCATCCAGCGCCTTGAGCAACATCCAGCCCAGTCCACTTAAATTGTCAAAAATTATTCTTTATTGTCAGAAATGGATAGAAAAAAAACCACTGAAGTGCACCATTTCAACAACTTTTCTTTGGGAAAAACCAACATTTAATTAACAATTATATATTTCGGTTCTAGGAAGGGGCATGTCCAAAAAGTTTGCGCCTTTAATTCTTATCATACACCTCGAAATGGTTTAAATCAGTTTTCTTATTAAATCATTATTGTTCCATTTTTTGGTGTCAAAATATTTGAACTATTTCGCTGTGCCAACGCTGTATTTTCAACAAGACCGCTGTATTTACCTCCCTTACAAGAAGAAAAAATCATTTATATTTAGTAACGGTGAAAAACCCGTAATTAACCGAGTTTTTATTTAGGTCAGTTTTATAAATAGAACAAGGGAAGTTCTTCAGCCGATTTTATGTTGTACGGGAGGTAACTCAAACTACGATTTTTTCAAAACGTATATGAAGTTATGTTTCATAAATCATGTATGAATGATAACAAAACAAGACACGATAAAAACCTATTTACAGCAGTCAATACTTATTAATTTATGAATAATAAGTCATGCAAAACCTTCAATATGTATAATTGAAAAATAACCAAACAACATGCATTCAAGAATGAATTTGTTGACTTTGTGCAATGTATTTAATTTGGAACATTTTTTGAACTTTTAAATTGGAAATTTTTGTGAACTTTTCGTGGTAAACCAATAGTTTCTTTATATTTTTTTTTTAATACATTTAAGTAACTAGGTCATACAACTCACTAGCCCCCCCCCCCCCCAAAAAAAAAAAAATCATCCGAGTTTAATTTTTATTTCAATTTAGAAGAAAAAAGTAATGCAATATGCCCAAAACGCGCCTTTTCGGAATATAAATGGTTTAAACTTGGGGGAGTACCCTCACCCCCTCCCCCTACCATAAATGCATAACAAACAAAGGCTCTGGTGGAGGGGCGCTAGTCAAAAGGTAACGCCCTTAAGTTTCGCTCCGCTAACTTTTAATCCTGGACTCGCCCTTGCAACTAAAAGAGCGTGTCCATTTAGTTTATGATTGTATGATCCGTGTCACGTCCTATCATTTTGTATGCTCATTGTCACGTACATTGCCAAGTGCTTTTGTATTATCGGATGACATTCAATTTAGGTCTTTTCTTTTCAAGTGACGTTTGTTTGTTAAAAAGTGTCCATCGCCATTAGGTTCAATTAGGTGTCTCATACATTCACATTAGTGGAGAAGGATGCAGGATTTAAAGTAAGAGGGGTGTAAATTATGGACGTAAGCTTTTGACTTGCACCCCTCATCCGAACCGAATTTTATTTGGTTTAAAATGTTGGCAGGGGGACGGGGGAAACTCCATCAAGAAATATCAACAGTTTCAAAATGGTGCATTTTTCGAAATGATGTCCTTCAGCAGAAATAAGTTTGTGTATTGTCCAAAACCATTGTTGTGTGTACTATGAACTGAGGTTTGTTTGTGTCTTTTATACTTTTATAATAACATTTAAAGGTATGTGTATTGTCCAATGACATAAGTTTGTGCCTCGTCTACTAATATTTTCTACTGAAATACGTTTACTTTTCGATTGTCATTGTTTTGGAATTGTCGGCTATTGACATAAGTTTGTGTCTTGTCCATCGGCACTAGGTTGTGTCCTGTCAACGGAATGAAATAGATTGTGTCTTGTACATGGACAGTAGTTTGTGTCTTCTCCATGGACAGTAGTTTGTGTGTTGTCCATGGACAGAAGTTTGTGTCTTGTCCATGGACAGTAGTTTGTGTCTTGTCCATGGACAGTAGTTTGTGTCTTCTCCATGGACAGTAGTTCGTGTCTTGTCCATGGACAGTAGTTTGTGTCTTGTCCATGGATAGTAGTTTGTGTCTTGTCCATGGACAGTAGTTTGTGTCTTGTCCATGGACAGTAGTTTGTGTCTTGTCCACGGACAGTAGTTTGTGTATTGTCCACGGACAGTAGTTTGTGTCTTGTCCATGGACAGTAGTTTGTGTCTTGTCCACGGACAGTAGTTTGTGTCTTGTCCACGGACAGTAGACTGTGTCTTGTCCATGGACAGTAGTTTGTGTGTTGTCCATGGACAGTGGTTTGTGTCTTGTCCACGGACAGTAGTTTGTGTCTTGTCCACGGACAGTAGTTTGTGTCTTGTCCACGGACAGTAGTTTGTGTCTTGTCCACGGACATTAGTTTGTGTCTTGTCCACGGGCAGTAGTTTGTGTCTTGTCCATGGACAGTAGTTTGTGTCTTGTCCACGGACAGTAGTTTCTGTCTTGTCCACGGACAGTAGTTTGTGTATTGTCCACGGACAGTAGTTTGTGTCTTGTCCATGGACAGTAGTTTGTGTCTTGTCCACGGACAGTAGTTTGTGTCTTGTCCATGGACAGTAGTTTGTGTCTTGTCCATGGACAGTAAATTGTGTCTTGTCCATGGACAGTACTTTGTGTCTTGTCCACGGACAGTAGTTTGTGTCTTGTCCACGGACAGTAGTTTGTGTCTTGTCCATGGACAGTAGTTTGTGTCTTGTCCATGGACAGTAGTTTGTGTCTTGTCCATGGACAGTAGTTTGTGTGTTGTCCACGGGCAGTAGTTTGTGTCTTGTCCATGGACAGTAGTTTGTGTGTTGTCCACGGGCAGTAGTTTGTGTCTTGTCCATGGACAGTAGTTTGTGTGTTGTCCATGGACAGTAGTTTGTGTGTTGTCCATGGACAGTAGTTTTTGTCTTGTCCATGGACAGTAGTTTGTGTGTTGTCCATGGACAGTAGTTTGTGCATTGTCCATGGACAGTAGTTTATGTCTTGTCCACGGACAGAAGACTGTGTCTTGTCCATGGACAGTAGTTTGTGTCTTCTCCATGGATAGTAGTTTGTGTGTTGTCCATGGACAGAAGTTTGTGTCTTGTCCATGGACAGTAGTTTGTGTCTTGTCCATGGATAGTAGCTTGTGTTTTGTCCACGGATAGTAGTTTGTGCCGTGTACACGGACAATAGATTTGATCTTTTCCACGGATAGTAGTAAGTGTTTTGTCAAAGGACAGTAAATTGTGTCTTGTCCATGGACAGTAGTTTGTGTCTTGTCCATGGACAGCAGTTTGTGTCTTGTCCACGGACAGTAGTTTGTGTCTTGTGCACGGACAGTTGTTTGTGTGTTGTCCATGGACAGTAGTTTGTGTCTTGTCCAATGACAGTAGTTTGTGTCTTGTCCAATGACAGTAGTTTGTGTCTTGTCCATGGACAGTAGTTAGTCTCTTGTCCACGGACAGAAGACTGTGTCTTGTCCTATGACGGTAGTAAGTGTCTTGTCCATGGACAGTAGTTTGTGTCTTGTCCATGGACAGTAGTTTGTGTCTTGTTCATGGACAGTAGTTTATGTCTTGTCCATGGACAGTAGTTTGTGTCTTGTCCATGGACAGTAGTTTGTGTCTTCTCCACGGACAGTAGTAAGTGCCTTGTCCATGGACAGTAGTTTGTGTCTTGTCCATGGACAGTAGTTTGTGTCTTGTCCATGGACAGTAGTTTGTGTCTTGTCCATGGACAGTAAATTGTGTCTTGTCCATGGACAGTACTTTGTGTCTTGTCCACGGACAGTAGTTTGTGTCTTGTCCACGGACAGTAGTTTGTGTCTTGTCCATGGACAGTAGTTTGTGTCTTGTCCATGGACAGTAGTTTGTGTCTTGTCCATGGACAGTAGTTTGTGTGTTGTCCACGGGCAGTAGTTTGTGTCTTGTCCATGGACAGTAGTTTTTGTGTTGTCCACGGGCAGTAGTTTGTGTCTTGTCCATGGACAGTAGTTTGTGTGTTGTCCATGGACAGTAGTTTGTGTGTTGTCCATGGACAGTAGTTTTTGTCTTGTCCATGGACAGTAGTTTGTGTGTTGTCCATGGACAGTAGTTTGTGTGTTGTCCATGGACAGTAGTTTGTGTGTTGTCCATGGACAGTAGTTTGTGTGTTGTCCATGGACAGTAGTCCACGGACATTAGTTTGTGTCTTGTCCACGGGCAGTAGTTTGTGTCTTGTCCATGGACAGTAGTTTGTGTCTTGTCCACGGACAGTAGTTTGTGTCTTGTCCATGGACAGTAGTTTGTGTCTTGTCCATGGACAGTAGTTTGTGTCTTGTCCATGGACAGTAGTTTGTGTGTTGTCCATGGACAGTAGTTTGTGTCTTGTGCACGGACAGTAGTTTGTGTGTTGTCCATGGACAGTAGTTTGTGTCTTGTCCACGGACAGTAGTTTGTGTCTTGTACACGGACAGAAGTTTGTGTCTTGTTCACGGACATTAGTTTGTGTCTTGTCCATGGACAGAAGTTTGTGTCTTGTCCATGGACAGAAGATTGTGTCTTGTCCATGGACAGTAGTTTGTGCATTGTCCACGGACAGTAGTTTGTGTCTTGTCCATGGACAGAAGTTTGTGTCTTGTCCATGGACAGAAGTTTGTGTCTTGTCCATGGACAGAAGTTTGTGTCTTGTCCACGGACAGTAGTTTGTGTCTTGTCCATGGACAATAGTTTGTGTCTTGTCCACGGACAGTAGTTTGTTTCTTGTCCATGGACAGAAGTTTGTGTCTTGTCCACGGACAGTAGTTTGTGTCTTGTCCATGGACTGTAGTTTGTGTCTTGTCCACGGACAGTACTTTGTGTCTTGTCCACGGACAGTAGTTTGTTTCTTGTCCATGGAGAGTAGTTTATGTCTTGTCCACGGACAGAAGACTGTGTCTTGTCCATGGACAGTAGTTTGTGTCTTCTCCATGGATAGTAGTTTGTGTGTTGTCCATGGACAGAAGTTTGTGTCTTGTCCATGGACAGTAGTTTGTGTCTTGTCCATGGATAGTAGCTTGTGTTTTGTCCACGGATAGTAGTTTGTGCCGTGTACACGGACAATAGATTTGATCTTTTCCACGGATAGTAGTAAGTGTTTTGTCAAAGGACAGTAGATTGTGTCTTGTCCATGGACAGTAGTTTGTGTCTTGTCCATGGACAGCAGTTTGTGTCTTGTCCACGGACAGTAGTTTGTGTCTTGTGCACGGACAGTTGTTTGTGTGTTGTCCATGGACAGTAGTTTGTGTCTTGTCCAATGACAGTAGTTTGTGTCTTGTCCAATGACAGTAGTTTGTGTCTTGTCCACGGACAGTAGTTAGTCTCTTGTCCACGGACAGAAGACTGTGTCTTGTCCTATGACGGTAGTAAGTGTCTTGTCCATGGACAGTAGTTTGTGTCTTGTCCATGGACAGTAGTTTGTGTCTTGTTCATGGACAGTAGTTTGTGTCTTGTCCATGGACAGTAGTTTATGTCTTGTCCATGGACAGTAGTTTGTGTCTTGTCCATGGACAGTAGTTTGTGTCTTCTCCACGGACAGTAGTAAGTGCCTTGTCCATGGACAGTAGTTTGTGTCTTGTCCATGGACAGTAGTTTGTGTCTTGTCCATGGACAGTAGTTTGTGTCTTGTCCATGGACAGTAGTTTGTGTCTTGTCCATGGACAGTAGTTTGTGTCTTGTCCATGGACAGTAGTTTGTGTCTTGTGCACGGACATTAGTTTGTGTGTTGTCCACGGACAGTAGACTGTGTCTTGTCCAATGACAGTAGTAAGTGTGTTGTCCATGGACAGTAGTTTGTGTCTTGCCCATGGACAGTAGTTTGTGTGTTGTCCATGGACAGTAGTTTGTGTGTTGTCCATGGACAGTAGTTTGTGTCTTGTCCACGGACAGTAGACTCTGTCTTGTCCATGGACAGTAGTTTGTGTATTGTCCATGGATAGTAGTTTGTGTCTTGTCCACGGACAGTAGTTTGTGTATTGTCCACGGACAGTAGTTTGTGTCTTGTCCATGGACAGAAGTTTGTGTATTGTCCACGGACAGTAGTTTGTGTATTGTCCACGGACAGTAGTTTGTGTATTGTCCACGGACAGTAGTTTGTGTCTTGTCCATGGACAGTAGTTTGTGTCTTGTCCATGGACAGTAGTTTGTATATTGTCCACGGACAGTAGTTTGTGTCTTGTCCACGGACAGTAGTTTGTGTCTTGTCCACGGACAGTAGTTTGTGTCTTGTCCACGGACGGTAGTTTGTGTCTTGTCCAATGACAGTAGTTTGTGTCTTGTCCATGGACAGAAGTTAGTGTCTTGTCCATGGACAGTAGACTGTTTCTTGTCCAATGACAGTAGTAAGTGTCTTGTCAACGGACAGTAGTTTGTGTCTTGTTCACGGACAGTAGTAAGTGTCGTGTACACGGACAGTAGATTTGATCTTTTCCACGGATAGTAGTAAGTGTCTTGTCAAAGGACAGTAGATTGTGTCTTAATCACGGACATAAGTAAGTGTCTTGTCTATGGACAGTAGATTGTGTATTGTTCATAGACAGTCATTAGTGTCTTGTTCACGGACAATAGTTTGTGTCTTGTGCACGGACATTTGTTTGCGTCTTGTCCACGGACAGTAGATTGTGTCATGTCCATGGGAAGAGGTTTGTGTCTTGTTCACGGACAATAGTTTGAGTCTTGTCCATGGACAGTAGCCTGTGTCTTGTCCACGGAGAATAGTTTGTGTCTTGTCCATGGACAGAAGTTAGTCTCTTGTCCACGGACAGTAGACTGTTTCTTGTCCAATGACAGTAGTAGGTGTCTTGTCCATGGATAGTAGCTTGTGTCTTGTTCACGGACAGTAGTAAGTGTCGTGTACACGGACAGTAGATTTGATCTTTTCCACGGATAGTAGTAAGTGTCTTGTCAAAGGACAGTAGATTGTGTCTTAATCACGGACATAAGTAAGTGTCTTGTCTATGGACAGTAGATTGTGTATTGTTCATAGACAGTCATTAGTGTCTTGTTCACGGACAATAGTTTGTGTCTTGTGCACGGACATTTGTTTGCGTCTTGTCCACGGACAGTAGATTGTGTTATGTCCATGGGAAGATGTTTGTGTCTTGTTCACGGACAATAGTTTGAGTCTTGTCCATCGACAGTAGCCTGTGTCTTGTCCACGGAGAATAGTTTTGTCTTGTCCATGGACAGTAGTTTGTGTCTTGTCCACGGAGAATAGTTTGTGTCTTGTTCATGGACAGTAGTTTGCGTCTTGTCCAATGACAGTTGTAAGTGTCTTGTCCACGGATAGTAGTTCGAGTCTTGTTCAAGGACAGTAGTTTGTGTCTTGTACATGGACTGTCGTTGGTGTCTTGTCCATGGACGGAAGTTTGTGTCTTGTTCACGGACAATAGTTTGAGTGTTGTCCACGGACAGTAGATTGTATATTGTCCACGGATAATAGTTTGTGTCTTGTTCATGGACAGTAGTTTGCGTCTTGTCCAATGACAGTATTAAGTGTCTTGTCCACGGACATAAGTTTGAGTCTAGTTCATGGACAGAAGTTTGTGTATTGTCCATGGAGAAAAGTTTGTGTCTTGTTCATGGACATTAGTTTTTGTCATGTCTACGGACAGAAGTTCGTGACATATCCACGGACAGTCGTTTTTGTCATGTCCACAGCCAGTAGTTTGAGTCTTGTCCACGGTTAGTAGTTTATGAATTATCAGAGGAATACTTTTGTGCCTTGTAATCGGACAGTAGTTTGTGGGTCGTTAGAAGATAACGTTACTTACTTGTTTGTTTATAATTATATGTTGTTTGATTGGTTTATGATAATTATTCGGTAACTGTTGGCTAATCAAAACATGATTAACTAACTTGGACAAAACAAAAACAATAACCAATTTTATATAATTGACTGCAGTTTACTGCCGTTAGTTCGGGCCTTGTCCACTGGCAATAGTTAATGTACCGCTCGGTGAAATTAATTCGTGTCCTGTTTATACCTTGTCCACTGTATACTTTTGTGTCTTATTAAATGACATGAATTAGTTTTTTGTCCATTTGCATTCATTTATATGTTCCTTCTATACCGACCATAGTTTATGTCTTGTTCACTGACAATAGTTTATGTCTTGTCCACTGTCAATAGTTTATGTCTTGTCCACTGACAATAGTTTATTCCTGTCCATTGACAATAGTTTATGTCTTGTCCACTGACAAAAGTTTATGTCTTGTCCAATGACAACAGTTAATGGCTTGTCCACTGTTAAAAGTTTATGTCTTGTCCACTGACAATAGTTTATGGCTTGTCCAATGACAATAGTTTATGTCTTGTCCAATGACAATAGTTTATGTCGTGTCCACTGTCAATAGTTTATGTCGTGTCCACTGTCAACAGTTTATGTCGTGTCCACTGACAATAGTATATGTTTTGTCCACTGACAATAGTTTTTGTCTTTTCCACTGGCAATAGTTTATGTCTTTTCCACTGGCAATAGTTTATGTTTTGTCCACTGTCAACAGTTTATGTCGTGTCCACTGACAATAGTATATGTTTTGTCCACTGACAATAGTTTTTGTCTTTTCCACTGGCAATAGTTTATGTCTTTTCCACTGGCAATAGTTTATGTCGTGTCCACTGTCAGCAGTTTATGTCGTGTCCACTGACAATAGTTTATGTTTTGTCCACTGACAATAGTTTTTGTCTTTTCCACTGGCAATAGTTTATGTCTTTTCCACTGGCAATAGTTTATGTCTTTTCCACTGGCAATAGTTTGTGTCGTGTCCACTGACAACAGTTTGTGTCGTGTCCACTGACAACAGTTTGTGTCGTGTCCACTGTCAACAGTTTGTGCCGTGTCCACTGACAATAGTTTGTGTCGTGTCCACTGACAATAGTTTATATCTTGTCCACTGACAACAATTTATGTCTTGCCCACTGACAACAGTTTGTGTCGTGTCCACTGTCAACAGTTTGTGTCGTGTCCACTGGCAATAGTTTGTGTCGTGTCCACTGATAATAGTTTGTGTCGTGTCCACTGACAACAGTTTGTGTCGTGTCCACTGACAATAGATTGTGCCGTGTCCACTGACAATAGTTTATATCTTTTCCACTGACAACAGTTTATGTCTTGCCCACTGACAACAGTTTGTGTCGTGTCCACTGTCAACAGTTTGTGTCGTGTCCACTGGCAATAGTTTGTGTCGTGTCCACTGACAATAGTTTGTGTCGTGTCCACTGTCAACAGTTTGTGTCGTGTCCACTGACAATAGTTTATGGCGTGTCCACTGACAATAGTTTGTGTCGTGTCCACTGACAACAGTTTGTGTCGTGTCCACTGGCAATAGTTTGTGTCGTGTCCACTGACAATAGTTTGTGTCGTGTCCACTAACAACAGTTTGTGTCTTGTCAACTGTCAACAGTTTGTGTCGTGTCCACTGGCAACAGTTTGTGTCGTGTCCACTGACAATAGTTTGTGTCGTGTCCACTGACAACAGTTTGTGTCGTGTCCACTGTCAACAGTTTGTGTCGTGTCCACTGGCAATAGTTTGTTTCGTGTCCACTGACAATAGTTTGTGTCGTGTCCACTGACAACAGTTTGTGTCGTGTCCACTGACAATAGTTTATGTCGTGTCCACTGACAATAGTTTGTGTCGTGTCCACTGACAACAGTTTGTGTCGTGTCCACTGACAATAGTTTATGTCGTGTCCACTGACAATATTTTATGTCGTGTCCACTGTCAACAGTTTGTGTCGTGTCCACTGACAATAGTTTATGTCGTGTCCACTGACAATAGTTTGTGTCGTGTCCACTGACAACAGTTTGTGTCGTGTCCACTGACAACAGTTTGTGTCGTGTCCACTGACAACAGTTTATGTCTTGTCCACTGGCAATTGTTTGTGTCGTGTCCACTGACAATAGTTTATGTCGTGTCCACAGACAATAGTTTATATCTTGTCCACTGACAATAGTTTGTGTCGTGTCCACTGTCAACAGTTTGTGTCGTGTCCACTGACAATAGTTTATGTCGTGTCAACTGTCAACAGTTTGTGTCGTGTCCACTGTCAACAGTTTGTGTCGTGTCCACTGTCAACAGTTTATATCTTGTCCACTGTCAACAGTTTGTGTCGTGTCCACTGTCAACAGTTTGTGTCGTGTCCACTGGCAATAGTTTGTGTCGTGTCCACTGACAATAGTTTGTGTCGTGTCCACTGGCAACAGTTTGTGTCGTGTCCACTGGCAATAGTTTATGTCGTGTCCACTGTGAATAGTTTGTGTCGTGTCCACTGGCAACAGTTTGTGTCTTGTCCACTGGCAATAGTTTGTGTCGTGTCCACTGGCAACAGTTTGTGTCGTGTCCACTGACAATAGTTTGTGTCGTGTCCACTGTCAACAGTTTGTGTCGTGTCCACTCGCAATAGTTTATGGCTTGTCCACTGTTAATAGTTTATGACGTGTCCACTGACAATAGTTTATGCCTTGTGCACTGGCTATAGTTTATTTCGTGTCCACTGTCAACAGTTTATGTCGTGTCCACTGACAATAGTTTATGTCGTGTCCACTGACAATAGTTTATGTATTGTCCACTGACAATAGTTTATTTCTTTTCCACTGATAATAGTTTATGCATTGTCCTTTCCTGTCACTTGTGCCTTGTCTACTGTAAATGTCCTTATAGTACTTTTTCGTATTTCTGATATAAAACTGATCGATCTTCACGATTCATTTTCAGTTTGAGTATTAGCATGTTTACTGACAGCCTTTGTAATTAAAAAGAAAGGAGAGAATGACTTGAACCAATTCAACCACACATTTACATTTTCTCTCTGATACTACTCTATCAAATGAAAACAGAAGGGAGACAATGGATTGAATCAATTAAACCACGCATTAACATAATCTCCCTTATACTACTACTCTATTAAACAAATGAAAACAGAAGGGAGACAATGGATTGAATCAATTAAACCACACATTTACATAATCTCCCTTATACTACTCTATTAACCGAATGAAAAAAGAAAGAAGAAAATTGATTGAATCAATTAAACCACACATTTACATAATCTCCCTTATACTATACTATTAAACGAATGAAAAAAGAAAGAAGAAAATTGATTGAATCAATTAAACCACACATTTACATTTTCTCTCTGATACTACTCTATTAATCAAATGAAAACAGAAGGGAGACAATGGATTGAATCAATTAAACCACGCATTTACATAATCTCCCTTATACTACTACGCTATTAAACAAATGAAAACAGAAGGGAGACAATGGATTGAATCAATTAAACAACACATTTAAACAATCTCCCTTATACTTCTCTATTAAACAAATGAAAAAAGAAGAGAGACAGTGACTTGAACCAGCTAAACGACATATTTACATTACCTCCCTTATATTATTATTATAATGAAAGACATTAAGTCATTAACACAGTAAGAGGCAATGGCTATTAAGATGAATACTCGCATATTTAAATTTAAAGGGTGAATAACTTTACTTAAATCATATGGTTTTTTTTATTTGATCATTTAAGTCAAATACGTTTAACAGTATAATGCATTAAATGCTTTTGCGTTTATCAAGTGTGAACCCATGTGTGCCAATTAAAAACAATACTGGAGTGCCAGTTTACAATTACAGTATGTTTCCTAACCCTAAGTATGTGAGCCTAAGAATAAAGGAGTAGAAAAATATCTCGGTCCACCGTCTTGCGTCACACAACTATGACGCTAAATCCTGGTTAGTTTGATATGTCATAAACGCATCAAAGGGGCTCATTCCACCAAGATGTATTATAATAAAATGACTGTCCGTAAAAACTGTATGTTTCCATTAAATCGATATTTTCATTAGCATTAATCGATATTTTGTTTATGATCGTTAGCATTGAACCGATATGATCATTATTTATTAGAATTATCAACATTTGGCTTATATCTAAAATATGGGTGGGATAAAGGGGTAGGGAGTAATGAAAGCTTCCTAACACCTCTAATATGTGTTTCAGGTTAGACCTAAGAATTAAGGGATAGAAAGATCAATCTAAACTTCATATTACCACTCTTAATGTGGTTCGGGTAGGGCATAACAATAAAGGAGTAGGAGGTTAATGAAAGTTACCTACCACTACCACTCAAAATATGGATGTGGTGTAAGGCCAAAGAATTAAGGAGTAGGAGGTTCATGAAAGTTACCTACCACTACCACTCAAAATATGGGTGTGGTGTAAGGCCAAAGAATTAAGGAGTAGGAGGTTGATCAAAGTTACCTACCACTACCACTCAAAATATGGGTGTGGTGTAAGGCCAAAGAATTAAGGAGTAGGAGGTTAATGAAAGTTACCTACCACTACCACTCAAAATATGGGTGCGGGGTAAGGCCAAATAATTAAGGAGTAGGAGGTTCATGAAAGTTACCTACCAACATCACTCAAAATATGGGTGTGGTGTAAGGCCAAAGAATTAAGGAGTAGGAGGTTCATGAAAGTTACCTACCACTACCACTCAAAATATGGGTGTGGTGTAAGGCCAAAGAATTAAGGAGTAGGAGGTTGATCAAAGTTACCTACCACTACCACTCAAAATATGGGTGTGGGGTAAGGCGTAAGAATTAAGGAGTAGGAGGTTGATGAAAGTTACCTACCACTATCACTCAAAATATGGGTGTGGTGTAAGGCCAAATAATTAAGGAGTAGGAGGTTGATGAAAGTTACCTACCAACACCACTCAAAATATGGGTGTGGGGTAAGGCCAAAGAATTAAGGAGTAGGAGGTTGATGAAAGTTACCTACCACTACCACTCAAAATATGGGTGTGGTGTAAGGCCAAAGAATTAAGGAGTAGGAGGTTGATGAAAGTTACCTACCACTACTACTCAAAATATCGATGTGGTGTAAGGCCAAAGAATTAAGGAGTAGGAGGTTCATGAAAGTTACCTACCACTACCACTCAAAATATGGGTGTGGTGTAAGGCCAAAGAATTAAGGAGTAGGAGGTTGATGAAACCTACCTACCACTACCACTCAAAATATGGGTCGGATAGGCCGTAAAGCCAAATAATTAAGGAGTAGGAGGTCAAAATATGGGTCGGGTAGGACCTATGAATTAAGAAGTAGGAGGTTACCTACCACTACCACTCAAAAATATGGGTCGGGTAGGTCCTATGATTTAATAAGTATCAGGTTACCTACCACTATCATTAAAAAATTTGGGTCAGGTATGGCCAATGAATTAAGAAGTAGGAGGTTACCTACCACTACCATTCAAAATTTGGGTCAGGTAGGGCCAATGAATTAAGAAGTAGGAGGTTACCTACCACTACCTTTCAAAAATATGGGTCAGGTAGGGCCTATGAATTAAGAAGTAGGAGGTTACCTACCACTACCACTCAAAATTTGGGTCAGGTAGGTCCTATGATTTAATAAGTAGGAGGTTACCTACCACTATCATTCAAAAAATTGGATCAGGTATGGCCAATGAATTAAGAAGTAGGAGGTTACCTACCACTACCTTTCAAAAATATGGGTCAGGTAGGGCCTATGAATTAAGAAGTAGGAGGTTACCTACCACTACCACTCAAAATTTGGGTCAGGTAGGGCCAATGAATTAAGAAGTAGGAGGTTACCTACCACTACCACTCAACATTTGGGTCAGGTAGGGCCTATGAATTAAGAAGTAGGAGGTTACCTACCACTACCACTCAACATTTGGGTCAGGTAGGTCCTATGATTTAATAAGTAGGAGTTTACCTACCACTATCATTCAAAAATTTGGGTCAGGTATGGCCAATAAATTAATAAGTAGGAGGTTACCTACCACTACCTTTCAAAAATATGGGTCAGGTAGGGCCAATGAATTAAGAAGTAGGAGGTTACCTACCACTACCACTCAACATTTGGGTCAGGTGGGGCCTATGAATTAAGAAGTAGGAGGTTACCTACCACTACCACTCAAAATATGGGTCGTTTAAGGCCGAAATATCAATTTAATTAATATTTAATTTAATATAAAGGAGTAGGAAGGAAATGAAAGCTACTCAACACTACCCACAAAATATGGGTGTGGGGTAAGGCCAAATAATTAAGGGGGAGAAAAGCTACCTACCTATACACCAGTAAATTGTAACCACGCCCGCCCCCTCCAAGTCCGGGGGTATACCAGGAAAGCGGTGGAAATGGGCCGTGTTTTTACCTTCCAAGTGGCCCCGCAGTGCCGAGTGAAGGCGGTGGTTTTGTTTTCGTGCGTAAAATAGCAGGGAATGGGCCTAACCAAGGATGTCCCCTGGGTGCGGGGGCCTTTCAGGCGGGAATTTCACCAGCAGTTTGTCCCTGCTGGGCGGGGATTTTACATGGGATTGGCTGGACCGAAAGTCAAAGTCTCCCCTTCTCCCCGACCTGGGGTGTGTGGTTATAATTTACTGTTTGTTTGTTAATTTGAGTTTATTAAGGTCTGCCCGCGCCCATTGGCTGCATTATGGCTTGACCCCGCCGTGACGCCATCACGACTTAAATTGTGTTCATATCCCATAAGTGACATGAGATAGAAGTGACAGCAATCGCTGTCAAATCCAGACATTGGAAGACTTGAAGAAACAGAGTGAGATACAAGAGATCCGGGTGCGATACCCTAGCTTTTTGCGATGCAAAGACCGCATACACGGGATACATCTTTCCTGGGTTGAACCAGTACTGAGAAAACCACTTTTCCAAGCACTACCCTTTAAATGCCGAGCGCCAGGCAAGGGAGCTACTTGTACCAACTTTTAACGTCGTTTGGTATAACGCGGCTCAAGATCAAACCCACGACCTCCCGCTCCGTACGCGGGTGCCTTAACCACTAGGCCACGGAGACGGTCTTATAATTGACTGGCGCACTACCACCACTTTAATATGAATCGGGTAGGACAAAACAATTTGTTTAGTTGTGGCCTTGTACAACTATTTTGTCCTCTTGTTACGCAAACACCAATCACAAAAGCCCAACCTTTTGGCCTTCATTAAGCCAGCATTACGTCGTAGTTACCTAGAACGTGATAACTACGAATGTTTCACCTGTGCATACCGTGCTCCTACGGCCAACGGTCAACTCTTAGGCGATGTTGCATAACCAAGAAAATTGGATCCAATTCACAAAGGTTCTGGCCAATCGGCATTGCGCAACAGAACATGATTCAATCTACCGACATGGCATAATTTGTGACTTATGTAACGTTATTTGTAAGAGGACAATGGTGAATCAATACTAATATTAGTACAGGTTTTCTGGTACGAAGTATTCTCTCTCTTATATATACGTTGTAGTAGATAATTATGTGGTAATATAGTCCTTGGTAAGATTTTTTCCCAAGAATCAATGATACTGAAGTTGATACTAAATTATGATTAAGAAATAAAAGTACATGTAATTTGAACTGAGGTTGTTGAATGGAGAGATATTGAAGTAACAATGATGAACTGAACTTGATATTAAAAGAAATGTTACATATTAAAGTAAAATGAAACTGAAGTTGAAATTTGAACAATGCTTAGATATTGAAGTAACATGAAACTGAAGTTGTTATTTAAAGAATGTTTAAAAAATAAACTTACACGACACTGCTGAAGTTGATATTTAAAGAACGATTAGATATAAAAGTACCATGAAACTGAAGTTGAAATCTTTGAAGTTTGAAATTAAGAAATAAAAGTAACACATATTCAGACGAATGAGCTAGTGAATGCATAATTATATAAAACGGTTCTGTTTATAAATATGATAACGTGAATAACTGCTGATCGATATCTGATCAGGGCCGGTATTCATAAGACATCTTAAGTCATTTCTTAAAGATGCACTCTTAGTCTTACATGTACTCCCAAATAAGATTTACCACAATTAATACAATTGTTTTAATATACCCAAATTGATGAATAAATGTCAGAAACAATGGTTCTCATTAAGTATGTCGAGTTTTATTTGAAAGAAAGGCGCAGAAAACACGGTATTTATATCTTATGAGATGATAGTAGATCACAGAAAATCTTTTAGCATTCACTAATCATTTAATATTTTTTTGCGTTTTCAGCTATTAAATACATGGTTAAAATCTTGTGATCAGTAATTCATATTGTTCACAAATGCATTATTTAGTAAGTATTTTAAGGTTATCACTCAGAATATATATTTGTTATACATGTGTATGTATTGATTTTGAATAATAGTGTCACTATTGTCATTTTCCTATGTTAAGTATTTCACCGGTTATTTGATATAATCCGCAATACTTTATTTTCATTGATGTTATTGAATATACAAACATTCATTTGTTCTAAAATCAGTTATATTTTCTTTTCATTTGATTATGAAAACTTTAAAGATATCAATTTAAAGCTGCACCCTCACAGATTAACCGTTTTTCCAACTTTTTTTTTATTTTTTGACTTGGAATTAGCATTTTTGTTGCGTAGATATTTGCAATCCAGTGATGAAGGACTGTTGACAAAAGATCAGATCGCAGATTTTCCTATTTTCATTCCAAATTTAATGTTTTATGGCTTAAACTGTTACTAACGGTTTAAGGAAAATGGATATAACATCAACTTTGGAGAGGAAATATGAAAATCGGCGATCTGATATTTTGTAATAAGTTAACACAAATGACTTTAAATATTTTATGAATACCCACCCAGGCTTCTCATGCAGTTTGCTGTACTTTAAGTAGTGGTATGCTTATAATATAAGCAATCGAATTTTACAAACTATTATTTCTTAAGGGGCTTGTTCATGTCACTTACCGAAACCATTATCGTGTGAAATATAAACTAAGCGATTGTTGCAATGATAATACGTCATCAAGAGCTCTGGGCTGGTATTCATAAAATATCTCAAGTCATTTCCTAACTTAAGTCAACTTCTTAATTTAAGTATCTCATTTGTCATATCCTATAACATCCTTATACTATCTGAAATACTTTAACGTCATTGATTATTGAATATACAAACTTTTTTGTTCAAAACATTTGTACTTTACTAAAATCCTAGGAAATCGACTTAAAGGGACTGTACACAAGATTGGCACCAATGTTTTTTCTGTAACGAATCTCAGGACAACTATCTAATAGAATGTGTTATGCTTTGATATCATAATTGTAAAAAAAAATATGCCAAAATGTAAAAAAAAAAATATTGTGTCAGCAACCGGGTTCGAACCCGTGTGCTCAAAATTGCAGTCCAGCGTCGTATCTACTGAGTTAAAACGGATTACTCAAATTGGGTGACATAATTAAGCTATACACCTACCTCGGTAATATCACGTGATAACAAGGACTAGCTAATCACGCATAAGGAATGAATTCTACCTGGTAGACATACTCGGTAATCTTTTTAATGGCAAAATACGAAATAACTGATAAACTTAAATAAATTGTAAACTATGTGGTACTTCAGTTAGTAAGTTTCAATGCATTGTACACATCGATGGCAAGTTTATGTCAGTTTTCGACAATTTTCTTTTTCTTTTTTTCGCTATTTTATCATACGGAGTACAGCCCCTTTAAGTAGAGATGACTTAAGAAGTTTTATGAATACGGCCTCTGGGCTGTCATTCGTAATTTAACATCTTAAGTCATTTCTTAACTTAAAACATATTTTTTTGATATGACCAGAAGGATACTTTACATAGGAACGTGACAAAAGTTAGGAAGTTAAGGCCGTGTTGTTATTAAAATATGACAGCAAATGCTCGATTTCACCGAAAAGCGTTAGCAACGCTTTAGAAAACATCATGAATCTGGGTTTGGACATACAAACAAAATATCAACTGAGTATTTGCCAGTTGCTGTTCGGTGTTTATTCATAAAATTTAGAAGAATAACCCTTTTTCCCAAATAAGATGTACTACAATTAATACATTTATTTTACTGATTTACCGAAAAGGATGAATCAATATCGAAAATAATGGGTCTAATGAAGGACACCGAGTTTCATTTAAAAAAAAAATGTGCAAAGAGTATGAGACGATAGTTGATCACTGTAATTTTTTAGGTCCCAGCAGTCATTTAATATGTGTGCGTTTTCAGTTATCAAATACACGGTTTCAATCTTCTCATCAGTAATTAATATTTTCCAATATTAATAATACATTATTTAGTAAAGAGTTAAACGTTTATCACTCAAAATTTATGTTTATTTTACATATGTATGTACTGATTTTAAATACGAGTACCACTTAAGATTCAAAACCTACTTATTTCGAAAGGTCCATGTGTTTGGACGTTAACTTGTTTTATTCGCATATTTCACCAGAAAACTAAGCAATAACCCTGACTTATAATCGCTTATTTTGTGTAACCAAGAGGGCAGAAACACGGTAAGTAGTGACCATCTTGACTTTCATTATGACATCCGTTACGAGAATGACCTAAAGATTAATTCGAGTTATTCTGACACCCATTAATACTTAAAAGTTATGCAAGATTTTCCCTTTTGACCAACTAAGCCAAAAGTTATGCATAACGTCAAGTGACAGACACACAACACTCTATTGTTTCGTTTTGTTCTAGTGTTTGGTAACTAAATGATATGAGATGATGTTACTTATGGTACAAAATCAATTAACTAAGTTTAAATAAGATATCCAATCACGATCCTATAAACAAGATCCGTGATCAAATGTACCAAATAGCTTATGAGGTTGGTTGGTGGTCATCGAGCCGGCCAAGTTGGTTTTTTCCGAGTTCTCCGGTCTCCCCCACTTAAGACACAAGACCAATCTCGCGCATCATCGTTCAAATGAGAATGACTTAGTATAAGTTATTATGACTTTCTTCACAATCGTTGTGAAATGAATAAAGTTTCAACTAAATAAGTTTTTTTATCAACCATTTTAAGCAACCATTTGGTAGCAATGTTCATTTTTATGCCTGGTGGCCTCGTGTAATGGTGGTATCATTTCATAGAGCATTGACTGATGATTACCTATACTACTAATACTACTAATACTACTACTGCTGCTGCTGCTGCTACTACTCCTACTACTACTACTACTACTACTACTACTACTACTACTACTACTACTACTACTACCACTACCACTACTACTACTACTACTACTACTACTACTACTACTACTATTACTACTACTACTACTACCGCTACTACTCCTACTACTACTACTACAACTACTACTACTACTACTACTACTACTACTACTACTACTACTACTACCGCTACTACAACTACTACTACTACTACTACTACTACTACTACTACTACTACTACTACTACTACTACTACTACTACTACCACTACTACTACTACTACTACTACTACTACTACTACTACTGCTACTACTACTACTACTACTACTAATAATAATAATAATAACTTTTCTTTATGAAGCTAACACATTAAGGCAAATCAGTATCTTGTTTACAATGTGGTCTTCAACTATGACAAAGCAGAGATCATCTAAATACAGGATTTAACAATTATATCAAAATAATCATCAATCATTACACATACACGCAAATAATGCAAATCTAATCAGCAATTCTTATAATGCAACATACATTTATAATAAAACTACGAGTATTTATTATTCAATTATTGATCTTTAATAAGGTATGTTTTATATAAAACTTAAAAAAAGTTTTTAATGTAGAGGCTTGTCGAATAAGAACTGGAAAAGGAATAACCTTATCATTAAATAACGCAAGGAAAAGAAGGGCAAAGGTAATTGCAGTTTGTATTTTTGTTTTTATTTTAACAAAAATCGGGCATTTAATGACAACATTTTGCTTTTTTGGAACATTTTGGTATGATATTCTTTTCATTTTCTTTCTCTACTGATAAAATTATTTCAAAATTATACCAATTAATATTAATATTAATCCTTAAACTGTATGAAAGACAGGGTAAACCAGTTTGTGATATAAACCTCAATGTAGGATTTATGTTTAAATGTTTTCGAAAAAATAATGTGTAATATTTATGCTTATATTTGTAAAGCTGGGTTATTATTGAAATGAATTACAATCAAATTTCCAAATGTTTATTTTTATTTATTTTTCTAATTTCTGAACTTCACACACACAAAAAAAAATACTAAGTAGGGACGACAGATTGCACACATACTCAACAAAGATAAACTTTACTAACACTGAATTGGTTGACCACTTTATCAAACATATTTGATGATCAATATCCTTTGATGACCATCTGCAATTGTGTGCTATATGCTTGAAAACCACATGCCTTCATGAAAGGCTCTGATATTACCTAAGATGACCATTATTTGAAAAGATGATCTCAAATGACAGTAATTTAAAAGACGAGACATTTTGGTATTGAAATCTCAAAAACTGGATGAACTCTTCACCTTGGTCTAAAAATGTCCATTAATTGAAGAAGTCTGACCTGGCCGGAGTTGGTCGAAAGCTACAATCATTACGTAATTTTGAATGTGACCGTCTCTTACTTAGTCAATTTGTTAACGTGCATGACTTCACGCATGCGCATTAATGCGCAATCTGATTGTCAACAGTTGAGAGAAATGTCGAAAAGAGCGTGAGAAAATGAAACCTTGTTGAAGATCTTCATTTTCCACTCATTGTTGGTTACCTAATATTGAACTTTATTGTAGAGACTCGTCCCTTTTTCTGGTGAAAGCTTGAAAAGAGCTGGGGTTTAAGGGTTTCTGGAGGAGGAGCAAGTAGATTAGGGTTAGGGTTAGGGTAAGGGTTTGGGCTACACTTGTCACCTGTGAGCGACGGTCGCAAATCACTGTGACCCATATTATGCAATACCAAGGTAAGCTGGATGGGTACATGGAGCATAACCTGGAGTTAACCTCGACCCAAACTGACGTAACTCTTGTCTCACAGGTTTATGTCTGTTGACATGTTTGTGGATAAGAGCCGACTTACCCCTTAACAATTGCCAGGGTCATCCGTCGGACAGGTTTTTGAAATTTATTCAAAAGTCGAACTAGTTCGTTGCGTAATCAGGTTGATATTATACTGAATGATGTCTGATCGGGTAATTGTGCCCAGCGATAAAATGAAATTGGTTGTACATTCAGCATTTAATTTATTTTAAGTCACGAAATACCGGGGCAGACGAATTGCTCGCAAACTTGAAACATTTTAACTTCAGCCTAGTGGTAGTGATGTATGTGTCTTCCCCTCACCAAAGAGACTAAGGGCTTGCTCCCCATCAGAGGAACTTCCTCATGGCCTCTTAAATGGACACCAGTACTAGTTTTCAAATGTCAAAAAACAATGGTCCTTATGAAGGACAGCGAGTTTAATTTGAAAGAAAGGTGCAGAAAACACAGTATTTGTACCTTATGAGACGATATTATATCACTGTAAATATTTTTAGCACTCACCAATCATTTAATATTTTTGCGTTTTCAGCTTTAAAATACACGGTTACAATCTTGTTATCAGTTATCAATACTTTCCATAAACGCATTATTTAGTAAGTAGTTAAAGGTTTATCAGTCAAAAATGATGTTTTTATACATTTGTATGTATTAATTTTGAATAAGAGTGTCACTTTAAACAAAATAGATCTAAAGAAAATAAAGAAACCAAGCTGACAAAGTGTATCCTCGACCTAGCTGACAAAAAAACTGTAACAAGTATATATATTTTTTTATTTAAATGAAAAAAATGATATAGGAACTGAATAATATCACAACGCAGTTATGGAGAATCCCATCTTAATAATTATATGCAACTAAATGCAAGGGGGGGGGGGGGGGGGGTCGTCGTGAAAAGTGTTCATCAAATGTTCCTGGAAAGAATGGATGGACAAGTTTTATTTTTCTCATACAACTTGTCATGTGACATAATTAAGATTACATTGACCTTTCCCTCTTTGATCACTCTTTCTACACGACTTTCTAATATCATGTCCTGTTACGAAGTGTCAACATCCTGTTCACCGGTGTTCTCAATGGTATTATATAGTTAGGCATTAACAGAAAATGGGTTTGTTTCTGGTTTCCCGACCTACCATAGGTTAGCAGTAATGGAAGGGTGCTGTACCCTGTCCTTTTTCAGTAGCACCCTTCAGCCCTAATGGAGACCATCATGTGTATCCTCCTGCCTTCGTGGAATGCTTAAGATAATCAAATATTTCTTTTAAATAATGATTTTTTTTCTTTTGATTAAAACTTGAACACGACTATACATCCATACAAACTTGAAGAAAACCTAATATTACTTTAATGAAGCACAATTTCTAACATTTTCTGTAAAATTTATAATTTTAACTTGTTTCACTGTCTGACACAATGTGCACATTTTTGCCCTAGCAGCCTGTCTCTTTTCTACAACACCCTGTCCATTTTAAAACCTGGCTAAAACCCTAATAATTATTTCCGCCGGACCGTATTTTCTATTGCCGATAGACTGTTTTTTTTCTTACTGGTATATGTTTCTTCTTTTGGGTATATCTTTTGTGAAGTTTCTTGCTTTGGAATTATAATATTATAATGTATCGTGTGTTTCCGGTCTGTATCAAAAAGTCCAACCCGAGAAACACGTGGGAAAACCAGTTACGAGGCTATTTAAAGCTAAATGACGTCAGTTTCATGCGTGGAAATGATCTTTAGAATAAACTTTACCTTTAAATAAAATATGAAAGTGAACAAATCCAGACCTTCACACATTTGGGTTTTTTTTCGGGGAAGGAGGGGGGGGGGGGGGCTGAGCTCATGAAGTACAAGCGGAGACAATCAGTTTTATTTTGTTTGGCCTAATATTTGCAAAAGTTTTGGACACTAACACTCATAATCACTAAATTTCATATTCTTACCTTGGTAATGGCCGTTATGTTACCAGGCTTAATGTTCATCTCGTAAAGATGTCATAGTAATGGACGATTAATTGATTTTTATCGCCCACTTAGTAGCATTTTATTTTTGCAATTCGCATAAGCGCTCTTGTCCAAACTTATGTTCATCGTAATTGATAATGATGGTTATAAAACAGGACCATAAACTGCATAATACCTGTTAGGACAATGTGGCCCGCGACCTGGTTAGCGGGCAGTAAATGACCAACGCTGGACATATATGGGGCGAGTGATGGAATCCATAAACAGCACATTTTCTATCAAGCCATAACAACCTTTTGACATGCCATTATATTTGTGTTACATCATTTTTATTAATTTATTTTTATTAACCATTGTTTTGTTACATTTTATTTTCCTTACATCTGTTTTTTTTTTCTTTTTTGTCTACTACGTTACGTAGAATTACGTCAACAATTGTTGATTCCTTTTGGCCATGCAGACAGCGGCTTTCACGTTTTGCGAATAATCCAAAATAAAAAATGCCATAAAGCGATGATTTGAAATATATAAAGATAACGAGGTTCTAGTCAAGATATTTACCGCTAAGAAAATATTTGCAAAAACGCACCTCCGACTATCTAGCTGAAAAATATCTGTGCGTGGAGGGCGTGGGCGCCCCGGACAACCCTAGAACTCGGTTTCCACTGCATTTCAGTGTCGGCTTTCACAAACAGTTCTAACAAAGCACTGTCAGTGTTGCCAAAGAACATTGTCTTCAAAATTCAATCAAACTTGGTAAGTGGATGCAAATTATTATCATTTAAATGCGTTAGTTCAATTTTCAAATGTGTAAACAATTAATGAGAATATCGAACATATTTACTATGGACACGCCAAAACGAGACCAAAACTCACAACGTGATTATAAAACACCGTATTTAAATGTTTTTTGATGATATGCAGAACAGAGACTAAGGAAATTGATTGCTTAAATCGCAGTTTTTATGTATTTCTTTTTGTATTACTATTATCAAAACTATAATTATAACTGAATTTAAAACAAAATGTGTTTGTTATTCATTGCATTAAATTAACTTCATGTGCATATTTTATGTTTTTATCTTTGTCTCAATTTATTCTTTGTTTTATTGATATAACATGTGATACAAATGGTAAAATAATTATAATCAAATATCTAATGTTTTAATTAACTGTAATCTTTTGCAAACCTATTACCCCCGCGGTCATTCACACCTTCTCAATCACGCCCGATAGCTACTATAAAATTTGGAAAACAGAGACCGGAGGAGACCGGGACCGGATGAGACCGGGACCGGGAAATAGTATCGCCCGTTTTGCACCTTGTTTGTTTTTATGTTGTTTTCTCTAGTCATATTTTATTATCATACTGTACTTATTTGCATAACCATGTTTTATGTATGATCGTTATAATGAAATGAATCATGATTAGTTAAACCAACTAATTAGATAATTATTAATTGTACACAAATGATTTAGATAACTATTTATTGTATACAAAGATTGGCGAGCAGGGGCAGATCCAATCCAGGAGTTGACGTTAGATGGTGTGAAACTTAGTGGCGTAAGGTTTTATCTTGCGCCCCTCCATCAGAACCGTTGAAATTTATTTGGTTAATAGTGTTGGCAGGGCGGGGGCGGGGGGTCCCTCATGAAAAGTTTAACAATCTTTAGTCCGAAAGGGTGCATTTTGGGCGTATTCTATGACTCTTATATATTTTTTATAAAAAGGGACGATTTAAGGGGGCACGCGCCCCCTCCCCACTGGATCCGCTAGTGGTAAGTTCCGTTGCCCAGCCGTTTTGTCACGCATTTAGATCATAGGTCAGTATAACCCGGCTATACACGAGCATTACATTAATTAACAAAGAGAACACAGTAAAAGCATGTGGCCACAGTGTAATGTTTTGTCAACTACAAGCCTTTTGACATAATACGCGGTTAACGCCTGGCAAAAGACAAGCTGGCCCGAGGGTCAGTTGCGTGGGCCTGTAAATTACTTGTAAGTGTGGCTATTACTAGTAAACTCGTATGTGAACATGACTAATCTATGTAATGAGAAATCTATGTAATTTATATCCCATGTATTTGTGTTTAGTAATTCGTTCATAGGTAACCTATGTTAAATAATGTTAAATATAGCTAATATTAGCCTTTCAAATAGAAATCTCTATTGGTTAAGCTATGTGATTCATCAAAAACTATTATTTTACTTCATTATTTTTCCAAATTCTATGATAATGACGTGTGTCATTTTCACTGTTAGTTTAAACATTATATATTTTACAACGATTGTGAAGAAAGTTATACTATTTTATACTAAGTAACTCTCGTTGGCACGATGTTGCGCGAGAGTTTGGTCTTGTATGATGAGGAGTTCCCGCAGAAAACCCGCTTGTCCGGCTTGGGGCCCACTAACCGAACGCATGCGCACAGGCCGGGAATCGAATCCGTGTCAAATTGGTGAGAAGAGAGTGCGCTAACCACTGCGCTAACCGGACAACCAATGTTAACTATGTTAATGATATATATTCTTATACTAAGACGCAATAATTTAGGTGCAAAAACATCAGCTAGTTCCTTTAAACATTTCAATACATACAAAATATGCAACTAAAAAAAAATATGGGCGGACATAATATTGTATATATGATGTATTCAAATATGTGATATGTCCAACACAATGTGTAGTTGTAATCTCGGTCAGAATTTATCAATGAATGATATAATGTTATGTTAAAGTGTTATCATATTTATCATTTCTAATAATACCCAAATATTTTCACAATCTAACATCTTATAACTATAAGCGAATGTGAAAAGTAAATTAATTCCGAATTCATCGACGTACACTAAGAATGGTAGAAGGTAGTCACCACTGCCATTAGTGACGTCAAGAGCTTCATTAACTGGCAATAAAATGGCATGTACCCTTTGAAATGCAGGTTTCATTTTTTCCAAAGAAGGATGTATATATGTCACTTACAGGGGCGGATCCAGGATACCCCCCCCCCCCTTATCCGCTTGTTATTGCACAAGATATGTTTACAGTTTGAAATATGCCAAATAAAGAATTTGTATGCATTTTTATCGCGGCTTCACTCATTTGGCGTTAATTATCAAAACACAAAGGGCAAATAAAAAATTTCAGTTAATAATTATTTTCATTATAATAAGGGTTTTCGTTTTATATCTACGTGGCTACAAATTTCCACGTCAAATATCGCTATTTTTTCTTTATCAGTACACGTATCATATGCTTTTCTTTTTTGATTACTTAAGACAAATGAGTAAAACATAATAATACATAAATATTCGAAAACAAGTGTAATAATTATATTGTCTCTTAAAAGCAGGTTTTCCCGTCTCAAACCGTTATATAATAATTGTCATGTACTATTTTAAACACAGAAATTAAAAAAGGATATGAAATGACTGACGAATGGCTTTCGTAAATCTATTAAATACAATACATCCGGAACCGACGGTCAGTGTCATGAAAAAGTCATTCAAAATTATGACAATATTAAAATGAAACGAATAATACAAACACATCAGGACCGTATTTTTTACCAAAAGGAGGATGACTTCAGTGGTACGGTGACCGCGTCTTTGAACTCGGCGATACCGAGGTCAAGACAGCCCAAACAAAAGCCCAGCCACCCAGACAAAAGCCCGTGTATTGCCCTACAATTACAGGTAAGAGATAACGGTCCCCCAAACCACCAGCGCAACCCTGTTGCAATTTGCATAAAACCCGAAGGTCATAGAGGATCAGGTCATACCTGGGTTCGCTGGATTTTGTGACTGTGATATTTTTTGAAAGTTTGATTATGCAAAGAATGGTCCGTTTGATTTTCAGGTGTAATCTAACCGAAATGATATTTTTAATTTCATGTTTTGTCCAAGATCTGAGGAAATTATTTTGTAAGGCATGTAAGAGACGCTTGAAAGAGGCAATGGTTGTAATCAAAGCTCAATTTTCGAGCGGCAAAATGCATGCTAAATTGAGATTTAAGTGACATTTAATAAAACGTTGGCTTTTACCTTCGACATTTCATGAATATTTCGCAACAACACCTTTTTCCACATAAAAGCATCATCCATAAATGCAAATCTCACGTTAAATACAACAACTTGCGTCATCCAGGAGAAGAATTACAATAGTTGAAAAGGCATTTACTTCTTTATCTTTCACTGTTTAATATAGTTGATTAATTCATTAACATCTGTTTTTATTTTATTTTTATTTGATCAGTAAAAGTGTATAAAAGTGTCTTTATATTGTTAATTTTATTTCATAATTTACCGTGAATAAGTAGACGACTTACAAATACACTTGTTCATTCCAATATGCGTACGCGGGATAATTTCTTTACGACCTTCTATGCGTTGTAAATTCAGTTGACCTTCTTTTTGAACACAACTCATATTAAGTCTATTAACATTTTCTGCCATAGCGACATTCAGGTGAGTAAACCGCTCGCTTCACGATTGCGCAACTCCGAGGGGAAAGTTGTTACCGTCTGCCAACATTACTTCATATATGTTTGCTTAGTTTATTTATCTTTGGCTCAATTCGCCAACTGACCAAGGTTGACCTTAATGTTCAAACAGACTGTTTGCAAAAGATGGCCATTTATATCCGAGGCGTAATGTTACGTGGAGGCCTGGGATTTAGATAATGTCGCCTCCTCTAACCGAAGCTAAATGTTCGTTTTTGTTCCAGATATTGACGGCAAACTCTAGTATATTTTGTCGCCCTGGCGCTAACCCGGGACTCTAGACAAAGTCAATACGGGCTTCTGTTTATTCAAAGCCCGTTGCGCAAAAATTCAAAACCTGCTCAAATAATGTTCCGTAAATGTAGCTAATGATGGATTTATTTAATGAATACATGTTTAAATATTGGCATATAGGGGGATAGTTAATGTGCTTAATAAAGTCGGTTTCTGAGAACATGGACAATATTAATCTTGAAAACTTATAACGCTCACATGAGGCATATACAAAGCTCAAGTGGTCCTAAAATAATCATGGTCGCTGTTTCGTTTAAAGATCTATCACAAAACTATTTAATTACGCCAGTCCCGAGTTCCCTTATTAAAGACTCTAATGATTTGAGTTTAAATTGACGTGTATTTCAACCTCAATTCTGATTATAAGGATCCTTAATTTTGTTTCTTCAACATTTGCTTCGATTTTGATTATAATCAAATAACCAGGAATAGTATCTAAAGCTGACTATTCTTTAAATCTAAGTTCTGATTATTATGAACACTTTTGCAATGTTTTTTTTTCTATCTTCAATTTAAATATTTTTTTTAAACTTTTCGGATTCACATGGTTGAGTCACATAAATTTCATTTTAAGATATGATTATCATGAACAGCTCTAAAGGCCCCTATCTTGGCATCAGTGGCTGCAACTTGATACGGAATTTCAAAAGCGTGCAGATTGACGTATATTATGATGAGAGCAGACAAGCACCCGTAATGATAGGTGTCTTGTTGCCACAATCGCTAACTTACAAGTTCATCAAAGATGCCCATCTTTCCCCTATTCCTGTCTAAACATTCAGATCATATCGCGAATACACTAAAATATCCCCGACGGTCAATTCGACCCGGATCTCTCCTTCAACATTGAGTTAACATTTTGCCAATACTGCGTGTTGAGTAGCGTGCAAAAAAGTACGAAGCGCTTGCGTGAAACGAACTAAGATTTCGCGATAATTTCCGCCGATTTTTATATCAAGTCCAATATCAAAGATTACGCAACTTCACTCAATGAGCTGTTGATAGATATAGAAACAGAATCGAAAGTGGAGAAATTGAAATATTTTCCCCATACTACCATGTCTAAACCGCGTCATGAGCGCACCGCTTTATGCAGACATTGTGCAAGCGGGTCATCCAAAGTTCACCGTAACGAGAAATCATATAAGCAGTGGTCATTGGTTGACCAGTACAGTTAAGCTTGACCAGTGGGTGGATCATAGTGTACGTTAGCTCACTCTCTCGTTAGAGTAACCACATTTTACAACATCTTACAGATGTACACGGAAGATTGAATATATTGATGGACTCTTAAGTATTTATCTAACAGGATTTTAGTTTTGAAATATAGAAAATAGTTTCATGAAAAGGGTATGTAATATATTGCTTGCTTGATATTTATATATAAATATTAATAAATTTATTTAAATTTAAAAAGTTTAAAGAATTTTATAATTAATTGAAGTGTAATACGTGTTAAGTTTCGATTGTTTTAAGATTATTCACTTCTTATCTTCTTAACTATTTTAAACACTCTTTAAATGTTTCAAAGGGCACTTATAAACGCACAACCATTTAAATATGAAATGTGTTTACATTTAACATAAATTATTCCAGCCAAGAAGATGACGGAAGCAGCGCTAGACCTCTCTGCTAAATCCTCCCTGGGCAGCACCAAGTCCGACAAGGACTCATTCAGTCTCAACTATGCACCTGAGTCCCCACCCTCGCCTAGAACTCCCCTAAGACACACCTCCGGCGCCGACGACAATGAAAGTGACTCGTCGTCGGCACCAACGTCAGCCATAAAAGCAGTTCTAGGTCCAGTGCCATCGAGTCTTCGGGACTCCCCTTGTTCAGTTGCCGACGGTGAAAAACAAGACTCTCTTCCATCGTCGCCATCGACGCCGATAAGTAGACCATTTAGTTCGTATGCTATGGAATCCATGGCATCAATGTTTTCGTCTCAATCATCACTTCTCGCAGCATCCCATTCACAAATGCCGATGGGGATGGGACTTTCGTCCCTATATGACAGTTCGTCGGCGTTCCCGGCATTCCCAGTGACTCCATTAACATCTCATCTTTTGCAGAGGAAACGCCGAGCAGAAAGTCGAGCTAGTGTAAGTTCCATAAACGATAACAGCGATGGTGAAGGCAAAAAACTTAAACATGTGCCGGATGAAAACAAAGATGAATCGTATTGGGAAAGGAGGAGAAAAAACAATGAAGCAGCTAAAAGATCTCGGGACAGTCGTCGGCATAAGGAGGAAGAGATAGCAATGAGAGCAGCTTTCTTGGAACAAGAGAACCTCAAACTCAGAGCACAAGTGGCCATTTTAAAGAACGAAACTGCTAAACTTCATTACATGCTGTACAACCGAATATGAGATTTTTGTTCCTAAGTTTGTTTGCTTTGGTATGAAACTCACAATTACCTCAGTGCTTTGGATCTGGACGATATTTAAATGTGCTTTCTCAGGAATATGTTTTATATCTGTTGTTTAAGTGTGTTCAGTGGATTTACTTACAAATAGTTTTATATATGTGTGTGCTGTCTGTAAATTTTAACATATGTAAATATCATTATTTTACAAAATATTTAAAATGTACAAATACCTCATTCGTGCTAACAAACTTCTTTTTTCCCTTTAAAGTTACAAGTTAGATCAATTTATTGTTTGTCTTGTAAATTGTGTTTATTATTTATGAGGCTAATAGTATATGTAAAATTCCTGCGACCGACTTGTAACTGATTCTAAACATATTTCTTTCTCAATTTGGGATAAATATTTTTGGAACTATTTGCGAGGCCCGTCCGGGTACTATATGACCGATAAAACCTCATGTAGGGCCTATCTTGGTGCATTTGTATGTTGTACAGTAGATAGTATATATCTGTTAGACTAACGTTTTATTTCTTAAACATTTAAAACAAAAATGCAATTTTGAATATACAGGATTTTATTATTTTAGTGATTTTTTACTATCTTTGTATAATTTTGAAATGAAACTTTCATTAACTTACTTATGAACAACAGATATGTGTTATGCAGTACTATATACGTATTTTGAATCACTTGGTATTGTTATTTCTCAGGTAACAATTCCTCAGGACACTCCATATATATCCATCTACCTTAGTGTTGTGAATGCTAACATTTACTTGAATTCGTTTAAATGTTGGTGTGATTTGGCCTTTAAACGGAACTCTTTTACGGGGTCAGCATCGAATTTGATATGTTCGTTTGAAATGTGAACAGAATGCTTGCTATGCTGTAATAATTAAAATGATACAGTTTTATAGAATATTTTCTGATATGTTGGAAAGTGTAAGTAACGCTATTTAAAAAAGTAAACTATTTTAAGTTTGGATTTACAAAATTGTATTCAAATGATACATGTCAGTTGCTGTTATTGTTCAAAAATTACAACAAAATATATCGTAAATCTGAGCGAGTCCATTCAAATATTGATGAGGGAGAAGTGTTGTTGTTTTGAAAACTTTTGATATTTCAGGGAATCTCACATTTTGTGCTTAAAATATGCGTTTGTAAAATCAGTGCTTAAATATGTAAATCTGTGCTTAATTATGTGCGTGTTTTGAGAGTCAGTGCTTGATTATGTGCGACTGCAAATCTGTGCTATATCAGTGCGTTTTGAATGTGTTTGTGTGTTTACATGTCTATGTTTATGTTCTGTATGCATGCTATCAATTTATGCGTTTTTAAGATGAAAGTAGTAATATATGTTAAATCCAGTAGAGCTTTTAAGAAATCTATTTGTATTCTTGTTAATTTTGTAAACTTGAAATTAAAGAAATAACGACATTAAACTGTTTGTGTTTTCATTAATTTACACCAATACTTACCAATTATCACAAATCATTATATTTCATTCGTGGAAATATTCATGTATTGTTATACGCAAAAGGCGCTACTCCGTGTATGATCAAATATCAACAAAGGAAATTAGGTTTCAAACAATTTAGAATGATATCTCTACAAATTATCAAAAAAAGGTTAAACGGGTAAAATGAAAACATTATGTTTAATATCATAACTATTATTAAAATGACTTTTCTTGTTACTTTAATAAGATTAATAGCTCAGAGATTACGGGATGCCTTTGTTTTCTTTGTTTAGAATTCTGCTTAAAATACGTAACATTTCAATAAAGGCAAATGGTATTATGAAGATGACCAAGAGGTCGCGACCGAGCTTAGCTAATAGTTGCGCCACCATTACACAACCTAATCGATGAGACAGCAAGAAAACTTTACAAAATCTTACATAACAAATGAGGTGAACTTTTGACCAAATGTTTCTCGTCCATACTTTCAATGGCATTTAGAAAATTGCATAATACAATTTCATTTACGGATTTGTGGCGATAAAAGGCAGGTATTTTATAAAGGTATCAGAGGCACAACTATTTTAATTTAGGATGCCATTCGGAACACATTGGTCATTTTCCATCGAAAACAACCTCGGATGTATGCCGGTACATCAATAGAAGAAGTTCGTAAAATTTAAAAAAAAATGTTATGAATTAATTGTAGTGTTTAACGTGTATTTTGTATGACTAAGTTCAAATTTATTGCCGATAGGTGTTTTTAATACATAAATAAATAAGATTCCTAAGAGTCAAGCCCCCAGGTTTAATTGCTATATTGAAATCACTATGCGATCTACATGCAGCGTAGTTCAATGGAAGGATTTCTGACATTGTAAACCATCCATGTGCATCCGAGGTTGTTTTCAAGGGAAAATGGCCGCGGTACTCCGAATATTTTGGATGTTTGGTGACCTCGTATTCTGTTGATATATTAGGAAATTCTATGAGTATAGAAAGATAATGTAAAAGGAGATTCTAATATTACCTTACAATGTATGTTCTCTTGTGTAAATATGTTTATTATATATTTGTAATAAAAAGAAGTGCTATTTGAAATGATACCAAAATGATAAGGTTTCACAAGGTATGAACATTAATGGTGTTTGTAATGGCTCGTTACAACAACAAGCTAAACCTTAAACATGTAACATCGGATACCTTAATATTATATAAGGACATTGGGCACTGAATTAACAAAGCAATTGTTAAATATCTGGTTAAATATTAATGCAATCTGGAAAGAGTATTGACTTTCATAATTGTTAAATATTGCACAATGTAATTAAATATAATGGCATTTTTAACTAAATAAAGGTTACAGCCCATAAACATGATTTTAAATACAAGACATAAATATCTGGAGAAAATATTGACTTACATAATAGTTTCTTTTTGCACCATGTAATCAAAAGTAGTTGTATTTATAACTTAATATAACAGCCCTTAAAACGGCCTGGCGTAAACATGATTTAAAATACAAAAAATAAATATGCTAGAATTAGAAAACGCGGCAAGATTGGAATAATATCAACAATTCGTGATGTTCATAATTTAATCATGAAAACGGACTCTTAATACTATCAAATTGTACGTAACACTCGATGATAAAATTATGTAACGTAGGTTACACTGTAATCAAACATTACGTAACGTAATTAGTTAAGTGACAAGTTAAATTATTAACCTAAATAGCTCGCATATCAACTCCCGATACGTAGTTAATTCTAGCTGCATAATCTCCTTCGGGCGATGCTGATTCAAGTTATCCATATAAAATACGGTTTGAAGTGTAAAATTCAGGAACAAAAGTTACAGTGAAAAGAAGTTTTAAATTAAACGATCTGATACCTTCTGAAAAGTCTGAAATCAAATTCTATGCCAACTTTTTGGTATTTACAATATAGTGGGTCGATTGTTCAGAACTTTGTTCAAGTTAACAACGTTGTTGATTGTCTGATTAAAGTGACACTCTTATTCAAAATCAATACATACACGTCATGTATAACAAACAAACATTTTGAGTGATAAATCTTTAACTACTAAATAAATAATTCATTTATGGAAAATATTATAATAACTGATAACAAGATTGTAACCGGGTTTTTTTTTATAGCTGAAACCGCAAACATATTAAATGATTGGTGAGTGCTAAAATATTTACAGTGCTCTACTATCGGCTCATAAGGTAGAAATACCGTGTTTTCTGCATCTTTCTTTCAAATTTAACTCGGTATCCTTCAAAGGAACCATTGCTTTCGACATGTAGTCATCATTTTAGGTATACTAGTATTTTAACACATGTATTAATTGTGGTAAATCTTATTTGGGAGTACGAGTGCATCTTTAAACAATGGACACTAATTGCGTTTCTCTCGTACTCTAATATTTTGTTTATTATCGGAAAAGAATTAAGTAATTTAGGCTGAACAAAAGCACATAAATAAATTCATACTCCAAACACCATTGTGATGGTTCAATACAGTGCACTATAGGGCAGTGGGTCAATTGCGTAATATTGCGCCGTGGGTAACATAACGTAATGTTCACCGCAATGTTACATCATGTGAGCCTATATACACCGTGCAATATTGCTTAACAATAAGTGATTTATTGACCGACTCGAAATAACACTGCCGCTGTGATACAATAGCCTTTTCATTATTCACACGATAATACCACGGACCTTTGTCCGGTGTCACGGACGTTTGTCCGTAACGTCCGTGATAATACGTGTATCACTATTAAAATTTTGATATAAATATGTATTAATAAGTTGTAAGTCCATCCTCACTGTGAGGTGTAAGTGAAATGTACGTGTTATGTAAAAGTATCTAATGCAAAGATTTATGTTTAAATATTGATTATATATATTATCAGTTCTTTTCTCATGTCTGACATTTCCAACTTATCATGTTATCGGTGTATATATGTTTAATTGAATGAAGTATATATATCATGCAATGAGGAACACCTTGTGTTCAAGTTAAGATCTGATTACCATAAAACATCTAAAAGCATAACTCTTATCATACCCAAAGTAAATGTCAATATTCCTATCAAGTTAAAATTATACTAAATGTATACATCAGTTTAACATTTATTTGTTACTTTCATTCACTCTTGGACGATTACTTTAACTCTAGAAATTTAGTATAAGGCTCACTTTAATACACTTTTTCAAAACCGAGCGTTCTCATTGCATCGGCCATAATTCACTATTAAACGATACATGAAAAGGGACCATGTTTATGTCTGCAATAATTTTAATATAAATACTTCTCAGTAATTAATTACACACACAAAATGAGGCATAAACTGTCAATCCCCTTATGGACCCTACTGAGAACCGAACCCATTCCCCGAGACGGCCGAGCATCTGTTCAATTATATAACCCGAGTGCTGGTCTGGCATCTCTTTGAATATGAAATTGTAATTATTTCTTGCCGAATGCGGTAAAGCACGCTCATTCATCACGCATTAGTTGCACCTTCGGTTCCGCATGATTACAGCGAAATGACAGAGCCCGCTGTAGCTTGGCTCATTATCCGAAATATTTCAAAGGGGCGCAGTAAGGTTGATGCAAACAAAAAATGTTTCTATTGCATTGTTATGTTTAACTCATTTGACGTGACTGATGAACCTTCATTATGCCCCTTTAACGTCTGATTTTTCTTCTACACAATATTCGTTTCCGGTTGTCATATATTTATTTTAATGCATTATTATGTTTAACTTATTTGACTTTAATGATCAATCTATATTGTGTCAAGTTTGAATTTTCTGCTACACAATATTGGCTTCCGGTTGTCATATTTTTTTCTTTTTACGACTTAATTAACTACAACTGCTTTTCAACTATGACATATCATTTGTTTATATTGAAATGTACAAGCAGATGAAAAACTGCATCTTAGGATTTTTTTTGCATTAAATGGATTTAATATTATGTGTATTAATGTCTTTTGTTGTAAAGTTATTACATGATCAATATTTCGTTTATTTGTATTGTCTGACAGGTAAGTTCTTGTACAATTGCATGTTTGTGTACACATCAAGGATTAAATAATATGATGATGAACATAGGTAACATTTGTTTAGATACATATATTATTATATTTCATAATGTTCCAACCAGTTCTTGTTATGCTTTTGGCTATTTTGGGATGATGACCTTTTGGAATAAACTCTGAAATAAATAGATTGCAGTAATATTTAACTACTTCTTATCAAATAACTGCGAGCAAAAATCTCTTTCTTTCATGTTTGACTTAGTTTAGTGGTTGTTTTGTATTCATACATTCAAATCGGGAAAATACTTTCTTTTTGGTACAATTTATTGTGAATACAGCCAAACAACGACTATTAAACAGTTGGGAAAAAGCCGTGTATATTTAAGTAGCAGCTTCAATAAAAAGTCTGAGACCAAGCTAGAGCCATTTCGAAAAGTTTTGGTAAGGCACATTGCTTTCAGCGGTCAACAGTCGCTTGCCCAGAGAGGGGACAACTTGTAACAGCGAGTCTCTCCACGGAAACAGCACCAAGGAATGTTATGACACTTGACAGTGAAAAGGACCTATCGGCTGCTTTATCTAATGTTATTTAGATCCCTTTTGACTTGTCACGCCTCGATTTGCATCCTTTTAACCAACGTCCATGCAATTTGATTGCTTTTTCGCGCGTTTACAGAAATACTGCAGTGACTAATTTTCTAAAATCACATTAAAACATAAAACCGACTATATTTTTAGAAATGACAAAGTATCTCATTTCATTGTTTTTAAAAGATATAAATGTCATGAAAATGTAAAAATCAATCAATTATATTTTATTTTGCGTCTACGATTCAAATGAAAGTGATGCACTCATTTAGCGCATGCGCGCGCGTGCGCCCATACACTTATCAGCGCGTGTCATCACAATAATTTGAAATTAAGATATGATCTGTGGCCAAAATTTGCCCGAAGATACGATGGATAAAGCTTCGTTTTACAATAAATCAAAAATTATCTTTTGAGTAGTGTTTAATATGCGTTTGATGTATTTATGCATCTTTTATTCCGTTCAAACGTATGCCCCGGTACCAAATGGAGAAAACAATTTGTTAAACATTTGAAACATGCATCGTTGATTTGATGAATATTATCTTTTGTCTAGTGTCACTTTTGTGGTCAAGGCTTTTTAGTAATAGTTGGTAGAAAAAAATCCATGTGCATGACTGTGTTATATCATTCGGAACATCTCGGCCATTTTCCATCGAACTGAACATCATCGAATGTATATGGACGGTTTACAATGTCAGAAATATTGACATTTAACAACGCAGCAAGAAGATTACGTAGTAATTTCAATTTAGCAGTTAAACTCAATGACTTTACTCATGGAAATCTGAGTTAATTATGTATAAATTTACTTCACTGGCAATCAATTCAATCTTAGTTGTACAAAATACACGATCACACTTCAATAATTTATTGATACATTAATTAAAAAAAATACGAAATACTTCTACTGATGTACCGACAAACATCCAGTTGTTTTCGATCGAAAATGTCCGAGGTATTCCGAATGAGTGAAATATATTGCGGAACTGATGGTTGTGTCTAAATGCATAACATTTCCTACGTTTCCATGGTTTTGCATGCTGTAGGTCAAAATAATTTTCTCGATCATAATTTCCAGGTTTCTTATGTAATTTTCTCTACGTATGGCCTAATCAGCCTGCGGGGAACATTAAATTGATCTGAGTGAAACATTCGATCAGCCTAATAATACATCGGTCAAACCAGATTCCAATTAAGATGGAGTATGTATGTACGGCTGAACACAGGTGAAGTTGCGTGAAAACCGAAGAAATACCATATCTACTATGTAATATCTTGACACTGGAATGATTGTAGGATTTTCTGGAATTAGACAAGGTTAAATGGTCAATCAAACATTGAGATAAACGTATTACTTACCAATACACTAACTGATAGGAAATGTACATGTATGTAAGGTTTTAGCAAGGTTTTCAAAAGGACGTGGTTCTGCAGAAAACAGAATAAGGTGCTAAGGGAGAAAATGATACAATGTGTCTAGCAGTGAAGAATTTGAACATTTTGAATTTCACAAAACTAGTCAGTAGGAATCGTGCTTTACTGAAGTAAAAGAAGGTTTCAACTGCCAAATAGGTCAAGAATTGTATGAATTAGTAATAGTATTTAAAGCTTTAGTCAATACAAAAAAAAAAAGTTTTTGATTATCTTAAGCATTTTATTCTATGAAGGTAGGGAGGTAAACATGCTGATATCCATGAGGGCAGAAGGATGTACAGTCTGGTCTCTATGAGGGCAGAAGGATGTACAGTCTGGTCTCTATGAGGGCAGAAGGATGTACAGTCTGGTCTCTATGAGGGCAGAAGGATGTACAGTCTGGTCTCTATGAGGGCAGAAGGATGTACAGTCTGGTCTCTATGAGGGCAGAAGGATGTACAGTCTGGTCTCTATGAGGGCAGAAGGATGTACAGTCTGGTCTCTATGAGGGCAGAAGGATGTACAGTCTGGTCTCTATGAGGCCAGAGGGGTGCCACAGTCTGGTCTCTATGAGGGCAGAAGGATGTACAGTCTGGTCTCTATGAGGGCAGAGGGGTGCTACAGTCTGGTCTCTATGAGGGCAGAAGGATGTACAGTCTGGTCTCTATGAGGGCAGAAGGATGTACAGTCTGGTCTCTATGAGGGCAGAGGGGTGCTACAGTCTGGTCTCTATGAGGGCAGAGGGGTGCTACAAAAAAGGACAGGATGCAGCACCCTTCCATTACCCTTGAGTTTAAACCCTTTGTAAGTATATTACATTATATAACTTTTGAAACATGCAATACACGCAACGTCACTATTGGTAACGTAACGATAAAACATATAACATAGCCATAAGTATCATTTACCTTTTTTTCTCTCTTTCTATCAGCCTGGTGATGATTTATAAATATGGGAAAACATGTGAGATCAAATTTTACAAAGTATGGAGTTTCTATACAATATGCATAAAAACTGAATATATATCACACCAAGCACAATGTGATTATGGAATAACTAAATTACTTCACTGCCTTCAGCTAGGCCTAAATAGCAGGGCAGTGTACCCTGCTGCCCTTTCCAAGCACTTTGTTGCATTTTCACAACGCCCTGCTGTTCCCTTTTGTTTGACAGAGTCAGTTTTTAAGTATATAAAGAACAAATATACATTATTTTGACACTAAAGTAAAAATATCAGCATAGGTATTCATAGCAAACTATTAGTATCGAAAGTAGTTACAATGCATACGCAATGTAATGTGTTGCAGTTATGTATACTGGCATGGTTAATAAAGAGATATAGTTACATATATGTAACCCTTACCTACTGACAATGGACGACATAAATATCCTATAAATTAGTATTATAGACAAAAGAAAAAGTCAAGGCCACAAAAGTCCTTGGTTTAAATCAATAAATATAAGACTATTACCATAGCACACCATTATTTGTTTGAAACATAAAACTAATTGTTATCAAAACCTTTGACATCATATCCAGCAGTGAATAATTCACCTCAGTTAATTTACAATTACTCATACATAAGAAAAAAAGATGTGGTTCCTTTTCTTGTACTTTAATTATACTTGCGGAATAAAGTCACTATGCAGGCAAAAACATACTTTTAGTTACTACAAGGAACCATAAGTACTCAATTTATAATCGAAATTTGGAAAACCATTTTATCAAGATTATTTCTTGTAAACAATTATTTTTTCTCCCTTGTATTCATAATATATTTCTGTTAATATACTTTACACACTCGTTGATAATAGACATACTTGCTTTCAGCCCCTACTTGGTGTTTTTTAATTGTTTGACATTATAATCAGACTATATTGTAACAGCGAAGAGGTTAGATCAGTTTGGTATAACCGTTTGCTTATGAATCCAACGATACATATGTTTAGCATGTTACACTCAGGTATTAAACAAGAAATCACCTAGGGACATGTCCACTATTTGTTTATCTAGCGTTCGAAATCTTGGTCCAGCTAAAGATGTAATGAAGCATCATTTATTAAGTCACATAACCTGTATGTGTCATCCGCAGTTACGGTCACATCAGATGAAATACATCCTCTTAACTCTTGTTATGACCATCAATTATGCATAAAAACTAATGACCGAGAGTTGTCCCTTGTCTTGATCCCAGATTTCAAGCATAAACTACCGTAAGCTATGAAGCTAGTTGTGTGTACTACCTGTCTAATTTAGCGTAAAAATATTTTTGAATGATATCATTAGTTAAAGACCAAACATTATATTTATGAAAACCACTCAAGTTTTCTGGAGCAAGATTCGTGAAATAAATACGTTCTTATTTTAATGATACACTTTCATTACAGAGACTCACGGATTTTGTGCTAGCAGCCGTGCTCTATTTTTATTTTATTACTTACTTATTTTTTATGAACGAACACTCAACAACAGTGTCAATCCAGGCCTTTAATAATTGAGTTTTGAAAAACTCTGACGGGCCCCAATATCTCAAAAAATACTCATGTCAAATTTACAACATAAAAGCATAGTATGATTCAAAATCTTGCCGCGATGATGCTCTTGATGCTTTGTAGTAAATTGTGTTTAGAATAAGATTTAGATTTGATCAAAGTACTTTCAGGATAGTGGGGCCAGAGCATTTTCTGTTACCTTTTTTAATACATATTAACAATACAGCTCTCATTCGAACTTTTGTTGACATAGATATTGAATTTTTGAATCAAGATTTTTTTTTACATTTCACACGAAACTACTTATTTCAACGTCTGGTCCTTTAAAACATGAACGAGTTCCTTAAAGGGCACATTCAATGGACAAACACAATAGAAGCACACAAGACAACAAACTAGAACTAATACCATGAACGGGGCGAAATACAACTGTATTCAATCGATGTAACTATTCTTACGGATATGATAAACTCCATGGGGCCCTTTCATCAATAATCATGGAAGCGATTTCGTATCGTAATTTTCAACCGCAGTTATCAAAAGTTTCTTTATCATTCTTATGTACAAAATTGTTTCTTAGATTCTTGACGAAACGACTCCTATATCTTATTATTATATTATTCCTCAAAAAAAATATTCTTAATCTTGATGGACAGTTTGAAAAGCAATTTGGAAAGCACAACATCTAAGCGAATACTTATTAGCCTGTCGGGGTCAAGCAAACACAGACGTTTCTGAGATCACATGATTACAAAGATGATTCAAGTTAGAGGCAAAACGAGGTGAAAGCGATCAAGTACACCTTCAAAAGGCACAAATGAAAGATATTAAACTGATGGAAACATTCAAAATCAAACTGATACAGGAAATATCGTTGGCTGCGATGCATTAATTTCTTTTTACTGTAGGTCATAAAATGAAAATGTTAGTTAAAATGCAAAACAGTTGTGAGATTTTGTTGCGGTCTCAGAAGTGTCAAGAGTTTAAAGGTTGCAAAAGGTCTACCGCCGATTAAACCTCGTGGTGAACTTGAGATAACTTTCAAATGAATTACACTTTATACACATTGAAACTCAAAGATGAATATCTAATGAATATATCAAACCAAATCGCCCATATCCATCACGTAATAATGAGGCAATTACAATTATCAGGCAATAAGGTAATGGTTTGATAAAGAGAGCTTTTGCAGAAGCATAACTTTGAATGGTCTGTTTGCCTCCAATAAATTACCGTGCCTAATCTCTACTGATAAGCTATCCTGGCTTTTCCTGATGACCAATCATGGACCGGAGATAAGATAAGCTCACGTGAAATATTGGCGTGTGTAAAATGATGCTTGTTAGACAACCATTATGCCGATAATTTCAAATTAAATCGGACGGCGTCCAGCCTCTTACAGGTGGTTTCAAGACGTGCAAATTTGATGCGGATATGCATGAGGCATTGTTCAAAATGTCATGCGGAAAAATACAGTATTTTTTCGCATACATGACGACAAAACTCCTAACTCAAAGATGTTTTATTAAAAAATATATTTCATACATAACTACATTCAAAGCCCTTTGGATAAATACATCCACGGGTTCGCAACTCACCATCCACATCTATTCAACAGAAACGCTTCAACAAAACACAATCAGAAATCGGTGCTTAACATTTGGCATGATCTGTAGACAGGAATGAACAGACAGTCAGCAGACCCATTAAACCAAGGAATATGATCGAAAGTAGCATTTATGATTTTTCGACTAATGATCTCACTGAGTTAGACAAACTGGCATTGGGTCATTTCTGCAAACACGCAAACATGAAGGGTCATAACAAGGCCAGGCAGCGTCCCCTGTCCCTTTGAAGCCAACAGCGGGTAACAGGCACTCACATAAGTCACAGGGGCACCTGCTTCTGGTTTTCCCGGTGATATATTGTGATTAGGGGTTTCATAGGAGGGCCATAAGACCATGTCCATCAAAAGAACACACGTCATTGCCACGAAGCTTACTCCAAGTCCCCGTCTGATATGGGATATGAAACGACATATGTCAAGTGGCTTGTATGTCAAACGTTACATATCACATGTATTGCCAACATATGAGAGATAAAGGGATACATGTTTAATATCAACAACATAGGGAAATACAGGGATACATGCGTAATATTAACACGCAATTGTGCAAGATTTTAATAAAGTTTAAACACATAACCTGTTCATAGTGTTCAATGCATGTGCCAATATGCATAAAGAATAATTTAAACCCAAAGCTGTCTGTGCAGCTAACTATTCAACTAGCTGTTGATGTCTGTTGCGTCAAGGACCCCGTGACCCCACGCTGGCGTACCACGTGATCAAAGGGACTATTACGTCATAGCGCGAACCATAGTGCCAATCTCGTTGTCACTTCAAACGGAATTTTGAGTTTTGAAATAGCAAACGACGCGAGACAAAGCTAGCATTACATTGTAAAGCACACAGCGATAGGACTAGGTTGCAATTACTGGTATGGTATTGCACCGAAATTATTGGTGATTGATAATGCATCTGGCTTATTATTAACTTTGACCTGGGAAATTATAGTTCGGAGGACAGCAATAATGACTAATGCATGCGTTCCAAATAAATCCAAACTAATATTGTAAAAAAAAATGAATACAAACTTTTCGGACAAAATGAAATACACACATCTGAATTTGAATATCCTGTTACAGACTGCATTTTAGCAAAACATACAGAGAAATTACTTATATTGTTAGATAATATTGGTTTCATTTAGCTAACTATTTTATAGTGATATTTGCAAACAATTCAAATGTTAAAATAAAAACCGGTCACATTTACCTCTTGTGAAATCTGAAAATCTATTAGTCAAAATGTTCTGGGAGTTGCATATATCACAGGCGCATTACTTTCTGTTAATTATAGAGGACAGTCGTTAACTTTGGTCATGGAGTTCAAGACGAACTTGATGCATTTTACTGGTGTTTCAGTTTATTGGCATTGTCAGCAAATACATGTCTTTGGCCAGACACAAACATTATCATAATTTTATACATTTTATAATATTGGACTATGGTTCATAAGTACCTCTGATGTATGTACATGACTCCAAGGATATTGTATCCAGTCCAATATCTTTGAAATGAGTTCCAATTTAGTATATTCAGGGTACAAAGCAATATAGTGTATTTGAACATCGTAACTTTTAGAGACTGTTAAGATTTTATTACGTGACTTTGACCCCGGCGACCCAGAAAAGTTGATTGCAATGTAAGGACAATGCAAATAACGGCAGATGAAATTGACCATTGTAATCAGTTTTATTACAATAGTTATTTATGAAACAGTGCAAGTATTATAGAGCGTTATAAACATGTTTTTGTTCGTTTTGCACTACTCAGTTTACCATATCATTGGCATCAAAAGTTTGCCTTTTATAGTTAAGCTTAAAAAAAAATTGGCGATAAAAGAAAACGCAGAATAAAAACAACATTGGCCATACAAAATGGCTTCATCGAAGTCGATGTTAGATGCATTACGTAATTACGTTATAGAATTATAAGACATTCGTACAGTGGATTTAAACTAAAGCTTCATATAATGAATTTAATAGTATTTGTACACATGGCTTTATTGTTTATACATGGCTTCATCCTTGTTTTCTGAAAAGGCATATATAGTTGCATTTGCTTCAATTCAAACATCATAGTGAGCTGTCTTTGGGAAATTGAGTACATCTAACGAAATATGTCATATTTGCATTGATCTTGTCAATTATAATAAAGGAAACTCGGAAATGCGGAAGAGCACACTTCACTTAAAAGGGTTGGGAGAACATTGAAACTTTGTTTTCAGAATAGTTTCTTGTAGTGTTATTATCATGTAATCTAGATGGCTCCACGGAATGGTACTTATGGCAGAGCAATAAATGGTACTTCTAACGGTCTAAATTTATGGTTGAAAAGGTAGCAAATGTTTGAGAGAATTAACATAATTTTATGAAGTGCACTGCAAGTTGGAGTCATAGAAATGAAGTACCGGAAGACTCTATAAGACTGAAGTAGTTAACTTCATAAAAGAATCTTGGTGCAAAATCATCACCTTTTATGGCATTCCGTCAACGGCGTTATCAAAGGATCACATGGTTTATACGTGCGAAGAATGGATATTGCCATTCCTTATGGTCTGCTTCGCGCCCATGCCCCCAACAGTCGGGGTAAAAGTGTAATTGTTACTTTGGTAAGAAGTTAAACTCCGTTTAAACTTTCTTACATCAATTTAAAATCAAATTATTGAAGCTATAAAATGGGTACTATGACCTGAGACAGGGTTTTGGTGGGGTCACCAAAATTCACGGCAAAGAATGTTGTACTGCAACTAAACTTGGGTGTAACAAAGGAGTTATAAGCTGCAATTTTCACATTCCGCCAAACATGGCAAATGCATTGACCTATTAGTCTTTCAGTCAATGCCCGGCTTTTTTGTACATATTTGAGGGAGACAAACACGCCAAAAGCCAAAATCTAGAAGAGAGACTAAGAATAAACCAATTGTTTTGCACACTTTTCAATTTTGTAGAAGTTATACTATCGTTAAAATTTTCTTTTATAATATTTGAATTCAATTTGTTCCAAAATATTTATCAGTTTAATTTTTTTACACTTAATCTTTTAAAAATAAACCGAGAATGTTGGAAGAGTGTTGGAATCGGCAATGTCAACAGTGCCTTAGACTCTTGCGTCACGAAAAACAACGACACCTGATGGTCAATAGTAAGATGAAAAGCAAAAAAAACGTATAGTATATTGAAAAACAACACCATGTTCAATAATAGAATGAAAAACAACAACACCATGTTCAACTAGAAGGATGAAAAAAACAACAACACCATGTTCAATAGTAATATGAAAAACAACAACACCATGTTCAATAGTAATATGAAAAACAACAACACCATGTTCAATAGTAATATGAAAAACAACAACACCATGTTCAATAGTAATATGAAAAACAACAACAACATGTTCAATAGTAATATGAAAAACAACAACACCATGTTCAATAGTAATATGAAAAACAACAACACCATGTTCAACTAGAAGGATGAAAAAAACAACAACACCATGTTCAACTAGAAGGATGAAAAAACAACAACACCATGTTCAATAGTAGGTTGAAAAAACAACAACACCATGTTCAAAAGTAGGTTGAAAAAACAATACCATGGTAAATTTTACTCGGATTAATAACACAACATCATGGTCGATAGAATGATGAACAAAATATATCATGGCCAATAGTAGGATAGAACAATAATTCAAAGAAACCTATAGTAGGTGCAAAACTAATTTTTTTTCAACTAAAATCAAGATTTGTCGTTCATCATTTAGAGTGATGGTGTTGATTGTTGACGTTCACGGCCTGTTAGAGCTGGAGAAGACCCTGTGTCATATCTCGCAACCAACATCCTTCAGTATGACCCAAACTGGTGCGGATAAGTGGCGCAATTAATTTGAAAAATCACCTAGTTACGTAGAATGTCCACAAACGATGAACTTTCCCACAGTATAACAATGCGGTTGGCGAATTGTTATCAAATCTTGTGGCAAAGACATAATACCAACAAGCTGAAGTCAATCTTAAGGTCACCCTGTTTCAAACGGGCATTAAAGGGGCTTTATCGAATGTTATCTGAGTTGCGTTGTGGATTTTCGTCGTCGTCATAAGGTGATATGATTTAGCAAGGGTCACCAGGGCAAATAGCTAATAAGAAATGTAAATTTTTTAATTTGATTTTGATAAACTACTAGAAAGACTGTCTTAGTCTTCGATTTGTCTATTTTCCCTCTTGATACACGCCAAAACGCACCATTTGCAAGCTACGCTTTCAAAATTTTCCGGGGGGGGGGGGCACTCCCCCAGACCCCTCTACTTTTGCGCTTGCGCAGCAAATCGGCTCTATCTACGTCCCTGTTTGCATAATCAACCTAGCATGCACCGACTGTAGTTGTATGGCAGGAAAATATCACTGAAACAATCTTGGACAACAACCTTTACAACACAAAGCTTAAGATCTGCTGTTGTTGACCGGTCGTGTCAAAACAATTATATCCAAGTTGAGCAATGTGATGCGAACACAGAGTGGACCGGGGACCTTTGGCCTATCTCGCCGTCTTATCATCCACGCATTATGAAAACTGGACAGAAATAAATTAGATCAGGTTAAAATGCCTTTTGCAATTACCTCTAAAATATGCTGATGGCGGTCAACAATTCAGTGGTAATTCGCGTTTAATTCTGTCTTGTCAATGACTGATGATGTTTCATAAATAAAGATATGAGATTAAGATTAGAAACATTTTAAGAAACCGCTGAGTTGCATCGCAGACGACAATTTCTTGACATCTTCAAGTGCCCGGATATGCGCACTGCACCTGCGCATAATTACGTCATTACCGGTGCAATATCAGGTCAACTCGGCCCAAACGAATTGGTCACATTATAAAGGTTTAATTATAGAAATTACGATGTGTCAACATGCAGCTGTCTAAGACGAGAATAATTCGCTATTCCTCTGGACATTTTAATTTTCTCATGAGAGGCCCTGTGCTGTGTCGATCGACGCTCGAAAGTCTTTTTCACGACATAATATTTAAGACCAACTGAATAGAAATCTTGCCGTTGAACGAACAATTTGATACCTTCGTTCTTTGCATGTACGTTATATGCATAATTTGTCGGTTGAAAGAAGTATGCTATTTTGCTTCGAAACAACATCAACAAAATTTCCCTTTTCCGAACTCTTAAAGTATTTAGTTTATGAAAACAAGGTATTACCATGTTCAATGTACATCAATTTCACTTTGATACATTACTATTCGGTCTTTGCAATGCTATAATCAGGATCAATTATTTTTCTCATATAAGCAATCGTCCGGCCCCAATTTCTCAAAACTTCCTAAGCTTAAATGGCTTAAGTAGCTTATTTCAATATATAAAAATACATAGTTAAAATAGATTTTCATAAATTAAAAAAAGGTTAATTGTGATTATCATAAAGATAATTCCTATCTAAAATATAAAAAAAAACTTTTAAAGAAGTAAATATTAAGCTAATTATTGAAAAGCAAATATAGCGAGCTAAGCTTAATCTTGTTATAAGGGACTTAAGAAGTTTCGAGAAATTGGGGCCTGAAATATACTCAAAATTAATTGTGATAACTGTAAAATGGTTTATTGTGAATATCATACAGATAAATCCCACTCAACGTCTAAAAACTATTAAAGAAATAAATATTACGCACATTATAGGAACACAAAATAGTGAGCTTAGTTTAATGCTGCTATGAGGGGCTTAAGAAGTTTCGAGAAATTTGGACCAGATGTTAATGACTACATAAAACATGCATTTTAATTAGTTGACACACGACATGCAATGTTTCACTCCAATTGGACCAACCGTTGTTCTCGGTGTTATATTTAATATTTAACTTAAGTAAATCATACATCTTTGACTTTATTCGCTCTATTGGTCAGTTATAAATAATAAGTAATCCGATTAGCTACATCGTTCTAGATCATATTAAAACCAATATTGAAAACCAACCCAGAGAAGTTATCCAGTTCGTCGTTTAAAATATAGGCAACTATTTTTCATTTATCGAAAGACGTCAGTATATTCAGGCTCCGCCTACTTGTCACCAGATCCTAACGGTCGGCCATCTCCGGCAAGCTTCGAGTCAATTCTTTTAGATAGTTACCGAGGTGTTCAGATTGCTTATCACCGTTCCGATATGGAAGTTAATGTATAGAAGGGGAAAAGGAACACTCCAACATGGACCACGGTTCTATAGAGACTGCATATTTCTGCACGCTGACCGTCGGGGCCTCAGCAGTCGGACAAATCAAGCTCTCAAGTGTTTCAATTAGCGGTCCGTGTTTGTTGGGCGATATGATGTGAAGTGTCGTGAACAATGGACCGAACATTACCCCCGTATTGCACAGAGTGACATATGGCCAAATGCAGAGTAGCGCACACTCAATCTGTCCATAAACTAAGAAGCTAGGCTAATCGTCCCCCGAGTGACCCTAAAATAGCCCTTTCCGACAACTTTCGCCGCGCGATATATTAAGAGAGAGCCTGAAAAGGAGAAAATTGCACAGAATAGCCGGGTGTTAATTTAGGTGCGAGATGCTTTTGTAAATAAAATTACGAGGCGAAATTGAGACGTTTTCAAAGAATGAAGAAAATAATTGAGGCGTTTATACCGCAGAGTAGCAGCTATAAATTCACAAGTATGAAACGTAAATTGCCTTTTATCAACTTATCACCCCATAATAATCACAATATGGAACATCTTGTGGTAAAAATTGCAAAATAAAGGCCTTTCTTTAAACGTGTTCAAACTGTTTAATGCTCCATTGTGATGTTGTTTCTCTAAAACATGAACTATTCGATAAACGTAGTTATAACATGATTATTTAGGTTGGATGGTTGATGGTCACAGTATAAAGTCTCAATGCAATACATCAAATAGTTGCTGAGATATTCAACTATATGTACGTATTAATACAAAATCTTAACCAGATCTCCGAAGTGGAAAAATAAAGGGCCATTATTTTCATTACATTCAAATTATGTTATCTTACTTCATTTAATACTTAAGTAGCTTAAATTGTTGGTAATACTTAGCTAAAAGTTTCAATGCAATACATGGTGTCTGCTAACATAATAACTCGAATGTGCCTACATGCAAAACCTTGACCAAGGTGTGACGTCGACGTCGATTCTAGGATGAGTAGTTCATGAGTATAGCTCTCCTAATTCTTCGAAGATTCAAGATGTTGTAGAGTTAATACATTAGACAATAAATTATGCGCTTGCATTCACAAGCAGCAAATAATGAATGTGTTATCAATTTGTTACTTATTTCATATATTTCATAGTCAATGGTCATCCAAAAATCAAGTTATATAAGTACAAAATTTAACATTTGAGTTGAGGAGAACTACAATAATACAACCCCAGTTAAAAAGCACCGACATATCGCTGTTTTAAATTGTACCTAAACGTATGTTTTTGTTGTTTTGATCATTGAATTCAAATAAGTTACACATGATAATGTATTAAAAAATATGGCCTTAAATTACGTATGGCAACATGATACCGAGTAAATGGCAACATTTTGGTGTTGCAAAATGTCTGAGTTCCACATGTCTGCGATACTCGAATGCTTACTCATTACTTAGTGCACGTGTTTTTGTTATATATTTTTTCCAGGATATACGTTTAAAACATGTTAAAGATAAAGTGAAAAATGTGTGCTAGTTAGCAATACGTAGAAGCTTTGGGATATACGTTTACGTTACGTATATATACATGTACTAATAAAAAGCAATATATGCTGGTCAGCATTTATTGTCCGAAAACCTTTACAAATATAGGAGCTAGTTTTAACAAATTACCAGATCAGTGCCAGGATATGTTCCATCTGCCGTCGGTGGTAAGAAGCAGGCTGTGTCAAGGGATTAGCAATGCTGTATTGGGTTCCTGGTCAAGAGGTTTACAAAATTATGGGACATACATTGTATGCCTACAAAAAGCACCGTTCTGTGAAATTTTATGGGACGTTTAGTTCTGCAACCACTGTAGAGGGAAATTTAGGTCCACATTCATTTCTAATGGGAAATATAGCTCTGCAACATATTTTAGTGAGAAATTTAGGTCTCCAACAAATTTTGGTGAGAAAAGTTGGTCTGCAATCATTGTTCTCGGTAATGTAGGTCTGCAATCATTGTTCTCGGTAATGTAGGTCTGCAATCATTGTTCTCGGTAATGTAGGTCTGCAATCATTGTTCTCGGTAATGTAGGTCTGCAATCATTGTTCTCGGTAATGTAGGTCTGCAATCATTGTTCTCGGTAATGGAGGCATGCAATCATTGTTCTCGGTAATGTAGGTCTGCAATCATTGTTCTCGGTAATGTAGGTCTGCAATCATTGTTCTCGGTAATGGAGGTCTGCAATCATTGTTCTCGGTAATGTAGGTCTGCAATCATTGTTCTCAAAATGTAGGTCTGCAATCATTGTTCTCGGTAATGGAGGTCTGCAATCATTGTTATCTGTATTGTAGGTCTGCAATCATTGTTCTCGGTCATGTAGGTCTGCAATCATTGTTCTCGGTAATGTAGGTCTGCAATCATTGTTATCTGTATTGTAGGTCTGCAATCATTGTTCTCGGTAATGGAGGTCTGCAACCATTGTTCTCGGTAATGTAGGTCTGCAACCATTGTTTTCGGTAATGTAGGTTTGCAACCATTGTTCTCGGTAATGTAAGTCTGCAACCATTGTTCTCGGTAATGTAAGTCTGCAACCATTGTTCTCGGTAATGTAAGTCTGCAACCATTGTTCTCGGTAATGTAAGTCTGCAACCATTGTTCTCGGTAATGTAGGTCTGCAACCATTGTTCTCGGTAATGTAGGTCTTCAGTCATTGTTCTCGGTATTGTAGGTCTGCCACCATTGTTCTCGGTAATGTAGGTCTGCAACCATTGTTCTCGGTAATGTAGGTCTGCAACCATTGTTGTGGAAGATGTAGGTGTGCAACCATTGTTCTCGGTAATATAGGTCTGCAACCATTGTTGTGGAAGATGTAGGTCTGCAACCATTGTTTTGGGAAATGTAGGTCTGCAACCAATATTGTGGGAAATGTAGGTCGGCAGCCATTGTTCTCGGCAATGTAGGTCTGCCACCATTCTTATGGGAAATGTAGGTCTGCAACCATTTTTATGGGACATGTAGGTCTGCAACAATTGTTATGGGAAATGTAGGTCTGCAACCATTCTTCTCGGTAATGTAGGTCTGTCACCATTGTTATTGGAAATGTAGGTCTGCAACCATTGTTTTGGTAAATGTAAGTCTGTTGTTGTGGAAGATGTAGGTCTGCAACCATTGTTGTGGAAGATGTAGGTCTGCAACCATTGTTTTGGGAAATGTTAAGTCTGCAATCATTGTTCTCGGTAATGAAGGTCTACAAACATTGTTTTGGGAAATATAGGTCTGCAACCGTTGTTTTGGGAAATGAAGGTCTGCAACCAATATTGTGTGAAATGTAGGTCTGCAGCCATTGTTCTCGGTAATGTAAGTCTGCAACCATTGTTATGGAAAATGTAGGTCTGCAACCATTGTTATGGGAAATGTAGGTCTGCAACCATTGTTATGGGACATGTAGGTCTGCAACAATTGTTATGGGAAATGTAGGTCTGCAACCATTCTTCTCGGTAATGTAGGTCTGCCACCATTGTTATGGGAAATGTAGGCCTGCAACCATTGTTATGGGAAATGTAACCATTGTTATGGGACATGTAGGTCTGCAACCACTGTTATGGGAAATGTAGGTCTGCAACCACTGTTATGGAAAATGTAGGTTTGCAACCACTGCAGTCGGTAATGTAGGTCTGCAACCACTGAAGTAGGTAATGTAGGTCTGCTAGAAGCATATTATTACCAATGCTTTTTATGGTATGCATTGCGTTCAAAATATAGATCAGAAAGCCAACGTCGTGCAGTGCAGTTCGTTATGGTTATGTTAACTTGAACTAAACATAACTAACACATAAGTACATTGTAGATATATCAGATACTCTACGTTATTGCCGGACGACGGAAGGAGCCAGAAAGGGGAAACAGCACATGTAAGGTAGGACTACAAACAATACTTTTTTTCCTTAGACCTAAGACATATTTCAAAGGCCAAACTGGTCACTGTTAAAACATCTCACACATTTAAAGGATGATGTGCGAAACAGCAGACCACGATAATATTTACATAATTAATTGGCCTTTTTCCAGCTTCCGTTGATTTTTCATAATATTCCGTACATATTGTTTACATAACATGGAAAAGCCGTTAGGCTATCTACACCTGGATTTAGTACCACGGGTCGAACTGACCACTGGGTGAGATTATATATTAAAAGTTCTAAAGCTAGGGTTTACTGCTTCTTGACCCTATGTAACGTGCGGTCACAGCTGATAACTTCACGTCATATTGAGGCACGGAATTGTTCTTGACCATAAGTTATGGTCATTTAATGGTCGTTGACCCGGTACTGCCCGTTTATGGCCGAAGAGGTTTTATGAAGGTATTATAATTTCTCAATTTTGAAGTCGAAATTTACGATTCTCTCAATATGAAGAATTACTTACTGAAGATAGCAAGCTGTTACGTGGCTTTACTTGAAATTCAAATTAACTTTAGTCAAACAATTTAAACACGACTTGTTTCGACACATTGTATTGTAAAGGTAGCTTGTTTACTCACCGTTTTCCGCTGTCATATAAGAGTAACTTCAAACTTCAACACCAGGCTTAAATATCACGAAAATACTTAAGTCAAATCTCAAACTCCGTCTTAACACATTTTATCACATAGCATTAATATTTATTAAAAATCATATATGTTTTTTACAGTTTTATAAGTGCATTCTATCATAGAATATGCTGATAAAAGCCTTTGGTTGAATTCAAAGGCAAACATATTCTACAGCCGAAAATGTCTTTGAGTAACAATTCTGTATTCTTTACTTGAGTAAACTCAAGTATACTTTTTGCTCTAGAATTAGTTTTCTTTGAAATAATGACAAACTCTTTTATCAACATATTATATGAGAAAATACATTTTCAAAAAATATAAACATGCAAGATTTTGAAGAATATTATATGCTTATATATGGTGAAATGAGTTGAGACTGAGTTTGAGATTTGACTTAAGTATTTTCGTGATATTGGGGTCAGTTCTTTGAACATTAAAACTGCATTCTCACGGATTGGCCGTTTCGACGTTTTAAAAAATGTCCTGGAATGAGCCGTTCTTTGCATATATGTGTGGCAATCAGTGATATAAGACTGCTGACAAAAGATCTTTTTTTACATATTGAAGTTAGAAAAGGATGTTTTTGTGTGTGTTTAAAAGCGTTACTAACGCTTTCAGAAAAATGAAAAACTTTCGTAATTTTCAAACAATTTAGATCTCTTTTGATGTGAAGTATCTAACATGACTGAATTGCAGACATTAATGCCAAAATTAGCGGATTCTGGGACATATGTTTTTAAAAATTGTCAAAACTGTCAATCTGTGAAAAATCAGCTTTACAAGTAGTATTGAAAACTATGTTCAAGTTGATGAACTTTCATAAGAATGACGTATAGATCTGCATTTTTATTCTATGTCAAAACATAGTGTCAAAATAAAACAAACAAGAACGAGCGTTTTTGTTAATATTTTTTTTATTTTCATTTTTAATTTCCATTGAACGAAAACAAGAATAATTATGTGTACAAAATCATACATTAAAGCTTTTTAGCATTTTTTCACTCTTTTTTCGAATTTTTAAAAATGATTATTTTTTAAACCCTATTTTTCAATGAAATTAATTCATACACTAGTATGAGTTTGAACCCTTTTCTTGTTTTTCTTCCTGATTTTGGTGTAAAAACATTGTTTTCTTTCAACTCAACTCCGAAAAAAAAACATTTTTTTTTTCCTTACCGGTAAGTTTTTTGGTATTGAAAAACTATATGAATTTGACCCCTGGTGGCTGATTTCTGCCTATTCGTGTGTCATATTTTCTCCGCAAAAATGCACCAACTTAAAGTAGCTGAGCGGTATTCATAAAACAGATGACGTCATTTCATAGCTTAAAGGGACTGTACACCAGATTGGCACCAACACAAGTTGTTTTTTCTGTAACGAATCTCAGGACAATTATCTCATAGAATGTGTTACGCTTTGATATCATAATTGTAAAAAAGGTACCAAAATGTAAAAAAAAAATGTGTCGGAGACCGGGTTCGTCACCGACCCGTGTCGCCAAAATTGCAGTCAAGCGTCGTATCGACTGAGCTTAAGGAATGAATTCTACCTGGTAGACATACCCAGTAATCTGTTTTAATGGAAAATACGAAATAACTGCTGAACTTAAATAAATTGTAAAGTATGTGGTACTTCAGTTAGTAAGTTTCAATGCATTGTACACATCGATGCCAAGTTTATTACAATTTTTGACAATTTCCTTGTTCCCCCCGCTATTTTATCATACGGATTACAGTCCCTTTAAGTCAAAACATTTGAAGATAAGTATCTCGCTGGTCATATAGTATAATAACTCAATTATATCTAAAATACTTTTTTCTCATGAATTTTATGTATTATACAAATAGTGTGTTAAAGCTGCAATCTCACAGATTGAACGTTTTGACAACTTATTTATTTATTGTCTTTGAACGAGCCAATTTTTGTGAAAATCCATTGAATCCAGTAAACTAATAATGCTGACAAAAAATTAGATCACAGATTTTTATATTTAAGTTCAAAAATTGATGTTTAATGCATTTTTCTTAAAACCGTTAGGTTTAAGCCATAAAACATTAATTTTCGAACAGAAATATGAAAATCAGCGATCTGATCTTTTGTCAGCAATCTTATATCACTGATTTGCAGATAATTACGCAAAAATTTGCTCATTCCAAGACAAAAAGTAGAAAAGTTGTAAAATCGGTAAATCTGTGAGAGTGCAGCTTTAAAATTGACTATAAAAAACCCAAAGGCATTCGTCTCAAGATAAGAAATGACCAAGGGTGTTTTATGAATGCCGGCCCAAGGCGAAAAAAGCTCCTTTCGCCAATAAATGGCAGAAATCTCCATGTACGTGAAGTTAGCGGCCTAGCGGCGTGAAGTTAGCGGCCTAGCGGCGTGAAGTTAGCGGCCTAGCGGCGTTGAAGTTAGCGGCCAAGCGGCCTAATATGGTATCTTATTTCAAAGTATGAATATATGCTTTTTCTTCTAAACAATGATAAATTAAATGTTTTTGTGCACGAAATATCAATTTCAAGCGATTTTCAACATTTTTTTTTTCAATTTTTTTTATCAAACTTCACGCCGCTAGGCCGCTAACATCACGTACATGAAATCTCCACCTTATAACAACATTCTAAAGTTAACCCACATACAAGAGTAGAACTCTCATTATTCTCAAGTCTTATGCAAGTACAAGTACTACTAACCAATTTCACAGTAATGTAGATATCTCCTTCCAGATGAGATGTGCATGTCGAGGTAGATACATATGATTATGTATTAGCACAGGTTACATCAGGGTTAATTAAGCCAGTGGATTTATTTACCAGGTCTAGCGATGTACCTGCCAACTATGACATAATTATGGCTAACTGATCTAGAGTCATACTGTTGGCCACATCATTCCTTGTTTATTTGTTGTATGTTATATGTATCTAAGCAAAAAGATGCGACGGGAGGGCGAAATAAATACATTTTTCTCATTTAGGAGAGAACAGAAGCGTGTAAAAGCACATACTTTAACCCACATCATTTATACTTGGAACCGTTTGGAAATGTTGAACTATTATATAATGCGACATGAGGGCGAACTCAATATACATTTTTCTCATTTAGGAGAGAACAGAAGCGTGTAAAAGCAAACATACTTTAACCCATATTATTTGTACTTGAAAACGTTTGGAAATGTTAAACTATTATATAATGCGACATGAGGGCGAACTCAATATACATTTTTCTCATCTATGAGAGAACAAAAGCGTGCAAAAGCACGTACTTTAACCCATGTTATTTGTACTTGAAAACGTTTGGAAATGTTAAACTATTATATAATGCGACATGAGGGCGAACTCAATATACATTTTTTCTCATCTATGAGAGAACAGAAGCGTGTAAAAGCAAACATACTTTAACCCATATTATTTGTACTTGGAACCGTATGGAAATGTTGAACTATTATATAAAGCGACATGAGGGCGAACTCAATATACATTTTTCTCATTTAGGAGAGAACAGAAGCGTGTAAAAGCAAACATACTTTAACCCATATTATTTGTACTTGAAAACGTTTGGAAATGTTGAAACTATTATATAAAGCGACATGAGGGCGAACTCAATATACATTTTTCTCATTTAGGAGAGAACAGAAGCGTGTAAAAGCAAACATACTTTAACCCATATTATTTGTACTTGAAAACGTTTGGAAATGTTGAAACTATTATATAATGCGACATGAGGGCGAACTCAATATACATTTTTCTCATTTAGGAGAGAACAGAAGCGTGTAAAAGCAAACATACTTTAACCCATATTATTTGTACTTGAAAACGTTTGGAAATGTTGAAACTATTATATAAAGCGACATGAGGGCGAACTCAATATACATTTTTCTCATTTAGGAGAGAACAGAAGCGTGTAAAAGCACATACTTTAACCCATGTTATTTGTACTTGAAAACGTTTGGAAATGTTGAACTATTATATAATGCGACATGAGGGCGAACTCAATAAACATTTTTCTCATTTAGGAGAGAACAGAAGCGTGTAAAAGCAAACATACTTTAACCCATATCATTTACACTTGGAACCGTATGGAAATGTTGAATTAATATGCCCTTTGAGTGCAGTTCAAAACTTAACGTTGTTCGGAATTGATAGTCCAGAAAACATTTTTGTGCGATTTGATGCAACATTGCTTTACAAGAAAGCTGTGGTTTTACTTTTGCAATTAAGAACATTATAAGTCTCGCTGACTTTTTTTTTTTAAATTTGGTGAAAAATAGAGATGGTCGGCGTATTTGTTGGAAGATAGGTGTGGTAAATCCGCCAAGAAGATGATCTTTATTCGCTTTCAGTATCTTCGATCAAATTATTAAATATTTAGAATGAAATTTCATTATGCTGTCACTTGTATATGTTCATGAAATAAAAATGTTTAAACGAAATCCGTCCGTCAGGGCTAGATCCAGACAAGTCATTGTTTGGGGGGGGGGGGGGGTACTAGGGTTTGGCTCGGGAGGGGCCCTCCCGTTCGAAGACTATTTTGACCTTTTTGTATGAAATGATGCATTTTCCAGTATAACTTGACTACTTGATAGCACATTATTATGACTATTAGAATGGACGAATTTTCCAGCAGACAGTCATTACAGCACACATTTTGGTCTCATAGTTCTGCGATTTCCTGATTCTTTACATATATCAGTAAACATGACGGTCACACGGAACATCTATTTGGAGTAAAACTGTCTTCATAATATTTTCAGTGGCACAAAGTGTGCTGTTCGTTTGAATCATTTTTTTCATATTTGATTTTGTTGTCTAAAAGTATTAATACGTGAACAATCACATTCATTTAAACACGTCAACAAATCTATAATGTACAATATTTCATCGTATATTTTATTCAATATATTAAACACGAAAAGTCAACAACTTTTTGAACCATATTTTAGAGTGTTCCGAATATCTAAACAGTACCAAGTAAACAGTTATACGTAAAAAACGTTCAATAACTACCGTTTGGATAAATAACACACGTTACACTCAAAATTCACTCATACCAGGCGCGTAGCTGACTGTTATGAGAATATGCAGTTGTATCATGAACTTTTTACAGGTCGAATTTTTTGTCATTCCAAAAACCCTGAATTCGAAATAAAAACCAAAGGGGGTGAAGGTGTTAATATGCTGCACGGTCTATTGATCTGCGAAATCCCAAATTGGCCCAAGCTACAGGCCTGCATACCCACGCTAATAAAGTAGTTATTGAAAGTTGTCCTTGACATAATGTTTAAATCAGATACAATGTACACACTTCCACTGTGATTCAAATTATACACTCACACATTGCCCTCATGTATTATTTCAATTACTAAGGTTGTACATACAACCACTATACAACTTGTTATAGTATCATACATGATCTTATAAAAATTATTTGTTTTCTTAATACTATTATCATTTATTATCATAACTTTAACTACAAAAAAGTAATATAATATGTACAATGCATATTATTTTAACAATACCACAGTGCATAATGGATAGAATACTTCTGTCAGATAGCAATACTAAAACACTGGTTCACTTTCAAGTCTTAACATAGGCTGAGAGACTATAAAAATGTGATAAATGTACTTCGAGTATCATTTTTGATGAACAAAAAATGTCCAGGACAGTGGATTGCCATGAAAATTCATTTACAAGTTCACTTTACTAAGCAGAAACTTACTTCACAAGGAATTTACTTGGCTGAATCTTAATTTACAATAAAGTTACCTTGTTTTAAACTAAATTCACAAGCCAGAAGAGCATATAAGACCAATTTGGAAGTGACCTCTCCATGTTTCAGTTCTTTTTTCTTAATATTAACACATGACAGTGAATCGAAGCATGGACATACCATCTCATACCATTGGCTACTTTCTTCCCATATTTGGTGTTAACGGTTTTGAAAACTCAAGTAATCAGCACTAATTTCCATATATAATTCTCAATTGACTATAGAATATATAGGATTTTTTTTAGTGGTCTCTGACCTGAACATGTATAACATTGTAAGGTCTCTCAGAGAACAACAATATCACTTCTATGATGAACTCATCTTATCTTTGAAAGAGAACAATTATATGATATGAGATAATATGAATATTCCGGGTCAACGTAAAGTCACCGGGTTATATGCCAGCAAAATCGGAAGCGCTTCAATATACACATAATCACATGCAACGAATCAAATGGCGCCACTTTAAGTATGGCCATTTCAAATTGAATAGATGCATAATTTATATGTGCCTTGGCTAAAAGTATCTGATATTACTTTTAACAACAATATTCCCTCCATTTAAGTTCAACTTTAACATAAAGTTGTGATAAAAAAACATGATACCGGTACTTAAGTTTTTAACAATGTTAAAGGGAAAACAATTCTTAACAAATAACATGAAATAAGAATTATAAACGCACAAGCATTTACAAAACAGCCATTATCATAGCAATTTAAGTAATTATCTTTTTGATAATATAATGATTATATTTCATTATCATTAACAGCTGATAATTGAAAACATAAAATAATAATATTACTATTTCATCATTATTAACAACTGAATAGAAATAATAAATATTATCGTTTTATTAATATTATCATTATTATTATTATTATTATTATTAACAGCTGTATAGAAAATAAAAAATCAAGTTATTACATTTGATATATTTACAATCATTATAAAAACAAACTAGTTTTATATAATTATTTTTCTGTATAAAAGTTACATTTTCATTTCCTGCACCCAAAATCCTTACAAATAACACCAAAATAATACATCCTCAGCAGTTATCTAAAATTCACATGTTTAAACCTGGGAGAAGTGTGCTGAGTTGAAACAGAGTTATTTTAATTATTTTTATGAACAATTGACAAAAAGCAACAAGCAGATACGCAATTCAACAGAATTTTGTAAATCAAAGCATAAAATAATTCAACTTTCAATATCGTTTAATGACTTTTAAAAAGATTATGCATTTTCACGAGCATTGTTAAATAACTGCTTACAACAGAGGTCAATTTTGAACTTTTGATGATAATTTATGATGAAAATAAGAAAAAAAGAAATTGTTTCATTTTCTGACCCATATAACAAGAAATGAGTCACTTTAAAAAGCATTCAACATAATTAATAGCTATGTTGAATTTGAAAATGTTATGCAAGTTATTTTGATTTTCTTCAAAATATGCAACTCCCATAACAGAAATCAATGAACTGGATCAAGGGAAATAACTCCCATAACAGAAATCAATGAACTGGATCAAGGGAAATAACTCCCATAACAGAAATGTGGATATTAAAATCAATGAAATGGATCAAGGGAAACTACTTTCTACCGAATGTAAATACTGCATGCAGAGTAGTAACCCCTGGGTATTATCTCAGCTACATGGTCGCATTGAGAAACTTGAGCACTTCCTCCCTATTTTTGTCCCCCTGAAATGAAAACAAACACAATGGTAACCTTGGCTAAAACTAGAGCTTCATTATTCTCGGGCCATTATTATGAACAGTCTCATGTCTGAGCTCAGACTTAAGAAAACATATAATTATTTAAGTGGCCGACCAAATAAGTGATAGACAAACAGTAGTAGGTTTTAATTAAGTTCTTTCAGCAAAAATAACACTTTTTCTAAAAATAAAACAATAATGATGATACCTCTTTATCCATTTTGGTCTTTTTCAACTTGCGGTGAATTTTCCGCCCCGACAAGGCACTTCGTTCCTCCTTGCTTTTCTTCTGTTTCTTCTTTTTACCCTTCCCTTTCATAAACTGAAACAACATGGTATTTTGCATGATCAAAAAACTGAGACATTAAGTGAAAGGAAAGAACAGTTTTAACTTTTTTCATTAAATAAATGCATTTATTGAACAATCAGCATAACTTCAAGTAATTTTGTGCAAAACTCAGTTATGGATTTGCCAGAATAACAGGAGCACCGCGAACTGAACGCCAATGTTAGTCTGTTGTTTTTTTCCCGGTTAACAAGGGGCATTATATTCTCTTATTAAAGCCAGATTTATGGGTATTGCAATACATTTGCATAATTTTTATTGTTTCTGGTAACAGGAGTACCAAGTTTGATATTAATATTTTTTAAGGTAAGACTGCGGTTCAAGTTTTTGTACTCTGACAACAAAGGCCAATGCCAACAATAATAAAATAATTATGTCAATACCTACAATATTTCTTTAAACTAGAAATGTGTCCATAGGACACGGATGCCCCCACTTCGATTTTTTGTCACAGAAAATAAGCCATAATGATTATTCAGGATAATCTGAGGGCCCTAACTCCTAAATGATTAAAGCGATTTCCATGGCTATCGAACTTGATCAAGATATTATGGTCACAAACATGTGTTAAAAGTTTGGTGAGGATTGGACAAACAGTTTTCAAGAATTAGATCGGAAACAATCTTCGGGACGTATTTTTCAAGTCTTTTTTTGCAAATAAAGGGCCGTAACTCCTAAATGACAAAAGCGATTTCCATGGCTATTGATCTTGATCAAGATATTATGGTCACAATCATGTATGTAAAGTTTGGTGAGGATTGGACACATACTTTTCAAGAATTAGATTGGAAACATATATTTTTGAAGTATTTTTGGCAAAAAAGGGCCGTAACTCCTAAATGACTAAAGCGATTTCCATGACTATCGAACTTGATCAAGATATTATGGTCACAAACATGTGTTAAAAGTTTGGTGAGGATTGGACAAACAGTTTTCAAGAATTAGATCGGAAACAATCTTCGGGACGTATTTTTCAAGTCTTTTTTTGCAAATAAAGGGCCATAACTCCTAAATGACAAAAGCGATTTCCATGGCTATCGAACTTGATCAAGATATTATGGTCACAATCATGTATGTAAAGTTTGGTGAGGATTGGACACATACTTTTCAAGAATTAGATTGGAAACATATATTTTTGAAGTATTTTTGGCAAAAAAGGGCCGTAACTCCTAAATGACTAAAGCGATTTCCATGACTATCGAACTTGATCAAGATATTATGGTCACAAACATGTGTTTAAAGTTTGGTGAGGATTGGACAAACGGTTTTCAAGAATTAGATCGGAAACAATCTTCGGGAATTTTTGGCAAAAAAGGGCCGTAACTCCTAAATGACTAAAGCGATTTCCATGACTATCGAACTTGATCAAGATATTATGGTCACAAACATGTGTTTAAAGTTTGGTGAGGATTGGACAAACGGTTTTCAACAATTAGATCGGAAACAATCTTCGGGACGTACGTATGTACGTACGTACGTACGTACGTACGGACAAGGGCAACCCTATATGCCGCCACTTTGTGGGGGCATAAAAAACAGACATGCCTCCATCTTCAGCAAATATCAACTACAGAATTATAATGAACTAGTGTTGGGAATCGTTTCCAGTTTGACTATTGATAATTCGTTCCACTCAAGTGACCGATTATCGACAGTACAATCGGTTTTTGAAATACCTTAATTGTAGTTTTAATCTTGTAAAATAAATTGTCATCCTTAACTATGCTTATGTTATGTTTATGTTTGATGTAATAAAGTGCTGTTGTTGCTTTCGGCCATATTGTTAATGATAAGAACTGAACACCTCCAATTGTACAAATGAACTCAAAGAAGAAAATTGGGGGAAATAAAACTAACGCAAATAAAGAGAGAAAATAATTAAAACAACTGCCGCTTGAATCAATGATCGATTATGACCAACTACAATCGATTGTCACTGATTTCAGGACCAACCAATCAGTTTTCGATTATAATTGATCATTGACACATCACTGTGTACTAACACAGTGGTTGAAATTAACACAAGCCCGCAAGCCCTGCACTGGTAAAATGACTTTTGGACTTGCTCAAATTCTGAACATAATAAAGCAGGGCTTGTTAAAAAATTGGATGCCAAGCAATAGTATAAGAATTTAGGCTTGTTCATCCAAAAGTCTTATTTCGATGACTGCTTATACAACTATTAGCACAATTATATTAACATACATACATGCGTCCAATAGGAAAGAAATGTTTCTGCTTACAACTTGTAGATATTACATTAAAAGCTGCGCTATCACAGATTGACATATTTTTTTCATTTTTTGTTTTGGAATGAGCCACTTTTGCATTTGGAAACCAGTGATACAAGATGGCTGACTACAGATAAGATCACATTTTTTTCATAATAAATGGTTGATAATTGATGATTTATGGCTAAAAGCTTTTCTAAAGCTTAAAGAAAATTGCAATTTTCAGAATTTTTTTTTTTTAAGAAAATGAGATCTGTTCTATTGCGAGTTATCTTATATGACTGAATTGATGGCAGTTATGCCCAATATCTGCTGATTCTGAGACAAAAACTAAAAAACCCATAAAAACCATCAATTTGTGAGAGTGCAGCTCTAAAGCATTAAAAATGACAACTTAGACCCTGTACCAACCTGTGAAAGCTGCACGGGTCCTGCCTTGTCGCTACTTTTTCGTCGTCTATGCTTTTCCTTCTACCAAGCCCACAAATGCACATCGCCCATGACAGTACCAAAAGCCGTCGTTTATTTTTGCATATGTTCACGAAGCCAGAAACATCATAGATCGTCAGTAAATCACCAGGTTGTGGAAAACCCATTCATGGAAAAGACAGACAGTGAGTAACAAGGAACAAAATGGCTTAAATCATAAATGTGTGCTTAAATCATAAATGTGTCACATTACAGGAAATTGGGTTCAAAGTCAGAAGCCCCAATTTAAAACTACAGCGTTTATGAGTATTTGCCAACGCTCTGTTTTTCTTCATCAAAAAGGGGCATAACTCAAAAATTATTAGCCAGAGTTTTTGGCTTAAATATATGCTCAATGTTCACTGCTACATGTGTACCAAGTTTCATATCAATTACTTGAATAGTATTTCAGTTACTATGATTTTCTTTTTCAGACCAAAAGAAATTAACAGCTATTATAATAAAATATGCCAAAAAACTGTAATGTGACACAATTCCTATTAACAATTCTCATGAGTCGGCATAACATAGATGAAGAAATTAGCAATGTATATATAAAATGTTTATAAGGATATCACATAACACTAGCAGCACTGTAATGTGTCGGAAAAAAATAATGTTAGGATGTCAGCTTAACCCTTTGCATGCTGGGTAAATTGTCGTCTGCTCAAAAATGTCGTCTGTTTTATTCTAAATTTCTTTCAATTTACTTTTGGGATATATTGACTGAGTGGCAAACAGCTTGGAACCTGACCAGGCGCCAAGTTACTCGGTGTCTGGTCTGGTTCCAAGCTGTTTGCAAAGCCTTTAAAATCGCCATCAGCAGCCTAAGGGTTAAACAAGCTTTTAGATTAGATCTATACCATCTTCAATATGATCAAAAGTGGGGTTGAATGGTCTAGTGACATGGGTGTCTGCCTCTTATCCAAGTGGTTGTGGGTTTACTCTTTAAAGCGTTTTCATGGCCTCTCAAAATTGACATTAACACTGGTTTCTACCCATGAAGTTATCTGCTATGAGCTACCATCTTTTGTCACAATCAAGCTTGACATTTTGAGAACAAACCTGTACAATGTAAGGTTTATGCATAACTTAACTTTTCATTCTAGACAGGCTATCGTTTACAGATTATTCACGGATTTTTTTGTCAGCTTCTTATACCCCCAATCGTCTTATACGCAGTCATTTACGGTACACTTTTGATCTAAAGTATTTCTAACAAAACTTGAGAAAACAGTTTCAGCTGTACTTGTATTAATTATATTTAAATATGCTGACAAATTGTTTAAAAGTTGACAACGATGGTATAAATCATGTTGTTAACTTCAACAAAATTCTGAACAATCGGCCGATTATGTGAAAGCTTCAATCAATGTTACCTGGTGTTTCCCAGAGTGTTTGCGTCTCTTTCTCTTTCGATATTCCTCATCTGGAAATATTGAATAAAAATAAACACCCCAATTATAAAGTATGTATGTATATGTACCAGGGCTTCTAAAAAACAACAATTTGCCGGTCTGGACCAATTTTGACACTGCCGGACTGATCTCAGTAGCCGAAAAGGGTTAAAATTTGGTCTGAAATTTGTAAAATTTTTTTATATTTTTGGTCCAAAATGGATTAGTCAGTAAAAATTGTAATACACAACCCTGGTTTGTCATTCCTCTAAAACCCAATAAAAGTACCTTTAAATAAAATCTTGGAGTTGGATTTTGGTTCCAGATAATAAACGTAGTTTTAAACATGTTATTAAGGTATTTTTAACTTGACTTTCTGACTAGCACTATATTTCCTTAAAATATCAGGTAATTTAAAAACCAGTCATCTATAACATTTGCCAAGTTTGTTGACTCTTAAGTGGAAAAGTTTTGGACATTTGTACATCAAGGCGAGAAATGCAAATTTATGTTTTTTCAATCACTCTGCTTTTACTAAGTGCAGTGGTAAACGAAACCCCAGGTGCAAAACTTAATAAGCTAAATAAAATTCCACCAAGGTTTCTTGACTTGAGTTGAAACAGTTTTTGAGTTTTCAGTGACTCAAGTTTAGAAATGTCATTTATTGCTATTTTAAGGGCCATATGTACTGGTTAATGCCCCCCTCCCACACACGCATTACATGCATTGTGTCAAACAGAATTCCTTAGACCTTGCCACCCAGCAAAGTCTCATTAAGTTTGATTGGTGGTAGCCAAACAGGACCGGTGGGTTTTACCAGGTTCCACCAAAACACAAGACCAAACTGACACCGCAGTAAGTATTATTGACTTAGTATCATTTAATGTAACTTTCCTCATTAGTAAAAAGATAAGAGTTTAAACTAAAGACTCGCTAAGCTACATGTAATAACACGATATGAAGAGCGGGGATAACTTTTATTAAACAAAAAGTAAAACCTGAAGATGATGAATCTGATTCACTGGAAGAGGAAGAGGAGGATGATGACAAGGAGGAGGAGGATGAGGAGGAGGAAGACGAGGATGATGATGATGAAGAACTGGATGACTCTTCTCTGGATTTGTGGGAATGTCTTCTCTTCTTTCTTGGTTCTGAATTGGAATTTAAAAAATATTATACACAACATGTACAATTTTACATGGTATTTTAATATGAAAACCAAAACTTGAGCATATAATTTATACAACATTTACCTCAATACAAAAATACTTTTTCATAAAAGTTATAAAGCTTGATTCTATGCCAAGCCATAAACCACCTATACCAAACCATTGTACAAATGTTACAGAAGAAAGTAAAATACACTCTTAATCTTAACCATAATTTTCAAAGGCTGTTCCATGAAATAAACGACAACTACAAACAGTCAGGCCTTAAAAGAAATATATTGTTTGGTTAGGGTTACATCCATTTCAAAAATAGGTAGGGTAGGTAGGCTTTTTCTTTTCTTTTTTTATTAGGTTTATATAAGAACGTCATTTTCATCAAAGCGGAATGGTGTTATGGTTATCTTCTGTTAAGCATTAAAGGTTTTAAACTACATATTGAAAAGCAATTAAAACAAGAGCTGTCGTAAGAAAGCGCGCTCGACTTCGCCGCTTTGACTTAGAAGTGAATACAATAACAATGTAATATTACCAAGTTTGGTCTATTTATGTCAAACCTAACTAAAATTATTCAATACATACGGTGACTTTGATGCTCCCCTCCCATCAGACGAAAAATGACGCAAGTCATTCAAATAACTTGATTTCCCATTATGAAAATGTGGTAAAGAATATACAAATATGCCTTTCAAAAGAAATAATAAAAAAAATAATAAAAAAAATTCAAGGGCCATATAGTATAGCCCTCCTTGTTTTCCCTTGGTAAAAAACTGGTTAAGAATGTAAAAATGTGCCTGTCAAAAGAAATTAAAAAAAAATATATATATATATTGAAGGGACATTATTTGTATTTAGGGTTAAAATGGAGTTATGTTTCTTGTTGTAAGATGGTCATAAATAATTTTGAATTTTATTAAGTGCATTGAATGAAAGGTATAGAAGTTTTTTTATTTAAATCCCAACTTGCCCTTAACTTTTACTTGCCTAAAACTTTAACTTAAGTCAATCAGGGGCCATAACTTGTATTAAGGATATGGAGTTATGTAACCTCATTGGGTGATGGTCCTGAACAATTGTGTGAAGTATTAAGTCAATTGAATGAAGGGTATAGAAGTTATTAATAAATATCCCAACCTGCCCTCAAACTTTAACCTAAGTTCCATAGTCAATCAGGGGCCATAATTTGTATAAAAGATAATATGGAGTTATCTAACCTCATTATGTGATGGCTCTGAACAACTGTGTGAAGTATTAAGTCAATTGAATGAATGGTATTGGAGTTTTAAGTGAAAATCCCAACTTGCCCTAAAACTTTAACCTGCCCTAAAACTTTAACCTAAGTCAATCAGGGGCCATACCTTGTATTTAGGATAATATGGAGTTATGTAACCTCATTTTGTGATGGTCCTGAACAACTGTGTGAAGTATTATGTCAATTGAACAAAGGGTATAGAAGTTATTTATAAATATCCCAACCTGCCCTAAAACTTTAACCTAAGTTTCATAGTCAATCAGGGGCCATAATCTGTGTAAAGAATAATATGGAGTTATCTAATGTCATCATGTGATGGCCCTGAACAACTGTGTGAAGTATTAACTCAATTGAATGAAAGGTATTGGACTTATAAGTGAAAATCCCAACTTGCCCTAAAACTTTAACCGGATGCCGAAGCCGACGCTGGGGCGAGTAGTATAGCCCATCTATTCTTCGAATAGTCGAGCTAAAAAGAAATATTTTGCTTTATTTTTTCTCTTTTTTTTTTCAAACTGAAAATAAAAACAGTAAGGTCCGCGCCTATTCCATAGGTAGGGCCGGGTAACCCGAACCAAATGTATTTTTTGGGGGGGCCTCACCATTAATCTATTTGAGTCGCAAAAACATAAAAAAGACAAGGAAACAAAATGGTTTATTACCACGGTCATTATATTCTTCACTTCTTGAACTGTGAAAACTTGAAGACCTCCTTTTGCGCTGCTTTTCAACTCTTACATCTGAAAATGTGGCATTGTTGTCATATTATATAGTCTAGTTTACTCATTCAAAGCCGCTATGATCCTACCCTAAATTGGTTCCAACAGCAAACAAATTTGTGATACCAAATTCAAACACTTTCGAAGGTGTTTTTCGTCTGACATAGACTACAGAGATTTTGATGAAGTTGTTATAAGTTTTATAGGAAACATCTGTCAAAGTACTGGTTCACATTCTTTTTAATTTTATGGTAAAAACCGTTATTGTGTGACCAGTAAATCTACCTTCTGTTTTATTCCACGGAAAACCCATACCCCTTACACTTAAAACATGATTTAAAATTATTTATTATTAAAATTATCTTTTAAATAACTTACAATACAAGGGAAGCAACTTAATCATAATCAGTTCAGTAACAATGAAAAGCTACCTCCCTTGCTTTTGAGAATAGGTTTCATTCAACATTTTGCTCTGACTAAGATCAACATTTTCTTATTTATGGATTTTATCGTCAACTAAACAAAGTAGATGTAGATGTCAAAAACAGGATTTTTGTACAAACAGGCCATATCATGGGTCAGAATGTCTGACCCATTCCCAATACCAAATATGTTTATTTTTTCAAAATTTTAAGAAAAAAAAATCTCAAATGAGATGAAATCACTGTCACAAAAAGCCTAATTTCTCGACTTACACTTTGCTATTTAGCCAGGAATAATTCATTCGGAACAATTGCTCATTTACAATTATAAATGCATTTATCAGCACTTTTGGGCAACATTCATGGAACGTACTATACTGGGCAGTTGCCTTATTCCAGATTTGCCTGAAAAATCAGAAATCGTTAAAAAAAACGTTTCAATGACCGTGATTAGTATAGAATGATCACAGTGTACGCAACTGACCTCAATAGCAACAGAAACAAAATAAAAGTGCAACTATGTGAGTATAATCACAAAATAAATACCTCTTAAATATCGCTTTTCCAATTGTCAATATTAAGTCAAGTGGGGGATGACGTCATACAGCGCGAGTTTTTATATTGAGATTCTGTAGAGGTATCTTTGAATAAGAGACCTACTATACGAAGTTTGTGACAAATCATCACTCACAAAATACAAAAATACACATAAGAATACATCGGAATATTGAATGCATGCTTTTCAGTTAAATAGCATTTAAATATTTGTATATTGACTTGATGATGTTTACGTTGTTCTTTAAAAAAAGCCGAATATTTAGGCACTAAATGCATGAATTCGTACATTGTTTATGTCCTCATTTCTTCCTAATAATTATACAAAAACTAATTGTTTTTTTCTTAAATGCTCTTTCCATTTTGGTTAATTTAGGACCCAACATTTTTCTGTCAAAATTTCATGCACCTATGTTTAGTAATTCTGACAGTATTTTAAGAAAAATTGATCCGGAATTAGGCAACTGCCCAGTACATTAATTTCACAGAGAAATGTTGCCCAAAATGATAATTTTATGGAGTATTTTTATTCCCAATATTGCAAATAATTACACAACTTGAAAACAACTTTTTGTAAGTACTTTGTCCCAAGTTGACAAAAAGGCCTGAAATTTCTAACCAAATCTGTAAAATTTACATCACAAATTTTCCCAAATTGTCGAAGGTCTATTTCCAAAAATGGATAGAAAAAGCCCTGACCAATCACTGGCATTCGCAGGAAGGGGAAATAAGATATTTATGAAACATAATAACCCAGATGTATCTACAAGTAATATGAAAGTTATTAATTAACACAAAAGATGGGCCTAAAGATGCTCATATGCACTGTGACGAAATTCTCTTGTGTGTTACATTTTGACATTTAAGCAGGTTAGAACAATGTTGTTGTTTTAGAAAACAACTCACCAAAACAAGAGGAAACTCATAAGCTTTGCCTATGCAAGCATCTTTATTGACCGAGAGCAATTAATTATCTTTTATGGTAAGCAACGGAGTGTTTTAACATGTGCTCGGGATTTGGAAACAGTCATATTTGGGATTACAACCAGTAGTAGTAAGTACCGTCCAATGACGATAAGATAAATTGTTAAGGCAGTAATTTTAACCGTCTCCGTGGCCTAGTGGTTAAGCACCCGCCTACAGAGCGGGTGGTGGTTGGTTTGATCCCTGGCCGCATCATACCAAAAGACATTAAAAGTTGGTACAATTAGCTCCCTTGCATAGCTTGGAAAAGTGGTGTACTCAGTATTGGTTAACCCAGGAAAGTTGTACCCCGTGTATCGGTGCTTTACACCGCGCACGTGAAAGAACCAAGGGGTCTCTTCGAAAAAGAGCTAGGGTATCGCACCCGGACTTCCTTGTATCCCACTACTGTCACTTCAGTGTGCTGTCCCTTCAGCAAAAACAAAGGACCCCATTGGAAATAAGTGCTTGTACTTTCACGCATTATCCTTGACCCCAAGGTCTAAAGAAATACATACATGCATACATGTACCTTATTTTTAAAATTAGAGCTAGCAATATTGAAGGACTAAATAATTACGACAAATGATAGATGTCATGACAAGCTTTCCGATTCAATCAATTTGTCCATGTGTAGGTTATTGAAATAAGTTATAAACTCTGTTACAGGTAAGTGAAAACACTTGAAAATAGGTCATATTTTAAAGAAATAAAAAGTTTGGTTACCTGTCATCTTTTTTATTGTTCAAAACGTCCACTTTCAAAACGGCAAGCAACAGTCAAAACGTCCAAAATTAAAAACGCTCTTCAACTTTTCAGTCAGTTCATTATGACCGTTGTGTCATCTATGCCTTAACAATTATATTCTTGTCATTTGTTCGTCAGGATTTTGCAGTTATCTATTTATAGTTATCCTCGTAAACTCCACACACCGTTCCTTGTTTTTCAGGATTTCTGACTTCAAGGTTAGCCTAAAATAAATCACCTTAGTGCAAGAACTCAATATCTGCTTCTGTTTCTATATGCAGGTATTGAGTTATTGCACTAGGGTGACGAAATGATGCTTTACCTATGCCAAATTTACTTGTGTCAAAGTTTGGTTGGTTAAGATTGAGGCATATAAGACTTTAGGAATAAATATAATTTTTGAAACCTATTACAAAACATGTTATGAAAAAGTCAAGGAGGGAAAACCGGAAACTTAGAAATCAGATTAGGAACCAAACATTTTATTCACAATTTCTTCAAAGCAAGGATCTGTTTGAAAGTAAATGTATGAGCACCCCTTTTTCTCTCGTATACCATTTCACGATACTGTATATCAAGCCTAGAATAGCCTAGAATAGGTTTTGTGTGTCTGAATTTCAATCTGTTTTGTAGCGATTAAAAAAAAACACGATTTTAATCTTTAGCTCAATATTCCTTATTATGCAATACTTAAACATATCTATTGAACCTTTTATCTCTTTTGTAAGCTGTGCTAGTTTAAAAAAAATATGTAGGAGCAAACGCTTACTTTTGAATGAACTACCTGAAGGGGTTAACTCGCTAAAATCAAAATGCCGAACCAAATCTACTGAACATGCAGAATGTTTCTATGTAATTTGGTAAGATTTTTTTTAGTTTTTATTTATACACATTTTTTACTTTCAATGTCACTTAAAAGCTTAAATGTTACCTGGTAGAAGTATTGTTATTTTTCTCCGTTTTTCTAAAACCAGGACGTTTTGTCTTAAAACCGGAAAAAGGCCTTGACATGCGCAGTACATCCTACTAACAAAAACAACCAAAACATTAACTTGTAAGTTCTTCTATATTTATTATTCAAGAATCTAATACTACATATTTATATAGAATGTTTTTGATAACGAGTATTTGTTATTGAAGCATCTGAATTCGTTAAAAAGAAATATACTAAAAATATACACTCAAGAATAATTGGAAAATCCACGAAATTTGATACATGTATGATGTAATTTGGAAAACTAATACTTTGTATGACCTGGATAACAGGTTTATGCTGTTATCATACCTATTGTCGAAATTTCTACAATCCGCTTATTGTTTTTAGTATTGTATTTATACTGAATCCTGGCAGTCAGCTGTTAGTTCTGTCAGTTTTTTCGATCGGCATTATTGGCAGAAACAATGACATTATTTTGCCATATTGACAGCCTAGTCCAAATAATTGTACGTTGACGGATTTTTTTTAGATTTTTGATATGGCAAATCCTTCATGTACGAATTGTTTAGTATCAAAAGTGGGTAGTTGTTCTGATCAGGATTCCGGGTTAAAGCATATAGCGTCTATAAAATATCATAAAAACAAGAAATATTACCAGATAATGTTATTTTATATTAGTTCTGTACACAAAAAATAAATATTCCAACTTATAATTATGAGTTTGACGGCTTTTCTTCATTTCATTCCGTCAAAACATAACGATAAATATACAGTACACTCAACGAGTTAGACCCACTTTCCTCGCTCACTCCGAGGGATAAAGTCGATGATCGCGGGTTTCCTCCGACGGTAAAACTGTTGCCCTCGCTAAAATCCCCCCGAGTTTCTCCGAGTGGCTGGCTTACTGCCGAGTTTAATATGAACAATAGCGCTGAGAATTGTCCGATTTTATGATCCTGTGGCGGAACTCCGAGTCTAATCAGATAAGCAAGAAATCATTCTTGTTTAGAAGTTATTTATTTTTATGCTTATGCACATTGTTAAGCGTAAAAGATACTTACATGTACCAATGTTTAATTTGTATTTATGTCCGTAAACGCCAATTGAATATTGTCTTGAATTATAAACATTGAATCATTAAAGTATATCCACTAAGTTATTGCATCATAAAGCAGCCGACTATTTACACGTTTCTGAACCATGACCTCTGACGTCAAGCGCGTGATCAATACCATGTAGAATATACTATTTATTATTGGTGGTTAAAATTAGCTATGACGTTTCATGGAATTTTCCACAGAAAACGAGGCAAGAAGGCCTCCAAAACCATGCGCTGTGAACTTTGAACGCGTGTTTGACCTCCTGATTTTCCGAAAATGTGTAACCTAGAGTTTCTCGGAAGAAATGTGTTCATCAGTCATTAGCAAAAACACGTTTATAAGATGCATGTGCAACTAGTGAAATACGACTGCATTCTTGTGGTAAGCTAACTTCATGCAAAACGGGCAGAGGAAAAAGAATAATAGCAATTTACTGGAGCCGTCGTAATCTGTTGAAAATTTTAATAAAATAAATATAACTTTAGCGTAGATTCTTATCTAGTGTCTGCAGAATTTCGCGGAGTTAACCCCTCCGAGGGCCTTAAATTCAAACTCCAAGGAACGCGGACAGTCGATAAAATCATTGTGTTGGCCGCGGTAGCAAAAATCCGCCTAGGGAAACGGAAAGTGGGTCTTCACTCGTTGAGTGTACTGTACATGAAGGGCTTCAGGGCACAGTTTTAAATCGCCATGGCCGAGTTGTTTCGATTGTATAACGAGGTCCATCTCAAATCTTTGTCGGAGGAGGCCAAGTTATTACGATTGTATCCAGTTGTTCCCCTTCGCATAATTGTTGTCTGTGTCAGTCAACTTTCGTTTTATTGGAAAAGTCTGATTACAGAAATGTCCCAAGAATTGTGTCACACTTTTTTGCAATGTGTATTCTGTCAATATTTTTTTGCGACATGGCAATTCGTAAGCTGTGCTTTAGAGCCATATCAGCTGATTTAGATAGTAATTGATACAAAATTAATTTTAAATGAGATTCTCATTGAATTCTGTGAAAGCAGACATACATGTGTATGACAAAAAGTGAAACACTGATACAGTGTTGTTATTTATTTGATTAATGCTTCTACAGTGGATCAGCATTCATCTGAAAATCAAATCAGATCTATATGTTTAATCAGGTCTTCTAAAAGTTTTATATCAGCAACAAATTTTTCATTACATTTTCTCAAAATGGCGTACATGTATGCGGCACTCTCAGCTGTCAAACCCTGTAGTTAATCAAGCGTGTCGCTGTTGATATCCTTTAGAATTAGGGCAAGGCTAGGTTTTTAAGTTCTTAATTTTAATACTTTCATGGATTAACAATGACAATTTTATTTATAATACAGTGCTCCAGCTAGCCCGTTTTTCAATGGCGCAGCGCCCGTGCCCCTTTTCTTACCGCCCTGCCCCTTTTTTGAGTAGTGCCCTTTTCACAAGTGCTCTATTAGCGCCAGTTATTCCGTTAGTGCTCTTTTTAATATTGAAATCATAATGAAAGAATAGCTCTTAATCCGCTGTCTTAATTGAGACAAATTACGTAATACTTATGATAATAGTGCTCCCGCTAGGTGTCACAATGCCTCCATTGACTGCTTAAAATATGCCTTACTGCCCTTTCATCTTCCCATGTGCCTTGTCCAAGTCATATGACAGCTAATTGTGTATTTGTGTGATAAGCAGACGACCTGTGTATTCATAATCGGTCATCTTCTTATCTGATAATTAGGAACCGCCAAATAGAGAAACATCGCCAGGAGGCGGGACTATTGAATGTCAGCCAATCAGAATATACATTGAGAACTCGTTCATTCAATGATGAAAGTTCGTAAAATGCGATAGCAAATGCGAAGGGATGGTGAATAATGTTGTCAAGCACAATTAAATCTTTTAAATAATTGTTAAGTGTATTGTACAGACGTGAATAGCCAATTTAAACATTGTTGACTTGAAGCAGCAGTCACCGATTTGTAATCATAAGAAAGGTGGCGCTAACACAGTCAAATACATCACTTTTTCAGTAAATGTTTTGAAAGTTTATTTGTAAAATATTCATGATGATAACCAAAAAAAGTATGTTGATGCTTTATGTAGTGTTTACTTATCATGTCTACGATCATGCCAAAATTCGCCGAAACCGCCATTTTTCAGAACAGATTTCAGGGTTATTTTATCAATGTTCTATGTTCTAAAAGTGATTTTTTAAGCAAGGGCAGTGATTTTTATTGTCAATTTATTCTAAAACATCAGCATATTAAACATTGTTTTACCAAAGACAATTAAATAACAGCCAGGCTGAATGTTACATTCGTACCCAATTCCGATTGTACCAAACTAAGATTCGTCCCCTACATATTTGTTTTTTTTTGTGTATTTATTTATTTGATTGCTTTAAATGTTTAACTGTCATTGTTTTTTCTTCATTATACATGATTTGTAGGGGAAATATGTGACATTGCAATTAAGAAGACTCCAGACAAGTACAACATACAACCACAGACAAAAAGACAAATTTTAATTCAAACACACCCTTCTAAATTTTGAGAAAAAAAAACACATTTTGTTCAAGTCTGGATATCATGGAAAATGATTTAAATTGAGTATGAACACAAAACAAATTCTAGGGGGAGACCCCCCAAAAACCCCTTTGTGACAGTGGCGGACCCCTCCCACAACCACCCCCAATCGCCCTTTCGAGACTCATGTAGCTTGGCCTTTTCAAAACTCCACCCTGCCCTTTTCAAATCCTGGCTGGAGCACTGTAATACAATGATAATGGATTTTCCTAGAAAAAGTGGGACAATTGTTTTCATGAGTAAAAGACTGCGAATTTGACATCACTTTCATGTAATGAACACTGAAGTCAAATAACGCAGATGGTTATCGCTCTCAGATGTCCCCTAGATATACAGTGGAAACTCACTAAACCGGATCTCCACAAAACCGGAATCCTCGGGATACCGGACTTTTTTCAGAGTCCCGATTTCCCCCTTCTATTTTCAATGTAAAATAATCCCTACAAAACCGGAACCTCGGAATTCCGGATACCGGACAAAAAATCGAGAAAATTTGTTTGTTATCAACGTAATTTTACTTCCCAAAACTGGACGTATATTTGTCCAAACATGTCAAAATGTTTTTGTGTATTATGAATTCGCGAATCGTGTGTCACTTTGTTTTGACAGCCGGTGCGTCGTTAAATATTGCACCTGTGATATTGTGTTAACTCGATAATCGATAATGATGATTGCGCCGCGCGATAATCAAACAATAATCAAACTTGTGAAAAGAAAATTGATTGCACCATTAATTATGTCTCCCCCTCTCTGGGGGAGACATATTGTTTTTGCCCTGTCCGTCAGTCCGGTAGTCCGTCCGTACGTCACACTTCGTTTCCGATCGATAACTGGAAAACCGCATGACCTAGGATCACCAAACTTGGTAGGGAGGTTGGTCGTGAGGTGTAGAGGATCCCTATTGTTTTTGGGGTCACTAGGTCAAAGGTCAAGGTCGCGGCGACCCCCAATATAAAAAACATTTCTGCTCAAAATCTTGAGAACGGTTTGACCTAGGTTCACCAAACTTGGTAGGGAGGTTGGTCGTGAGGTGTAGAGGATCCCTATTGTTTTTGGGGTCACTAGGTCAAAGGTCAAGGTCGCGGCGACCCCCAATATAAAAAACATTTCTGCTCAAAATCTTGAGAACGGTTTGACCTAGGTTCACCAAACTTGGTAGGGAGGTTGGTCATGAGGTGTAGAAGATCCCTATTGTTTTTGGGGTCACTAGGTCAAAGGTCAAGGTCGCGGCGACCCCCAATGTAAAAAACATTTCCGCTCAAAATCTTGAGAACGGTTTGACCTAGGTTCACCAAACTTGGTAGGGAGGTTGGTCGTGAGGTGTAGAGGATCCCTATTGTTTTTGGGGTCACTAGGTCAAAGGTCAAGGTCGCGGCGACCCCCAATATAAAAAACATTTCTGCTCAAAATCTTGAGAACGGTTTGACCTAGGTTCACCAAACTTGGTAGGGAGGTTGGTCATGAGGTGTAGAAGATCCCTATTGTTTTTGGGGTCACTAGGTCAAAGGTCAAGGTCGCGGCGACCCCCAATGTAAAAAACATTTCCGCTCAATATCTTGAGAATGGTTTGACCTAGGTTCACCAAACTTGGTAGGGAGGTTGATCATGAGGTTTAGAAAACTCCTATATTTTGGGGGGTCACAAGGTCAAAGGTCAACGTCGCTGTGAGCTCTAATGTAAAAAAATATTTCCGTGCAATATCAGGAGAATGCTTTGATCTAGGTTCACCAAACTTTGAAGTGAGGTTGGTCATGATGTCCAATTGATTTTGCGATCAGTTGGTCAAAGGTCAAGGTCACTGACCTTGAGGTGAAGAACCGGTTTCTGCTCAATAACTCAAGAACGTTTACACCCAGGAACTTCATACTTGGTATGCCAGTTAGTCATGACTAGTTGATGGCCCCTATTGATTTTGGGATCAGAAGGTCAAAGATGAAGGTCACAATACTGTGAGGTAAAAAATGGTTTCCGCTCAATAACTAAAGAATGCTTCCACCCCTGAACTTAATACCTGGTATGCCAGTTGATCATGACTAGTAGATGACCCGTATTGATTTTCAGGTCAGTAGGTCAAAGGTGAAGGTGACCTTGAGGTAAAATAACAGTTTCCGCTGATTTACTAAACACAACTTCGGCCCAGGAACTTCATACTTGGTTTGCTAGTTGGTCTTGATTATAAGATGACCACTATTGATTTTGAGGTCAGTAGGTCAAGGTCAATTTCTTTGTCACCAGTACGTACGTCACACTTCTTTTGGCTCAATAACTTATGAAAGCTTGGACCCAGGAACTTCATACTTGGACCCAGGAACTTCATACTTTGTATGCAGGTTGGTCATGACCAGTAGATGACCCCTATGTTTGTTCGTCTCCAGTCCAAAAGTACAAATTTCATGTCCATCATTGATTATTTCTCACCTACGACCACACAATGGGGGAGACATGCGCTTTTTCAAAAAAGCAATCTCTAGTTTGTTTGTTGCTGAAAATAAAGAACTAGGAACGCTTATTAAGTGATCATTTTGGAGGGTTGTTTTATCTAAAGACTTCTATCATAGAATATGCTGATAAAAGCCTTTTTTCATACTGTTATTGCATTTTTGCTGCAATTTCGTTATCAAGGAGAAAAATGATGATGAAATAAATGTTTTCACATGCATTTAATTATAATGATTATCGGGAAAACTAATCGTTGGTCCAAAATCATGAGTGGTAGCCTTTGGCAGTACATGTATTTAGGCCACTCTGATTTTTTAAAATGTTTAGCTGTATTTGTAGTTTTCTTCATTTTAGGTCTTTTTTAGGATAGAACTGTAACATTGCAAAAAAGGAGACTAATGACATGTACACTTTTGATAAACCATACTCTTCTTACTAAGTAATTTAATGCATTTATGGTCTTATGGAAAATATTAATTACTGATACAGGTTTTTTTTACCTGATATAAAAGGGGCCGTAACGGCCCCTTCCCCTCGGAAAATAAGCCTAATTTCCCCTAAAAATGAAAATTCCCCTCCGATAAAATAAAATAAAAAAAAATTTTTTTTTTTTTTTTTTTTTTTAGAAAATCTTTTTACCTGTACAGGTTCATTTTCGACATCCTAATAATTAATGTGATGTAAAGTTTCTTTGATGATTGAACTCAGAAATCATTGATTTTTATCACATTCAGAGAATAGTGTATGAAATGTTATTTGTCATGAATTATTGCAATAGATATTTCCACCCAAAGGATTGATATTTTTTGTGAAAATAAACTTATATTAAATCATTTCCTAATTCGCAGGAGACTAGACAGTCTTTTCTTTTAGCTGTAAAATTTTGGCATTTTCACGACGTAATAGCGAGCCTGATTACATGTATGTAATCTCCCCACCAAATAAAAAAAAACTATAAGTAGTGCTGAGGCTAATTTAGTGGAGGAGTTTAAGAACAGGAAAAAAAGAGATCTATGACTATGGACTTGTAATCTAACAATCAAATATTATAAGGGGTATGATAGTAAAATAAAAATAAAAAATTAACATGCACATTTTCCCCTTTTGTACTAAAACGCTGCAAATTTTCCCCCTTCTCAAAGGCCCCAGGCCCCGTCCCCTCTTTTAGAAAAAAAGCCCTGTGATAACACAATTGTAACCGTAAATTTAATTGCTGAAAACGTAAAAATATTAAATGATTGGTCAATGCTAAAAAATGCACTGTGATCTTCTATTGTGTCATAAGTCAGAAATACCGTGTTTTCTTTCAAATTAAACTCGGTATTCTTCATAAGAACCATTGTTTACGACATTCATTAATCCTTTTTGGTCAATTAAAACAATTGTTTTAATTGTGGTAAATCTTATGTGGGATTAAGAGTGCATCTTAAAGCATTGGGAAATGGGATGAACAGTCTGGCATCATATTGGACCTTAAACACTTGATTGTTTTGATAATAATAGCTTTATTCAATTAAAATATCAATACACAAGTGCAATTAACGGTATCAGGACATCTAAACCGATTACCCCCTGATAAGTGATAAGTGGTTGTGGATCTGTATCAGACTGATTCAACTAGCTGCTGTCAACACTTCAATTATATCAGTTATAGAGCTCAAAATCCACCAATAATTGGCTTCCTTATATATGCTTTCGTAAAGGCACAGATACTATTCGCTCCGTATGGTTACATTGAAAAACATCACTATTGTACTAATGTCAATCCTTTTTTCAGTTCAGACAGATGCAAGGATTATGGGTCAATATGGATGGTCTGGGGTCTTACTGCTGAGCCTGGTAGCTGTATTCTACACAGAAGCCGCAGTTCTCACCACCCCAGCATCCAATGATACTGAAGGTACTGGTCATTCATTTTTTTTCTGGATTACTTAAATTTTACTATTTTTCATGTCATCAGCCTATTCACAGGTCTTCCATTAAGAATTTGAAACTTAAAGTATGAACGTCCTGTCCATCAATTTTGGAAGTTTTTCACTGAAATGTGGAAGTTTTAGTCTCCTGATTACAATATTTTTTTCTCCACTATTTGTCAACTAGTATGTTTAAAATCAAGTTTTTTGCAACTTTAACTTGCAAAATTCAAGACTTCTATCATAATAATTCATTTTACTTAAAGACTGATTACAATTGTTACCATAAAAGAAATATTGAGAAAAGGTTTTGATATTGTAAACTTCCAAGCTTTCGACTTATGAAGTTTTCCTCAAAATTATGAAAGTTTTTGTACTTCCGAGGAATCAAATTTTTAATGTACATGTTAAAGTGTAAAAAGTTTTAACACATTTCTAGGGAGTAATATATTTCCAAACTTCCTTTAATGAAAGCCCTATAATCATCAGTAAGGAATTCACATTTAAATTTTTAAGCCAAGCTTTGTACTGCCATGGGAACAATAGCTATAGAAACAAATTAATTTTAATAACATCTGGATCTGTTCAGAGCAAGATTGGAAGATTATCATGAAAGTTTTAATCTTCAAATGCATTCTGCCTGTCTTTCAAAGAATAAACATCTAGGTATAGTGGTGGCCTAGGTGTCGTTAAAGCTGCACTCTCACAGATATACCATTTTTACAACTTTTTTATTTTTTGTCTTGGAAAGAGCTAATTTTTGCATAAATATCTGCAAATCAATGATATAAGTTCGCTGACCAAAAATCAGATCGTAGATTTTCACATTTCTGTTAAAAAATAAATGTTTTATGGCTTAAACCGTTACTAACAATTTAAGAAAAATGCATAAAACATCATATTTAAACTAAAATATAAAAATAAGCGATCTAATTTTTTGTAAGCAGTCTTATTTTACTGGTTTCCATGGATTACTCGCAAAAAAATGGCTCGTTCCAAGACAAAAAATAAAAAAGTTGTAAAAACGTTCAATCTGTGAGAGTGCAGCTTTAAGGGTGGCATCATTGTGTAAAAACATTAACCAAAGCAATAGGTGAAGAACTGTTCAAATTTATGCAAATGTAACTTGGTATACATGTTGCTAGCAACAATATGCACTTATAAAGCAAGGTTAATAACTCTGGCTTAAAGATAGTAAGCCAATAATGTCCCTTTTTATAAAAAAATATATATACCAGGTACAATCTTTGGCTTTTGCTTAAATTTTTAAGCAACAATTAAAATTATTTAATTTGATAAGCATGATTCAAAGACATGAAAGGCAAAAAAGTTGAAACTTAAACATAATTGCAGCTAAATTGTTTTTTCTACACTAACAAACAATTGAACTGAAGGATTAAATACAGTAATGTTACTGGACTCTCATTATTTCAGTAATATAAATTGACTTTCAGCGATATTATTTGATTTTTCAATATTTCAGCAGCCGCGTTTATATATAAGGCTGTGTGAGGACTCTTTAAATTATTGAAAATGTATAAAAACTATTGTGTTTATCCATTTCAGAAGTAAAAAATTGTGAACCACCAAAAAGCTTTGACAACGGCCAATATATAGAGAGTGTTGGTAGCCCTTACAAGATAGAATACACCTGTCACCTGGGCTTTATACTGGTGGGACCAACGGTTCAGATATGTGGCGAGGATGGCGGTTGGAATCCCCCGGGCCTGCCCGTTTGTGTAGATGCATTATCGATGTCTGAGAGGAAGGCAAATGAAAATGGCGGAATTATACAGAAATTTGGTAAGATGCACACAGGATACATACCGTAAATGACTGGTTATAAGACGATAGGGGGTATTAGACGCAGGGAAAAAAATATGTGCCAAATCCGGGAAAAAAACTTTTAATTTATGTTTTGGGTTAAAAGACGCATAGAAAAAATGTCAAAATCGTCGGGCATTTTCGGCCACCGTGTTTGTTGACAGTGACAAAAAAAATTTTTTCGTGAAAATGGCAATGGTTATCTTTAAAACCATACAATGATAACACAAAGCAAAATAGGTTTCATTTTTATTCGTTTCATGTGATATAAAACATAACAGATTATTTCAAATAAATACATTCAACCAGCACATATTGCACAAAGAAACACACAAATTGTCATTCACTAATCCTTAAATCGCTTTCCTCAAAGCCCTCAAATTCCTCGTCATCGTCGTCACTCTCGAAGAAACGCTCCATTTCATCCTCCGTCATGTGTTTGGTCGTCTTGTCCGTGTAGTAACCGCATCCATCATCGTCTTCTTCTTCGTCGGCTGCCTCATCTGTCTGTTTGTGCCCTGGGTTTTTGACAAACTCCTCCCATATGGTGTCATCTTCGGTCCCGTCCATAGCGTTTGATATGGAGCACTTCTTGAACGCATAAACAATGATCTTCGGATCTAGCTCTTTCCATGCGTCTACGATCCAAGCGCAGATTTGATCAAGTTCTGGCTTCCTTCTTCGCCCAGTCTTTGTGTAAGAGTGCGTTTCACCGGCCATCCAATTATTCCATTTATTTCTCAGTGCCACTTTCATCGGTTTGTTAATGGAGACGTCTAGAGGCTGTAGAATGGATGTCATCCCTCCGGGAATGACAGCTGGAGTTGTCCTTGATTCTTTCATCAACTCTTTCATTCCGGGGGTTGTGTGAGCCCTGAAAGCATCCAGGACGAGTAGAGAGCGATGCAGGTCTGCTCCTGGTCGTTCGTTCCACACGGTTTTAACCCAGTCGTAGCAAAGAGCCTGGTCCATCCAGCCCTTTTCCTGCACACGAACGTGGATCCCTGCTGGCCATTCGATATTCTTCGGCATAGTTTTTCTCTTAAATATAACGTATGGCGGGAGCTTGCCTCCGTCAGCTGTACAAGCCAACATCACGGTGAATCTGTTTTTCTCGTTTCCTGTTGTATGTATGGTTACAGACTTAGAACCAAGAGCATTCAACGTTGTTGACACAGGCATGTCGTATGTCAGTGGAGTCTGGTCAGCATTGCCTATTTGGCTAAGTGGGAAGTCGGTGGCTTTTCTTTGGCGGATAATAAATCGCTGAAAGTCTGTGATTTTAGTCTCAAAATCATCTGGTAGCTTCTGGCTGATGTGAGTACGTCTTCGGATGGACAGCTGTTGACGTTTCATGAAGGCGCGGACCCATGTTGTTGATGCCTTGAAGGTTGATTGAACTTGATGTGTCTTTGCCAACTTCATAGCCTCGAGATGGATATCAATCGTTGATACGGCAACACCCCCCTCTCTTCGCTCTTTGACGTATTGTAGAATAGCCGTCTCAATAGCGGGATAGAGCGCCCCCATGCCCCGGTTGGCTTTTCTCGTTTTCGTCATGGCCATTAATTCGTGCTTCTGTTTTCGCCATTTGCGTACGTTGACCTCATTCATGGTGTACTGGCGACCCGCTGCACGATTGCCGTGCTCTTCAGCATAGCTGATAACAGCTAGCTTTTCTCGTGCTGTGTACGATGTACGCACTTTCCCCATGATGGCACTAAAAAGTACCTAGTGTGACAATTTGTTGTTGGATGGCACTAAAAAGTACCTTTTATGACAATTTGTAAGATTCTTTCTGACATACTGGTACTTTGATAGTCAAAATGTAATCCAGAACCTTTCCTTGTGTAATAAAAGTTTGATATTTTTCACTCTTATGACATTTTAGCCCACATTGTTGAAATAAAATTTTATTGTGTTGGGACTGGCACCCAACTTCAATGACAGTAAAATAAAATTTTGTTTTTTTCCACTCTTATGGAAATTTAGCCCACATAATTGAAACCAAACTTTTATCGCGCTGGAAATGGGACCAAATTTCAATGATGTCATTTGAGTGTAAGATCACAATATATTTCTCCTTTTTGTATACCAAAAGTGAATATATCACTCCTGACTACGCCACTCATGAAATACAGCTTTTGATATTCATAGAGTGAAATATATTATGATCTTCCACTGAAGCAAACAATAGTCTTTTATACTTTATGAGGCATGCCACACTTCATTCCTATGTAGAGATCAAAACAGTCCCACATCTTGATTTCTGTTTTCAGATTCAGTGAAGTGTGACAGGCCCTACCTCCGTCAGGGACACCTGGAATATATGGCTGGTTCGGAGTTCCTGGTGGGAGACATGATAACTGTGAAGTGTAGCGATAACCACGCCCTACAGGTGAGCGACACAATCATCCAGGAGCTGCAGCTTGTGTGTGGTCAGGATGGTAGCTGGATCACTGTTGATGGATTCAAGGTGAAACCCGACTGCTCCAGTAAGTACTGCTAAAATTGTGTATTTGTAAATCATATAATATAAATTGTCTTTTTGATGTAGCTTTGTGGGTTACAGGTAAATACTAATAGACAGGGATGTGATTTTTCCGTGGATTCGCGGAATTCCGCGGATCTAATGGCCCCAGGGACCCCCCCACCCCCCCAACCACCAAAAATAAAAAAATATTTTTTTTTAGCTGATTAAAAAAGATGCTGTTGTGCTTTTGGTTGTTAGAGTTGATATCCCAGTTTGCTTCCAATTTAAAGTCAGAAGAACCTTCAAAAGAGCTACTAAAAAGCCAGTTTTTCTTCTACGGCAGTGTGCTTTTGACCCTAAAAGTGCCCCAAGAATTCATGGCCGAAATGGTTTCAGCCCTCCAGCTGCCAGGTCAATCACATTCCTGAATAGATCGGCATACAGTATGGATTGGGATTTTAGCTAGAGGGTTTAAGGGAGGATGCTGCACCCTGTCCTTTTTAGGATGCACCATTCTGCCCTCTTGTCATGGAGACAAGAAATTATACCATCCTGCCTGCAAAGATTTAAATGCCTCATTCCACAATCCAAAAAAGTAAATTATTTTTTATTTTACTCTTTAACAAACAACTGTTAAAGCCCTCAGAGTTACCTAGCAGTGGACTAAAAATAATATTATATATAATATATATTATCCTGTGTTTGAAATATACCATGGTTAAGTAAGAGCTTGCATTAAGAATTTGAAATAAGATGTATGAACTTCCTTGCCAAGTTGATTTTGAACTTTCTTTTTTGAAGAGTAATTTTTTATTTAAAGTCATTATAATATTCTACAAAATTTCTTTAACGGAAGCACTGTTTATTAACAATAAGGCATTTTGTTGCTTTATTCACATTTCAAAAAGCCCTGGCCCTGTTTTTGCAATACCATTTCTTTTATGTATTGGAATAGATACCAGTATATATGCATTCTTTTAACTTATAAACATCCTCATATACTTAATATCTTTCTTTTCCTCAGTCACTCTGTGTGGGCCTCCGCCAGAGGTGCCATACAGCCATATAGATCTGAGTGAGCTCTCTCCCACCCTCATGGATGGGGAGGTTGCGTTCTACACGTGTATTGAGGGCTACATGCTGGTCGACCCCAGCACCAACAACCTCACATGTCGTAACGGAGAGTGGACTGGCAGTTTGCCGGCTTGTCGTATGTGTTCTAATATTTTGTTTAATTCTAATCAACATGTCATACATTAATGTGTGTATATATACATAGGACGCACTTTTTACCCACGTAATTAATTACTTTAATATAGAGAATTAAATGCAATAAAAGCAGTGTGTTCAGTAAGGGGAGCATTTCCAAAACGCTAAAAAACATTTTGTTTGGTATCCCTGTTTCAACGCAGCGCATACACTGCAAGCGGGGAACCAAACAGCAAACGTTCGCTGCAAATACGTTTACTGAACACATGGAAGGTGTTAGTTTACATTACACTTCAAAGGGGTGTTATTCACATCGATTGATGGATTTAGTTACATATTGGCAGTGGAATGTTGGGTACGGTTAGCATCAGCAGACGAGAACAAATAAATTCTTTCATTCTTTTTTCAGATTTAAGAAAATTTAAGTAAGACTAAAATCCATTATTGAATCCCATTATGGCGCTTACCTGTACAATTAGCTCCGGTTTGTTCTTACGTTTGTCTGATGGACCGCCAAGAGTTTAATGGTTTCCTCTTTCGTCATTTGAGTAACAGTTATGAATATTCAATTAGAGGGGGTTATCGTCATGTCAATACTTGTTTATTATTACTTGTCCCTTTTTGCTCGACTATTCGAAGAATATGGAGAGCTATACTACTCACCCAAGCGTCGGCGTCGGCGTAGGCGTTGGCGTCACACCTTGATTAATGTTTTGCATGCAAGCACACATATATTAATATCTCAGCAACTACTTGAGGTATTGCATTGAGCATTTATACAATGGTACTCAACCATCCAACCTATTTAATTAAGCAGTTAAGATAAATCTAGTTTGCATTATATTAAAAAAATGGCCCCTTCTTAGACATAGTAATTCTGGTTAAGGTTTTGCTTGTTACCACTTTTAAGTCAATACCTCAGCGAATACATCATGTATTGCATTGAAACTTTTTACACATGCTCCCAACCATTTAACCTTCTTCTTTAATCAAGTAAGATAACTCTATCTTTTATTTTTTATAAATTTTTGCCCCTTTATTATGCGACTTAATTCTTGTTAAGGTCTTGCATGTTAGCATACATAGGATAATATCTCAGCAATTACTTGATGTATTGCATTGAGACTTTATACAATGGTACTCAACCACCCAACGTAATTTAAAAACCAAGTTAGATAACTGTATTTTGCAAATAATCAAATGGCCCTTTATTATTACACTAAAAATTCTGGTTAAAATGTTCCATGTAAATACATTTATATTAATATCTCAGCACATCATGTATTGCATTGAAATCTAATCTAACAGTGATCCATGCATGTTTTGCCAAAACTTTTCAATCCTCGAGCACGCTGTCTCTGTGACAGCTCTTGTTTACGCTGTTATATACATGACGACTGACCATTCCCATTCCAGTGGTCATACAGAAGTGTGGTCTCCCCAGGGACGTCCCCAACGGTCACTACTCAAACCCTGAAACAGCGCCGAAAAGCAGGAATGAGTTCAGCATAGGTTCCCACGTGAAGTATTACTGCTACCCGGGCTACAAGTTGATAGGGGACGCCACTCTGTTTTGTGAGCAGAATTCCAAATGGTCGCATAACCCACCACAGTGCATTCCGAAAGATGGTTTGTATACATATATGTAAAATATTCATGCATATATATAAGCATACAATCGGAAATTGATAATCAATTAATGTGATCTGAGAACCTTCAAATCATGGCTGAAATCTTGGATTTCCACAAATATTAATGAACCATTGGATGTATGAAAATAAGGAAGCAACATTAATTTTTAATTATTTCTGAAATAATTATGCATGTGACAGTGTCCGATGAAGTAGTGTCTAAACTTTTAGTGTGTTTTTTTGGGGGGGGGGGATCCATTTGAAGAGCGCCCGGACTTTCAAACTTTAAGATCATCCATTTCATGGTTATATGGTCTCAATTATCCAATTGAACATCATCGTGAAGATTTATACATGAACCAGAATGACCACATGTACAATTCCAGCGGTTGATAAATGTGAAACTCTGTCATCTATGCTAAGATTTAAATAAAATTAATGATTAAAATTGGTGCATAAAGTTTGAAAATGTTAAAATTTAAATAAAAATGGACAATTAAAATTTGGTAAACTTATAAGATTTTAAAAAACGATTTAGTGATGAGGAACTACAATGTACATATATATTAAAGATTGCCTTTTTGACACTTTGATCTTTTTGAGTGACTCGTATTGAGAATGCTAGTAATCATAATAAAATCTCACTTTTTACATCATGGCTCGAAATCAAGTATATTACTTTAACCATTATATATTTTACAACGATTGTGAAGTAAGCTATGATAGCTTATACTAAGTCACTCTCGTTGGCACGATGTTGCGCGAGAGTGAGGTCTTGTGTTGTTGGGGAAAACGGAGAACCCAGAGAAAACCAACTTGCCCCGCTTGGTGACCACTAACCAAACTCACATGCGCCCGGGCCTGGAATCGAACCCGGGTCGCCTTGGTGAGAAGCGAGTGTGCTAACCACTGCGCTAACCGGACAACCTCAAATTATCAAGTATATAATGTTTTGCAGAGTCAGCACATTACTGCCCAACAGTCACCACTGTAAGTAACGGTCGGTGTTATTGTGAGTCGAAATCAAACCTGCAGTTTTGCGAGCCGTTCTACCAGGGCCTGCACATAGAGTGTGTGTGTGACCACGGATTCAGCATGCTGGGACAGTCCATTGTCACATGCAGCGCTAATGGGCATTGGGACTATGAAATGCCTAGCTGTATCAGAGGTAAAGTTATTTGACATGCTACCATATATTTGTTAAGTTATTTTTTGCTGGAATTTTGCATTTAAATACTCTTGTAAGAAGTAGTGATAAAACGATTATTGAGTACACGCGATAAATAGTCGCTGTCATTGTAATGTTGGCCATTGATAGTGGATGTCGATGTCACTAATGTTACTTCCGGTAATAACTTGTAAACTTATATATGCACTTGATGCGGTGTGCATTATTTTGCATCTGATGTGCAATTATGATGTAAGTGATTTGTTGTTGTTGTTCATTTATTTAGTTTTCAAAGACAGAACAAGTTGATTGAAATTTAGTGACTGTTCCAAAAAGCGTAACTATATCACACTACCTGACTCCATGTGAAACCATTGAAATGATAATTATCATTCTTTGTATAAAAAATGTATCCCAAAATGATATTATGAACTTTCGATTATTTTCTTTGCTTAGATAGATTTTACTTCATTTGCATACACTTCAATGATTTTATCAGAGTTGAGAATCTTTCGGAATTTGCAGACCTGAATTTTAGTCTCCTTATTTTTCAGTTAACAACTCTGTAAATCACTGTGTATTGGAAGCTCTTTTTCCCCCAAATTCACTCCAAAAAGATGTCTGGGTTTTATCTTTAGTAGTAGGCTTTTGGCGTGTTTTTTTCAAAGTCCATTTCTGGCATAAATTTGCATAATAGAGAATTAAATTGAACAAAAGGTGTTTGTTTATATTTCACTTTAAACACTTGGGACGCTACTCACATCTATCGAGGATTTTAGTTATATAGGCAGTGGAAAATTGATCAGAATAAACAGAAAAGAACAAAAAAAACGTTAATCAATATTTTAAGTTTCAAAATTGTATGGTAGTGCAGATATGTTTAAATGCAGTCTTAGGCTCTCAAAATGCTTCAAGCCCAGGAGCTATAAGGGACTGCACTTGTCCTGCCATGGGACGTAACTCGACACCCTGGACCCCTGGCGAGAAATTCAGGGATGTTTGTTTGAAGCCATTCTCACCCCTGATATATAAGCATCAGCTGTAGAAAAGATATCACTTAGAAATAATTGCTGTTTAGTGTTGAACAGGTAGAGTAGGTATTTTTTTTCAGCCCTATAAAATAGCATGTTTGCAGTCTGTATGAAAGTTCGCCAGACCTTGGCTCCCGCCGATAATAAATGGCGAGGTCCAATAATCACAGCTATATTGTAGGCCCGCATGTCCGGCAATAATTTTTGGGGCAAAATGATTTAATAAATATGTGTCAAACGTATAACTTGTTAATTTTATTAACTAACCTATGTTTACTTGATCAAACCAACTTAATCAGGGCATTTATCGACCCGAGCTCCTCGGGTTTTGACGAATAGAAATAGTAAATGACCCGAAAATGATGCATAATAAATTTGTAATATTATTGTAAATTTGTATTATTATCATTTTAAAGGAGCCGCAAGGCATGCTCTAAATGCCTTTTTAATCAATTAAAGTCAAGAGCAATTAACACCCAAAGTGACAACTTATTATCGATCTGGAAACTACGGTTTCCATGTCAATTAGCAGCACTTTAACTCAATGACGTGATAACTCCGCCCATTATGCAAAATAACGGATACCTTCAGCTTCTTCGCTTAGTACGATGGTTTAAAAAACAACAATGCTTAAATATATTTTGTTTAAGTTTTTTATACCATGTCTATATCAATTTAAAAATATATTTGTATTAGATTTTAATGTGTAACAGATAAAGATAAACATTTTTCGTAGCACATGGTCTAAAAAGCGCGGGAAACAGGTGCGCGCTTACCTTCTGTCAATTTTAATGAAAGTGAAAGGAGATTACTGCGTAAAACGTTGCCAGTGTAGAGTATTGTTATATAATATAATAGTTTAATTGTTATGCCATTTATGAAAAAATAAAACCAGTGTTGCAATATTGACAATAGGAACGTTGAATGTTTTTGTTTACTTGAAAATGAAAAACATGAAAGTGAAACTGAAAGTAGAAATGAGAGATGTCGGTGCAACTCAACAATCGCTGTTGCATGTAGGATTCTGGCAAGGATGCATAGGGTTACATAAAGAATAGTACATGCATAATTCCTGTTTCACTGAACATGCAGTAAATAAATAATATGTTCATACAAGTCAAAACATAAATGTCCAAGTTTTGACCCTGGGATTTTTTTTAACCACCTAAGAGCAGGAAATGAGACAACAAGGTATAGTCCAGTGCTCAGGCTACATGTAGACCTAAATAGCAGGGTGTGGTAACCTGCTGGTCTTTTCCAGCCTTCTGCTGCCTTTTTACCACACCCTTCAGTGCCCTTTTGTTTGACAGAGCAGTATTTCAGAAATTAAAAGTATAAAAAATATACCTAATTTTGACACTCATTAAAGTAAAGATAACAGCTAAGGTGTCCATAGCATGAAAGTAGTTACTACACATACACAATAAGAATTTATCATTGGCCCTTGCAATAATGCTTCATGAAGGGTCATTCAATGTACATCAAAATTGCCTTTTAATAGCCTAGCACCCTACCCTTTTCAAATACTGACTGGAGCACGGGTATACTATTAAGTTATATTGATATTTTTTTTCTCTTTCTTGAGATTTTTCTTGAATAAAAAGTGAATTAATACAGCTGATCCTAATAAAACACTGGAATTGTAATATTTTTTAATTAAAGATTTGGAAGTATAGATAATCATGTACCTTGCCATCTTATGACAGATGAGAACTATAATTTATAAAGAAAGACCAAGTACTTAGAAAAACACAGACAATGACACTTGAAGATCTGATTTTGACTCTTGAAAATCAGATCTCAAGAGTCATTTACTCTTGTGTTTTAGACAATGTTGGAAGCGCTGACTTTTAATAAATAAGATCCTCGTGGGCATAACTGTAAGTTATGTGACGTCACACAGTGTGACTCTTTGAACTGAAGCCGATAGAATGTGTTTATTCAGTTCAGTGCATGTATAAAATGGTGTTTTAATTAACTTCATGAAGGATTTACACTTATAGGCGTAATAAATAAGTTTATGACCATTGATTACTACGGATAAATTAATAAGTGGTAAAAAGCAAACATGAAGAAAAAAGGCAGGTTAAACAAACATGTAAATAAAATGTAAAAATGATAATTTTCTATGTATTCGGAGAGCGAAAAAAATAATTAATTAATGGTGTCCGAACTCTTGTGAATTACGGTATTCAATATCATTTTGAATAATAAATTGAATTAAACAATAATCAAACGTACATATAAAAAAGCAAAGTTGGGCACTGTCAAAATATTTTTTGCTTAACATAACTTTTCATTCTCGACAGTATGGTTTTAAAGATAACCATCGCCATTTTCACGAAAAAAAATTTTTTTGTCACTGTCAACAAACATGGTGGCTGAAAATGCCGGACGATTTTGACATTTTTTCTATGCGTCTTTTAACCAAAAACATAGATTAAAAGTTTTTTTCTCGGATTTTTCACAGATTTTTTTCCCTGCGTCTAATACCCCCTATCGTCTTATACCCAGTCATTTACGGTATACAAAAAATGTTTGGTCCTGCAAAAACTGGTCCGGTCCTGCAATGTAGGATCAAAAATGGCATATTAAAACACACAGAAAAATGAATCTGCAAAAAATGATTCAATATAAAAATGTCAGGTTCACCTACTTAATAAGGAAGGTTTGGTCACATTACCCAAACAAGTAGGTTTCGGTCAGACTGCCCAAACAAGAAGTACTTTTAGGCCTTAGCAATAACCAGTGATTTTTATCTTTTACAGAACCAGAAATAGACGGGGACCAAGGCATGAATTCATCCGGATCCACATACCACATGAGCACCTTGGCAGTCGTCCTAGCCACCGCGTGCAGTGTTCTTGGTGTCCTTGTGCTTGTCATGGTCATTATGGTTTTCCGTCGTCGCAAACCCCACCCACCTCGGTTATGTCGCACGTCAGCTGTGCCGCCCCCTTACTCCCGCGTTCGTAGCGCTCCTCTCGATGAACATGATCGTATGTTGCTAATCGGGTATGATAATGCTCAAGCTGCTTTACCGTCATATGAAGAGGCAACGAGAAGAGAAAATAACCGAAATAATAGAGGTCAAGGTCATCATCATAGTGTCGGAAATGACGATCTGGGTCAGGTCGGGGAATATCGACCTTTACCAAGCATTCCTAATACTTTCCGATCAACTCAGTTACCCCATGGGGAGGGGACAAGTAGACATTCGATATTAACTACGAGTACAATGAATAGGGATGGCATATCAGATCGGGAAGTGTTCGGGTCTATTGATACGGTGAATGTGAGCATGAGTGATGCTAGTACGGCTGTTACCGTGGAGACAATGGATAGCACAGGATCACACCATTCCAATATGTCGCGCAGGGCCAACGCTGGCAGCATAAACTCATCAAACGGCAGTCTCGTCACTGAAGGTAAGAATACGTCCTAAAAAAGATTATACTGAGGAAAACAATCTCATGTTAGAGATTTTGATGATAATTAAATAAACATTTAGAATTTGCAAGCGGAATTTTGACCATCTTCACCATCACTTTTGGAAGTTTTTATCCCAAACATGGAAGTAAAGGTCTCTTAAACATGATGAATTTTCACCATCATTGTACATCAATTCTAACAGATATTAAGTATATTTTGAGTATCTACTTGAGAAGTTTTGAAACTGGTGTCAGATAGATGTTACTAGCTCCATATATGAAAATGTAGTATTATAGAGGAGAATCATTACCAAGGACACATGCGTAAGCTGGTAGCATACCCGAGGGCCATATTTTATGATCCAAACCTAAAACACATGGGTTTTTTTTGCATATCTTAAATGTGAAAAAATTGACGTAGAAAATTATGTACATTTTACCAGCGCATGCAACATATTTTACTGATTCCCCAATTAAAAAAGTGCCATATTCGGGTTGGAGCTTAGCTCTCATTCCATATTGTTTCCTTTGCCCCGTATATCCCATATCAGGTCACCTTCTTACCCCGTAACTTACAATATTGTGCCCCTTAAAAAGTTTGTATTCATTACATGTTGGTGTTTTTGCAGATGTTCCTTTGTTGGACAGTGCGCGGCGAGATAGTGAAATAGACTCTGTATCGAACCAGGAGGACGTGTCCGACAAACCAGAGTCATGAACGAGACTCCAGGCACCTGTGTTGGTGTGGCATTAAGAAAAACTTGTATTGGCTGATAAGCCATGGTACAGAATGTTACTAAGGCCTCAAAGAATTTTAACCAAATTTTTCAGTGCTATTTATTTGTGACATCATGTCAAGAATTATAAAACTAGTTTTATATAAAAAATGTATAATGACGTTATTTCGTGATGGTGATGTCAATTTCAATATAAACAAGATTATTATTCAGTTAGTTTTAGGTGGCACTAATGTATTTTTAGCTTGATTATTCAATGAATAATGAGAGCTATTCTACTCACAATAGAGTTGGTGTCAGCGTTACACCTTAAGGTTTTGCATGTAAGCACTTTTAAGTCATCTCACAGTCATCGAAATTAGACTTTTGAACAAGCCTGAATGCTTATACTAATGCTTGGCATCAAATTTTGTAAAAGCCCTGCTATATAAAATTCAGAATTTGAGCAAGCCCGAAAGACATTTTACCAGTGCAGGGCTTGCGGGCTTGTGCTAATTTCGACCACTGATCTCAGCAAAAACATCATGTATTGCATTGAAAATTTAGATATATGTATTCCAAACTATCGAAATTACTTCCTTTTTAAATTCTGGATTTTGCATTTAAGCAGACATAGATTTATATCTCAGCAACTACTTGATGTATTGCATTGAAACTTGATACAACGGTACTCAACAACCCAACTTACTCGAATAATCAAGTTATATTACTGCCAAAAGTGGCAGAATAGTCAAGGTGCTGCTCTGTGACAGCTCTTGGTTTTTTAATAACTTATAATGTACCAAAGGGCACAAGATCATAGTTATCAATTTCAGTCACATTTTAGAATAGACCTTGTAAATCTCTTCTTGCACCATTATAAATTTTGGACAAATTGATATTGTAGAGACATACTTTGAGTCTAAAATGATAAACTCTTTTATACATTGTAACGACATCTCATGTTTTATTAAGCAAGCATTATAAGTCAGTTGAATAAAGCTACATTTATGTTTTTTATATAGATCAGGTCTATTTTTTAGTCATTTTAACATTTTTTAACAATTTGTAGACTGTTGATTGTGTTTTTATAAATTCTGCTTTAACTTAATGGCATAATAGTTAAAACAGCTGAGCACGTAATCAGCGATAAAATTTATGTTTGCCTAAATTGAATTACATGAAAATTAAAAAAAAATGTAAGACCTTTATGTGAGTGGAACTTAGGTAAGCAATCCATCTTTAGGATGCATATATGTGCATTAAGATAAGTCATCCATTATTCGGATGCAAAGATGTGTTAGCGCATTAAGGTAAGCCATCCATCGTAGGGATGCAAAGATGTGTTGGAGGATTTTAGATATTAACATCAAGATTATTTCCATGTTTAATTTATATAGATTATCCATTATATTAATTTTGCATTGATTACATTTATGAATACAACCATAATGATGTTTCTATAATGATATGATATATTAAAGGGAGGTAAGAAAACAAAACTATGATTATATAGAAATTTATTAATTTTTATCTTAAATAACATAATATTTTCAAAATCCCTCTGTGAACACTTTAAAAATATCTTCACTTTATATTTTGTACCTTTAAAATGAAATTTTACTAGTAGTATTTTTGTACTAATGAAGGCTGGCTTACCTTAAAATGAAAGAGTGTTTTTATACAGAAGTTGAAAAATGATTGTGTGACTTAAGAGTATTCTGGGGTTTTTTAAGCAACAGGAGGCTTTTCCACCTAGTTGTTTCTAGAATCTTAAGAATGGTCTCAAGTCTAGAAGAGATTTTCAATAGTGATTGGGTTCTTTTTATCAAGACTTCTAGGAGCGAATTCATATCTAGGAGAGATTTTTAAGAGTGCAGTACTGCTGTTTGAGAATCCTTCCTAGGTAAGATATCATCCCAAGTACCACTGTTGAAAAGCTCTTCTAGGTACGAACTTATTCCTAGATTTCTTCATGAAATGCCGCCAGAGGCAGTATTTAATTTAATTCTTACCCTTATCATTAGCTTTGCCTCGGTGATTCCATTCTGTATGTCGGCCAGTTTTACATTCCAACTAAAACACTCAAATTCAACCCTTAAACTTAAGTAGGATCTAAGTTGATTATTTAATATGGAATATGGTCCCAGGACGCCACGGTGAATATTTTTTTGTCAATGTCAAAATAAAAGAAAAGTATTAATATGTGTGTGTTTTTTAGTGTGTGAAAATAGAAAATCATTTAAGTAAGTGAGCACAAAAATCTCATTCATGTGCTGTAGACAATGTCTGAGACTTTTTAATGAAACAAATTGTTGTGCTAGTTTATGTAAATACCATGACTGTGAATGTTGCCTTTTTGTTATAACTGATATAAATGTACATATTAAACATTAATGAGGTACATGTAGTGTTTAAGAAAAAAATACCTAATTGATTTTGTTGATTTACAATATTACGCCAAAATGTGATTTTTAGCACCTTTTTTATTCAATTTTTGATATGATTATAACACATGTAGCCATTTTAGTGTGGATGTATTTGTAGAGTGTTTTCTTGATAGGTTAAATCGGCATTATTTGAATATGATGTGACAAAGTTTTGTATGATAAATAGGCAAGGGTTTGTATAATAATGAAACAAAGTTGTGAATGGTAATAAGGCAAAGTTCTGTATGATATTAAGAAAAAGTTATGTATGATAATGTGTAAAAATATGTGTGATTAAAGTTATGACTTTTGTTTTTATTAAGTATTGTAGAAAACATTTATATGCTGATAAAAATCATGTGCAATGTCAAAACTTGATCGTGAAACTAGTTAGTGCTAACAGAATACTGTCTAATGAAATAGATTTTATACCAAATTAAGAGTCATATCATTTAAACATACACCACACCCCAGGAAGGCTCTTTCAGGTTTTACTGTCTCCATTAAGAAGTTTGTTTCAGTTGTTTTCCCACAAAACAAGATTCTCCCTCTAGATAATTATTTTTCTACAACAAAAACAAAGAGCATCAGTCCAAACCTAAAGAATTTCCTAAGTTTGCCTTCCTGGGATGGGTTGTATGCTTTAGTTCGATTATACAGGTCATTATGTAGTTCTCCATGTTTTGTAAAACATTTGTATACACCTTCATTTTTATAAATGCACGTTACGTTTTGAACTTTATATACAATTTGTTGAAATGAACCACACTCTGAAGTTGAAAATAAACCTACATATTTTTAGTTTGTTGTTTGTTTGTTTTTTTTTCAAAAAAATGTTGAGGTGTTGCCATGAACTCTAAGGTCTCCTCATCATTGTAGGTATCTTCCTCATCGTAGGCCTCTTGCTCATCTAAGGTCTCTTCCTCATTGTAGGCCTCTTGCTCATCTAAGGTCTCTTCCTCATTGTAGGGCTCTTGCTCATCTTAGGTCTCTTCCTCATTGTAGGGTTCTTGCTCATCTAAGGTCTCTTCCTCATTGTAGGGCTCTTGCTCATCTTAGGTCTCTTCCTCATCGTAGGGCTCTTGCTCATCTTAGGTCTCTTCCTCATCGTAGGGCTCTTGCTCATCTTATGTCTCTTCCTCATCGTAGGCCTCTTGCTCATCATTATGTCTCTTCCTCATCGTAGGGCTCTTGCTCATCTTATGTCTCTTCCTCATCGTAGGCCTCTTGCTCATCTTATGTCTCCTTTACTGTAGGCCTCTTGCTCATCTAAGGTCTCTTCCTCATTGTAGGGCTCTTGCTCATCTTATGTCTCTTCCTCATCGTAGGGCTCTTCCATATCGCATTCCTCTTCCTCATCGTAGCGATCTTCCTCATCGTAGGACTCTTCGTCATAGGGTTCTTCCTCAACGTAGGGCTTTTCTTGTTCACATTCCTCTTCCACATGGTAGGGCCCTTCGTCATCGTAGGTCCTCATCGTTCGCCTCCTCATTGGGGTCTCTTTCTCATCATAGATTTCTTTCACGTTTAACGTCCATACCTCAACTTAAGCCTTTTCCTCATCGTATGTATCTTCCACATCGTAGGACTCCTCCTCGTCGTAGGCATCTGCCTCATCAAATGGCTCTTCCTCATCGCTGGGCTCTTCCTCATCGTAGGCCTCTTTGACAACATAGGTCTTTTCTCATCGTAGGGCTCTTTTTAATCGAAGGCATCCTCCTCACACTAAGGTATATTTCTCGATCTTCCTCATCCTAGGCCGCATCTGCGTAGGTTTCTTCCTCATAGTAGGCATCTTCCTCTACGAAGGGATATTCTTATCATATGCATCTCCTTCATCGGATTCCTTTCCCTCATCGTATGTATCTCACTTATCGTAGACCTCTTCCTCATCGTAGGCCTCTTCATCGAAGGCATCTTCCTCATCGTATGCCTCTTCCTCATCATAGGCCTCTTCCTCATCGTAGGCCTCTTTCTCAGCGTATTAATAGTTATTCATCGTAGGGATTTTCCCCCAACGTAGCTCTCTTTCTAATACAGTTGTATTTATTGATCTAAGTTTAAATTGAATGCCAGTGAAGTGTATGATTGCAAACATGATGAAGATTCCCAAGAGTTAAGTCAAAAAGTTTTGCTGCTAAATATAATTACTACGCGATCTACTTGCAGCGGACTTAAACGTAAACCGTCAAAATACACCCGGGTTGTGTCCGATAAAAATGTCCGAGGAGTTCTGAATGCCACGATAGCTCGGGGGTAGAGCGCGTCGCCAGTTCAAACTCCGGTCGCGTCAAACCGAAAGACGTTAAAATATGGTATAAGTAGCTCCTTAACTTAACTATAAACCTGAAGTGCAAAACTCTCTTACGTGGTATGTGATAATGAGACCAAGTTTTGTATGATAATGAGACAAAGTTCTGTATGATAATGAGGCAGCTTTCCGTATGACAATGCGACCAAGTTCTGTATGATACTGAGGCAAAGTTCTGTATGATAATGAGATCATGTTATGTATGGTAATGAGACAAAGTTCTGTATGATAATGAGACAAAGTTCTGTATGATAATGAGTGAAATGTCTGTTTGATAATGAGACGAAGTTCTGTATGATAATGAGACAAATATCTGTTAGATATCGAGACAATATTCTGAATGATAATGATGTAGAATGGATTGAAAGTGTTTTTGTTTTTTTATAAAACCTTGTTAAACCACTTATATCCTCATAAGACTCATGTGCAATGTCTTCATTTTATTGTGAAATTAGTAAGTGCTAACAAAAGACTGTCTCATGCAATAGACGTTTACCAAATTTAGGGCTATACCATTAAAACAGACACCCAACTCAGGAAGTCACTCTTAAGAATATTTTTTACAACAAAAAAGATGATAGGAACAGCAAAACAACCACCATTTTTTTCTTCCCCGCCGACACTCTCTTTTCCCTTAAATTTTACTGACTCGAACTAGGGATTGTATAATTGGCGTCCCGTACTGTCCGGGATCGGCGTTTATCAGTGTGTGTATACCACATGATGAACTACGTCATATATGCTACGCCGGAAGGCAACATTTTGCTGAAAATGAAAACTTAAAACAAAGATAACTTTTCTTTTACTACAACATTTTCAATGAAACAAATGGCAGCTTATGCCGCTTAAAGAGCCCCCCCCCCCCCCCCCCCCCCCCCTTGCCCTTGAAGTAAGCGGCCTAACGGCCTAAACAAATTCCCATTTTAATGCCTGTATACATGCCTTTTCTTCTAAAACAATGATATATTAACGGTTTTGTACACAAATTATCAATCTGGAGCGATTATCAACATTATTTCAAAAAGTCGATTAAGCACTTCAGCTGCCGAGCGGAGTGAAGTTAGCGGCCTGGCGGCCTAGCGGTTTAGCGGCATAAACTTGGGTTCTATTTCAAAGCATTTGTACGTTTTCTTCTAAATAAATCACTGTTTTAAAAGAACAGGTATGTCAACATGCTCTGAAATAGCTGACTGCTTGATCGACCTTTTTTGAAAATAATGTTGAGAATTGCTCCAGAGTGATAATGTGTGCATATAACAATTAATCAATCATTGTTTTCAGAAGAAAAGGCATGTATACAGGCTTTAAAATGGGATAACATTTTAGGCCGCTAGGCCGCTAACTTCAAGCCGCTAGGTCGCTAGGCTGCTGAACTGCTTGTTCGATTTTTTGGAAAAAAAAACATTTTTGTAATCGCTTCAGATTGATAATTTGATGTGCATTAAAATGGTTAATTAATTAATGTTTTAGAAGAAAACGCATACAAATGCTCTGAGTAGAAAACAATTTAAGGCTGCTATGTTAATGTATGAATAAAAACAATGATTTGTTTTCCAAGAAAACACATGAACAATTTTGAAATAGAGAAAAAATAGGCCGCCAGGCCGCCATCTTCACGCCGCTGGGCCGCTCAATTCTCGTACATTACTCATTACACACTCAAACACAGGTCAAGATATCCATATGAAACTTGGAACAAATGTTGCCAGAAAACACATGCTCATGTCTTACACGTAATTATAATTATAGCTTTCTTTTTTGAAATATGACCTTTTTAATTCGAAATGCGTAAACACTTAACGGCGCATAACTTGAAAAATCCAAAATGAATTCACTTCAATTGTTTACATATATAGATCTTAGAGAGAAGTTAAGTTGGCGCACTTGTTTTATTCCTCATATAGGAATGCTAAGCCTAAGGAAATAATTAAAAACAGAAATGCATGTAACATGCTTTAAGGTAATCTACAGATATATTGTAATTATTTGAAGCTAAAAATAAACAACAGGTGTCATATTTAGCATCAGTAACTTCAGTACCATTAGGCAGATATATACAGGTAAACATAATAAAACACAAATAAACAAACGGAAACATGAACCTTGATAGTTTTATATATAAATTCCATGCAATAATACAAAATCTACCACTTGACCCGCCTAAAATGTGAGATTAAAATCATAACTTTCCATTATGCAAATTTCATTTTTACTTATTGCCGGGACAAGATATAACTGGGTCTTGGAATAACGTTTATTCAGTAGAGTACAAATCACAACTGATTGATGGTACCGAAAGGTGAGATTCAATCACCTGGTCGAAGGTGTGAACGTTCTGGAAGTTATCAATTGCTCTTTCCATCTGAACTATTTCAGCTGCAATACTCCGGTGCTTATCGCTTATTTTGAACAATGAATCTCGTATATTTAAGATAAGTCAATATACACTGCTCGTCAACTAGTTGTGGGTTGAAGATGAAAAAAAACACACTTGTAAACCGACAATAAACTGCACCCGCAGCAAGTCGAATACATTAAATATCTTAACCACAACCAACTTTTAAGCTCGCAAAAAAAGTAATTAGCTTTTATTTTTTAGGCAAAGGTTGATGCCAAATATATAATAAAAAAATCATTTAAATGCAATTTTATGTTTTACTAAATTGACTTGATTGATGAAAACAAAAAAAGTATGAATTGGGGAACATATAAAAAATATTGGCGCTGTTTAAGTGGAGTTGTGGCCACGTGGTTATAAATTGATTTTTTTTATAAAGGCTATTACTTTTTTATCCACACACAATATGATTTTTTGTTGTTTTGATCAAACCATTAGGTTGATCAATTTATTGTCAAACCATTAATAATTTTCTAGAAATATATTTTGAATCTGAAATATAAAACTCTCTTGTACAGTTAGTTAACAAACCTTGTGTATAATTTAGGGAATATCTTTTACAGTCATTTTAATAAAGCTTCATTCGTGTTTATTTTATTGTGATCTTATGCACATTTTGGTAATTTTATTAATAAAATTGGTATTGTTGTGATTGTGTTTTAATAAATTTTGCTAGCGTAATCAGCGATACATTTCATGTATACCTAAACTAGGGGCGTTTCTGTTGGTTATAAACTGGTTTCGGTTTTATATCGGTTTCACGATCTGTGTATTTCTTGTAACAGTTTCAAATAAAACCAAAACCAGTTTTATCGTTTTTTTAACGAAAACCGAAACCGGTTTTCCAAACTATCGAGACCCCTACCGGAGGCGGTTTCATCGGTTCGTTCCATCCGAAAACTAGTTTACTTTGAAACCAACATGGCGGAAAGTGATCAGCCACCTTTGTTGAAACTCAGTCTTTTTGATAACAATGCCTTACAATGGGCAAATGAGCTAAATGATAAAGGTTATAGTAATAATAAGAAATAATGGCTACATGCAGAAGCCCCACCATGTTGTTTAAACTGTCCACAAAACCATGCATTTGTTACTTCAAGCCAACTTATCAACACCGAGTTCGAAACTGCTGAAACCATTGACACCAAAACTGAAACTGGTTTGGTATCAACAAAAACGCCCTTAAATTACATGAAATTGTTAAATTGGCAATATTGTATGTAATAATGAGACAAAGTTCCGTATAATAATGACTCAAATATCTTTTTGATAATGAGTGGAGGTTCTGTATGATAATAGTTCTGTTTGACAATGCGACAAAGTTCTGTTTGATAATGAGTCGAAGTTCTGTCTGTATGATAATGAGACAAAGTTCTGTATAAAATGGAGGCAAAGTTCTATATGACAATGAGACAAAGTTATGTATGATGGTAAGACAAAGTTATGTATGATAATGAGACAAGGTTCTGTACGATTATGAGACAAAGTTCTGTATGATATTGAGGCAAAGTTCTATATGACAATGAGACAAAGTTATGTATGATGATGAGACAAAGTTATGTATGATAATGAGTCGATGTTCTGTGTGATAATGAGACAAAGTTCTGTATGATACCAAGTTCTGTAGTTTGCAATACTTTGGGTCCCTTTCGCTGTTTTATAACAATGAATCTCGTACAATTTAATATAAGTTTATAATAACCACTACAAGTCAACTAGTTGTGGGTTGAAGAGGAAAAGACATGTTAACCCACAAAAACTGCACCTGCAATAAGTCGAATATCAAGTAGCCAAGAAGTGCTGGAAAATGCACCATTTCATCCCAAAAAGTCAACATTTTCTTCAAAGCCCACCCCTTGTAAGCCCCACCAATGATGACTTGTTTGGAGACGGCCCTGAAATATCATAAATATTTTAAACAACCACTAGCTTTTAAGCTCGGAAAAAAATTCGAAGTAAGCAATTATCTGAAGACAAATATTGATGCCCAAATTAATGTTATTTTTTCAGTTAAATGCAATTTTATGTTTAACTTAATTGATTTAAGTGATAAAAAACAACAACAAATGCTTTGTAATATTGACCTTTTTATCTGGCGAATTCGTGGCCACGTGGTCATTAATTGAGAAAAAAAGATAAATGCTTAAAGTTGTTCACAAATCATAAGTATATATTTTTTATTTTTTTAAACATTAATGTCGAATGGATTAAACATGATAAGGCATTTAAATTACAATTTCCTTTCGCATTAAGCTATTATATTATACTCCTTTAAACCTACACCAACTTTTAAGCTCAGAAAGAATGTCCCAAGTTATTAGCTTTAATATTATTAATGTGGTTGTTGGCGTCGTTCAAAACTTTTGATGAGCACAATAAAAAAAGTCTAAACGGTACTTGTGCATTGACTTGACACCCTACAATGGCGATACGCCTCATTCGGGCCGCCCTTAAGATGTAGGGCCCCAGTTTCAATAATGGATTTTATTCGTAACTTCAAAAATCTTGAATCTATATAAACTTCACAAATACAAAAAGCATTGCTATTTCTGATTTCCTCAACTTTGTGTTTATTTTTATTGGCTGAAGTTCAATTCATTCAAATATGTCGCAATTTAATGAAACTATGATACTATTAAGAACATTTTAATTTACGAATAAAATCACTTGGATCTTTATTGACCCGTCCCGCCCACCCCCTGGCCGGACCAAGATGTGTGATTATTTTTTTTTATTCAACAGCTCATGTTGCTATTAGGCATTTAGAAATAAGTCTTAACTTAATCAAATAAATATACGTTGCTGATCAGAATATATAGTTTATAAGAAATGTATGCCTTTAATTTATATGAATTGTAGTATATGTTTAGTCACGTGACATAAATATATTTATATCTCACCTCCTACATAAATGACGCTATCCGATCGATAGAGCGATCACGTGGAGGGGGTAAATAATCGATACACCCTTTGTATTTTTTACACCACAAATGAGAAAAACAAAATGAACAGAACTGTACAACGGTTAATAATTAAAACATATTCGGTTAGATAGCATATGAACGTGAAGTTAACGATTTTAATGAGATTGACGTCCTAGCGGCCTAGCGGCGGGAAGTTAGCGCCATGTAGCGGCGTAAAGTTAGCGTCCTTGCGGCGTGAAGTTAGCGGCAAAGCTGCCTAGCGGCATGAAGTTAGCGGCCTGGCGGCCTGGCGGCCTAGCGGCGTAAAGTTATTGGCCGAGATTCTTTTTCGAAGCAGCTGTTCATGCGTTTTCTTGGAAAATAATGGTAAATCAATGTTTTTTATTCATACATTAAAAGGAAATCTTAGCTTTAGTTTAAAGAGATCGGTTCTTTACATCCAGTTCGAGCAAACGAGGTTTTCGAGCCAAGTGAGTTCGAGCTAACGGGGTCGACTGTACTACATATATATGTATTTAGAGGAAACTATATTAGACTTTACATACTGTCATTAAATGAATCAATTCAATACAGACAATTAATTGAGGTGATTAAAATTCCTCCTTTTTCCTGACGGTAAAAATTGCGCTCCTTGAAAAAGTTTTTTTTCTGTATGATTTTCGCAAAAGTTCAGATGCCTGGTCATTGGGTCATCGAAGGGCACTATAATATGGTAGCATTTCTGTTGAACTGAAAAACTTTCGAGTTTACAAGTTCGAACATAGCATAATATCTAATAAATTGATTTAATTAACAAACCAATATAAATCCAACTTATTGCGGATACGTCGAAACTGTCTTGATAAAAAGTTGTTCTCACTTCGACTTCGGGCTATAATGCATTGTATCCTAATAATCGACTGTTTGAAGCTGTCATGCCGGTCGCTGTACGAGTTGTTCACGCAATTTGACGTTTCCCCAAATCTCAATAGCTGTCTCCAAGGCAGTTTTATTGACAAATGTTATTCAAGATTTTTATTTATCATTTATTTTATATCGTTCGTTAGTTAACCTTATTTTCGGACGAAGGATGGAGCTCTTTAATTTACATAAAAAGAGGTTTGTAAGATCTAAGCAAATAACCTTATAAAGTGTTGTATTTAAGCGTATTAGTGCATAATTAATGTGTTATCTTTAGAGGGTATCTTTATCAAGTTAACGTAGAACGGAATTAACAAATATAGCAGTATTAATAGGTTAATTAACTGAAAACAAAGCGGAAGTGACGTAACTATGGACGATGTGGAGGAGAGAGTCCGATACGAGGAAGAAGAATTCACGACCATCCATCGGAAGATGGTCCGCACTCACAGCACCACGCGCCGGAAGAAGGCAAAGGACGCCGCCGACGGAAAGGGAAACAAGAGCTCCCAACCGGAAACCAAGCTGAGTCCATTCATTATTGGCGCCAAGGCGCGCGACACTCACTATGCGGCCGGCACACCGCCGCTCTCCCGGAAGTCTGACCGTGTTCAGAAGCTCGTGCAAGAGACGCTTAACGAGTACAAGGGCAAAGAACTCCAACAGAAGTCGAAGAACCCGGTGTTTTTCGGGGCCCTAGACTCCGACGAAGAGGAGGAACAGGAAGTCACGCTAAAAACACGGCACACCAGGAAGTGGAGCTTTACAGCCGGAAATAAGGTAGTTAATATAAGCTTAATTTTACGTCGTTTTTTTCAGTGATTGAAGATAATTTGAGAAGCGTGGGGTTTGATTTGTGATTATGAAATATTTAGCAAATTTTCCCAGTGGCTGTCGCTCTAATGCAAATTAAGATACGAATACCCTTAATTTATATACTTGTTTAATTCTTATATACCATTTATATTTTATATACATGTATAGAATGCCTACTAATATTTATGACTATGAGCACTTTTCTGTACGCTTAAATGATGTTTCTTAAATGTTTGCCATAGTCATGGGGTAATCATTGGTTGACAGGATTTTGTTCAATGTTGAGTTGATGGCAATTGAAATCACTTACTTAGATTAAGCAAATTATTTGTGTTTTAAAAGGTGCAGAGTCCATGTTTATAGTTTTAAACTACTGGTTTGCATCAACAATGCAAATAGAATGACATTTTAAGTTGTAGCTCTGAAGATAACGAAATATCAAGAAGAGAAATATTTTCCATTTTATTTCAAGATAAAAATGTTTTTGATTATTCAAGTTCAGATAACAGGGTACCCATTTCAACTGTAGCACTCGGATTCTCCAATTGTATGATACGTCTGAAGTATTGTTTGATAAACAAAGAGGTATAAACTCGATTGACAACAACTATCTTAATATTTCAGCCCAAAACAATACTGAAGAAGAAATTCAGATACTTTATATATCGTTATCTCAAAAATAAATTGTATTGAAGAGAAATAAAAGAGATTGAATCATGTTAAAATGTTTGTTTCGATCATTCGTTTCGTTTTTACAAGCGCTATATCTTTTTAAGTAACCTTTTTTTGCGTTGTGTTAGATTTTTCGCAATTGAAAAAAAATGATGTAGTTAAACATCTGCTTCCGAATAGAAATATGATGACTGATTACGAAAGGTATTAACCTCAAATCTAGGAGTTCCGTTTAAAGATTATTTTTTGTGGACTTCATGGACTTGTGGATTTACGTAACTTCAGAACAGACTAGAACACTGGATTTATTTTTAACTAAAACGAGCCGATATTTAGTGCATGGCTGTGTTTAAATATAGGAAAAGAGCGTTTACCAGTTGATGGATACTCAAACTTTCGTTCGACTATAACAAGCAATGCATCGATATATGAACGTGCACGGAAACTAAAGGCTGCATTTATGATCCAACAGGGCGTTGCGCGGTTTCGGAAGCTGGTGGAGTTCGTCATCCTTGCGCGGCACATCTTCACATGGTAAGCCAGAACTTACCATCTACTCTTACTATCTAATCAATTGTCCGGTTAGCGCTGTGGTTAGCGCACTCGCTTCTCACCTAGGCGTCCCGGGCGGGTTCGATTCCCGGCCTGGGCGCATACGAGTTTGGTATGTGGTCACCAAGCCGGACAAGTGTGTTTCCTCCGGGTACTCCCATTTCCTCCCATAGCACATTACCACTCTCTGGCGTAAACTTATACCAACGAGATTAATATAATGATGTTACACAGTCGTTGTAAAACAAATAAGATTAATCTAAACTAAACTATCTAATCGTGTAAAATATCTACTAAGTATGAGATAATCTTTTTGCGCTTAAAAATGCTTTTTTCAACGTTATTTATTGCCCGAAGCACCTGCGAAGCATACACAATCAAATAAACAAAGCGTATTATTTGTTAGTATTACCCATGCAAAGGTAATAATTCTTTCTTTCTAAAATACAATATGGTTTTGGCCTCTGATGTATTTTACGTATGTTTATGTGTCATTAAAGGAACTCGTTCACGTTTTCATTAAAAGGTCTCGTTTACTTTTTCAACAAAGGGTCTCGTTCGCGTTTTCATTAAAAGGACTCGTTCACGTTTTCATTTAAAAGACTAGTTCACGTTTTCATTAAAAGGACTCGTTCGCGTTTTCATTAAAAGGACTCGTTCACGTTTTCATTTAAAAGACTAGTTCACGTTTTCATTAAAAGGACTCGTTCACGTTTGCATTTAAAGGACTCGTTCACGTTTTCATTCAATGGACTCGTTTACGGTTTCATTTAAGGGACTTGTTCACGATTTAATTTAAGGGACTCTTTCACGCTTTAATTAAAGTGATTCGTTTTCGTTTTCATTCAGGGAACTCGTCCATGTTTACATTCAAGGGACTCGTTCACATTTTCATTCAAGGGACTCGTTCACGTTTTCACCCAGGGGACTCGTTCACGTTTACATTCAAGGGACTCGTTCACGTTTTCATTCAGGAGACTCGTTCACGTTTTCATTCAGGAGACTCGTTTACGTTTTCATTTAAGGGACTCGTTTACGTTTTCATTTAAGGGACTCGTTTACGTTTTCATTTAAGGGACTCGTTTACGTTTTCATTTAAGGGACTCGTTTACGTTTTCATTCAAGGGACTCGTTTACGTTTTCATTTAAGGGACACGTCAACGTTTTCAATCAGGGGACTCGTTTACGTTTTCATTTAAGGGACTTTCAGCGTTTTCATTCAAGGGACTCTCTCACGTTTTCATTAAAGAGATTCGTTCACGTTTTCATTCAAGAAACTCATACACATTTTTTTTTATTAAAGAGACTTGTTCACCTTTTCATTTAAGGAATGATTGGCGATTAGTTAGTCTTATATTTTTTTTGCTAAGGTTTGACACCCGTTTCAACATATATCATACATGTGGGCGTACTACAGAATTTCATTTGAACCTTGTCTAGTACATAATTATTGCCAAATCCCCAAACCTCACAGCCGTACAATAAAAATAGGTTCAAGAAGTGTGTCAGTAAACAAATATATATGTAAATCAAATATTTGTTTATCATTACTTTAAGATAAATGTTTTGCCTTTCAAGCAGACAAAACATTGTTTCCTGTTAAGCTGTATAGTCATTTGCTTTGCAAAACGAGCCACTTTAGCAAAAATAACACATACATATTTTTATTCGGTAACAAAATCTATTGCATCATTACATAAAGAAAATGCATAATCATTTAATCTACCTCTAAAGAAAACAACCCTAGTTTTTGACGTTTTAATAGTTAATCTCCACTGCAAACAATTGTTTTTCTTATTAAGTATTATCCATAAATATGTAGCTGATACGGACAATAAAGTAGTTTTGTCAACATAAAATTGTACAAACAAGTTCAAAAAATCGATAAATCTGTACTCATTTTCATGTTTATAAATAACAATACGATTTACAATAAAACAATTTAGAAAAAATATTGATGAAAATCATTAACAAAGAATGGAAATAGTAAAGGAGATACGATCTTCCCTTGTCGGAAGCCAGCACAACAAGGAAAATATTCAGACATTGTTTAATTACCCTTTACAAATTTATATAAACATTTTATGGTTTAAATTTCATGGGCACGAGATACAAGATTTTTTTTAAATGGTGTTTAGAAAAAAAATGTGTTTTTATCTGTTCACAAATCAAAACCTTATTTTGTTTTGATCATTAAAGTGACACTCTTATTAAAAATCAATACATACACAAAACATCAATTATGAGTGATAAACCTTAAACGTTTTACTAAATAATGCATTTATGGAAAATTTTAATAACTGACAACTTTGTATCTAATAAGTTTTAACTGAAGGCGCAAAAATATTCAATAAGCGTTAACATATTTATGATATACTTAGTATTGCGATCTACTATCGTCTCATATACAGTTAATATACAGTGTTTTCAGCACCTTTCTTTTGAATTCAACTCGGTTTCCTTTATAAGAACCATTGTTTTTGACATTTATTTATATTTTATGGTATATTCAAACAATTGTATTAATTGTGGTAAATCTTATTTGGGTCTTTAAACGCATTTGAGTCAAGCATAATACTGTATGAACTATTGTTGTATAAACCTCATATGTGTAAACATGTTATCTCCAGTCGGCGGTCAGTGAGCCTGAGCCGGCGGGACAGTATCCTGTTTTTCTTGGACAGACAGACGGACGAACACGTGGACGGAGAGCAGCCCAAGTTTGACGTCAATGCATTCAAGTCGCTCGGACAGGTAATGTATATGGCAATGTTTTGTTTATGATACCGTCTCCGTGGCCTACGGGTTAAGCGTCCGCCTACGGAGCGGGAGGTCGTGGGTTCGATCCCTGGCCGCGTCATACCAAAAGACGTTAAAATTGGTACAAGTAGCTCCCTTGCCTGGCGCTCGGCATTTAAAGGGTAGTGCTTGGAAAAGTGGTGTACTCAGTACTGGTTTAACGCAGGAAAGTTGTACCCCGTGTATCGGTGCTTTACACCGAGCGCGTAAAAGAACCAAGGGGTCTCTTCGAAAAAGAGCTGGGGTATCGCACCCGGACTTCCTTGTATCCCACCACTGTCTCTTCAGCGTGCTGTCCCTTCAGCAAAAACAAAGGACCCCATTAAAAATAAGTGCTTGCACTTTCACGGGTTATCCTTGACCGCAAGGTCTAAAGAAATACATACATACACACATTCAGTTGTGAACTCTACTGTAATTATGCAATTTTAACTGTCATTTGTAATGAAAATATAAGGTCAATGATTACGAACAGTCACAAGTCTGAGGCTAGAATCAGACTTAGAAAATCATTTTTATTTAGAAACACAAAATCATCTTTGTTCCATATATTTTACCAATTCTATGTAAATAAAGATGAAACTACCAAATAAAAAATAATTTACAACACAGTTTACCATCAGTGAACTGATAAAAGGAAAGTCACAATGAAATGAGGATGTAACGTTTAAGAGTAACTATCCTGGACAGCGAATGTACAATGCCCTCTACATTCCATTTAGCGGGATTTGATATCGAATGCATATTCGTGTTATTTAGTTTATACTTATTTCTTTCACTCATCTGTGTCGGGAGTTGAAATAAATCACTCGTGTGTCCGTTTCATGGGTAGAAACCGTTACTGATGTCCATTTTGACAAGCCATGACAACGATCGAACACGCAACCACTTGGGTTAGAGGCGGAAACATATTTCACTAGACCACACTCACCATTATACATTTACTCAGTCGCAGTCTTATAACAACACCCTGATACAATTTAAGTTTATCTTCTTGAAATAGTTTTAGATAATTGTCTTTAGATAATTGTCCAAACTCTTTTCTGTGAAATTCTTCAGAAAACGAAGATGGCGAGCGTTCGGTCGTGCCTGGATATACCTCCCCCGCAGCGGACAGACGCGCAAATCAACCACGTACGTACACTTGTAATGAACGTTACAGATTTCAGTATGTAATTTCAAAATCGTGGCTTGATGTGACCTAGTGACATGCCATTTATTATGTGTAAGTGTACATACTACAGTGTGTGTAAACCACGTAAAAAATTGCGTCATACATGCCACGTCGGAAGGCAAAACTTTGCTTAAAATGAAGACTTTTCAAAAATAACTTTTCGTTTAATACACCATTTCAAATGAAACAAAGGGCAGTCTATGCCGCTTAAAATGCCCCGTATTTGTTTTATTTCCGAAATTTGATGAGTTCATTAGTTTCATCAAACACTTCGATAAACCTGTTTCCAAAATAATCTTTTGACAGTGCTCCGTCAGACGGCCGAATTGTGAAAAGGTTTGTCGAAGTGTTTTAACTAAACTCTCAATCAAATTCTGGTAAAAGACCGAATGTGCGGCTCCGTAAGCGACTTACACTGCTCTATGTTTTATTAAAAATGGTGAAGAAATAGTGAAGTTATCTTTATTTAAAGTCATTTTTCATATCAAAATATTGCCTTCCGACGCAGCATTTATGACACAATTTATCACGTAGTATACGCACACTGTACATACTAACAATCTAAGATATTTTTAGTGGTGTGCATTATATAACAAAACATCATTAACTGGGCCAGCCACGGTTTCATATCGTCCGCTCTACTTGATTAAATCAATAACAGTTGATTGCTCATTTTCTGAAACAAATGTATTTACAAACGTGTGGAATACTGTCTTCTCATTAGAAAAAACATATTGTTGACCACTCTTCCGCTCAACCTGATTTACTGAAACAAATGTATGGAAAACTTGTTAAATACTGTTTTCTCATTCTTGTTTAGTTACTGTCAACACAGTTTTTCTTATTAACAATAATAATTAGTGACACACGAATTGTAATGTTGGACGATTGGCCATATTTTATAATCGATTATAATTATACTCGATTTGTAATGAACAGCAATAATCGATCATCGAATATGAAATTAACGAATGTGTTTTTTCACAGCATTCATGTTTTTTCAGTATCTTCTTTATCGTATATATTTCATAATTGGCTCATCATATTAAAGCTGCACTCTCACAGATATACCATTTTACAACTGTTTTATTTTTTTGTCTTTGAAAGAGCAAATTTTTGTGTTAATATCTGCAAACCAATGATAAAAGATTGCTGACAAAAAATCAGATTTTAAATTTTTATATTTCCGTTCGAAAATTAATGTTTTATGGCTTAAACCGTTACTAACGGTTTAAGAAAAATACATAAAACATCAATTTTTAAACTTAAATATAAAAATCTGCGATCTGATTTTTTGTCAACAGTCTCATATAATTGCCTTCCATGGATTTTCGCAAAAATTGGCTTGTTTCAAGACAAAAAATAAAATAGTTAACAAAACGTTCAATCTGTGAGAGTGCAGCTTTAAAAGACAGAATCATTTTATTAAAAAGTGAGCTATATTTTGTACGTCCATAGCACTAATTTGGTTAAATTATGTAATAACTCAACAAACATTTTTTTTCATTTAATAATAAATAACTTCATGTTTTGGATGTTCTTGAATTTCTTGAACACAACCAGTTATTGTTTTAGTGTGGAAACTTGGTATTTTGAAGGTACATGCCAACATGGGGTCATATGTTATGGTACATTTGTATGATCATATTTGTGCAGAGCACTTGTCATGTAATACAAAATAGTCTTACTATTACACGTTACACATGTGTATTATTTTCATTTTGAGAAAAACAATGAAATGAATGATAAACATCGATTATAGATGATCATAATTGATTATCGCTGATGGTGGGCGACCATCGAAGATACATCGGTTGTATTCGATAATTGCAACATCACTGGTAATAACAACTGGACAGCTTTGCTATATGGCCAATTTAACTGATGATTTCAGATAGATTGAACTCATATGTCCGTCTTCTTTACAGATGGTGCACACGATGCGCGGGTTCAGCAAGTTTTCCAACTACCCACAGGCTGTACAGACGGGCCTCTGTAAACGGGGATGGTACGCCAAGTAAGGGCTAAGTTCGACACATTTTATGTGGTATATACATGTAACTATATTTCTGGGCTTCCACGCGGGCCTCTTTATGCCGGGGTGATATACAAAGTAAGGCCTCAATGAGTCAAAATATCATGTGTTGGGACCCAGAAACAATTATTTATGTTTAAATAATTTCTGATGCAGTAAAAAAAGAGATATGAAAAAAATAGAGTAGGTGGGGAAACCGGAAGCAAACATGTTTGTCTTAACGGATATTTTTAACATTTACTTTTAAATGTGTTACTATCTCCGCAGATTTGAGAGTACCCGGGTGATCGTGAAGGAGGGATGTAAAGCCGAGTTCTACTATCTCATACTCTCCGGTGTTGGTGAGTGACACCCATACTCTTCCATATACATACTCTTCCGTACCCTTACTTTTCCGTAACCATACTCTTCCGTACCCATGCTCTGCCGTACTCTTACTCTTTCGTACCAATACTCTTTAATACCAATACTCTTCCGTTCACAAACTCTGCCGTACCCATACTCTTCCGTACCCTAACTCTTCCATAACCATACTCTTCCGTACCCTAACTTTTCCATACCAATATTCTTCCATACCCAAACCCTTCCATACCCATACTCTTCCGTGCCCATACTCTTCCATGACCATACTCTTCCATGACCATACTCTTCCATGACCATACTCTTCCGTACCCATACTCTTCCATGACCATACTCTTCCGAACCCTTACTCTTCCATGACCATACTCTTCCATGACCATACTCTCCCATACCCTTACTCCTCCGTACCCATATACTCTGTCATACCCATATCCTTCCGTGCCCTTACTGTTCCGTACCCATTCTCTTCCATACCCATACTCTTCCGTACCAATACTCTTCCGTACCAATAATCTTCCGTACCCATACGCTTCCATACCCATACTCTTCCTAACCCTTACTCTTCCGTACCCATGCTCCTCGTACCCATATTCATCCATGCCCATACTCCTCCGTACCCATACCCTTCCGTACCCATACTCTTCCATACCCATACTCTTCCGTACCAATACTCTTCCGTACCAATACTCTTCCGTACCTTTACTCTTCCACCCCCATAATCTTCCGTACCCATACTCTTCCGTATCCATATTCTTCCGTACCAATACTCTTCCGTACCCATGCTCCTCCGTACCCTTGCTCTTCCGTACCCATGCTCCTCGTGCCCATTTTCTTCCATACCCTTGCTCTTCCGTACCCATAGTCTTTCGTACCCATTACTTTATACACACCTGATGAATGTCTTATATTACGACCGTTAATATATAGTGTTCTACTATGACCGTTCTACTGTAGCTTATCACATTTTTAACGATTTTAAATGAAGTTTTAATGTTTGCCAATGTTTTCCTTGCATACTCTTGTTCTAAAATGCAGCATGTTTTTCGTCACTGGGAAAACAATTTTACCTTTATCATAAAACCTTTCGAGCGTTTCACTACATGTTTTGATGAACACAATTTGATGTTCCAAATTTCAGCGGTGTACCGGGATATTACCACCGAGGTTGACGAAACGAACACAGCCGAAAACAAGATGGTCGCTTCGTATCTGAAACCCGGGGACGCTCTAGGGGTAATAGTGTTATTATAATTTGTATTTAAAAATTTATTCAGTTTCTCGGGCTTTCGGTTTATAGGATACACAATTCAAACATATTTAGTTAGTAACGTTAACATGATTATAATTTTGTTTGTTTCATGATTAATTGCATTAACATAATTGATCACGTGACATAAAGTAAAACATTACTAAATAAATAAATTGAAAAATGTAACCAATGTATATAAATAAAAGAGAGAAAAAACTTTCAGTAGTGTCGTGCATGCATAAAGACAAAGGTTATAAATCGGAACGCTTTCGGCTTTCATCCAAAAAAAGCGCATTCGCGCACCCGAGGGAGCCTGTACCGATTCCGATCTTCTGGTTGCTCGGACGCCGAGGGTACGCATCCTTCGTTTGACCTGGGGCGTAATTAGGACGACGGTTTTACGCGTTTGTTCTCTTAAACGTACATGCGCACACCCGGTAGACGGCACGGACCTGTTCCGTTCTGGAGGTGGCTTTTGTCCTCTTTTGAATTTTCCGAGCTTCCCGGGGATGGCCGATGAGTTACAATTGTGATATGAATATACAAAAACTGTTAACTTAAACACGTCTGAGACCAAATATTGACAGTGTTTAACATTGTATTTTGTTACAGGAACGCGAAATCCTGACGGGCCAGGAGCGGCCGGCGACGGTGGTTTGCAAAGAGCCGGTGGAGGTGCTAGGACTAGATCGGGACTCTTTATTAGAAATATTTAACGCTGCAGGCGGACTGGGGTCTATAGAATTTCTCAGGTATAATTAAGGGCTGGTTTAAACATATTTATTTCATTTCAAATACACAAGTGACAACATATTTTACATTCTAAATATATAATTTGATCGGAACCTAAAAGCTTATAAAGTCAAAGTGGGAGATGGAGACTATCGCAGTTTTTTTGCTTTCAAATGCGTATAAGAAGGGACACGTTTCTCTTACACGAGACGGCCATTTAAATGCGCACATTACAGGTAAATGCATTTTTTTTTTTACTTTTATGATCAAAACAAAAAAGGCACATGAGTGAAGTACAGATATAGCCACAAATTCTCCAGTTAAATAAGAGCCTAAATATCGCTAAAATGTTTTATCTGTACCGAAATGAAATGTTTTTTTTATCATAAAAGTCAAATACTTTGAACATGAAAATGCATTAAAATTAGAAAATAATAATAATGATTTGGCACCAACTTATACTATTGTGCGCCTTTAAAGTGACACTCTTATTCAAAATCAATAAATAACCAAGTATAACAAACATAAATTTTGAGTGATAAACCTTTAACTACTTACTAAATAATGCATTTATGGAAAATATTCATTACTGATAACAAGATTGTAATTGTGTATTTAATAGCTGAAAACGCAAACATATTAAATGATTGGTGAGTGCTAAAAGGTTTAACGTGATCAACTATCGTCTCATATGGTAGAAATGTCGTGTTTTCTGCACCATTCTTTCAAATTAAACTCGGTATCCTTCATCAGAACTATTGTTTTCGACATATTTTCATCCTTTTGGTATATTTGTATAAAAAGTGGTAAATAGTGCGCCTTTAAAGTGGCTTTGCTCATAACCACTCTTATTAAGATGCATTAATTTAATTTGTTTTACTAGCCATAATATTAATATTTGTTTTGGTAACAATTGGCTTCCCTGTCATTAAAACATTCCATACACAACACAAATTTAAGCTTTACCTGCCAGACAAGTTTGTTATTGGAGTTAAAATGTTAATATAAAAAAGGCGGAAAGCAACGCACACATCATAAATATTCCTGAAACATTGTAACGAGAACATAAAACACTCATAACTACCTGTTATCATGGACAGGAAAAAATAAGTTCCATTTTAAGTTCAGTTTTAAGTCTGGGGGCTGTTTCAAGTTGTAGCTTCAGAAATCTTAAATCTGTAAAAGCAACATATTGATTTTTTTTCTCAACTTTGTGTTCATCTGTAAAACTGGCTAAAGTTCAGTTCATTCAAATACGTAGCAAAATAATGAAACTATGACACTATACAGTCGAAACGCTCTACATCGAACTCTGTTATCTCGATGTTCTGGTTATGTCGAACCGATTTTAATATTTTGGGTTTAGTTAAATATCTTTTACAGTTCGGTTATATCGAATGTTCGTTATCTTGATGTGCTGCCGAGGTCCCTACGACTTCGACATAGCGATTTTTGGGTGTATATTTACTGAATCGGCCCCCAGTTCATTTTAAGAATAAGTCTATTTCCCTTAACTTACTATGACGCGCACGCATATTCTTCGAATACTGGATATTTTTTTGGTAAGGATGTGCAAATTTACACAGGGCCAGGGTGCGTTGTTATGCCACACCCCTATGACCACGCCCCGCCAAAATGAATATAACTTTGTTCAGAGTCTTCATTAAAGCAAAATATTGCCTTCCGACGTAGCATTTATATTATAACGTAATTTATCACGTGGTATGCACATTGAATAGTACCATGTTTCATAGTCCGTTGGTAAAAAAATACAATATGTAAATTATATAAGTGGTAAAACTCTATAAAGAATACTTAAACACCAATCTCCAATGATGACAATTATACGTACTTACATAAAACATAATAAAATAGAAAAGCCTACCTACCTAGCTTACCCTTAATACCAACCCTTTTTTATTATTGTTTTGCCTTACGTATAGGCATGCAACCATGTAACATGACCAATTAATTCATTAGTACTCGTTAGTGCTAATTAATTTGTGATCACGTTGGTACACAATAAAAAATATATTTTATGTCCCTCTCTTTCCACCATAGTTGATAACCTGTTTGACACCAATCGTAACTACTCGGCCATCTCCGGTAAGCCCCGAAAGCAATCGGCTCGAAAGATATACAATACATAAAATAGAATAGAATAAAGGTTGTTATCATTATTATGCTATTTATTATGCATGGTTAAACAGAATATTAACAAAATTATAATCTTATTGAAGGCAATTATTTTATAAACCAATATAATATATTATTATGGTCGATGAAGAGTTAAGTACAGTAGAAATGATATTTGTACTATCTTTTCTGCCCCGGTAGACACAAGGCCGGTTAGCTCAGTCGGTTAGAGCGTCGTGCTAATAACGCGAATGTCGTGGGTTCGACCCCCACACTGGCCAGATGTTTTTTTTTGATTTTCTTTTTCTGAAAATGACATTATATTGCTTAATTATTGCATAATCACGCCAATATAAATTCAGTGCTAATTTTTCATCCATTTTTTTCTTAAAATGGGGGCCGGAGGCAACATATTTAGATGACTGTTTCACCGTTGAATATGCTCTTTTTTATTGCATAGACAAACCATGGATGAAACTTTAGCAATTAATTTAAAGTCTCCTTATTTTAACTGTATAAATAAAAAAAATCATATACTCAATTCGTGTTCATGTATAACAAAACAATCGGTCAAAGGTGGAGGCTGATATCAAATGGTTAGAATAGGTTGGTTATATTGGCGTATTTAACATTTATTCGCAGAGGTATTCCCGAGTTGTCTGACTTTCCTCTGGAGCTGCTGAAGACCTACCACTTCTCCATGGCCGTCCATAACTACCGCCGGGGAGCCGTCGTCGTCAAGAATACCAACGATTCCGAATGGGTCTACATCGTCAGATCTGTAAGTCGGTGTAACAATAGCAGTCACACTTTAGACCTAGGCTTCGTGTCAATACCGATCGTAAATGTCAAGGTTTTAATATCGTTCTGGGTGTAAACTGCGTTTCAAATAAATACTCGTAAGAATATTAACCGTATACATTTGAACCCCGTATGGTCGAACTCGCTTGGCTCGAATTCATCGTTTCCTCGAACTGAATGTATAAGACCGATTTCTTAATACTGTACGTAAGCATTCCCGCTTAGCTCGAATTTTCCGAGTCTAGGTATTTTCGCCGGTCCCTGGAAGCTAAAGCCAACGGGATTCGACTGTAGATTCTGCAAGGAACTTTATGGGAGCAGCCGAGCAGTTTAAGGTTTTCCGTCGAACTGTTACAGGGCCCTTGGCCCCGTTTCAGAAAGATATCCTAGTCGTTTACCTAAAGACTGCTCAGGTTCAATTGTAAAGATACGCACCTTACGCCAAAAAAACGGAGTTACGCATATAAAGTTATCATCTTAATTGAAACGTGACCCAGTGGTCCGATTGTTCAATGACACCCGTAAAAATACGGACATAATCTATGTTATAAATGTCCTAACTATATCTTTAATTGAAACGCCAAAATCGAGGTTACGCCTGGGGAGTTATGATCTTAAGCCTTACAATCTTTATAGAAACGGGTCCCATCTACATCTGTGAGTCGTTACCTGCGATATGTCAGTCATGGTGTTGGCCTTTAGAGAATCTTATGATGCCCGTTTAACATTGCTAAATTAAGTTGCTTGCATGCATGGCCACTTATAGTCAGACTTTCGCGTCAGAGGGGTGCAACTTCGGAAGGGGGGTCGCACTTTTGGACGAGCGTCCATATCATATTGATAAAATGAAACATTTTCTTGGGTTTAGGGTGGTGGTGGAGGGGGGGGGGGGGGAGGGTTGTCGACGTGTACGCTATGTGTCCTTCCTCTAATGGTATTTTAGTTTAAATTGATGTTATTCTATTCGAGTTTGTTTTAAATACATGCTTTTGAAACCACTTGTGTTACAGGGATCATGTCAGGTGTATAAGGCGATCAAGGACGCTAGGAAGGAGCGGCGACAGATGCCAGACAGTCGCCCGGCTTCCGGTCTCCCCCGGAAGAAGGAGCGTGTAGGCAGCGGGCTCGTCCTGCCAAATATACACAAACTTAAACAGGGTAACATTATTTCCATTCTGATCAAAAATTATTTAAAACCTTTTGTAATTTAACAAGTGTGTACTTTCTTTGCTTTAAACTATGTAGCTTGCATAATTACCATATTTATTTTGTTTGGACGTACTGTGATTATCTTCTTCATTTTTATGTTATTTCAGATGTTTTAAAGTGTGCCTCGTTGGCCGATGTTGATGAAATTTCCTCGAAGGTATATATTTTGTGTTTTATGTAAATAACTTAAATAACTAAAACCTAGAAATCACCTTTAAACTACCGAAGCGAAATGTAAGGGTTAAATTTTACAGACACAAAATCCAAGACGGTTTAACTATGTATACATATATCATATTAAAATCCTTTTTTATAATAAAACAGAAGAAGAAAAGGGGCCAGCACCCTGGTTTGGAACGCTCCCACACTCTGACACTACCCTCTCTTTCCCCAGGTATGCGCTACTTCACTCTTAAATTACTCTCCCTTACGCCATATAGCTTGTCAAAATCAAAGCACTGTGTGGATGTATTGTATAGGGGGCAATACATGTCGTAAATAGCACAACCTTGGTCGTTTAGATTCATAATGATCGAATGTGATATATTATATTATAATTATATTCTGTTGTTTTTTTCACAGTCTGTTTTGATTTTCGTAAGCTAGATAAGGTTCAGATCACAAATCGAATACATTTTATTGTTATATTTTATTAAATTAATTTGTATACAACAGCTGAACGATAATTTTATTATATTTTAAACAATTAAGAATGATCCTTTACTTCAATTTATAGTTTGTATGAATGAAGATACATGTTGGTTAAACAGCCGTTATATTATTTTGCTTTTTAGAACGAAATAAAAAGACTATTAGAATTTCAAGAAATGAGTTATTTGTATTCGATTCTAAATTACTTTAAAGGTCTTCAAACACTAACAAGCGTATGTTTATTTCAGGAAATGCTTGCTTGGTGCATAAAAAGAATTCTTTTAAGGTAAGTGTTGTTGACTTTTTTAATAAATACACGTATGTGTCACGGTAATAAATTTGATAGTCCGGTTTCTACTATTTGTTTTATAAAAATGTGAAAACAAATAAATTAGAACGAAATATTTTTGGATGAAAATGTTTTGATGTAATCATAGTTAAGATCAAATTTTTTGTTTGTAAATATCAGAAATATTAAAACAAAATACTTATTTTTTGCAGACCCCAAATATCGCAACCACCAATATAAGACGAGGGTCTAAGGAGTTATCGCCCCGTCAGGTGAAGAAATTAACATCTGAAAACATAAAACTATCGAAGGGTCATCGTGAAAATACTCCAGACATTTTAAGACTATCACGAAATGACTCTATAATGTGCGAAACGCCAGAGCCAGTTAATCATACTAAGAAAGTTCGGTCTCAAAGTCCTTCCTCTGAATCAATGATTCACATAAAACTGAAGAAAGAAAGTGTGTCTTCGGGAAACGAGTCAGTGTTTTCACATCGGAAACAATCGAATGCATCCGATTCAGACAATCAAAAGTCGCATTCTGATTGGTCAGGGAGTGATTCTCCGCGAGATACGATTGGTTCTACTTTCTACGTACGCCTCGGAACTGTGATGGAAAAGGGAGTTTTTGTAAGTTGTTTTATTATGCAGTATTTCCGATATTTTTTATGAAGTGGTTTATATATTTGCGTTCACTGTTTTACAATATTAAAAACTTAGCGGAATACGATGATAATGACGTTGTCTTCAATGACCTCACACTGTAATATATTGCCTTTTCAGGGACTACACCAGCTGATTTATGAAGACATGCCAAATTTAAGTCTGGTATGTATGACTTAACTTTAAATGATATTCAAGTGCATAAACATGAACGAACCAACAATGTAATGATTATTGAATATGTCTTAATGACTTTTGATATAGTATAATACTGATTAATTCGGTGTTGGGGGGCGTTGACAGTGTTGCCCATATAATTGAATGTCTTAATGACTCTTGGACATAGAATACCGCTTTAGTCGGTGCAAGGGGTTTCAATAGTGTACCCCACATCATTGAATATGTCGTAATGACTCTTGGACATAGAATACCGCTTAAGTCGGTGCAAGGGGTTTCAATAGTGTACCCCATATCATTGAATGTGTCGTAATGACTCTTGGACATAGAATACCGCTTAAGTCGGTGCAAGGGGTTTCAATAGTGTACCCCATATCATTGAATGTGTCGTAATGACTCTTGGACATAGAATAGGGCTTAAGTCGGTGCAAGGGGTTTCAATAGTGTATTCCATATCATTGAATATGTCGTAATGACTCTTGGACATAGAATACCGCTTAAGTCGGTGCAAGGGGTTTCAATAGTGTACCCCATATCATTGAATGTGTCGTAATGACTCTTGGACATAGAATAGGGCTTAAGTCGGTGCAAGGGGTTTCAATAGTGTACCCCATATCATTGAATATGTCGTAATGACTCTTGGACATAGAATAGGGCTTAAGTCGGTGCAAGGGGTTTCAATAGTGTACCCCATATCATTGAATATGTCGTAATGACTCTTGGACATAGAATAGGGCTTAAGTCGGTGCAAGGGGTTTCAATAGTGTACCCCATATAACTGAATATGTTGTAATGACTCTTGGACATAGAATAGGGCTTAAGTCGGTGCAAGGGGTTTCAATAGTGTACCCCATATCATTGAATGTGTCGTAATGACTCTTGGACATAGAATAGGGCTTAAGTCGGTGCAAGGGGTTTCAATAGTGTACCCCATATAACTGAATATGTTGTAATGACTCTTGGACATAGAATAGGGCTTAAGTCGGTGCAAGGGGTTTCAATAGTGTACCCCATATCATTGAATATGTCGTAATGACTCTTGGACATAGAATAGGGCTTAAGTCGGTGCAAGGGGTTTCAATAGTGTATTCCATATCATTGAATATGTCGTAATGACTCTTGAACATAGAATAGGGCTTAAGTCGGTGCAAGGGGTTTCAATAGTGTACCCCATATCATTGAATATGTCGTAATGACTCTTGGACATAGAATAGGGCTTAAGTCGGTGCAAGGGGTTTCAATAGTGTACCCCATATCATTGAATATGTCGTAATGACTCTTGGACATAGAATAGGGCTTAAGTCGGCGCAAGGGGTTTCAATAGTGTATCCCATATCATTGAATATGTCGTAATGACTCTTGGACATAGAATACGGCTTAAGTCGGCGCAAGGGGTTTCAATAGTGTACCCCATATCATTGAATATGTCGTAATGACTCTTGGACATAGAATACGGCTTAAGTCGGCGCAAGGGGTTTCAATAGTGTGCCCCATATCATTGAATATGTCGTAATGACTCTTGGACATAGAATACGGCTTAAGTCGGCGCAAGGGGTTTCAATAGTGTGCCCCATATCATTGAATATGTCGTAATGACTCTTGGACATAGAATACGGCTTAAGTCGGTGCAAGGGGTTTCAATAGTGTATCCCATATCATTGAATATGTCGTAATGACTCTTGGACATAGAATACGGCTTAAGTCGGTGCAAGGGGTTTCAATAGTGTACCCCATATCATTGAATATGTCGTAATGACTCTTGGACATAGAATAGGGCTTAAGTCGGCGCAAGGGGTTTCAATAGTGTATCCCATATCATTGAATATGTCGTAATGACTCTTGGACATAGAATAGGGCTTAAGTCGGTGCAAGGGGTTTCAATAGTGTACCCCATATCATTGAATATGTCGTAATGACTCTTGGACATAGAATAGGGCTTAAGTCGGCGCAAGGGGTTTCAATAGTGTATCCCATATCATTGAATATGTTGTAATGACTCTTGGACATAGAATAGGGCTTAAGTCGGTGCAAGGGGTTTCAATAGTGTATTCCATATAATTGAATATGTTGTAATGACTCTTGGACATAGAATAGGGCTTAAGTCGGTGCAAGGGGTTTCAATAGTGTATCCCATATCATGTAATATGTCGTAATGACTCTTGGACATAGAATACCGCTTAGGTCGGCGCAAGGGGTGTCAGTAGAGTATCCCATATCATTGAATATGTCTTAATGGCACTTGAACAAAGAATACGGCGTAAGCCATATCTCATTTTCAGAATATATTTATTCTGTAAAACATGCACTCAAATCAATGTTTGAGGTGTCAAAAGACCATCTTCGTTTTATTTCCTTTCAGGTGAGCCACGGGGCAGAGTGTGTGTTGATATCCAAACAATTCTTGAAGGACCATCTTACGAAGGATATAGCCAACAGACTTCGAATGAAGGTATGCGTTTTCATGAAAGCATGTTTCTATACTTTATGTTATTTCATGTATTCTCTCAACCAGCAATCTATTTTGTTTAGGTCTAGATTAGTCTAGTTAAAATTTTTATTTCAACGATAGTGAAACAAGTTATTACATTATATTAACCACTCCGTTAGCACTATGTTACTCGAGAATGTGGTCTTGTGCTGTAAGGAAATTGTAATGTAGATTGGGTAATATTTATTTAATCGACTTATTGTTCACAAACCAATGCCGATAATTTTATTCTGATATTTGATTAAATCGATGCTTTGGCCATAATGATCTCCCTGAAAAAGTAGATAGTAAATAGATCTCTGCAGCCGCTGGATTTCATTTATATACACTCTTTATTTAATTGTTTTTACTTCTACTTTTTTGATAGCTGTATTAAATTTCAATAATTCCAGCTGCATAGAGTTTTAGTTAAAAAAATAAATAAAGCATAGTTACACAGCATCCATGGTCACGTGATTTGCATGGTGCAAGTGATTACTGTACTGTAAGGGAAGTAACCCTTCTAGGAGTTTGCCTTGGTAAACTGCATTTTCTTAATATCTTTTTCAGTTGTCTCCTTATCCCAGCTCGGGCCAACTCCGTAACGCAGTTGATGATCAGCTAAACTGGGAAAATTACAGAGAAAGGGTCATTACCGATGTCCTGAAATAACAGCACGTTGTGAAAATAGCAACCATGAGTCATAATTGCATTACTTATGCTTTAATAAATGCAAATTCGATGAACTCGCAAGTCAACTGAAAACGTTTTATAATTTCATACTGACAAGTTCAACGAAATGGGAAACATGGCGTACGTTTCGATCTACTTATAATACCTTGTAAACGTTAACTCAGCATCCAATTCCATTCCTTTCGGAAAACAACTTTGTTTTACGTTTTGAATTTTGGTCCTGTATATCACTAGCTAGGATTTTCCGATTTTATTTTTGTTTTATTCCAAAAACAAAAAGTATAACTCCAGTAAAAAAAATCGGATATTAGAAACGTTCTTCTGTATTGAAAAATATTTTCTTTATATTCTATTCTCAGAGAATATATATAGACAGTTCAAAGTGAATACTTATAAACATAATAGGTTTCAGTAAAAAGAAATTAGTTTTTTTGGCATGGTAAATTTTAGTTTGGAATTAAATGATTATTTTTGGGGCTTTACTTTGTTTTGATAATTTCTTTCTGAAAATCTTGTGCCAGTGCCGTTGTTGAAAACTCTTGAGCGGCGTAGACTATTCTTAAAGAGAGACATACAGTTGTTGGCAGTGTTTTTTTTATTATCATTATCATTCAACCATTTGTTTTTGTCTAAAGCAGAACTCGCAAATAACTTGCAGGAATTGATAGATAATCGGAGCATATATGACAATGCGAATTTGTGCACTTTGCAAGAATCATAACTATACAGCAAATTGTTGCGATGTTATCGCCCCTTTTTATTTTAATTTACTGTCAACTAAATTGGTCCAACCCATTACAAAAGAAAATAGTCAAAGGAAGTAATTGTGACTTAGAACTATTTTAGATGGTAATGTTAACGTGTACACAGCACAAGAACTATAACTATTGGTCTCATTGTTGCGGATATATCTCCCAATGTTCATGGATTTTTTTCATTCAGACATGATCCGTGTAGGAAAGACATCAGATTTTGAAAGCGACGTTTCGAAAACACCATTTTTATGTTTCATCAATTTAAGGAGTTTATACATATTTTAAAGAGACTAAGCACCAGATAATACCAATGGATAAAACGAAGATCGCCAACAACCTGCATAAAATTGATATCGTTGTACACAACGCATTGAATATAACTTACTTATGTATCACATCGCTTACGACACATGTGTCTTTCGAAGTTTTTGGGTATTTTTCTAATTCGAAATTTACTGGGTTTGTCTACCACGTTAATCCCAGTAAATTTAATAATAGCGTCGGAATATGTATCGGTACTAATCATGCTAAATATACACACCATAAACAGGGAAACCGTTATTCGCTACTTTTAAAAGGGTTAAACTCAGCTGAGCCAGTGACAAAATATTATTTTTAATCATGTAAAATGATTTATTATCAGCTTCATACTTGCTCGTATTGATATTTCTAGGCTTGTGTTAAGGACATACTGTATTTGCCGATTTTGGGACCATATGGTGTCTAGTCCCTTTAATATCCCATCAGGATACAGCTTAATAAAACTGAAAAAAGTGTTTAGCATAATTATGCGTACTTGCAATGTCATTCGGAACTTCTCGGTCATTTTCAATAGAAAAAAAACTCGGTTGTGTCGGTACATAAATAAAGTAGTTCGTAAGATTTTGAAAAATAGTATTTAATTATTGTAGTATTTTAACATGTATGTTGTATATTTCAGTTTAAATTGATTGCCAGTCAAATAAATTATTGCATTAACGATAAAAAATCCGTAGAGTAAATAATTTAGCTTAACTCATAAATTGAAATTACTACGCGATCTACTTGCAGCGCAGTTAAATGAAAAGGTTTCTGACACTGTAAGCCGTATACATTTGAGGTTAATTTCGCTGGAAAATAGCCGAGGTGTTCCGAATGCTTGCAAAGCATGTTGGTATAACTTGATATGACTGTCTACTGAAATATAAAGTTTTGCTCCACAGTTTAAGCCATATCGTATCATTTTTAAGTTAAGTTTGATTGATAAGTTGAGGTGAGTTGAGTTGGAATGAATATATTAAGTCTATTCAGTTTCTTCACACCGTAGACTGCTTGTTCGGGTAACGAAATGGTGAACTGTGTGTATATGTATTATAAAATCCCTACATGTATTTTTTAAGGTAATAAATTATTGGTCTTTTCAATGCTGGTCATAATAAATAGCCTTGCCCGTTTTTATATTTATATCCAAATTTGTCTGAAATAAAGATTGTATAATATACGTGTTTTGAATATTTCTTTCTATGGACAGGAGCCACTTCTTTGGAAAACTACAGCCCCTATTCTTAAGAATTGCGTATTGATAATTGCGTCCTCATTTTCTTCTTTGGAACAATAATGTTTTATGGAAAAAAAATCGGCGTCAGGAAAAAGTGTGTTAAATAGTCCTTATCAATGAAACCTATTTTTATCATTGATATAGGAATTATGATGATTTAATGGCTACTGGGGTGGATATTTATGTATAAACTTAAAGGACGTGCACAGCCTAAATGATAAACGCAATTAACAGGAGATGCACAGTAGGAGTTTATGATGCTTAACATTCATTAAAATAGGCCTTTAAGGTATTTTAATTGTTGATTGTTTTAACCGGACTTACCCGAATAGTCCGCAAGATATTTTGATATAAAGTTGTGTCTGGTGGTCATCTAATTAGGCCTCGACCAAAAGTCATAGCCTTTGGTTGTTGCTATTACTTCTGTGTATGATTCTCTGGAGAGCGATTAAGGTCCACCATTGCCTTCTTGTTACACTTTAGACCGGCTACCAGGGCCGAACCTATTCATATATTTTAGTATGCCCGTGCGTGCACATCGATTTCAGATTCGCCGTAATGAAAAGTGCTAAAAGCGTGTGATCAAAAATAAAAATAAAATAGAAGGCTAGTTGTAACACGTAACTGGTTAACGTTTGTCGTAATTCCACTGAATGTTGGCGCAATAGTTGGTTCATGTATGGACTATTTAAAGTATGTTTTAAATGTTTGCCGATGTGAATGAAGGTAAATGTATTGTGATCAATGTAAATAACTAAACTCTAGATATCATTATACTTCCGAAGCATAGGTAAAGGTTAAAAATTCAGACATAACGCTCAAGATAGTCAATATCAATCATCTTAATATGATATTTTATCATAAAACAAAATAATAAGGGTCAGCACTGTTAATATTGTAAGGCTGGCGGTATATAAAGCGGTAAAACAGCAAAATCAACACACTGTAAGGCTGTCTGTATTGAAAGCGGGAAAACAGCAAAATCAACGATCTGTAACTGATTTATTGAAATCGGCAAAACCAACAAAATCAACGCACTGTAAGGCTAACTGAATTGAAAGCGGGAAAACAGCAAAATCAACGTACTGAAAGGCTGACTGTATTGAAAGCGGGAAAACAGCCAAATCAACGTACTGAAAGGCTGACTGTATTGAAAGTGGGAAAACAGCAAAATCAACGTACTCTTAGGCTGACTGTATTGAAAGCGGGAAAACAGCAGATTCAACGTTCTCTTAGGCTGACACTATTGAAAGCGGGAAAACAGCAAAACCAACGTAATGAAAGGCTGACTGTATTGAAAGTGGGAAAACAGCAAAATCAACGTAATGAAAGGCTGTCTGTATTGAAAGTGGCAAAACAGCAAAATCAACGTTCTGAAAGGCTGTCTGTATTGAAAGCGGGAAAACAGCAAAATCAACGTACTGTAAAGCTGTCTGTATTGAAAGCGGGAAAACAGCAAAATCAACGTACTGAAAGGCTGGCTGTATTGAAAGTGGGAAAACAGCAAAATCAACGCACTCTTAGGCTGACTGTATTGAAAGCGGGAAAACAGCAGAATCAACGTACTCTTAGGCTGACTGTATTGAAAGCGGGAACACAGCAAAATCAACGTAATGAAAGGCTGACTGTATTGAAAGTGGGAAAACAGCAAAATCAACGCACTCTTAGGCTGACTTTATTGGCCGGCTGACTGTATTGAAAGCGGGAAAACAGCAAATTCAACGTACTAAAAGCCTGACTGTATTGAAAGTAGCAAAACAGCAAAATCAACGTACTCTTAGGCTGTCTGTATTGAACGCGGTAAAACAGCAAAATCAACGCACTCTTAGGCTGACTTTAATGAAAGCGGGAAAACAGCAAAATCAACGCACTCTTAGGCTGACTTTAATGAAAGCGGGAAAACAGCAAAATCAACGCACTCTTAGGCTGACTGTATTGGAAGCGGGAAGACAGCAAAATCAAAGTACTCAAGGTGTCTGCATTGAAAACGGGAAAACAGCAAAATCAACGCCCCTCTTTGGCTGCCTGTATTGAAAGTGGGAAAACAGCAAAATCAAGGTGCTGTAAGGCTGACTGTATTGAAATCGGGAAAACAACAATATCAACGCACTGTAAGGCTCACTGTATTGAAAGTGGGAAAACAGCAAAATCAACGTACTGAAAGGCTGACTGTATTGAAAGCGGGAAAACAGCATAATCAACGTATTCTTAGGCTGTCTGTATTGAAAGCGGTAAAACAGCAAAATCAACGCACTCTTAGGCTGACTTTAATGAAAGCGGGAAAACAGCAAAATCAACGCACTCTTAGGCTGACTGTATTGGAAGCGGGAAGACAGCAAAATCAAAGTACTCAAGGTGTCTGCATTGAAAACGGGAAAACAGCAAAATCAACGCCCTCTTTGGCTGTCTGTATTGAAAGTGGGAAAACAGCAAAATCAAGGTGCTGTAAGGCTGACTGTATTGAAATCGGGAAAACAACAATATCAACGCACTGTAAGGCTCACTGTATTGAAAGTGGGAAAACAGCAAAATCAACGTACTGAAAGGCTGACTGTATTGAAAGCGGGAAAACAGCAAAATCAAAGTGCTGAAAGGCTGACTGTATTGAAATCTGGAAAACAGCAAAGTCAACGTTCTGAAAGGCTGACTGTATTGAAAGCGGTTAAACAGCAAAATCAACGTGCTGAAAGGCTGACTGTATTAAAAGTGGGAAAACAGCAAAATTAACGTTCTGAAAGGCTGACTGTATTGAAAGCGGTAAAACAGCAAAATCAACGTGCTGAAAGGCTGACTTTATTGAAAGCGGGAAAACAGCAAAATCAACATGCTGAAAGGCTGACTGTATTGAAAGCGGGAAAACAGCAAAGTCAACGTTCTGAAAGGCTGACTGTATTGAAAGCGGTATAACAGCAAAATCAACGTGCTGAAAGGCTGACTGTATTGAAAGTGGGAAAACAGCAAAATTAACGTTCTGAAAGTCTGACTGTATTGAAAGTGGGAAAACAGCAAAATTAACGTTCTGAAAGGTTGACTGTATAGAAAGCGGGAAAACAGCAAAATCAACGTGCTGAAAGGCTGACTGTATTGAAAGCGGTCAAAAAGTAAACTAAAATAACTGATTAGGCTGTATTGTAATCTTGAATACTATAAAATGCACTATTGTCTATGCTTGTGTCGTCCAATATGTCATAGTTATTGGGCCAAAAGCGTCGGCGTCAGACAATCGTTGTGCAGACAATAACATAGGTATTGTTGATGGCAGTGTTTGCAGGCATAATGTCTCTGTCTAGTTGAGTAAAATGCAATTGTAACGCCATTAGTAATACTCCTTTAACTTAAATATAATAGTTTACTTCTTTCCCCTATTTTTAGCCTTACATTGTGTTGTCATGTTGACAAATACAAGATGAAAATTCTAATTGTAAAGCTGTAATATATAAACATGTATACACTGATTTTATTAGACAATTTTAAATTGCATATGTTTAAACGGAGATGAATAATTTGAAAGCGAAAGTAATAATTAGCAGAAATTTCTACGAACTGTTAAAACGAGTTGTAGATACATAATCTGTCACAAGAAACTATGATAACTATTGTATCTGTGATAGATGGAGAACCCGCCCAAGTTTTAGCTGACCATGTCGCCCCGCCTGTCGAGGGCATTGGGCGATGCTGGCTCAACAGTTAAAGAGAAAAGTGATAAACCTTCATATAATACGGTATATCAATGGAGGGCATAATGAATGTATACCAAAAGAGCAAAATTTACACTCGCTATTTTACTAGATTTAAATGTATATCATATGTATATCTATAATTTTAATCGAAAACAAATATTGAAATCTATTGTTAACGACCTTAAGCTTTATCTTTATATATGTAGGCTGTATTGATATCGTCTCTCAACAATGGGGAACCCGATACAAAAGATAACAAAAATGAACTATGTGTTCTTCAAACACCATAATCATAAACAATCTTAGGAAAGCACGTAATTACAGCGTGTTGTTTTTTAATTTTGTTTTTGAGTTTACTTAATTTGATGAGCTACAGATCGTTCCTCTGAGAATGGAGGACCTGCCCGCGTTTTACCGTCCAATGTCTCTTCGCTTGTCGAGAGTGTTAGGCGACATCGGGGTCAACAGTTGGATGGTTAGGAGAAGAAGAAGAAATTTTCTCATGATAGAGGCGAGCGCTACTATCAATTCAAAACTATACGGATTGGATGTTACCAATTTCTATTTCGGGAGTCAGTCAGAGGGAACAACAACGCCGGGACTAAACTCCGATATTGACCTCTTTGCAAGCTTAAATAGAACAAACATTATGTCATCATGGTCTGAATGGGAGTTCGGGAGGACAAACTACCTGATGGTAAAGGAGGAGACGTGCTCTCCACAACATTATCTTCTACAAGAGATCAGACCAGAGTCACCTGAACCTGCCAGAATTCCAAGTGATATGTTTAGTGTAGTTGACAGCAACGGTCGTGTATTTCATTCCAACTTGTTTAGTGAAGTTTACGCAAGACAACTTGCAGAAAACTATAATTGTCATTATTTCTCCAGTGGCCCATCACATAGCGTTCTTAAAATGTATGACATTGTGTACGCTTTTTGGTGCAAGTCCATTCCGCCAGAATGCCATGAGTGGTTTGAACGACCGAGACCTGGCCACTGGCCGACACCGACAATGTTACGAGACGTAAGGGGTTGTGGGTGTTTTCTTTTGCCTGATGGACACTTTGATAGCTGTGAAAATTATATAGAATGGAGAATTTCTCCTAGTCTTATTGAAAGGACACTGATGTTCAGCATGAAAACATTACAGCTTAAATGTTATGTGGTACTCAAGATTCTGAAATCTCACGTCATCAACCCCTGTTTAAATTATAACGGAAAACTGACAAGCTTTCATTGCAAAATTGCACTCTTTTTCGCCGCAGAAAGACTGCCACCCGGAATGTGGAAGGAAGACCGCCTGATGGAATGCATTGTTTATTGTTTGAAACTGCTGCTTGGTTGGACGAACACCGGCATGTGCCCTCACTACCTTGTAGCAGGTGTGAATCTTTTCCATGGAAAATTTACCAATCCGCAGTTAGCAAATCTTTCTAAGATCCTTTCAAAAATCATTGACAATCACTTAGCAATACTAGCGCACATACAGGCAGACGAATTAGGCAATCGGATTGTGATCACACATATCAGAACCGTTCGATACAGTGAAGGGTTTCTCATATCGACAAACAATAGTTCATGTAGGTGGCTTAGTATTTACGCTCACTTTATAATGAATATATTTTTTGAACTGTTTCTGACAGTGACGTCCGATGTGGTGCCTGAACAAATGAGTGTTTTCGTCGGCGCTTATCTCCAAACAGTGTGTTCGCATGCACGTGGGTTGCCGTTACCTCTTAGAGAAGAATACCTCAATTATACTTCGAAACAAATTCTGAGTGTATTGGCATCCACTGCTGCATCGTGTTGCATCCGGAATGGTTATGTTGTTCCTAGAAATGTACTGACTCTGTTTGAAAGTTCCCTAGATACAGATGTGGCCTCATCAAGACTGAAGTTGGCATCTTTTCTCGTCTGTCATAATGAGCTAGAACGAGCAGCGGATGTGCTGAATGATGTTGAACGTAGATATGATTACAGCGTACAAGCTGTATGTGGATGTGGACGAATGGGTGAAAACGAAATAGCTGTTTACAAATCAATGTGTAGTACCAGTGTTGTTGATAGCGATGATATTCTCTTAACAAATAAAACCGCGTTATGTGTTCGCTTCTTGAGACAGGAGGTCTTTTGTGCACCACCGATATTGCACTACGAGGTGGTGAGGGGAATTGGCGAAGATATCCATCATAGATATCATGCTGAATTCATCTGGATGAACTGGGCCGTGGTAGACGCCAAACCTTTCCTCTTCTACCTGCAGTATCTGACGTTCCGCGGTCTTGGTCAACTACGTAGACAAGTTGAAGCTTTCAACAACTTAGAGAACTGCTCCCTTGACATGAACTTCCGTTCTCTGCTCCACCACCCAGAGACGTATAACAACCTTTTGGGGCACTGCATGGAGATTGAGGGCCAACCGGAATGGGCGTTACTACATTACAGGATATCCGTCGCATTAATGCCTTGGAACAACGCGGCTCATTGGCATATTTATAGACTAAATCATGGGTACGAGGTTTAGAGAACAACGCGGCTCATTGGCATATTTATAGACTGAAACATGGGTACGAGGTTTAGATAATACAAATAACTGCTTATGTACATGTATAGAGATTACAAAGATATCGCACGTCATTCTCAAACATTATTTCCTTCCATTGTTATTTCTACGAAACATCCAACTGCATTTTATTGATAATTGTTATCTTTAGATATTATTGATACTAGCGTTATATGACAGACCTTTCCCAGTGAACATTCCAACAATCACGCTAAACAGGGTTTGTCAGATATTGTAAAATTGGAAGACTTTTCAAGTCATGCTCCGGACACAAACACACACACACACGCACACACACACGCACCCCCCCCCCCCACACAAACGTGCTCATGCGCAGGCACACATACACATGCGCGCGCGCACAAGCACACATACACACGCGTGCGTAAATCTCCTTCGCCTATCGGCGGGGGATAATAAGTATATATTGATAATAAGATTTAAAGTTGTGTTATACAGACTACAGATACAAGTTTTCTTAGCACTATAAGCGGATACTAAGACGCATCCATTTTTCAGAGTGGATCCAATGGGATCGGGAAAAGTGTGGAGGAAGGCAAATAAAAAAGGGGTTTCTGTGTGACATACTGGTATTTCATGTTTGGTTGTTGTTGTGTGTATTCATGATAAGATATTCCATTAAAGTAAATTGATCTCTAATTTATTTTTCATGATTGCTATTTCGCGTTCGATATTTATACGTATTTGCAAGTACCTTTCAAAGTTACGAAAGTTTGATAACGCTTGTCGGTATTTTGAACAGAGAATGAACTATTTCACCAATTGAATAATAAAGTTTGTTCTGCTATATTTATTACTTGATTTGGTGTTTACTCGAAATAAAACTATAAATAGATTAAGTACAATAAGTATACCCTAAATCTGAAGATTGATCTTGATGTTTTTTCCACGGATCTTATGCACTCCCAAAACATGTGACTAATTGTTTCTTCATTGCTTGAGTACAAGTCGCGTCGCCTGTAGTTGGATACTTTGCATTTGAACAAATATTTGTTTGTAGGTATGGTTCTATTTATTATTTTAAACTGAAATGTTTGTATACATGTATCAATTGTGTCTACGTAAGGCATTATGTTAATTTGCTTCCAATTTAACTCCTTATGAAAAAAAGTTTTCTCACTTTTGTTTGTTCTTTAATTCTATATTGTTATTTTTGATATCTGTATAAAATAGAAATCTTGATATATATTTTTGGATTTTATGTGTTCAATCATTGAAATATATTCTACTTTATTTGTTTTGAAAATTCTCATTGAATATGTCTTAATACTCGAGAACATAGAATACCACCATTAGTCGGTTCTAGGTGGCTACTAACCAATGTTGCGTTTATCATTGGATATGTCTATAACGTATACAACACAGTCGGTGCTTTCGGGCGTTACTAGTAATACAAGCATCATTTAATGTGTCATAATGACTCGTAAACATAGAACACCGCGTAAGTCGGTGCTGGCGTGAGACCACAGTTATTTTTACAATATGTTTCATATAGACACTTACGTGGCTTTTGACTTTATACACATCCCAATTGAAAAACAAGGACATGGCATCTCTAGAACAATTCAAGACACAAAATATAATCACAAGAAAACACCATGTTGACCATTGACCCGACTGTCAAAATTGAGTTCAAATACAGAACCCTTCCGCCAAGGCGTCAATCGGCTACAAACAACTAATTTTCAGACTTCCACAAGCTATGATTTTTCCAATATTTACACTGAAAACTATCAATTTCTGCAATAAAGTGTCAAATTCAGTCAAGTTCTCTGCAAAAACCACATTTTTGCTCCTTTTTCATTCAATTTTAATAAAATATTGATACTTGAACACAAGCACTTTTTTCTGTATTAACATCCGGTCAATGGGGGGCAGATAACTGTGGTCTTGAGCCTGCTAGGGGGCGTTGACAGTGTTGTCCATATTTTTGGATATGTCCTATTAACTCGTGAACATAGACTATCGTATAAGTCGGTTCTAAGTGGATGTTTACCAATGTTGCGTATACCATTTGGTATTTCGATAACATATACAACACAGTCAGTGTTAGGGGGCGTTACTAGTGATTAAATGTGGCTTCACGACTCGTAAATATAGAATACCGCTTAAGTAGATGCTAAGGGGAGGGGTACAAGTGATGCACGCATCATTGAATGTGTCATGATAGCGCTTCGTAAACATACAATTCTGCTTAAGTCGGGTGCTGGTGCAGGGGGGTCACAGTAATGCAAGCATCATTGAATGTGTCATAATGACTCTTAAACATAGAATAAGTCTGTGCTATGTGGCGTTGACAGTGTTGCCCATATAATTGAATATTTGTTAAAACTCTTGTTAATAGAATACCTGTCAATACGTTGTAAGGGTACGATGGCAGTGCTGCCTATTTCATTGAATATGTCTGAATGACTCTTGAACATAGAACGTCGCTTGGGATCGTATGTATGCGATGTTTTGTTCTGATATTGTACAGCGCAATCGAATATTTTATACATTTTTGTGCTATATAAATGCTTTGTATTTGTATTTGTATTTGTAAGGGGGCGTTGACATGGATGCATATATCATTGAATATATCTTTATGACTCTTGGAAATAGAATATCGCTTTCGATCGTTCTAGGGAGGGGGGGCGTTGACAGTCTTGTATATATGACTGAATATGGCTTAATGAATACATATAATACCACAAGGAGGCGTTGACAGTGTTTCCCATATCAGTGAATATGGATTGATGACATTGGACATATAATACCACAAGGAGGCGTTGACAGTGTTTCCCATATCAGTGAATATGGATTGATGACATTGGACATATAATACCACAAGGAGGCGTTGACAGTGTTTCCCATATCAGTGAATATGGATTGATGACATTGGACATATAATACCACAAGGAGGCGTTGACAGTGTTTCCCATATCAGTGAATATGGATTGATGACATTGGACATATAATACCACAAGGAGGCGTTGACAGTGTTTCCCATATCAGTGAATATGATTTATGACTCTTGGAATACGGCTAGGTGGGGTTGACTGCCTTGCTCATATCATTGATTATGGCTTAATGACTCTTGTACACCGGTGTATGCAAACAGCATTGCTGTCAGTCACACTGAGATTTCTCTTTTAAACCTTGGATCGCTTGTGCGCTATGTCCAAGGGTGCACTTGTAAAAAAACAAACACAAATAAATCATACGGTTATTAGAGGTAAAATCTTCGATTTTATTTTCTTTCATGTGAGTCAAGGGTCTGCCCTTTCGAAGTCTGTTAGCTATATCCTTTGTTAGATGGTCCTGCAGGAGTTGTTTGGACACTTTGCGTGTGTGTTAATATCCAAACAACTCTTCCAGGACCATCTAACAAAGGATATAGCTAACAGACTTCGAATAAAAGTAGGCAATTTTTAGAACAGAAGGTTTCAATAAAATAAACCGTACTCCTGTGAGTTCAATTCCTCTAACGACCAGCCATCTATGTATATAGTTTAGTTTAAACTTATGTATTTCACGATTACGAAATAAGTTACTAAAACATCATGGAAATGATGGTTCGGAGAATGTGACTATATGGTGTGGGGAATATAGTTGTCAACTTGAAGCATGCGTAATATTGTATTTAATTGACTTATTTGGAAATCGGTTTCTAAATTGTTCATATACCAAAGACGATAATCTTATTTTGATTTTTGATATTTGGTTCATTTTGATCTTGGATCAATTGTGATCTCACCTGTCTAGCAGAATTAGAAACTAGAACTCTGCAAACGTTGGATTTCATTTATATAAACTTTATTGTTAAATTGTTTCTTCTTCTCTCATTTTAGGAAGTTGTATTAAATTTCAATTATTCAAGGTGCATTAAGTCGAAAATACAAAATAAAGTTTTAAATAGTATAGATAATTTAACATAGTATCTATGGTCACGTGATTCGCATGATGGATGTAATTACTATACTGTAATGGACGTCACACTAAGTGAAGTTTGACTTTGTTTAATGTAGCGTTGTCTCCCTTGTCCCGTACTTGTTAAGCGTGTAGTGATTTTATCAACTATCAGCTCTATTTACAATCGATCTTAATGAATAGTGTATAAATGACATTGAATAAGAAAATTAACAGGATCTTGGTCAAATTGCTGATCGTGTAGTCTCATATTGTTTTATTTCATCACGTCTCTATTACTCACAATAAGTCGCGTCAGACTCCTGGTCTAGTTGTAACACATTTGTCTGTCAATCCAGGGGTCGCAGGTTCAATTTACAGGACACGGACTGTCAGTCAAACTAGCTGGATGATTCTCGACTGACCAATTAGCGTCCACACTAGGCGGGGCTGATCAGTTGCCATTGATATCCGCCATGACCTTCCACGATCTGCACTTATCAACAATTGTGTAATTACGCTGTTTTCTCAATATTTAATACAAATTATGTTTCTCATAACTAAGACAAGAGACAATTAAGGAAATCCGAAAAACTGAGATTTTCCCTTAATGCTGCTCAAATTATGCATTTTTTGCATTTGTTTAATAACAAGGGCCCTTTTAGTAGACTATTTATAACCTCCAGGTGTCTAAATGTAACCGTACATACTATGCGTATTTTTTCCGTTAGTATTAAAACGAGAAATATCATAATGAATATAAGTGTATAATACTGACGATAACTTGAGAATTATTTTTATTTTGAAATATGTCTTCTTCGTGTGCGTTTAGTTTTAAATCCGAAGCATATAGATATATTAGTGAAAAAGACAACTCATGTGATTTCAATTAAAATATCTTATAAAATGTTAATAAAGGTCACCAAAAGCAAAATTATATTTGTAAAATCAAGGTAAAAACCTATGCATTTATACTGACTATGGCCATTTTTAATTTCGATATTGTGTATAACAGTTTTGCATTTCATTTAATAAGGATATTAATTCATTGAGAGGGGCATTAAGGTAGTTATATCAATAATAAAAACTCATCGCAATTGTATAAACAGGAGATTATTAAGGGAAAGAAGAAAAACAGCGAAATCGATGGATCTAAACAAACGTAGACTTTCGTAAAGGAAAGTAATACAGGTTTTGTTTCCCTAAATATGAGTTTTTAAATAGAGACAGTTATTCTACTGTAAAACATTACGATGCTATTTAGAAATGAATTATTCGTTGTTTTGACATTATTTCTACCAGAATAATACATTGTATACAATAAATAACAGTGAACTAATTTAATGTTATACTTGATTTTATTGCTATGTTTTAACATGCTCCATGAAATTTAAATCTGTATATTTTTTTGTATATTTTCGTCTGCTTTTGCGAACTTGTCGGAGGGCCCTTACTCAGAGGTCATGTGACATTGTAGGCGTAGATTGTCGCTATCGATGTGGTGTAAATTCCACGCCGCACCACTAAAAACAAAATATTAATCGTTGGCCGGAAGAGACGTTAAATGGGGATCCCGGACGTGTGACAGTGCTATACAGTGCATGTTAAAAAAACAGGGAAGCTCTAACTAGAGCTTCAGCCTGTCTGAGCATTATGCTCCAAAAACCTAATATGATTTACATTCTTTTCGGATCACTCGACGAATGGACCTTGTCAGCGTGCACGTAAAAATAAACTTTCACATCCACCCAAAACTCATGTTAGATTTTGGCTACTGATATCAGAAAAGTTGTGATGTTGAATAATAGATAGTTTAAAAAAATAGATATAAGATATTGAAAAGAAGAAAACATCTTATCTAGGTGTAATTGTTTTTTTTTGTTCTCACTAACCCGACCGACCCTTTTCTTTCCTCCCTACCCTACACTTTTTTGCCGTAGTGGAGTTTATTTCCGTAATTTCCTAATAATATATATCTTTTTTGAGTGGACATGTTAAAATTTGACCATTTTATATCTAAAATGTTCTACAATTGTGATAAATAGGTCAGTTTGGTACAGAATCCCGTTAATCAAAAAGAAAATAGAATAAAAGGTATGCCTATCCATCTACCCTATTTCGTTGACGATGTTAGTGGAAACAAATAAAAAAGAATTGCCTAAAGTATACATTAAACAATCATATAACATTTTCTGTATATTTTATTTCAGTTGTATCCTTATCTAAACTCTGGCCAACTCCGTTGCGCAGTTGATGATCAGCTAAACTGGGAAAATTACAGAGAGAGGGTCATTACCGATGTCATGATATAACAGCACGTTGTGAATATAGTTAGTATACTGTGATTTTAGTTAGTCAGTTTGGCATATAATTGTTACATTAGGCGTATGGTAAACTAATTAAAGTATAAATTAGCCACGCCCTCAATAATTTAAAATTTGATCTTTAATTCTGAAATAATGCTGCCTATGTAAAAGGGTATACATGTTTTCACAGAATATACCTGGTCGCGGTATACAACTTGTTAAGTACCTAAATCATTGTTTATTTCACCGTTAATACTGTTTATATTATATATTATTTAGGCTCGATGGTTAAATTCAGTTATTAGTACTTGCATTTACGTTCTTAGTATGACATAACAAGCTGATTATCAATCCTCCTGTTTGCCACATGTAAATCGTGCTGATTATTAATCTCGTGTATTTGAGCGTCGTCACTTGATTTTGTTTCTTTGATCAAATGTTTAATCGGTTATTTAATTGAACACCTTTGCTATGATTTCACAGTTTGCAATAAACAAAAAGATTTAATGGCTTCATTTTTTCTTATATCCCTAACATCTTTTATGAACTTCAAATTACCGATCAAGCGATAATTGACATGGGTAGCTGCGCTAATTAACATATTGTCCCATTGTAGTGTCATAAGCTGCATGACATAGATGATACATAACACGAGATTGGCGCATGGTGAATTCGCAGACAATTTAGGATAGCAGTTTAATTGTTCCCCAAAAAATAAAAATGCACAAATTTAAGAACCCACGAAATTGTCCTTTTTCGTAAAACAGCGAGATTTCAAGCCCACGAATATAAATGATTTCACGGTATATACACTGATATTATAAGACGATTCGAAAGCGAAAATGGAAATTAACAGTAATTTCTATAAATTCTTAATACATACTATGTCCAATGAAAATATGATAATCATTGTTTCTCTGTGAAATATGGAGAACCCTCCAGAGTTTTACCGGTCCATGTCTCTCCGCCTTTCGAGGGCGTTAAGCGACATCGGCGTCAACAGTTGGATGGTGAGGAGAAGAAGGAGAACTTTCCGCATGATAGAGGCGGGCGAGACGATTAGTGTTAAAAGAAAGGAAATCATACTACCCACTTTCATTTCGGAAGTCAGTCAGAGGGAACAACAACGCCGGGACTAAACTCCGATATTGACGAATTAATCTGCTACAACAACTTCAATATCATGTCCTCATGGTCTGAATGGGAGGTCGGGAAGACAAACTTTCTGATGGTAAAGGAGGAGACGTGCTCTCCACAACATTATCTTCTACAAGTGATCAGACCAGACTCACCTGAACCTGCCATAGATACAAGTGCTATGTTTAGTGTATTTGACAGAAACGGCCGTGTATTACTTACCAACATTATAGCTAGAGTTGCCACACAAGTATTTTCAGTAGCAACTAATTCACGTTTCTACTCCAGTGGTCCATCTCATAGCTGTGCTAAAATGTATGACTTAGTGTGCGCGTTTTGGTGTAGGTCACTTCCGCTAGAATGCCACGGGTGGTTTGAACGACCTAGGTCCGGACACTGGCCGACACCGGAACTGTTAAGAGACGTAAAGGAGTGTGGATGTTTTCTTGTTCCTGATGGCTACTTTGACAGCCGTGACAAATATGTGGAATGGAGAATTTCTCCTAGTCTTATTGAGAGAACCGTGATGTTCAGCATGAAAATATTACAGCTTAAATGTTATGTGGTTCTCAAGATTCTGAAATCTCACGTCATTAACCCCTGTTTAAATAATAACGGAAAGCTGACAAGCTTTCATTGCAAAACTGCACTCTTTTTCGCCGCGGAAGTGCTGCCGCCCGGAATGTGGAAGGAAGACCGCCTGATGGACTGCATTGTTTATTGTTTGAAACTGTTGCTTGGCTGGACGAACAGCGGTTTGTGCCCTCACTACATTGTAGCAGGCGTGAATCTTTTCCATGGAAAATTTACTAATCCGCAGTTACCACATCTTTCTAAGGTCCTTTCAAACATCATTGACACTCACTTAGCAATACTTGCTTACATACAAGCAGACGATTTGGGCAATCGAATGGTGATCACGCATATCAGAACTGTTCGCTTCACTGAGAGGTGTCTTTTATCGACAAACAATAGTTTATGTAGGTGGCTTAGTGTTTTCGCTCACATTAGAATCAATAAACATCTTCTGTTTATTCTTTCTAAGACGTCTGATTTGATGCCTGAACAAATGAGTATTTTTGTCGGCCTATATCTTCAAACAGCGCTTACACATGCACATGGGTTGCCGTTTCCTCTTATAGAAGAATGTTTCCGCTATACCTCGAAACAATTTCTCAGCATTTTGGCATCCACTGCTGCATCATGTTGCATATGGAATGGTTATGGTGTTCCTAGAAATATACTGTTTTTATTTGAAAGTTCCCTAGATACGGATGTGGCCTCATCAAGACTGAAGTTGGCTTCTTTTCTCATCTGTCATAATGAGCTTGAAAGAGCAGTGGAGATGCTGAATGATGTTGAACGCAGATATGACGACAGCGTGCAACCGGTATGTTTATGTGGACGAATGAATCCTTTCGATAAAGAACATCACAAACCACTGTGTACTACCAGTGTTGCTGATAACGACGATGTTCTCTTAACAAATAAAACCGCGCTATGTGTTCGCTATATGAGACAGGAAGTCTTCTGTGCACCACCGATATTGCGCTACGAGATGCTGAAGGGAATAGGTGAGGATATCAATCATAGACACATGACTGAACATGACTGCATGAATTGGGCCGTGGTGGACGCCCTACCCTACCTCTACTACCTGCAGTACCTAACATTCCGCGGTCTTGGTCAACAATGGAGACAACTACAAGCTTTAATCAACTTAAATAACTGCTTCCTTGACAACAGCCTTCGTCCCCAGCTCTACCATAAGGAAACGTATTTACACCTGGTGGGACACTGCCTGGAGATGGAGGGCCAGCCGGAGATAGCGTTACTATTCTATAGGATATCCATCAATTGTCTTCCTAGGAACAACGCGGCATACTGGCATATTTATAGACTGAATCGTGGCTACGGGATTTAAATATTACAATTTACTGTAAATATATAGTGATTACACAGATATCGCACGTCATTTTCGCGCATAATTTCCTTACATTGTAATTGTTACAAAAAACAACAACTGCCTTTCATTTATAATTGTTATCTGTTATATATTATTGATATGCTGCCTTAAAATGAACCACTTTTTTAATGAAAATTCCAACAATAACGCTAAGTAGGGTCTGTCAAATATTGAAAATTTGAAAGACTTTTCGAGTTATCAGTTTCAGTTATGCTCCGGACAAAATTGCGTTGACTCACACACGCACGAATGCGCCCACAAGCATACCCCCGTTCACACCCCGTTCACACACACACACGCACACACACGCGCACGCGCACACGCTCACATACACACACACACACGCACGCGCGCACGCGCGCGCACACACACATACACACACACACAAACACGCACGCGCAGACGCATACGCACATATACACATGCACTCGCGTGCGTAGATCCCCTTCGCCTGTCGGCGGGGGATAATGAGTGAATATGGATTAAAAGATAATAAGGTTTGAACTTGTTCGTAGGTTTTATACAGACTACAGGTACAAGTTCTCTAGGCACCGTTAGCGGATATTAAGACGCATCCATATTTCAGAGTGGATCCAAGGAGATCGGAAAATAATTTGCCAGATTTAGTAGATGCAAATGATTACCAATGTACAAACAATTTAAACTACAGGGGCAAGCCCTGTGAGAAAGTTATATTTATAGTGTTTATGGTGTTCTAGTTATGTTCATTTTAGAAGCCTTTGTATGCAGAAAACTATAACAATAAATATACATTTTTGTCACACGATGAACGATATATTTTTGCAGTTCCTGTTTATTAGAATCTTTGAATATGTCTTAATTACTCGTGAACATAGTATACCATAATAGTCTTTTCTAAGTGGATACTTACCAATGTTGCGCATATCTTTAGAATTTTCTTAAACACGTACAATACGGTCGGTGCTAGGGGACGTTACTAGTGATGCACGCATCATTGAATGTGTCATAATGACTCATAGAACACAGCGTAAGTCGGTGCTATGGGGCGTTGATAGTAATGCCCATTTTATTGAATATGGCCTTATAACTCTTGAACATAGAATACCGCTAGGAGGCGTTGACAGTGTTGCCCATATCATTGAATTTTGCTTAATGACTCTTGTTAAAAGTACACCCGTGTATGTAAACATCATTGCGTCAATCACACCGAGACCTCTCTTTTTATACTTTAGATCCCGTGTGCGCTTTTTCGAAGGATGTATTTGTAAAACACACCCAAATAAATCATAAGGGTGATAGGGAAAACATCTTTGTTGTTTCCAATTCCAATTATTCAAGATGCATTGAGGCGAAAATGCAAAAAGGAATTTAAAATTAAAGATGATTGACAGAGTATCTATGGTCATGTGATTTGCATAGTGGTAGTGAAAGGGAAGTAACACTGCGTGGAGTTTGGCTTGGTGCAATGTAGCGTTAATGCCCTTGTCTCGTATTTGTTTTGCGTTGATCTTGGTTCATTTCAACAGGATCTTGGTTATTGTGTAAGGCTAAATTGGGCTTGTTAATGCAGTTGCATGTTGAATAATTTCATACCGTCTTCTCTTACTCATAATAAAATGCGGCGGATCCGTTGTATAGTGGTAAGTAACACACTTGACTGTCAATCCAAGGGTTGCAGGTTCTACGAAATGGGAAACATGGCTAACGTTTCGATCGTTTCAACTTACATTATCTTGTAAACGTCAACTCAGCACCTGATACCATTCCTTTAAGAAAACAACTTTGTTTTGGGTTTTGGATTTTGGTGCTGTAAATCACTGGCGCATTATTTTTCGACTGATTGTTTTCTTAATTAAAAATATCTTATAAATGCTTACTAAAATTACAATCTTAAAATGTGACAATATATCGAAAAAAAATCTATATCTATTTTATTCTCAAACAAGATATGGACAGTACAAAATGCATACTTATGAAAAAATAGTTCTCAATATTTATTTTTACATTTTGGACTCGGTCAATTTGGTCAGTTTGGTGTTAGACCATTTTTTAATAATTCATTCTGAAAATCTTGTGCCAGTGCTAACTGTAAAAAAAATGCAGTTTAAAACCTCTTGACCGGCGTAGAATATTCTCCAAAATCGACAAATGGTCTTTGGAAGTGTTTTTTTTTCAACCATTTGTTTTCGTCTGGAGAAAAACAAGGAAATGTAGAAACATAAATAGTTGACAATGTGAATGTTTGCACCATGGACGAATTATAACTATAGAGCAAATTGTTGCGAAATTATCTCCCCTTTTCATTTTCATTTACTGTCAAATAACTTTGTCCATCCCATCACTAAATAAAAAAGTCGAAGGAATTTATTAAGACTTTGCACAATTATTGACGACAAGGTCAACATGTACACGTAACTATTGGTCACAGTGTGGCAGAGTTATCTCCCATAGAACATGCATTGTCTTATTCAGACATGCTTCCGTATATATTAATGTATGTTGATAATGTTTCATTTGAGTGTCCACTTAAATATAAAGTCTTGCTCAAAGTTTAAGCCATTATAGTAATTATGTCTTGCATTATTTTTATGTTAAGCTTGATTGATATGCTTTGTGATCAGTTGAGTTGATATGAATAGGCAGAGTTTGTTACGAAACTAGTGAAAGTGTGCTTGTTGAGGCAAAGAAATGTTGAAATGTATTAATAAGGCCATACCAAATCGTGTTTATGTTAAGCATCAACTCGTGGTATGAAAACCTATCCAGCTATCCTATCAAAACAAACGAGACCCCGAACACAAACGAATATTAAATGATTGGCATCCTATGTAGAATAGAGATACCAGAGCATCCTCAGTCCAATCATGACAATTCTTAATTGTTATATAGATTTACACTTCAAAATGAGTACAAATAAAACTTGTATTTAAGTCTGTTGACCATGGGAATCACACAGAATGCATCATTTTCTGACTTGAGTGTAATAAATTCCTCGTATGTATTAAAAAGGTAATAAATATTGGTCGTATTAATGCTGGTCTTGTCCGTTTAACATATTTAATGAATATGCTGTATTAGTTAAAATACTTATATCCTAATTTGTCCGAAATAAGATCGTTTAAAAAAGTGTTTTGCTTCTACTTCTTTCTATTCATCAAGATGGGCGATTAAAGTCCACCATTGCCTTCTTGTTACACTTTAGACCGGCTAACAGGGACGTATCTGAGTATATTCTAGTACGCATGGGCGTGCAAATCGATTACAACTCTCCGTAATGTAAAATGCCATAAGCGTGAGATAGGAAAATAAAAAAATAAAATAAAAGGCTAGGTGGTATACGTAACTGGTTAACGTTTGTCGTATTTCCACTGAATGTTGGCGAAATGGTTCGTTCATGTATTGATTCTTTAAAGTATTGTTAAATGTTTGCCGATGTGAATGAAACGTCCTCGAATGTAAATGTTTTGTGTTTTATGTAAATAACTAAAATCTAGACATCATCAGTATACTTTCGAAGCATACGTAAAGGTTAAATTCTACAGAAACAAGACCTAAGATAGTTTTACTGTGACATCTATATATCCTCTTAATATTATTTTTTATTATAAAACAGACAAAGAAGAAGGGTCAGTACCCTGGTTTGAACGCTTCCAAGCTCTGATGCTTCTTTCCCTTTCTCCAGGTAGTCGCTCACACACTTTTAAATTACCCGTCCTTCCTCCAGGTAACCGGGAAAAAGCTGTCAAAATCAAAATACTGTAAGGCTGAATTGTAAGCGGGAAAACATTAACGTCAAAGAATTGTATGGCTGTATTGTAAGCGGTAAAATAATAAAATCAAAGAACTGAAGGGCTATAATGTAAGCGAAAAGACAGCAAAATCAAGGTACTGTCAGGCTGTTTTGTGAGTGGGAAAAACAGTAAAGTCGAGGTGTGTAAGGATGTATTGTAAGCGGGAAAACCGTTAAAATCGGGTTACTGTAAGGCTGTATTTTAAGCGGGAAAACAGTAAAGTCAAGGTACTGTAAGGCTAAATTGTAAGTTGGAATACAGTAAAATCAAAGTACTGAAAGGCTGTATTGTAAGCGGGGAAACGGTAAAGTCAAGGTACTGTATTGCTAAATTGTGAATGGGAAAACAGTAAAATCAAAGTACTGTAAGGCTGTATTGTAAGCGGGAAAACAGTAAAGTCAGGGTACTGTATTGCTAAATTGTTAGTGGCAAAACAGTAAAATCAAAGTACTGTAAGGCTGTATTGTTAACGGTTAAACAGTACAATCAGGGTATTGTATGGCATTATTTAAAGCGGGAAAACAGTAAAGTCAGGTTACTGTAAGGTTGTATTGTAAGCGTGTATGATCAAGGTACTGTAGGGCTGTAACGCTGATTTGTAAGCGGGGCACTATTAAGTCAATGTACGGCATGGTTTGATTGTAAGCGGAAAACACAGGAAAGTCAAGGTACTGTAAGGCTGTATTGTAAGCGGGAAAAGAGTAAGATCAAAGTACTGTAAGGCTGTATTGTTAGCGGTTAAAGAGTACAATCAGGGTATTGTATGGCATTGTATTAAAACAGTAAAGTCAGGGTACTGTAAGGCTGTATTGTAAGCAGGAAAACAGTAAAATCAAGGTACTGTAAAACTGTCTGTATTGAAATCAGGAAAACAGTAAAGTCAAGGTACTGTAAGGCTGTCTGTATTGAAAGCGGGAAAATAGTGAAGTCAAGATACAGTAAGGCTGTATTGTAAGCGGAAAACTGTTAAGTCAATGTACTGCATGGTTTCAATGTAAGTTGAAAAACAGTAAAATCAGGGTTCTGCATGGCTGTATTGTAAGCGGAAAAATAGGAAAGTCAAGGTACTGTACGGCTGTATTGTAAGCGGGAAAACAGTAAAATGAGGGTACTGTAAGGCTGTCTGTATTGAAAGAAGGAAAAGAGTTAAGTCAGGGTACTGTAAGTCCGTCTGTATTGTTAGCGGGAAAACATTCAAGTCAATGTACTATAACGCTGTATTGAAAGCGGGAAAATATTAAAATGCAATTTTGTTTGTTTTTTGTCTTCCAAAAGGTCTTAGTTGTTGGGTCGAAAGCGACGACGTCAGCAAATCATTGTGCAGACAATAACACAGGTATTGCTGATTCAATGATGAGGGAACTATATAGCAGTGTTTGAAGGCATACTGTCTCTGTCTAATTTGATCGCTGAGTTAATTGCATTTGTAACGCCTTCGTAATGCCCATTTAACTTAAGTATAATAGCATTATGTCATGCGCAGACAATACCATTTCTTTATATTAGAACAAACTTGTGTGTTTTGGTGTTATTTATACATACTTTATGTAACATATGGTCATGAAGTATTACTTGGACAATTTTAATTGAGGCGGCACCACAGTGGAGACACTAGTGCAGCCATACCATTATCATTAAAAATCGAATACAAAACGAAACTACGTAAAAATGGACTTTACCTATTAGAATGCGTATTGTGTAAAAGAAAACAACGTTATATTATTAGTCGGCGCCCAGAAGACTATATTTGATATTACTTTAGAAATATTCCAACTAAGGGACTAGTTCATAAATTGCAGAACAATGCTTTCAATAGTTTCCACGTTGCATGATAAAATATGAAGTTTAGTATGTTTTATAAAACTTCACACTTTAATTGATAATGAAACCTTAAATTATGATTGCCCTGCCTATCATTTTGAAAATTTTGATTTAAAATACCAACTCAATCATAACAACTCGGCCATCTCCGGCAAGCGATAGATACAGGCCGAGGTGTTCCGATTGATACCAACTTCCGCCCAAATAGATGAAGGTTACACGGTACTATTACAATATCCTTTATGTTTGTAAACCTCCTACGCAGTAATCTCCCTTGGCGACAGCAAAAATGGCGAGTTTTGAAACATTAACATTGAGCTTAATTGTTTGTTTTGAAAATGTCATTCGAAAGAATGAAATCCAGATAATTCCCTCTTAATGTATAGTATTTTTCATCCCCGTTCTATATAGTCATAAGAGTGAAATGTGTTACAAAAACTTATACAATATATAAAGCAAGGAATTCACATAACATGCCGGTACAAATAAAAGGTGAATTTCATGCTATTGAAATCTATGTATTAGACCATTGACTCTATTTCTTCCGAAGAAACGTATATAATTTAGTTTTTACCGGAGGATAAGCTTGGACAAAAACAGAATATCTATAATTCCGGGCTTAAACTATTGTAACAATATTATTAACCATAATGTCCTTTGAACATATGTACACCCAACATAAAAAAAATATTATCATTGAAATAATAACCATTTTTGGTTATCTTCATGCACGTTATTCTTCTAATTTCATTGCGCCGACTTGATGCTATGCATGAACTTTTTTCTTTTCATGATTGATGTTGCTTTTTATTTGAATAACATGTTGACAATGCATATGTTTAAACGAAGATAAATAATTTAAAAGCGAAAGTGGTAATTAACAGAAATTTCTACGAACTGTTAATACGAGTTGTACATACATAATTTGTCATATGAAACTATGGCAACTATTGTTTCTCTGTGAAAGATGGAGAACCCGCCGAAGTTGTATCTGACCATGTCTCCCCGCCTGTCGAGGGCATTGGGCGATGTTTGAGTCAACAGTTATATTGCGAGGAGAAGAATGAGTACTTTCCCAATGATAGAGAAAAGGGATAAAAAACTTTTATATTTTACAGTATATCAATTTAAGAGCAAAATTTACACTAGCTATTTTACTAGATTGATATGCATATCATATTAAATAAATAATTTAAAACGAAAACATATATTGAAATTTCTTGTTAACAACCTAAAGCTCTCTATATATGTGGGCTGTATTGATATCGTCTCTCAACAATGGGGAACCCGATACAAAAGATAACAAAGTTGAACTATGCGTTCCTCAAACACTATTTTCATCAATAATTTTAGGAGGGCACGTAATTACCGCATGTTGTTTTTTAATTTTGTTTTTGAGTTTACTGAATTTGATGAGCTACTGATCGTTCCTCTGAGAATGGAGGACCTGCCCGAGTTTTATCGGTCCATGTCTCTCCGCCTGTCGAAAGTGTAAGGCGACATCGGGGTCAACAGTCGGATGGTTAGTAGAAGAAGAAGAAATTTTCTCATGATAGAGGCGAGCACTACTATCAATTTTAAACTATACGGATTGGATATTACCAGTTTCTATTTTGGGAGCCAGACGGAGTGAACAACAACGCCGGGACTAAACTCCGTGACATATGACTTTGCAAGCTTAAATACAACCAACAGTATGTCCTCATGGTCTGAATGGGAGGTCGGGAGGAAAAACTACCTGATGGTAAAGGAGGAGACGTCCTCTCCACAACATTTTCTTCTACAAGTAATCAGATCAGACTCACCTGAACCTGCCATAATGCCAAGTGATATGTAAAGTGAAGTTGACAGCAACGGTCGTGTATGTCATTCCAACATACTTAGTGAAATTATCGCAAGACACATTGCAGAATAATATAATTGTCATTATTTCTCCAGTGGCCCATCACATAGTGTTCATAAAATGTATGGCATTGTGTACGCGTTTTGGTGCAAGTCACTTCCGCCAGAATGCCACGAGTGGTTTGAACGACCGAGGCCCGGCCACTGGCCGACACCGACAGTGTTTAGAGACGTAAGGGGGTGTGGGTGTTTTCTTTTGCCTGATGGACACTTTGATAGCGGTGCAAATTATATGGAATAGAGAATTTCTCCTAGTCTTATTGAAAGGACACTGATGTTCAGCATGAAAACATTACAGCTTAAATGTTATGTGGTACTCAAGATTCTGAAATCTCACGTCTTCAACCCCTGTTTAAATAATAACGGAAAACTGACAAGCTTTCACTGCAAAACTGCACCCTTATTCGCCGCAGAAAGACTGCTGCCCGGAATGTGGAAGGAAGACCGCCTGATGGAATGTATTGTTTATTGTTTGAAACTGTTGCTTGGTTGGACGAACACCGGCATGTGCCCTCACTACATTGTAGCAGGTGTGAATCTTTTCCATGGAAAATTTACAAATCAGCAGTTAGTAAATCTTTCTAAGATCCTTTCAAAGATCATTGACAATCACTTAGCAATACTTGCATACATACCAGCAGACGATTTGGGCAACCGAATGGTTATCACACATACCAGAACTGACGCTACAGTGAGGGGTGTCTTATATCGACAAACAATAGCTTATGTGGGTAGCTTAGTGTTTTCGCTCACATTACAATGAGTCAGCATATTATTCCTTTTGTGCATTGGAGGTCTGATTTGATGCCTGAAGAAATGAGTAAATCCGTCGGCCTTTTTCTTCAAACAGTGCGTACACATGCGTACCTCTTGAAGAAAAATGTATCCGGTATACTTCAAAACAAATTATGAGTTTTTGGCATCCACTGCTGCATCATGTTGCATACGGAATAGTAAAAGTGGTCCCAGAAATATATTGTCTTTGTTTGAAAGTTCCGTAGATACAGATATGGCCTCATCAAGACTTAAGTTGGCCTCTTTTCTCGTCTGCCATAATGAGCTTGAAAGAGCAGCGGACGTGCTGAATTATGTTGAACGCAGGTATGATGACAGCGTGCAAGCTGTATATACATGTGGACGAATGGATCCTTTCGATACAGAACATCGAAAACCACTGTGTACCACAAGTGTTGTTGATAATGATGATTTTTTCTTAACAAATAATACCATGTTATGTGTTCGGTACTTGATACAGGAAGTCAACTGTGTGCCACCGATATTACGCTACGAGATGTTTAGGGGAATAAGCCAGGATATCCATAATAGATCTTTCGGTAAACTCATCTGGATGAACTGGGCCGTAGTGGACGCCCTACCCTACCTCTACTATCTGCAGTACCTAACGTTCCGCGGTCTTGGTCAACGACGGAGACAATTACAAACTTTAATCAACTTAAAGAACATCGCCGTTGACGGCAGCCTTCTCTATAGACTTAATCGTGGCTACGAGATTTAGATATAACAATTTACTGTAAATGTAAAGTGATTACACAGACATCGCACGTGAGTTTCGCGCATACTTTCCATACATTGTGATTGTTACAAAACAACAACAACTGCCTTTCGTTTATCATTGTTACCTGTTATATATTATTGATATACTGGCTTAAAATTCCAACAATTACGCTAAGCAGGATCTGTCAGATATTGAAGAATTTGAAAGACTTTTCAAGTTATCAGTTATGCTCAGGACAAAATTGCCCGAACTCACAAACGAACGAATGCGCGCATGCGCCCACAAGCACACCCGTGTTTACACACACCCGTACACGGACACGCGCACCCGCACGCGCACATACACGCGCACACACACGCGCACATACACACGCGAACATGCACACGCTCACACACGCGGCGCGCGCAGACACACACACACACACACGCACATACGAACACGCACACATACACATGCACACGCTTGTGTAAATCCCCTTCGCCTGTCGGCGGGGGATAATAAGTAGATATGGATAATAATATAATAAGGTTTGAACTTGTTAGAAGATTTTATGCAGACTCCAGACACAAGTTTTCTAAGCACCGTAAGCGGATTTTAAAACGCATCAATATATGGATCCAAGGGGATTAGAAAATAGTTTGCCAGATTTAGGAGATGCAAATGATTACCAATGTACAAACAACAATTTATACATGGGCAAGTTCTGTGGCCAATTATGTTTATAGTGTTTATGGTTTTCTAGTCATGTTCATTTTAGAGGCCTTTGCATGCAGAAAGCTAAAATAATAAATGGATATTTTTTTGTCACAAAATGAAACGGATTGATTTTGGAATTTTTGTTTCTTTAGAATCATTGAATATGTATAAATAACTCGTGAGTATAGAATACCATAGTAGTCTGTTCTAGGTGAATACATGTGCGTCTTTCATTTGATCTTTCTTAAGTCTGTACAATACAGTCGGTACCAGTGACGCACGCATTCATTGAATGTGTCATTATGACTCGTAAACATAGAATACCGCGTAAGTCGATGCTATTGGGCGTTGACAGTGTTGCTAATATGTCTTAATGGCTCTTGAACATAGAATTCCACCATAGCCGGTTTTAGGTGGATACTTACCAATGTTGCGCATATCATTGGATATTTCTTAGACATATACAAAACAGTCGGTGTTAGGGGGCGTTACTAGTGATAAATGCATCAATAAATGTGTCATAATGACTATAACTATGACTGTAAATATAGAATACCGCTTGTGTCGCTGCTATAGGGGCGTAAGAAGTGTTGCCCATATCATTGAATATGTCTTAATAACTCTAGAGCATGGAATACCGCATAAGTCGGTTCTAGGTTGATACTTACCAATGTTGCGCATATCATTGGGTATTTCGATAACGTATACAACACAGTCGGTGTTAGAGGGCGTTACTAGTGATGTAAGCATCGTTGATTGTGTCATAATGACTCGTAAATATAGAATACCGCTAGTGTCGATGCTAGGGGGAGGTAAACCAGTGATGTAAGCATCGTGAATGTGTCATAGTGATTCGTAAACAGCAATTCTGCTTAAGTCGTTGCTGATGGAGAGGGTGGGGTAACAATGATGCTTGTGTCATAATGTCTCGTTAACATAGAATACCGCGTAAGTCGGTTCTATAAGGCGTTGACAATGTTGCCTATATCATTGAATATGTCTTTAAAAACTCTTGTAAATAGAATACCGCTTAAGAGGTTGTTAGGGTGCGATGGCAATGTTGCACATTTCATTGAATACGTCTTAATGACTCTTGAATATATTATACCGCTTAGGATCGTGTAAGGGGTGTTGGCAGTGATGCATATATCATTGAATATGGCTTAATGACCCATAGAATACTGCTTAAGATGGTGCTACGTGGTGTTGACAGTGTTGCCCATATCATTGAATATCGCTTAAAATGGTGCTATGGGGCGTTGACAGTGTTGCCCATATTATTGAATATGGCTTAATGAATCATAGAATACCGCTTGGGATGGTGCTACGGGGCATTGACATTGTTGCCCATATCATTAAATATGGCTTAATGACTCGCAGAATACCGCTTGGGATGGTGCTACGGGGCGTTGACAGTGTTGCCCATGTCATTGAATATGGCTTAATGACACTTGCAAACAGTATAGCGGCGTATGCAACGCGAAAAAGTGGTCTTGTGTATTGGGAAATGGAGTTGAAAGGGGCGTTCCTGAATCATTTAAAAATGTACGCCCGTATATATGGGCGAGGTTTTAATATGTGAAGGTCTTTCTTCATTTGTGTCTGAAGATGTTATATTGGGTGGGAGCTGGTGTATATGATTTTAAGAACACAGTTATAAAAACAATGTTCAAGTATTCTGAGCCCCAACACTAAGTCACATTACGAAACACTTTAATCATTGAAATATTACATATATATATACCGTATCCACCTTCTCATCCTTTGATTTATATTACCGATATAGAATTTACTGAATGACGACCCTAAGTTAAAGCTTGTGTAATATTGTATTTAATAGCCTTATTCCAAATACTAATAGGTTTCTTAATTGTACATTTGCCAAGGACAATATTTTTTTTATATTTGATGAATTTAATGCTTGGGCCAAGCAGAATAGATCTTTGCCACCGCTGGATTTTAGCTAGGTAAACATTTTTTAAATGTTTTTCTTCTCTCTTTTTGAATAGGTGTTTCACATTCCAATTATTCAAAGCGCATTGAGGTTTAAATACAAAAAAAAATACTTTAAATTAAAGATAAAGGACTTAGTATCTATGTTCGTGTGATTTGCATGGTAGCAGTGATTATTTTACTGTAAGGAAAGTAATACTGCGTTGAATTGGCTAGATTTTATGTAGGGTTGTCTCCCTTTTCCGGTATTTGTTAATCGTTTATCTTGGTGCGTTTAAACAGAATCTAGGCTATTTCGGCTTGTTTAATTTGACTTGTTCCTGTAGTTTCATATTGATTTATTTCATCACGTTTTTTTAATACACTTGATTGTCAATCTTGGGGTCGCAGGTTCAAATCCCCTCCGCACCACAAAAATAATATACTAATCGATTCCCTGGTGGGGCGTTAAATTGGGGTCCATTATGACAGTGCTATGCACTAGTGCACGTTAAAGAACCAGGGTCTTTATATATTTAAATAGGCTGGGCCTTGCCCAAGTGTGAGTATAAATTAACGAACACACCCACCCATAATTCATGTTAGGTTTACACTTGATATCCGAAAAGTGATGTTGTATGATTATATGTTTTTAAAGATATACATAAGAGATTGAAAAGAAAAAGAAACCTATCTAAGGATTATTTTGTTTGTTTTGTTCCCACTGACCCGACCGACCCTACTCCCCCCGATCCCCTACCTTTATTCGCCGTAGTGTGGATTTCTTTTCGTAATTTCCTAAAAAAATGTACCATTCATTAGTATTCATGTTAAATTTTGACCATTTTATATTTAAAATTTTCTGTAATGATGATATGTCCATGTAGGTTGATTATGTACAGAATTCCAGTTATCAAAAAAAAGCTATGCCCATTTACCTATCCTATTCCTTGGAAATGTTAGTTGAAATAAGTATCTTGTTTTGCCTAAGGTATACATGTTCTGTATATTTTATTTCAGTTGTCTCCTTATCAAAGCTCGCGCCAACTGTAACGCAGTCGATTATCAGCTAAATTTGGAAAATCACAGAGAGAGGGTAATTACCGATTTCCTGAAATAACAGCACGTTGTGAAAATAGCAATGATTAGACATAATTGCATTATTTATGGTTTAATTAATGCAAATTAGATGAACACGCAAGTCAAATGAAAGAGTTTTGTATTTTGCTTACGTTTCGATTGTTTCTGTAAACGTCAATTCAGCACCTGATAACATTCATTTACTTGGAAAACAACTTTGTTTTGTGGTTTGGATTTTCGTGCTGTAAATCCCCGGCGCAGGGTTTTTTGACTGATTTCTTATGACTGCTTAGTACTAAAAAATACGATTTTAAAAATGTGAAAATGTATTGAAACATATTTCTTACTCACAGAGTACCCATGGAAAGGTCAAGGTGCATCCTTATGCACAAAACTTTACCTTTTTGGCATGGTAAATTTTAGTTTGGAATTAAACATTTTTTTTATTGTTTTTGAATAATTTCATCCTAAAAATCTATAGCCAGTGCTATCGGTGAAAACTCTTGAGCGTAGAATATTCGTCAAGATTATTATTATTTTTCAACCATTTGTTGGACAATGGTAGATGACAATGACAATGTATACACTGCGCAAGAACTATAACTATTGTTCACATTGTTGCAGAGTTACCTCCCTGTGTAAACGGAATTCTCTTATTCAGGACCCCGTGTAGGGTGTACACAAGTTTTGGAATTCGGTGCTTCGAAAACAACATTTCTTTTTTCTATATATTTTATGTGCTCATTCTTGCTTTAATGGGACTAGACACCAGATGATAACATGGCAAGAAAAAAACTATCGTCAAAACTTACATACAATTGATATCGTTGTGTACAAAGTATTGACTCTTCCTAACTGATATGTTAAATCGCTTACGTCACTATATCAACCGCATCTTTTGCGTATTTTCCCAATTGTATTGTCTACCACGTAAATCCCAGTAAATTTAATAATAGCGTATCTGTATCTGCATGTACTAATCAGTTTACTTTCAAATAATAAATATACACACAACAAACTAGAAACTTGTTATTCGCTATGCTTAAACGGGTAAATTCAGCTTAGACAGCGACAAAATAGTATTTAAATAATGTAAAATTATTTATTTTCGGCCTCATACAACCTCCAATTCTAGGAAATATTGTATTTGGTGATGTTGGGACCATCTGTTGTCTAGTACTTTTAACAACATAACACCAGGATACAGCTTTTATAAAACTGAATAAAGTGTTACACATATGCCTACTTGCTATGCTATCCGGAACTCCTCGGCCATTTCCGATGAAATCAACCTCGAATGTATGTCGGTACATCAATAAAGTATTTCGTATTCTTTAAATAATAGTATTAATCAATTGTACTGTTTTAACATTTATAATGTATATACAAGTCTAAATGGATTGCCATTGAAGTGAATTTTTGCATAAATGATTAAGCATAACGGCTAAGTTAAAAATTACTACGCGATCTATTGCAGCGTAGTTAAATGTAAAGATTTCTTACACTGTAAACCGTCCATATCAACCCGAGGTTGTTTATGATGGAAAATGGCCGAGGTGTTCGGAAAGCTTGCACAGTTTGTTGATTGATATATTTTCATTTCGCTGTCCACTAAACTATAGAGTCTTTCTCCAAAGTTTAAGCCATCATAGTAATAATGTATTGTTTTTGTATAAATGTGTATCCTATCAAAATGCATAGAATTGTTGTATAAGTTGAGAATTTTAAACTGTGTGCTGATTTATACTCTGTGTGAAAAATAAATGAGAAAAAAAAACAATTCGTTCAATTTTGTACTTCGCACCCGTTTCAATGAGGATGGTAATGGAAAAGATCTTAAATTTTCTGTCGTAACCTCGTTTTGGGCGTACATTGCGTTTCAATAAAAAATATCGTCAGGACATTTATCGCATAGTTTGTGCCCGTAACTTTATGAGTGACCGTATGCACTCTTAAGCAGCGTGAGGGCCATGCTTCAGATATCTTATTGACACGGACCGTACTAGAGTATGCCAAGGTACGCCCCTGGTAGCCGGCCTAAAGTGTCACAAGAAGGCAATGGTGGACCTAAATCGTTCACCAGAGATGCAAAGTGATAGCCGACAAAAGCAGTATTAAATACCTAAGGCTAAGGAGTTGGGTTCAGGCCAAAATAGCGGACCAACAGACGCAACTTCATTTCAAAATTTAACATCTTATCTTGCGGTCAATACGTGTAAGTCCGTTTAACAAATCAGCAATTAGATTACCTTAATTGATCTATTATGCATTTAACAACTTTTGTAAAGGACAACATTTCATGCCTGTCAAAGGTTCGGTGATGATTAAATAATGAAGGCGTGGCTAATCTATACTTTCATTAGTTTACCATACGCTTAATGCAACAAACATTTGCCAAACAGATTAACTTAAACCAATGTAAACTATATAATTAATTGAAATTACCCATGCAGTTTTGTTTGTGAAATATGTTTATTAAAGAGGCGTTACGGAACAGAAGAACACTAAAATAGTTTATCATGAGGACCTGCTGTGCGCTAGACTACCGAGCATTGATTAATATACTCCTAGTTTTAAGACATGCATGTGTCACTGACTTCACAGCAAGGTGCGAAAAGGTGTCAGTCCGACCTCACAAGAGAGACAACAATTAGGTTATGCAATCGATTGTTTGCAGGCTTGGTTGGAAAGCTACCAAATCTGTCTTAGAAAGAAGGCTATTTTCTGAAATTTGAGCCCTCTCCTCCAAGACGAAACAACAACACTATATTGCGCAGTGTTTTTCTCCATTTTGTAAGTGCATAGGGACTTATTTTAGTGAGGAACGATTCTTAGAACTTATATACTTTCTCAGAATGCAACTCCATGATCTGAAACTTATTGCCTTTAAGTGTCTGTAATCTAAAGCAACACGCATTACTTCGGCAATCCGAAATTACAAGATACAGGGTTAGCAGGTGTCCGATATGGGTTATACGGGGCAAAGTAACCTATATCGGATGAGAGCGATACTTGAACCCGAATATGGATTTCTGCGCCCCGTATATCCCATATCTGATAACCTACTAACCCCGTAACAAGATCATCATGTCGAGAACCTCTTTGCATTGCTCAATTTTATGGGGAATGTTTCATTTATTAATCGGAGTCCGAAAGAAGACGCCATTTGGCTCGATATAAAGATAAGTGACCTAATATGGAAAAAATGCTGTCACCACGTGACCAGTCATGGAACAATGGCGTTGCGTCATCCATGTTTCGCTACTGTAAAAAACAAAAACTTTAATTTGAAAAACAAAATGAAGAATTTCGATCCTTAGATAACAGATAGTTCAGTCAACTTCTTGGAGGACAATAACATGATGTATGCATTCGACGCATTTCGTGTTTTTATCTAGAACTAAATTTATTTATGTTTTGAGCAAAATCTTCAAGTATACCTACTCGAAATCACTTCTGACTGTAGTTTACAAGTGTACAGAATCTATTTAGCAACTGTAAGAATATGATTTGTTTTCTGCTTTAAAATTTAGCATTTGATTAGTGCAGGTTTTTTGGCGTTTGTATTTGCGGAACATATGAAAAGATTTAAAAAATGGAATACGTTTTTCACTCAGGCAATGCAAGTCCTAAATGTTCATACATAAATATCATTCCCATTAGTCTTTATATTATCATCTTTCCTATATCAGCGATAAAAAAAAACGTTTCATTGATTATGTCTATTCAATACACTTTAACTTGGCGCCGAATTGTTTTTCATAAAACATTACTGATTTGAAAGTTTTTCTATCAATTTGTTCTTTCGTAATAGGGGCTGTAGAATTGCAGGTTCCAATCTATTGAAGTAAATGTTTTGAAAAAAAGTTGAAAACGCTTCAGAGTGATAATTTGTGCATAAAAACAGTTAATTTAAAATTGTTTTAGAATAAAAGGTAAAGAAAAATATTCTGAATAGATAACAATTTAAGGCCGCTATGTAACTATATGAATAAAAAACTTTGATTTATCATTGTTTTAAAAAAAACGCATTAACAATTGCTTGGAAATAGAAAAAAATAATTAGGCCGCCAGGCCGCTAGGTCGCTAGGCCGCCAACTTCACGCCGCTAGGCCGCCAGGCCGCTAACTTCACGCCGCTAGGCCGCTAGGCCGCTAGGCCGCTAACTTCACGTACATACTGATTAGTACATATACATATTTCGACGCTATTTACTGGAATTAACGTGGTAGACAATACCAGTTAATTTCGATTTGGGCAAATACGAAAAAAATGCGGTTGATTTAGTGACGTAAGCGATGTGATATATCAATCAGTAAGGAAGAGGCAATACGTTGTACACAACGATATCAACTTTATGTAAGTTTTTTTCTTGCAATGTTATCATCTGGTGTCTAATCCCATTAAAGCAAGAATGAGCACATAAATATGTATGGAATAATAGAAATGTTGTTTTCGAAGCAGCGAATTCCGAAACTTGTGTACCCCCTTCACGGAAGCCTGAATAAGAAAATTCCGTTTACTCAGGGAGATAACTCTGCAACAATGTGACCAATAGTTATGGCTCTTGCGCTGTGCACACGTTGACATTGTAATCAATAATTGTTCAAAATCTTAATTATCAAGTAAAGACCGAGATCTTTTTCAGATGAAAACCAATGGTTGAAAACATGATAAGAAAAACACTGCCAAAAATTGCATGTTCCTCTTAGCGAAGATTCTACGCCCAAGAGTTTTCAACGATAGCACTGGCATACGATTTATAGGATGAAATTATTAAAAAAAAACAATTTCAAAAATGTATCAATCCAAACTAAAAATTACCATTCCGAAAAAAAAATTGTGCATAAGTATGCACCTTGACCTGTCCATTCTATGGACGCAGTGTTACCTCCCTTACAGTACAGTAATCACTGCCACCATGGAAATCACGTGACCATATATCATGTCGGTAAAAATTGTAAATTTTCATTAATATCAAATATTTTGTTTTGTATTTAAACCTCAATGCACCTTGAATAATTGAAATTTGATAAAAACTATCAAAAAGAAGAGAGAGAAGATTGTATGTATAGTTTATTTATACAGCTGAAATCCAGCTGTACTCGATCATGGTGGCAGAATTCTATTCTGCTTTTCAGGGGAGATCACTGCCAATGCGATTGTGAAAGACCTTCATCGACCTTCATCGACAGCTCGCCCATCTGCCACGTGCCTTAATTTAATAATATTCAGGTACGATGGGCCTTTTTTCAATCGTGAAATGTACGAGGCTTAAGAGTATACAGGTTCATACGTAAAGTTATGGGCAAAATCTTTTATCTTACGATATTTTTTATTGAGAACTTATGCACATGTCAATTGTAACCACGTCCCCCGGTCCGGGGTTATACCGGGGATAGCCGGGGAAATTGGCCGTGTTTTAATGGTGCTACTTTGTCAGAACATTATTGAAAGTTTTTAGTCAAACATCATTAAGTTGTGGTTTAAAATGGTTAAGAAGTAGTTTCCATTTACATTTTAAATTAAAAACTGTAAAGGGATTCGGTCATGTATTGGCACCAAAAATATTTTTCCCGGTAATGCATCTGAAAATACTTATATCATAGTTATTTTACTCCTTTATACCGAGAGTGCAGAAAAAAGCAATTATAGAGTAAAAAAACAACCACCTGGCTGTAGTAGGCAGCGAACCCACGCCTGTAAGGTCAATTTTCTTTTTAGAAAACAGAGACCCTTTCCACTCACCAACGGGGACTCATAATAAGCTGACGAATATTTAAACTTTAACTGGAAACATCGGTAGCATCACGTGATTAAAGTCATTCGACCAATAATACTTTTTATCGAATTGTGTTAGTAACGCTTTACAAAACTGAGGACTTCAAAGACAACATTTGAGCATGCAACAACATTTGTTGAAGGGTTCCAGCAGTAAGTATTTCAGTTTCAACACTCTCAATGATTTGCTAAAATTTATTTTTGAAAACAAAATCCGTAAATAAGTTCATTTTACAAAATATGGTATAGTCCCTTTAAGCTCCAAATTATTACATTTATTTAAAAAATGTCATTGCTACTGATATTTTCAATACCATGATAATGTTTTTGCATATTGTGGACTTGTATTAATTTCTGTAATGCTACTTAAAGTAAGCAGACACATGTTTTAAGTCTGTTGATAGATAGAAGCTGTACAACAACACGTAAAAAATGACAGAGAAAATATGAAAAAATCGTGGAATATGACGTCATCTTTTACGGTGACTGGAAACAAAATGGCGGCGCGTCTGGGTTTAATGTGTCGGCTCTAGGCTTACTAATGTGGATCCATATGTATATCGTCTTCCAGTCATTTATGTTCAATATTGATTAAGCTTGACCTAATTTATATTTTGTTTGTATTCCTGTTAAAAAGTTGACCTGTTTCTGTGTGTTGTAGTTCAAATAAATAAGTCTGTGCTAAATATTTTAATCAATCGAAGCAATGACGACAAGCAAAAGAATAGGACATGGCGCAAACCATGAGACCAAGAGAATGGAACAACGCGCAAACCATGAGACCAAGAGAATGGAACAACCCGCAAACCATGAGACCAAGAGAATGGAACAACGAGCAAACCATGCGACCAAGAGAATGGAACAACGCGCAAACCATGAGAGCAAGAGAATGGAACAACGCGCAAACCATGCGACCAAGAGAATGGAACAACGCGCAAACCATGCGACCAAGAGAATGGAACAACGCGCAAACCATGAGACCAAGAGAATGGAACAACGCGCAAACCATGCGACCAAGAGAATGTAACAACGCGCAAACCATGTGACCAGGAGAATGGGACAACGCGCAAACCATGTGACCAAGAGAATGGAACAACGCGCAAACCATGAGACCAAGAGAATGAAACAACGCGCAAACCATGAGACCAAGAGAATGGAACAACGCGCAAACCATGAGACCAAGAGAATGGAACAACGCGCAAACCATGAGACCAAGAGAATGGAACAACGCGCAAACCATGAGACCAGGAGAATGGGACAACAGGAAAACCATGAGACCAGGATGATTGGAAAACACGCAAACCATGCGACCAGGATAATGGGCCAACACGCAAACCATGTGACCAGGTTAATGGGACAACACGCACACCATGTGACCCGGATAATGGGACAACACGCACAACATGTGACCCGGATAATGGGACAACACGCACACCATGTGACTAGGATAATTGGACAACACGCACAACATGTGACCAGGATAATTGGACAACACGCACATCATGTGACCAGGAGAATGGGACAACACGCACAACATGTGACCATGATAATGGGACAACAAGCAACCATGTGACCAGGTTAATGGGACAGCACGCACACCATGTGACCATGATAATGGGACAACACGCACTACATGTGACCATGATAATGGGACAACACGCACAACATGTGAGCAGGATAATTGGACAACAAGCAACCATGTGACCATGATAATGGGACAACACGCACAACATGTGACCATGATAATGGGACAACACGCACAACATGTGACCATGATAATGGGACAACACGCACAACATGTGACCATGATAATCGGACAACACGCACAACATGTGACCATGATAATGGGACAATACGCACAACATGTGACCATGATAATGGGACAACACGCACAACATGTGACCATGATAATGGGACAACACGCACAACATGTGACCATGATAATGGGACAACACGCACACCATGTGACCATGTTAATGGGACAATACGCACAACATGTGACCATGATAATGGGACAACACGCACAACATGTGAACATGATAATGGGACAACACGCACAACATGTGACCATGATAATGGGACAACACGCACAACATGTGAGCAGGATAATTGGACAACAAGCAACCATGTGACCAGGTTAATGGGACAATATGCACACCATGTGACCATGATAATGGGACAACAAGCAACCATGTGACCAGGTTAATGGGACAATACGCACAACATGTGACCATGATAATGGGACAACAAGCAACCATGTGACCAGGTTAATGGGACAACACGCACACCATGTGACCATGATAACAGGACAACACGCACAACATGTGAGCAGGATAATGGGACAATACGCACAACATGTGACCATGATAATGGGACAACACGCACAACATGTGACCATGATAATGGGACAACACGCACAACATGTGAGCAGGATAATGGGGCAATACGCACAACATGTGAGCAGGATAATGGGCCAAAACGCACACCATGTAACCAGGATAATGGGACAACAAGCAACCATATGACCAGGATAATGGGACAACACGCACAACATGTAACCAGGATAATGGGACCACACGCACACCATGTGACCATGATAATGGGACAACAAGCAACCATGTGACCAGGTTAATGGGACAATACGCACAACATGTGACCATGATAATGGGACAACACGCACTACATGTGACCAGGATAATGGGACCACACGCACAACATGTGACCATGATAATGGGACAACAAGCAACCATGTGACCAGGTTAATGGGACAATACGCACAACATGTGACCATGATAATGGGACAACAAGCAACCATGTGACCAGGTTAATGGGACAACACGCACACCATGTGACCATGATAACAGGACAACACGCACAACATGTGAGCAGGATAATGGGACAATACGCACAACATGTGACCATGATAATGGGACAACACGCACAACATGTGACCATGATAATGGGACAACACGCACAACATGTGAGCAGGATAATGGGGCAATACGCACAACATGTGAGCAGGATAATGGGCCAAAACGCACACCATGTAACCAGGATAATGGGACAACAAGCAACCATATGACCAGGATAATGGGACAACACGCACAACATGTAACCAGGATAATGGGACCACACGCACACCATGTGACCAGGTTAATGGGACAACACGCACACCATGTAACCAGGATAATGGGACAATACGAACACCATGTGACCCGGATAATGCGACAACACGCACACCATGTGACCAGGATAATGGGACAACAAGCAACCATATGACCAGGATAATGGGACAACACGCACAGCATGTGACAAGGTTAATGGGACAACACGCACACCATGTAACCAGGATAATGGGACAATACGCACACCATGTGACCAGGATAATGGAACCATGTGCCAAGGAGAATGGGACAATACGCAAACCATGTGACAAGGAGAATGGGACAACACGCACAACATGTGACTAGGATAATTGGACAACACGCACAACATGTGACCCGGATAATGGGACAACACGCACAACATGTGACCCGGATAATGGGACAACACGCACACCATGTGACCCGGATAATGGGACAACACGCACATCATGTGACTAGGATAATGGGACAACGCGCAAACCATGTGACCAGGATAATGTGACAACACGCAATCATGTGACCAGGATATTGGGACAACACGCAACCATGTGACGAGGATAATGGGACAACACGCACACAATGTGACCATGATAATGGGACAACACGCACAACATGTGACCATGATAATGGGACAACACGCACAACATGTGACCATGATAATTGGACAACAAGCAACCATGTGACCATGATGATGGGACAACACGCACAACATGTGACCATGATAATGGGACAACACGCACACCATGTGACCATGATAATGGGACAACACGCACACCATGTAACCATGATAATGGGACAACACGCACAACATGTGACCATGATAATGGGACAACACGCACAACATGTGACCAGGATAATTGGACAACAAGCAACCATGTGACCATGATAATGGGACAACACGCACAACATGTGACCATGATAATGGGACAACACGCACAGCATGTGACCATGATAATGGGACAACACGCACATCATGTGACCATGATAATGGGACAACACGCACAGCATGTGACCATGATAATGGGACAACACGCACACCATGTGACCATGATAATGGGACAACAAGCAACCATATGACCAGGATAATGGGACAACACGCACACCATGTAACCAGGATAATGGGACAACAAGCAACCATATGACCAGGATAATGGGACAACACGCACATCATGTGACCATGATAATGGGACAACACGCACATCATGTGACCATGATAATGGGACAACACGCACAGCATGTGACCATGATAATGGGACAACACGCACATCATGTGACCATGATAATGGGACAACACGCACAACATGTGACCATGATAATGGGACAACACGCACATCATGTGACCATGATAATGGGACAACACGCACAACATGTGACCATGATAATGGGACAACACGCACAACATGTGACCATGATAATGGGACAACACGCACATCATGTGACCATGATAATGGGACAACACGCACATCATGTGACCATGATAATGGGACAACACGCACAGCATGTGACCATGATAATGGGACAACACGCACAGCATGTGACCATGATAATGGGACAACACGCACAGCATGTGACCATGATAATGGGACAACACGCACATCATGTGACCATGATAATGGGACAACACGCACAACATGTGACCATGATAATGGGACAACACGCACAGCATGTGACCATGATAATGGGACAACACGCACAGCATGTGACCATGATAATGGGACAACACGCACATCATGTGACCATGATAATGGGACAACACGCACAACATGTGACCATGATAATGGGACAACACGCACATCATGTGACCATGATAATGGGACAACACGCACACCATGTGACCAGGTTAATGGGACAACACGCACACCATGTGACCATGATAATGGGACAACACGCACAACATGTGACCATGATAATGGGACAACACGCACAACATGTGACCATGATAATGGGACAACACGCACAGCATGTGACCATGATAATGGGACAACACGCACAACATGTGACCATGATAATGGGACAACACGCACAACATGTGACCATGATAATGGGACAACACGCACAACATGTGACCATGATAATGGGACAACACGCACATCATGTGACCATGATAATGGGACAACACGCACATCATGTGACCATGATAATGGGACAACACGCACAGCATGTGACCATGATAATGGGACAACACGCACACCATGTGACCAGGTTAATGGGACAACACGCACATCATGTGACCATGATAATGGGACAACACGCACATCATGTGACCATGATAATGGGACAACACGCACAGCATGTGACCATGATAATGGGACAACACGCACAGCATGTGACCATGATAATGGGACAACACGCACATCATGTGACCATGATAATGGGACAACACGCACAACATGTGACCATGATAATGGGACAACACGCACATCATGTGACCATGATAATGGGACAACACGCACATCATGTGACCATGATAATGGGACAACACGCACAACATGTGACCATGATAATGGGACAACACGCACAACATGTGACCATGATAATGGGACAACACGCACATCATGTGACCATGATAATGGGAAAACACGCACAACGTGTGACCATGATAATGGGAAAACACGCTCAACGTGTGACCATGATAATGGGACAACACGCACAACATGTGACCATGATAATGGGACGACACGCACAACATGTGAGCAGGATAATTGGACAACAAGCAACCATGTGACCAGGTTAATGGGACAATACGCACACCATGTGACCATGATAATGGGACAACACGCACAACATGTGACCATGATAATGGGACAACAAGCAACCATGTGACCAGGTTAATGGGACAACACGCACACCATGTGACCATGATAATGGGACAACACGCACTACATGTGACCATGATAATGGGACAACACGCACAACATGTGAGCAGGATAATGGGACAATACGAATACGCACAACATGTGAGCAGGATAATGGGCCAACACGCACACCATGTAACCAGGATAATGGGACAACAAGCAACCATATGACCAGGATAATGGGACAACACGCACAACATGTGACCAGGTTAATGGGACAACACGCACACCATGTAACCAGGATAATGGGACAACACGCACAACATGTGACCAGGTTAATGGGACAACACGCACACCATGTGACCAGGATAATGGGACAACACGCACAACATGTGACCAGGATAATGGGACAACACGCACACCATGTGACCAGGATAATGGGACAAAAAGCAACCATATGACCAGGATAATGGGACAACACGCACAACATGTGACCAGGATAATGGGACAATACGCACACCATGTAACCAGGATAATGGGACAATACGCAAACCATGTGACCAGGATAATGGAACCATGTGCCCAGGAGAATGGGACAATACGCAAACCATGTGACCAGGAGAATGGGACAATGCGCAAACCATGTGACCAGGATAATTGGACAACGCGCAAACCATGTGACCAGGATAATTGGACAACACGCAAACCATGTGACCAGGATAATTGGACAACGCGCAAACCATGTGACCAGGAGAATGGGACAATACGCAAACCATGTGACCAGGATAATTGGACAACCCGCAAACCATGTGACGAGGAGAATGGGACAACACGCACACCATGTAACCAGGATAATTGGACAACGCGCAAACCATGTGACCAGGAGAATGGGACAACACGCAAACCATGTGACCAGGATAATTGGACAACACGCAAACCATGTGACCAGGATAATTGGACAACGCGCAAACCATGTGACCAGGAGAATGGGACAATACGCAAACCATGTGACCAGGATAATTGGACAACGCGCAAACCATGTGACGAGGAGAATGGGACAACACGCACACCATGTGACCAGGATAATTGTACAACGCGCAAACCATGTGACCAGGAGAATGGGACAATACGCAAACCATGTGACCAGGATAATTGGACAACGTGCAAACCATGTGACCAGGAGAATGGGATAATACGCAAACCATGTGACCAGGATAATTGGACAACGCGCAAACCATGTGACCAGGAGAATGGGACAATACGCAAACCATGTGACCAGGATAATTGGACAACGCGCAACCATGTGACCATGATAATGGGACAACACGCACAACATGTGACCATGATAATGGGACAACACGCACAGCATGTGACCATGATAATGGGACAACACGCACATCATGTGACCATGATAATGGGACAACACGCACAGCATGTGACCATGATAATGGGACAACACGCACAGCATGTGACCATGATAATGGGACAACACGCACAGCATGTGACCATGATAATGGGACAATACGCACATCATGTGAACATGATAATGGGACAACACGCACAACATGTGACCATGATAATGGGACAACACGCACACCATGTGACCATGATAATGGGACAACACGCACAGCATGTGACCATGATAATGGGACAATACGCACATCATGTGACCATGATAATGGGACAATACGCACATCATGTGACCATGATAATGGGACAACACGCACACCATGTGACCATGATAATGGGACAACACGCACAGCATGTGACCATGATAATGGGACAACATGCACAACATGTGACCATGATAATGGGACAACACGCACAACATGTGACCATGATAATGGGACAACACGCACAACATGTGACCATGATAATGGGACAACACGCACATCATGTGACCATGATAATGGGACAACACGCACAACATGTGACCATGATAATGGGACAACACGCACAGCATGTGACCATGATAATGGGACAACACGCACAGCATGTGACCATGATAATGGGACAACACGCACATCATGTGACCATGATAATGAGACAACACGCACAACATGTGACCATGATAATGGGACAACACGCACATCATGTGACCATGATAATGGGACAACACGCACATCATGTGACCATGATAATGGGACAACACGCACAACATGTGACCATGATAATGGGACAACACGCACAACATGTGACCATGATAATGGGACAACACGCACATCATGTGACCATGATAATGGGACAACACGCACAACATGTGACCATGATAATGGGAAAACACGCTCAACGTGTGACCATGATAATGGGACAACACGCACAACATGTGACCATGATAATGGGACGACACGCACAACATGTGAGCAGGATAATTGGACAACAAGCAACCATGTGACCAGGTTAATGGGACAATACGCATACCATGTGACCATGATAATGGGACAACACGCACAACATGTGACCATGATAATGGGACAACAAGCAACCATGTGACCAGGTTAATGGGACAACACGCACACCATGTGACCATGATAATGGGACAACACGCACTACATGTGACCATGATAATGGGACAACACGCACAACATGTGAGCAGGATAATGGGACAATACGAATACGCACAACATGTGACCATGATAATGGGACAACACGCACAGCATGTGACCATGATAATGGGACAACACGCACAGCATGTGACCATGATAATGGGACAACACGCACATCATGTGACCATGATAATGGGACAACACGCACAACATGTGACCATGATAATGGGACAACACGCACATCATGTGACCATGATAATGGGACAACACGCACAGCATGTGACCATGATAATGGGACAACACGCACACCATGTGACCAGGTTAATGGGACAACACGCACATCATGTGACCATGATAATGGGACAACACGCACAACATGTGACCATGATAATGGGACAACACGCACAGCATGTGACCATGATAATGGGACAACACGCACAGCATGTGACCATGATAATGGGACAACACGCACAACATGTGACCATGATAATGGGACAACACGCACAACATGTGACCATGATAATGGGACAACACGCACAACATGTGACCATGATAATGGGACAACACGCACATCATGTGACCATGATAATGGGACAACACGCACAACATGTGACCATGATAATGGGACAACACGCACACCATGTGACCAGGTTAATGGGACAACACGCACATCATGTGACCATGATAATGGGACAACACGCACAACATGTGACCATGATAATGGGACAACACGCACAGCATGTGACCATGATAATGGGACAACACGCACAGCATGTGACCATGATAATGGGACAACACGCACATCATGTGACCATGATAATGGGACAACACGCACAGCATGTGACCATGATAATGGGACAACACGCACATCATGTGACCATGATAATGGGACAACACGCACATCATGTGACCATGATAATGGGACAACACGCACAACATGTGACCAGGATAATGGGACAACACGCACAACATGTGACCATGATAATGGGACAACACGCACATCATGTGACCATGATAATGGGACAACACGCACAACGTGTGACCATGATAATGGGAAAACACGCTCAACGTGTGACCATGATAATGGGACAACACGCACAACATGTGACCATGATAATGGGACGACACGCACAACATGTGAGCAGGATAATTGGACAACAAGCAACCATGTGACCAGGTTAATGGGACAATACGCACACCATGTGACCATGATAATGGGACAACACGCACAACATGTGACCATGATAATGGGACAACAAGCAACCATGTGACCAGGTTAATGGGACAACACGCACACCATGTGACCATGATAATGGGACAACACGCACTACATGTGACCATGATAATGGGACAACACGCACAACATGTGAGCAGGATAATGGGACAATACGAATACGCACAACATGTGAGCAGGATAATGGGACAACACGCACACCATGTAACCAGGATAATGGGACAACAAGCAACCATATGACCAGGATAATGGGACAACACGCACAACATGTGACCAGGATAATGGGACAACACGCACAACATGTGACCAGGATAATGGGACAACACGCACAACATGTGACCAGGTTAATGGGACAACACGCACACCATGTGACCCGGATAATGGGACCACACGCACAACATGTGACCAGGATAATGGGACAACACGCACACCATGTGACCAGGATAATGGGACAAAAAGCAACCATATGACCAGGATAATGGGACAACACGCACAACATGTGACCAGGATAATGGGACAATACGCACACCATGTAACCAGGATAATGGGACAATACGCAAACCATGTGACCAGGATAATGGAACCATGTGCCCAGGAGAATGGGACAATACGCAAACCATGTGACCAGGAGAATGGGACAATGCGCAAACCATGTGACCAGGATAATTGGACAACGCGCAAACCATGTGACCAGGATAATTGGACAACACGCAAACCATGTGACCAGGATAATTGGACAACGCGCAAACCATGTGACCAGGAGAATGGGACAATACGCAAACCATGTGACCAGGATAATTGGACAACCCGCAAACCATGTGACGAGGAGAATGGGACAACACGCACACCATGTAACCAGGATAATTGGACAACGCGCAAACCATGTGACCAGGAGAATGGGACAACACGCAAACCATGTGACCAGGATAATTGGACAACACGCAAACCATGTGACCAGGATAATGGGACAACGCGCAAACCATGTGACCAGGAGAATGGGACAATACGCAAACCATGTGACCAGGATAATTGGACAACGCGCAAACCATGTGACGAGGAGAATGGGACAACACGCACACCATGTGACCAGGATAATTGTACAACGCGCAAACCATGTTACCAGGAGAATGGGACAATACGCAAACCATGTGACCAGGATAATTGGACAACGCGCAAACCATGTGACCAGGAGAAAGGGATAATACGCAAACCATGTGACCAGGATAATTGGACAACGCGCAAACCATGTGACCAGGAGAATGGGACAATACGCAAACCATGTGACCAGGATAATTGGACAACGCGCAACCATGTGACCATGATAATTGGACAACACGCACAACATGTGACCATGATAATGGGACAACACGCACAGCATGTGACCATGATAATGGGACAACACGCACATCATGTGACCATGATAATGGGACAACACGCACAGCATGTGACCATGATAATGGGACAACACGCACATCATGTGACCATTATAATGGGACAACACGCACAGCATGTGACCATGATAATGGGACAATACGCACATCATGTGACCATGATAATGGGACAACACGCACAACATGTGACCATGATAATGGGACAACACGCACACCATGTGACCATGATAATGGGACAACACGCACAGCATGTGACCATGATAATGGGACAATACGCACATCATGTGACCATGATAATGGGACAATACGCACATCATGTGACCATGATAATGGGACAACACGCACACCATGTGACCATGATAATGGGACAACACGCACAGCATGTGACCATGATAATGGGACAACACGCACAGCATGTGACCATGATAATGGGACAACACGCACACCATGTGACCATGATAATGGGACAACACGCACAACATGTGACCATGATAATGGGACAACACGCACATCATGTGACCATGATAATGGGACAACACGCACAACATGTGACCATGATAATGGGACAACACGCACAGCATGTGACCATGATAATGGGACAACACGCACAGCATGTGACCATGATAATGGGACAACACGCACATCATGTGACCATGATAATGGGACAACACGCACAACATGTGACCATGATAATGGGACAACACGCACATCATGTGACCATGATAATGGGACAACACGCACATCATGTGACCATGATAATGGGACAACACGCACAACATGTGACCATGATAATGGGACAACACGCACAACATGTGACCATGATAATGGGACAACACGCACATCATGTGACCATGATAATGGGACAACACGCACAACATGTGACCATGATAATGGGAAAACACGCTCAACGTGTGACCATGATAATGGGACAACACGCACAACATGTGACCATGATAATGGGACGACACGCACAACATGTGAGCAGGATAATTGGACAACAAGCAACCATGTGACCAGGTTAATGGGACAATACGCACACCATGTGACCAGGATAATGGGACAACACGCAAACCATGTGACCATGATAATGGGACAACAAGCAACCATGTGACCAGGTTAATGGGACAACACGCACACCATGTGACCATGATAATGGGACAACACGCACAACATGTGACCATGATAATGGGACAACACGCACAACATGTGAGCAGGATAATGGGACAATACGAATACGCACAACATGTGAGCAGGATAATGGGCCAACACGCACACCATGTAACCAGGATAATGGGACAACAAGCAACCATATGACCAGGATAATGGGACAACACGCATAACATGTGACCAGGTTAATGGGACAACACGCACACCATGTAACCAGGATAATGGGACAACACGCACAACATGTGACCAGGTTAATGGGACAACACGCACACCATGTGACCAGGATAATGGGACAACACGCACAACATGTGACCAGGATAATGGGACAACACGCACACCATGTGACCAGGATAATGGGACAACACGCACACCATATGACCAGGATAATGGGACAACACGCACAACATGTGACCAGGATAATGGGACAATACGCACACCATGTAACCAGGATAATGGGACAATACGCAAACCATGTGGCCAGGATAATGGAACCATGTGCCCAGGAGAATGGGACAATACGCAAACCATGTGACCAGGAGAATGGGACAATGCGCAAACCATGTGACCAGGATAATTGGACAACGCGCAAACCATGTGACCAGGATAATTGGACAACACGCAAACCATGTGACCAGGATAATTGGACAACGCGCAAACCATGTGACCAGGAGAATGGGACAATACGCAAACCATGTGACCAGGATAATTGGACAACCCGCAAACCATGTGACGAGGAGAATGGGACAACACGTTCACCATGTAACCAGGATAATTGGACAACGCGCAAACCATGTGACCAGGAGAATGGGACAACACGCAAACCATGTGACCAGGATAATTGGACAACACGCAAACCATGTGACCAGGATAATTGGACAACGCGCAAACCATGTGACCAGGAGAATGGGACAATACGCAAACCATGTGACCAGGATAATTGGACAACGCGCAAACCATGTGACGAGGAGAATGGGACAACACGCACACCATGTGACCAGGATAATTGGACAACGCGCAAACCATGTGACCAGGAGAATGGGACAATACGCAAACCATGTGACCAGGATAATTGGACAACGCGCAAACCATGTGACCAGGAGAATGGGATAATACGCAAACCATGTGACCAGGATAATTGGACAACGCGCAAACCATGTGACCAGGAGAATGGGACAATACGCAAACCATGTGACCAGGATAATTGGACAACGCGCAAACCATGTGACCAGGATAATTGGACAACACGCAAACCATGTGACCAGGATAATTGGACAACGCGCAAACCATGTGACCAGGAGATTGGACAACACGCAAACCATGTGACCAGGATAATTGGACAACGCGCAAACCATGTGACCAGGAGAATGGGACAATACGCAAACTATGTGACAAGGATAATTGGACAACGCGCAAACCATGTGACCAGGAGAATGGGACAATACGCAAACCATGTGGCCAGGATAATTGGACAACGCGCAAACCATGTGACCAGGATAATTGGACAACACGCAAACCATGTGACCAGGATAATTGGACAACGCGCAAACCATGTGACCAGGATAATTGGACAACACGCAAACCATGTGACCAGGATAACGGGACAACAGGTAAACCTTGTGACCAGGATAACGGGACAACAGATAACCCTTGTGACCAGGATAATGGGACAACACGCAAACCATGTGACCAGGATAATGGGACAGCGCGCAAAACATACGACCAGGAGAATTAGACAACGCGAAAATTATGTGACAGGAATAGCTTTACATTGCGTAAAAACAGGCGTGACCTGGATTGAGGATGGAAAAACATTCAACAAGTTTTAAATGTTTGACCTAGATCGTGTCCTCCATTATGTCCTGTATGCCCCCATTTCACTAAGGATTTTTTTTCCAATCGGCCCGATCTGTACCAGATTATCCCCGATGATTTATGTTTTTGATTTGCCAGATTGTTGTCCTGAATCGCCTCCAATCGCCCCCATTTTTTAAGCCGATTGAATCCCGACCAATGAACCACGGCGAGGGACGATTCACGGACGTTCCTCGAGCAATCGACACGTTTCAGGGGCATATGTATGCGAAAGTACGCGCAAGTACCCGCAGGTACATGACAAAGGCCCGGTAGAGACCCGCATCTCGTGCGCAAGTGAGCGATGTTCGCGCGTTGTTCGGCCGAGAGGGACCGAAAATGGGCGATCCCGGCTCGAGAGAGGACGCTTTCGGCCGTTCTGCGGCCAATGTCCGCCGTTCTTCCGCCGTTCTTCGCGCGAGAGTGGCCGAATGTAGGCTTATGTTGACGCAGGTAGCCACAGAAACCCGAAAGTAAACGTTCTTCGGACTATTTAACGATTTTTTTGGCCGACTAAATATGCCCAGATCGGCGAGAGATCGGTGTTTTTGTGGCCCGACTATATAAATCGAGCCGGATCGAAACCTTTCACCATTTTCTGACAAGCCAGTGAAGGTCATGGACCAACAAGCAGTGTTGCAGCTTTACAACTTCGTACTGCTATAACACAGCAAAATGTTACAAGACTAGAAAGTAAGCTGAGGAGAAGGAACAGGGTCAAGAGAAGATATGCTAAAAAGAAGTAAGTTGTTGTGAATTGTTAAAGGTTTTTCACCTGTGTTTTGTTTCAGTACCTGTTCTGAGAAAATGTTGCAGTTTATTTTTTTTTATTATAAAGATTTTATAGTTCTCTGGCATTGGTATTAATTTGTACATTTATTTTTATTTATAATTACTTTGAGTAAATATATGCGTTGCTGTTCTATTAAGTAACAATTAATTATTTGTGGCATTTAAAAGGATTTCTATATGTTCTGGTGATGGTCGGGTGCTTACACTCCGACGACACTACGCACGACCCTCGGAAGAGAGCGTCAGAGGCTAAACGAAAGCTCTAGAAGGCTCCAGAGGGCGGGCGAGACAAGTGGACCTTCAGAGGACACTCGGGCGACCAAGGCGACCACGGGCCGTCTGTTTTTGATCGGCTACTGGTTTTCAACTTTTTAAAAAGCCGATCACTTTTTAGGAACCCGACCCTCGGGGGACTAATGCGATCGCGCCAGATCTTACCCCGAAGGTATAGGTTAGTGCACGTTAGTGCACGCAGGTTACCGACTTATTTTGCAAAAATAGGGCCGATCGACAAAAAAGAGATCCGGTACTCTCGGGACCAAAACAATCCTTGGTGAAATGGTCCTATAATGTATCATGCGCTCTTGTGTTTGCTAGAACTATTTGCTAACACATAATAATTATGCTTCCTGGGTATATAACCTAATATTTTCATATCAGACACTATAAAGACTTTTATTACATGAACTTCAAGGAAAAGAAGCTTTCATCCAAGAGGTAATTTCAAATTTATTACAAATTAATCTCCATTCTTTTGAAGATGTTACGCAGCATAATGTGGAGATTAATATTTTGAAGAAACGAACGTACGATAAGGTAGATAATGTCTCTAATATTTTAGGGTTGTCTGCATTATGCACTATTTTACGAGAGTAATTTTGGAAACATGCATTTAGAAAATTTAGTGAAAACGATTATTTATTAATTCAAATGCATTGCTATAAGTAAATTTGTAATTTAGATATTTATTTTCGTATTCTTACAAATAAACATATTTTTTTCTGCAGTGATACTGAATTAGATAAATATCAGAATGAATTAATATTGCTTGAAGTATTTAGTGGTTAACATTTTCTTTTTTCCATCGAGGAGGCTTTATTTCTCATTTTTTCCAATACATTAATTTCAGTTAATAATCAATCAGCCTTTATTGATTTAAATCATGTGAAGTGATAGATATAAACAGTGGCTGGCCCATTTAGTAGGTAGTTTACACAAGAAAATACTGACCAAAAAAAAGTTAAAGGTTGTTAGTACGAACTTACACACAATAAATGGTTACAGTCGCATTAATCCATTTATTTTTATAAGGACATACTAACAACCTTTATCCATCACTTTACGATCAAACACCGAATATGTGGTGGCTCCATGGTCTTGTTGTAACACACTTGACTGTCAATCCACAGGTCGCAGGTTTGATTCCCCGCCGCTCAACTATATATTACTAATCGTTTTCCCGAAAGAGCGCTAAAAAGGGCTCCCGTGTGACAGAACTATACACTGGTGCATGTTAAAGAACCAGTGTAGCTATAACCAGGGTAACATTCTGTCTGTGCACTAGGCTGAAAAAAACACAACTAGTATGACTAACAATCTTATTGGAACATTCGCCAAATGGGCCTTGCCCGAAAGCGAGTATTAATAAGCTCAAAACTCCCACAACCGGGGGTGGTATTCATTATACTTATTCTAAGACATGCCCCAGTGTTTCAAATAAATCAGTGTGTCAATCAATTCTGTTGCCCCATCAAAACACTCAGATCCTCCTCTTAAAATGAAGATAAATCTAAGGTTGAATACGGCCTCAGCTATGTAATCACTTTGATCCCATCCAATTTTTGTACAACCGGAATGTTCATTAATATCTTTTGTGAATGTTAGTTTGCAATACTCTAGTTTTATTTACAATTATAGAAAATCATACATAATGATACATGGCAGCGCTAGCTCAACAGAAAATCACTTGATCGCATGTATTGTGTATAACAGGGATGCACAGAAACACTTTGGGTGGAGTTAAGTTTGCAATCATCTTGTTTCATGTACTAGCATAGAAAATCATACAATATCACCACATATATAAAGATGGTTTATTCATTATGGTGTTTCGTTCTAAACAATGTTTGCAATATCATTGTGTTAAAGAAGTTGTACCATAATTAATATTGTTTTTCTTCGAACGTTTACAATTCGAGGAGTGAATGCGAAAAGATTTTAAGTGACATTAAATAAAGAAGCAAATAGGACCTTTTCGCTTTCACCCTATCGACATGTACTCCCAAATCGGTACGATGAAAAGTAGGCGGAGATTAACAATGCAATAAATATCGTGCAGAAAAATACAAACATTTTTGGGCCGCACACTGGTTATTGAACGTTGTCATTGGAAGCATGGTATAACAGAGTTGCGTCCACCAATACACTCGTGATTAAGATTATACACCCGCTCTTCAGCGCTCGTGTATAATTTCAATAATTCGGGTTGTGGCAGCCGTACCTAGACGTTTTGACATCATTGCTGAACAAATGAAGAGCGACGCTTTCTTTAGCAGACGTAACCGTGTCGACACCTATGTTTTGTTTAAAGTGGTGAAAACACGGCTGTAAAATCCATAAAATAGTGATACAGATAGTCATTTCGTTTTTTATAAGAATCTGACACTAAAGTACTTTGGATTCCAACCAGTAATATAAGAGGTACATTGTGTAAACGTCATAACCCCTTTGCATGATAAGGCCACTAGTTTAATCACAGGTGGCAGCATCTGTCATACATGGTGTTAACAGCGATTCTGATGTTCGTTGAAGCCGGTCCACTCGCGGCCTTGTAGTGTCAGCTTCGTCTGAAAGCGTGTAGTATTCTGTAGTTCGTTGTAATCGGTCCACTCGCGGCCTTCTAGTGTTAGCCTTGTCTGAGAGAGTGTAGTATTCTGTAGGTTGTTGTAGCCGGTCCACTCGTGGCCTTCTAGTGTAAGCCTCGTCTGATAGCGTGTAGTATTCTGTAGGTTGTTGTAGCCGGTCCACTCGTGGCCATCTAGTGTTAGCCTCGTCTGAGAGCGTGTAGTATTCTGTATGTTGTTGTAGCCGGTCCACTCGTGGCCTTCTAGTGTAAGCCTCGTCTGAGAGAGTGTAGTATTCTGTAGGTTGTTGTAGCCGGTCCACTCGTGGCCTTCTTGTGTAAGCCTCGTCTGAGAGCGTGTAGTATTCTGTAGGTTGTTGTAGCCGGTCCACTCGTGGCCTTCTAGTGTTAGCCTCGTCTGAGAGCGTGTAGTATTCTGTAGGTTGTTGTAGCCGGTCCACTCGTGGCCTTCTAGTGTTAGCCTCGTCTGAGAGAGTGTAGTGTTCTGCAGTTTGTTGTAGTTGGTCCGCTCGTGGCCTTCTAGTGTTAGCCTCGTCTGAGAGAGTGTAGTATTCTGTATTTTGTTGTAGTTGGTCCACTCGTGGCCTTCTAGTGTTAGCCTCGTCTGAGAGAGTGTAGTATTCTGTAGTTTGTTGTAGTTGGTCCACTCGTGGCCTTCTAGTGTTAGCCTCGTCTGAGAGAGTGTAGTATTCTGTAGTTTGGTGTAGTTGGTCCACTCGTGGCCTTCTAATGTTAGCCTCGTCTGAGAGCGTGTAGTATTCTGTAGTTTGTTGTAGGTGGTCCACTCGTGGCCTTCTAGTGTTAGCCTCGTCTGAGAGAGTGTAGTATTCTGTAGTTTGTTGTAGGTGGTCCACTCGTGGCCTTCTAGTGTTAGCCTCGTCTGAGAGAGTGTAGTATTCTGTATTTTGTTGTAGGTGGTCCACTCGTGGCCTTCTAGTGTTAGCCTCGTCTGAGAGAATGTAGTATTCTGCAGTTTGTTGTAGTTGATCCACTCGTGGCCTTCTAATGTTAGCCTCGTATGAGAGCGTGTAGTATTCTGTAGTTTGTTATAGTTGGTCCACTCGTGGCCTTCTAGTATTAGCCTCGTCTGAGAGAGTGTAGTATTCTGTATTTTGTTGTAGGTGGTCCACTCGTGGCCTTCTAATGTTAGCCTCGTCTGAGAGATTGTAGTATTCTGTAGTTTGTTGTAGTTGGTCCACTCGTGGCCTTCTAGTGTTAGCCTCGTCCGAGAGAGTGTAGTATTCTGTAGTTTATTGTAGTTGGTCCACTCGTGGCCTTCTAGTGTTAGCCTCGTCTGAGAGAGTGTAGTATTCTGTAGCTTGTTGTAGTTGGTCCACTCGTGGCCTTCTAGTGTTAGCCTCGTCTGAGAGAGTGTAGTATTCTGTAGCTTGTTGTAGTTGGTCCACTCGTGGCCTTCTAATGTTAGCCTCGTCTAAGAGAGTGAAGTATGCTGTTGTTCGTTGTAGCCGGTCCACTCGTGGCCTTCTAGTGTAAGCCTCGTCTGATAGCGTGTAGTATTCTGTAGGTTGTTGTAGCCGGTCCACTCGTGGCCTTCTAGTGTTAGCCTCGTCTGAGAGCGTGTAGTATTCTGTAGGTTGTTGTAGCCGGTCCACTCGTGGCCTTCTAGTGTTAGCCTCGTCTGAGAGCGTGTAGTATTCTGTAGGTTGTTGTAGCCGGTCCACTCGTGGCCTTTTAGTGTTAGCCTCGTCTGAGAGAGTGTAGTATTCTGTAGTTTGTTGTAGTTGGTCCACTCGTGGCCTTCTAGTGTTGGCCTCGTCTGAGAGAGTGTAGTATTCTGTAGTTTGGTGTAGTTGGTCCACTCGTGGCCTTCTAGTGTTAGCCTCGTCTGAGAGAGTGTAGTATTCTGTAGTTTGGTGTAGTTGGTCCACTCGTGGCCTTCTAGTGTTAGCCTCGTCTGAGAGCGTGTAGTATTCTGTAGTTTGTTGTAGGTGGTCCACTCGTGGCCTTCTAGTGTTAGCCTCGTCTGAGAGAGTGTATTATTCTGTATTTTGTTGTAGGTGGTCCACTCGTGGCCTTCTAGTGTTAGCCTCGTCTGAGAGAATGTAGTATTCTGTAGTTTGTTGTAGTTGATCCACTCGTGGCCTTCTAATGTTAGCCTCGTCTGAGAGATTGTAGTATTCTGTAGTTTGTTGTAGTTGGTCCACTCGTGGCCTTCTAGTATTAGCCTCGTCTGAGAGAGTGTAGTATTCTGTAGTTTGTTGTAGTTGGTCCACTCGTGGCCTTCTAGTGTTAGCCTCGTCTGAGAGAGTGTAGTATTCTGTAGTTTGTTGTAGTTGGTCCACTCGTGGCCTTCTAGTGTTAGCCTCGTCCGAGAGAGTGTAGTATTCTGTAGTTTGTTGTAGTTGGTCCACTCGTGGCCTTCTAGTGTTAGCCTCGTCTGAGAGAGTGTAGTATTCTGTAGCTTGTTGTAGTTGGTCCACTCGTGGCCTTCTAGTGTTAGCCTCGTCTGAGAGAGTGTAGTATTCTGTAGCTTGTTGTAGTTGGTCCACTCGTGGCCTTCTAGTGTTAGCCTCGTCTGAGAGAGTTTAGTATGCTGTTGTTCGTTGTAGCCGGTCCACTCGTGGCCTTCTAGTGTAAGCCTCGTCTGATAGCGTGTAGTATTCTGTAGGTTGTTGTAGCCGGTCCACTCGTGGCCTTCTAGTGTTAGCCTCGTCTGAGAGCGTGTAGTATTCTGTAGGTTGTTGTAGCCGGTCCACTCGTGGCCTTTTAGTGTTAGCCTCGTCTGAGAGAGTGTAGTATTCTGTAGGTTGTTGTAGCCGATCCACTATTGGCCTTCTAGTGTTAGCCTCGTCTGAGAGGGTGTAGTATTCTGTAGTTTGTTGTAGTTGGTCCGCTCGTGGCCTTCTAGTGTTAGCCTCGTCTGAGAGAGTATAGTATTCTGTATTTTGTTGTAGTTGGTCCACTCGTGGCCTTGTAGTGTTAGCCTCGTCTGAGAGATTGTAGTATTCTGTAGTTTGTTGTAGTTGGTCCACTCGTGGCCTTCTAGTGTTAGCCTCGTCTGAGAGAGTGTAGTATTCTGTAGGTTGTTGTAGCCGGTCCACTCGTGGCCTTTTAGTGTTAGCCTCGTCTGAGAGAGTGTAGTATTCTGTAGTTTGTTGTAGTTGGTCCACTCGTGGCCTTCTAGTGTTGGCCTCGTCTGAGAGAGTGTAGTATTCTGTAGTTTGGTGTAGTTGGTCCACTCGTGGCCTTCTAGTGTTAGCCTCGTCTGAGAGAGTGTAGTATTCTGTAGTTTGGTGTAGTTGGTCCACTCGTGGCCTTCTAGTGTTAGCCTCGTCTGAGAGCGTGTAGTATTCTGTAGTTTGTTGTAGGTGGTCCACTCGTGGCCTTCTAGTGTTAGCCTCGTCTGAGAGAGTGTATTATTCTGTATTTTGTTGTAGGTGGTCCACTCGTGGCCTTCTAGTGTTAGCCTCGTCTGAGAGAATGTAGTATTCTGTAGTTTGTTGTAGTTGATCCACTCGTGGCCTTCTAATGTTAGCCTCGTCTGAGAGATTGTAGTATTCTGTAGTTTGTTGTAGTTGGTCCACTCGTGGCCTTCTAGTATTAGCCTCGTCTGAGAGAGTGTAGTATTCTGTAGTTTGTTGTAGTTGGTCCACTCGTGGCCTTCTAGTGTTAGCCTCGTCTGAGAGAGTGTAGTATTCTGTAGTTTGTTGTAGTTGGTCCACTCGTGGCCTTCTAGTGTTAGCCTCGTCCGAGAGAGTGTAGTATTCTGTAGTTTGTTGTAGTTGGTCCACTCGTGGCCTTCTAGTGTTAGCCTCGTCTGAGAGAGTGTAGTATTCTGTAGCTTGTTGTAGTTGGTCCACTCGTGGCCTTCTAGTGTTAGCCTCGTCTGAGAGAGTGTAGTATTCTGTAGCTTGTTGTAGTTGGTCCACTCGTGGCCTTCTAGTGTTAGCCTCGTCTGAGAGAGTTTAGTATGCTGTTGTTCGTTGTAGCCGGTCCACTCGTGGCCTTCTAGTGTAAGCCTCGTCTGATAGCGTGTAGTATTCTGTAGGTTGTTGTAGCCGGTCCACTCGTGGCCTTCTAGTGTTAGCCTCGTCTGAGAGCGTGTAGTATTCTGTAGGTTGTTGTAGCCGGTCCACTCGTGGCCTTTTAGTGTTAGCCTCGTCTGAGAGAGTGTAGTATTCTGTAGGTTGTTGTAGCCGATCCACTATTGGCCTTCTAGTGTTAGCCTCGTCTGAGAGGGTGTAGTATTCTGTAGTTTGTTGTAGTTGGTCCGCTCGTGGCCTTCTAGTGTTAGCCTCGTCTGAGAGAGTATAGTATTCTGTATTTTGTTGTAGTTGGTCCACTCGTGGCCTTGTAGTGTTAGCCTCGTCTGAGAGATTGTAGTATTCTGTAGTTTGTTGTAGTTGGTCCACTCGTGGCCTTCTAGTGTTAGCCTCGTCTGAGAGAGTGTAGTATTCTGTAGCTTGTTGTAGTTGGTCCACTCGTGGCCTTCTAGTGTTAGCCTCGTCTGAGAGAGTGTAGTATTCTGTAGCTTGTTGTAGTTGGTCCACTCGTGGCCTTCTAGTGTTAGCCTCGTCTGAGAGAGTGAAGTATGCTGTTGTTCGTTGTAGCCGGTCCACTCGTGGCCTTCTAGTGTAAGCCTCGTCTGATAGCGTGTAGTATTCTGTAGGTTGTTGTAGCCGGTCCACTCGTGGCCTTCTAGTGTTAGCCTCGTCTGAGAGCGTGTAGTATTCTGTAGGTTGTTGTAGCCGGTCCACTCGTGGCCTTCTAGTGTTAGCCTCGTCTGAGAGCGTGTAGTATTCTGTAGGTTGTTGTAGCCGGTCCACTCGTGGCCTTTTAGTGTTAGCCTCGTCTGAGAGAGTGTAGTATTCTGTAGTTTGTTGTAGTTGGTCCACTCGTGGCCTTCTAGTGTTAGCCTCGTCTGAGAGAGTGTAGTATTCTGTAGTTTGTTGTAGTTGGTCCACTCGTGGCCTTCTAGTGTTAGCCTCGTCTGAGAGAGTGTAGTATTCTGTAGTTTGGTGTAGTTGGTCCACTCGTGGCCTTCTAGTGTTAGCCTCGTCTGAGAGCGTGTAGTATTCTGTAGTTTGTTGTAGGTGGTCCACTCGTGGCCTTCTAGTGTTAGCCTCGTCTGAGAGAGTGTAGTATTCTGTATTTTGTTGTAGGTGGTCCACTCGTGGCCTTCTAGTGTTAGCCTCGTCTGAGAGAATGTAGTATTCTGTAGTTTGTTGTAGTTGATCCACTCGTGGCCTTCTAATGTTAGCCTCGTCTGAGAGATTGTAGTATTCTGTAGTTTGTTGTAGTTGGTCCACTCGTGGCCTTCTAGTATTAGCCTCGTCTGAGAGAGTGTAGTATTCTGTAGTTTGTTGTAGTTGGTCCGCTCGTGGCCTTCTAGTGTTAGCCTCGTCCGAGAGAGTGTAGTATTCTGTAGTTTGTTGTAGTTGGTCCACTCGTGGCCTTCTAGTGTTAGCCTCGTCTGAGAGAGTGTAGTATTCTGTAGCTTGTTGTAGTTGGTCCACTCGTGGCCTTCTAGTGTTAGCCTCGTCTGAGAGAGTGTAGTATTCTGTAGCTTGTTGTAGTTGGTCCACTCGTGGCCTTCTAGTGTTAGCCTCGTCTGAGAGAGTTTAGTATGCTGTTGTTCGTTGTAGCCGGTCCACTCGTGGCCTTCTAGTGTAAGCCTCGTCTGATAGCGTGTAGTATTCTGTAGGTTGTTGTAGCCGGTCCACTCGTGGCCTTCTAGTGTTAGCCTCGTCTGAGAGCGTGTAGTATTCTGTAGGTTGTTGTAGCCGGTCCACTCGTGACCTTCTAGTGTTAGCCTCGTCTGAGAGCGTGTAGTATTCTGTAGGTTGTTGTAGCCGGTCCACTCGTGGCCTTTTAGTGTTAGCCTCGTCTGAGAGAGTGTAGTATTCTGTAGGTTGTTGTAGTTGATCCACTCGTGGCCTTCTAGTGTTAGCCTCGTCTGAGAGAGTGTAGTATTTTGTAGATTGTTGTAGTTGGTCCACTCGTGGCCTTCTAGTGTTAGCCTCGTCTGAGAGAGTGTAGTATTTTGTAGATTGTTGTAGTTGGTCCACTCGTGGCCTTCTAGTGTTAGCCTCGTCTGAGAGAGTGTAGTATTTTGTAGTTTGTTGTAGTTGGTCCACTCGTGGCCTTGTAGTGTTATCCTCGTCTGAGAGAGTGTAGTATTCTGTAGTTTGTTGTAGTTGGTCCACTCGTGGCCTTCTAGTGTTAGCCTCGTCTGAGAGAGTGTAGTATTCTGTAGTTTGTTGTAGTTGGTCCACTCGTGGCCTTCTAGTGTCAGCTTCATCTGTTGTACAGTTTCTTTTACAATGCTCAGCGATACATAAACTTCCTTTTAAAAATTCTCAGCGACACATACAGGTTCTTTTAAAATGCTATGCGATAAATACGTCAGTTTCTTTAAAAATACTCTGCGATATAAAAAGTTTCTTTAAAAATGCTCAACGATACATACAGTTTCTTTTAATATGCTGAGCGATACATATAGTTTCTTTTAATACGCTGAGCGATACATATAGTTTCTTTTAATACGCTGAGCGATACATATAGTTTCTTTTAATACGCTGAGCGATACATATAGTTTCTTTTAATACGCTGAGCGATACATATAGTTTCTTTTAATACGCTGAGCGATACATATAGTTTCTTTTAATACGCTGAGCGATACATACAGTTTCTTTTAATACGCTGAGCGATACATACAGTTTCTTTTAATATGCTGAGCGATACATACAGTTTCTTTTAATATGCTGAGCGATACATACAGTTTCTTTTAATATGCTGAGCGATACATACAGTTTCTTTTAATATGCTGAGCGATACATATTGTTTCTTTTAATATGCTGAGCGATACATATAGTTTCTTTTAATATGCTGAGCGATACATACAGTTTCTTTTAATATGCTGAGCGATACATACAGTTTCTTTTAATACGCTGAGCGATACATATAGTTTCTTTTAATACGCTGAGCGATACATATAGTTTCTTTTAATATGCTGAGCGATACATACAGTTTCTTTTAATACGCTGAGCGATACATACAGTTTCTTTTAATACGCTGAGCGATACATACAGTTTCTTTTGATACGCTGAGCGATACATATAGTTTCTTTTAATACGCTGAGCGATACATACAGTTTCTTTTAATACGCTGAGCGATACATACAGTTTCTTTTAATACGCTGAGCGATACATACAGTTTCTTTTAATATGCTGAGCGATACATATTGTTTCTTTTAATACGCTGAGCGAAACATATAGTTTCTTTTAATATGCTGAGCGATACATACAGTTTCTTTTAATATGCTGAGCGATACATACAGTTTCTTTTAATACGCTGAGCGATACATATAGTTTCTTTTAATACGCTGAGCGATACATATAGTTTCTTTTAATACGCTGAGCGATACATACAGTTTCTTTTAATACGCTGAGCGATACATACAGTTTCTTTTAATACGCTGAGCGATACATATAGTTTCTTTTAATACGCTGAGCGATACATATAGTTTCTTTTAATACGCTGAGCGATACATATAGTTTCTTTTAATACGCTGAGCGATACATACAGTTTCTTTTAATACGCTGAGCGATACATATAGTTTCTTTTAATACGCTGAGCGATACATATAGTTTCTTTTAATACGCTGAGCGATACATATAGTTTCTTTTAATACGCTGAGCGATACATATAGTTTCTTTTAATACGCTGAGCGATACATACAGTTTCTTTTAATACGCTGAGCGATACATACAGTTTCTTTTAATACGCTGAGCGATACATACAGTTTCTTTTAATACGCTGAGCGATACATACAGTTTCTTTTAATACGCTGAGCGATACATACAGTTTCTTTTAATACGCTGAGCGATACATATAGTTTCTTTTAATACGCTGAGCGATACATATAGTTTCTATAGCGACTATATATACAGCTCAAAATGATCTGCTAAAGTACAACACAACTTCTCTTCCAGTACGTCATATTTATGCTTGCCATTCATTATGTCAACGTCCTGACACGGGGTGCCCGTAAAATAAATGATGCACGAGCATCGCAGACATCAATTTCCAGCGCTTTAACACCCTGTTCTGTTATAACTATTACGGCAATATCTTTGTTTTATGTTAAACTTTCAGCCGTGCCATGTTAACAAGTGAACGCTACAAGCATAACATATATAACATCCGACAATGATTAGAAAACAACGTACCTTACTTAATAGCACTTTCAGATTTATTGAGTTCGAAGAAAAAACAATCTCATGCACCCTAGTATTTAGCAGTGGAAATAAGGTTAAAAGTTTGTCCAAGAACGTTATCAGTAAAACTGTTTCTGATTGTTTTGTGTCCAGTCAAGTCAATTCATGTCATGTCATGTCATGTCCAGTCAAGTAAAGTTCAGTTAAGACAAATCATGAATTTATTTCGTAAATAAAGGCCTCCGGCAAATAATACACGGAGCGTACCTAGCATACGCCAGTACGCCCGGCGTACCACATAAAAGAAAAGTTCTTAAATTCCAAATCAGGAAAAACACTGAAGGCTAATAAGATGTATTTGCAAAAATCGTTTAACTGGTTTATTATTAATTATTGTAATTTCACTGAAGGATGGCATTCCAATGCTGAAAACGGTTTTATCATTATTTTATATTCTTCAAAAACAATCTAAACGAGGGGACACCTGTCCCGCTCTCAACCCATATAACATTTCGAGACCACCCTTACGAAAGACTCCACATGTCCATGGCCCACACATTGTTATTGGCATACAATTCAAAATGATTCAGAAACGCCCCCGACAACAAACACGAAGTTTATAATTGTGAAAATCTATAAATGAGATGAAAAAGGTGACATATTGAAATATTATGTATTTATTCCTTGATATAATATATATATACCCGGGTTTATTTGTCCAAGTAGATCGCATGCAAGCAAGACACAGTCAATCTTCCCCCTCCCCTCCTTTTTTATTGATTTGAGACAGTTAATGAACAGAACAGAACATATGCAACATTGCAGCTGGTCATACGCACAGCGTTACTACTACTACTACTACTACTACTACTACTACTACTGCTACTGCTACTGCTACTGCTTCTGCTGCTTCTGCTGCTGCTTCTGCTGCTGCTGCAGCTACTGCTGCTGCTGCTGCTGCTGCTGCTGCTGCTGCTGCTGCTGCTGCTGCTGCTGCTACTACTACTACTACTACTACTACTACTACTACTACTACTACTACTACTACTACTACTACTACTACTACTACTGCTACCACTACCGTTGCCGCTGCTGCTGCTGCTGATGTTGTTGATGATGATGATGATGATGATGATGATGATGATGATGATGATGATGATGATAATAATAATAATAAAATTAATAATAATAATAATAATAATAATGATAATAATAATAATAATAATAATAATAATAATAATAATAATAATAATTTTTCAATTTTACTCTAATCTAAATCTTGCCGCGACAGTGGTGAAGTTAAAAAACAAATATTGAGGTGCGAGGCATTGTCAGAAACACATTTCAATTAAGATTTAAGCGAATGCGTATAATGTTGTTTATGAAATTATATGATTTATATCACCGTAAACGGACACCAGTTTGACGTCTGCTATAAGCAAAGATCATCGCTTCCACATGTATTTGCCATTAAACCTGATAGAAAGCTGATCTATGTCCTGGATACGCTCGATTTGTTGACCATTATCACGCCGCTGGGTGCCACAAGTGTTCTTTTCCCCCCAAAGACCGCCACCCAACCGCGTTTTGATGTACAAAACACACCTCTACCACTGAAGAGCATATACCGGAACCACGTGCTGACAGCACGCGCTCACGTGCTGAGCAGACGACAGGAAGTTCTAAGAAAATGTTAATGAGAACACAACAGAAAGTGATACTAATTTGTGGATCGATTCACCGACAACGTGATCAGACAGGCGCTTGTTTGATCTGACAGAAGACTGGATGGTGCTACTTTCATGACAAGTATTTTGGCAGAACACCGGGTAGCTTCACCAGTGACAGTGCAGACGACAGGACGTGTGGCCGCACAAGCAATGTATTGCCAAGAAACGACGCGCTCCAACAAAATCATGTCGGTCTTATTAATTCATCTGGAAAGGTACTCGGAAATATAAATGCACTCGTTTTGACAAAGGTTGTCCTTTTGTAGGTCGCAAGTGCGGTTACTTTACCTCACGTTTCTTGTGTGCACAATTAGGTCACAGCGTTTAAAAATGTCCGACTTACTGAACGTTTATTCAATATTCTAGGACGCAATGAAAATATTTCAACATCTTAAAGATGCATCATCTTACTCCTGATTAAGATATACCACACTTAACACAATTGTTTTAATATACCAAAAAAATATAAATAAATATCGAAAACAATGGTTCTTATGAAGGTTACCGATTTTTTGAAAGAAAGGTGCAGAAAACACGGCATTTCTATCTTATGAGAGGATAGTAGATCGCACTAAATCTTTTAGTACTCACCAATCATTTAATATGTTTGCGTTTGTAGCTATTTAATACACGTTTACAATCTTGTTATCAGTTATCAATATTTTCAATAGATGCATTATATAGTAAGAAGTTTATCACTCAAAATGTAAGTTTATTATACATGTGTATGTACTGAATTTGAATAAGAGTTTAAAGCTACACTCTCACAAATTTACCATTTTGACAACTTTTTATTTTTTGTTTTGGAACGAGCCAATTTTGCCGATTATTATATTTAAGTTTAAACATTGATGTTTATGCATTTTTTTTAAACCGATAGTAACGGTTTAAGCCGTGGAACATTAATTTTGGAACGGAAATATGAAAATCTGCGATCTGATCTTTTGTCAGCACTCTTATATCACTGGTTTGCAGATATTTATACACGAATTTGCTCATTCCAAAACAAAAATAAAAAAAGTTGTAAAAACTGTAAATTTGCAGCTTTAAAAGACTAAACACAGCGTTCTGAATCACGAACGGATATGAATCAAGTAGCATATCTTCTAAAATCTGGTCCAACTGTTCGTAATAAAAATCGGTACACCGTGGGTCAACGGAAATGCTAATTAAATATATCATCTTCACACGTAACCCAATTTCCGGGGGGATGGGATTAAAACCACCAGTTGGACAACGCGCCAGCTGAATGACCTTGGCTTATCAGCATAGCGCTTTTTTTACAGGAAATATCTACGTAATGCACTTCTGACGGATTAGCAGGGATTTTCTTAGAAAATTTGACAGTTGTTTATATAAGATTTTGGCACTTTTCAATGTTTAAATGAATTGTGATGAAAACACTTGTCTTTCATATTGTAGCGAGAAAAGCATAAAATTTTGGCATGTAAAGTTAAAGATTGAAGTATGTTGTTTTATTACAAATGATGTTTTCCGCATTGACTGTTTAAATAAACATTCAAGAACTTGATACAATTAAACTTTAAACAGTTTGTATAAAACCATATGAAAGAAAACTCTACACTTATAATAAACTATGCTTCGAATAGGATTAAACAATCTAGAAATATAAGTATGTATAAGCGGATCCAGAAGGGGGTCATGACCGGCGCGCGCGCCCCTAGAACCGTCCGAGTTAATTTTTTATTTCAATAAAGGAGAAAAAAAGAAATAAAATACGCTCAAAGTGCACCGTTTCGGACTATAAATTGTTAATATATCTATTGGGGGTACCCCCAAACCCCCCTTCCAACACTTATCAAATAAATTTCGATTATGTAGCAGGGCGCAAGTGAAAAGGTTAAGCCCATAAGTTACGCCCCCTGTAACTTTGAATCATGGATCCGCCCCTGGTATGAACTCTGAAACGAATAAGTGCGTACCTAATACACATCTACTGCTGGCAATTATGGCAACATAATCTAGCCATAATCTATTTAATAGAGTATATAAACCTATTTAGCGGAGTCAGTTTCCTTGGCTTATCAGCATGACCCGCTGTTCGGGCCTCATACCGGCGGGGTAGCCGATAAGAGGGCCGTACAAACAGTTGTTTCAGCTTTAAGGCAAGCCGTGCTTCGTCTGCCAAGCCTTCAGTTTGCCCCAGATATTTTTGTTTTCAAATTCTGTTGTCCTTTTATTTCAAAGCCGCTAGAATGGCTTCGGGATATCATACGACTTAGTTGAACCGCCAACGTTTAGCTTAACATTTTAAACCTGCACTCTCACAGATTGACAGTTTTGACTTTTTATTAATATTATTTTGTTTGTTTCAGAATAAGGTAATTTTGGCATCAATGTCCTTAATCCAGTCATATAAGATAACTCACAATAACACAATATCTCATTTGTAAGAAAAACTGCCAAAATTGTCTTTTTCATTTTAAACTCGTCAGTAATGCTTTAAAGCTGCACTCTCACAGATTGAACGTTTTCACAACTTTTTTATTTTTTGTCTTGGAACGAGCCATTTTTTGCGAAAATCTATAGAAACCAGTTATATAAGAGTGCTGACAAAAAATAGATGGCAGTTTTTTATATTTAAGTTCAAAAATTGATGTTTTATGCATTTTTTTAAACCGTTGGTAACGGTTTAGGCCATTAAACATTAATTTTCGAACAAAAATATGAAAATAAACGATCTGAATTTTTGTCAGCACTCTTATATCATTAGTATGCAGATATTTAAGCAAAAATTTGCTCTTTCCAAGACAAAACAAAAAAAAAGTTGTAAAAATGGTTATCTGTGAGAGTGCAGCTTTAAGCCATGAAACATCAGTTTTTGGACATATATATATATATTTATATATAAATCAGCGATCTAACATTTTGTCAGCAGTCTTATATCACTGGTTTCCAGACATTAACTCAGAAATGGCTCAATCCAAGACAAAAATATAAATAAGATGTCAAAACGGTCAATCTGTGCGAGTGCAGATTTAAGAGGGACATTATCTATTGGTGGGAAGATGACTGAAATTGTACCTTAAAATAGCGTTCCTGACCCTTCTCGGTATTATTTGGTTGATAACACCAGCGTAAAAATGACACTCTTATTCAAAATCACTACAAACACATGTATAACAAAACATTTTTTTGAGTGATAAACCTTTATTTACTTACTAATTAATGCATATATGAACAATATTAATAACTGATAACAAAATTGTAACCATGTTTTTAACAGCTGAAAACGCAGAAATATTTAAATGATTGGTGAGTGCTAAAAGATTTACTGTGATCTACAATCGTCTAACTAGGAAGGAATACCGTGTTTTCTGCACCTTTCTTTCAAATTTTACACAGTATCCTTCATAAAAACCGCTGTTTTCGACATTTATGCATCCTTTTCGTTAAGTTGAAACACTTGTATTAAATGTTATAAATCTTATTTGCTAGTAACAGTGCATCTTTAAGCGCAACATTTTAAATCGGGGTATTATCCAATGGTGGGGTATCTGCTTAAGGAAAAGGGCTGAATGTGTACCTTCAAAAGTTCCAAACGTTACGTTAGAGACGTTACGAAACAGTACGTGTACGTGGACTTTTACGCGTAGTTACACGTGCAGTTAAACGTTGCAGTTGAGTTTAAATGTCGTTGGCGAAATTTGACTTTAAATTTGTGCTTGTAATGCGTTTTATTTATATTTTAATTATTTACCTGTACAATGAACACATTCCTGGATGACGTAGTTCACAAAAAGTAACCCACGCGTACACGTACCTCTATGACGTAGTGCACAAAAAATAACCCATAAGTATACATTAATGTATACTTTTTCTACCATGCGACATCATAAAATGTTCATTAAGACAATATTAGGGGGAGGTAGGGTGTGCGTGCGTGCGTGCGTGCGCGCGCGCGTTTGTGTGTGTGTGTGTGCGTGCGTGCGTGCGTGCGTGCATGCGTGCGTGCGTGCGTGCGTGCGTTTGTGTGTAGAGAGGTGGGGGGAAGGGGGGGGGGGGGTAAGGGAGCGCCTTGGATACGCTAGTATATGCGTGTGCCATTTGTCCTTCTGAAACGCATTTAAATTAATTCGCATACAAAAGCTTTCTCTATGAAAACTTCATCAGCAATTATGTTCGGTTATTTTGGTACGAGCCATTCCCTTATAAGGTCAGACACATTTGTTTGAAATTCCAGGAAATAACACCTTAATATACCGTGACGAAAAAACGTTCAACTTAAATGCATATGAAAGGATATAAAATTGTATTAAAAATATGAAACAAAATCCTAGTCACGGAAGTTCTCGATGGTTTCATGTTACAGTACCGCCAGATTAATGGTTAGTGCGTGTATGCTTAACAGTTTGGCTGAAATGTAATATTAAACCAGAAAAAAATAGGTTGGGTAAATTATAATTTTAATTGAAACCTTTTAAAATGAGGAATATTTAACAACCACCAGTACTAAAGAATTGATGAAGATGTGAACTCGTGTAAAAATGTCCTTAAATAGCCCTTTTATTGCTTGCAGAAGTGCTTTTACTTGGAAAGTCCTTGGTGTTCTTTGCTTAAAGGACAAGCGAGGTTTAACTTCAGCTGAAACTCGATATGTCGAACACTGTTATCTCGATATTTCGGTTATCTCGATATTTTACAAATATTTTTGGTTCAGTAAGACATGTTTTGTTTTCGAATATATCGAATTACCTCGAAGTATTTTCTGAGCTCCTAACGACTTTTGACGGTATATAATTCTTTAGTTGTTTCTCAAAACGCACTCGAACATTATAAAGATCACGACTGTTTCAAAAATTTCAGGGATTCACAAGAGGAGTGTGTGTGTATGTTTGTGGGAGGGGACAACTTGGAGACGAAACGTTAAACAGCCTACATTTAAGTCCATCGTGTGTCAAGCAAACACAAAAACAGCATAACTATCGGCATTCCTAACCATAGAGGGCTTCTACGCAAATCCCTTCCAGGATCTAACAGTTCCTTTTGTGGCTACAGTCAAACATATTGATAGATAAACAAACTTCAGAGGGTCTAATTTGAAGCCTGTCAAGTTCTCTGTCATTTTCATTATGCTAACCAAGAAAATATATGTCTGGTTTGAATGTTGGTAGTAGGATTTGGAGATCTTCCTTCACGAACATAGTGGCTATTTTAATATAGATTGAATTGGTGCATTGTGTTGTGTTTTATTCATGTTATTCCAGTCGAATATGCTTAGAGCAGTAGATATATCAGTAATATGTGCAATTTGAAAAACAGAAGCAAATTATAAAACTGTGATGAGTTGTCCGCAGGTTATCTATTGGCTAGTCTGAATGTTTTGAAATGATTTGATTGGCTAACAGTGATTTTTTTTTTAAACTGTTGACCTAGATATTGACCAATCAATACATATTTTGGCTAACTTTGACCGGACCAAAGAATAAACCATTTTCTTCAACCGACTGATGATCATGGATTAAACAAGCGCAGCCAATTGTGTAAATCCGTTTTTGGTTTTGTCAATGTTATCCGAAATGTTCATCTATATGTCAATATTTACCCAATTATTATTTATAACCAATCAAATCATTTAAAAGTGTAAACAAGCCGATGAATAACCAGTTAAATAAACCCCTGGGCTGGTATTCAATATTGCTCTTAATTGGATAAAAGAACGATGTAGCTAATCGGATTATTTGTTATTAAAAACTAAGTGAATGAAGTCAACGTTGTGTAACCATAAGATTTACTAAAGTTGACAATTAAATACCAACCAAGGCTAAAATACCAATAAAAAAACAGGCTCCGACCCCAGAAAGTCAAAGGTTTAAACAAAATTCAAATTGAGCAACATTTAGAAAAACATAACCTCAGTTTCAAATCCTTATTCTATAAACTTCGATGCTGAATCATTCTATGACTCACAATACTCGTTCAAAAGACTTAAGCCTTACTTGAAGACAAACTACCCTGGATTATCCGTCAGGACTTTGTGCCACAGACATATCAAACTATCGTAATGGTGGCAACTTATATCAGAAGTCTGGGTTTGATTTAAGTATATGTACTGAACTACCTGATGAAGTTCCCGAGAAATTAAGATAACATCTTGGCGTACGTACGTAGTTGATTTATAGCAGTGTGTGTCTCCGTGTGTGTGTGTGTGTTTTCATATCACATCGTAAATCATAAATTCAACTCTTGAAGAAAAAAAATCGAATTAAAGATACATAAATAATTCCATATCAATTGGTGCGTTTTTTTTATAAATGTCATAAATTTGCAAGAATTCGTTTAATTGTCGATTCTTTGAAACACAAACTGAACTAGCATTATAATAAGTCCTGAACTAAAATGGTAGTAAACCCTGAATAAGCATTGTAATAAACCCTGAATAAGCATTGTAATAAACCTGAACTAGCATTGTAATAACCCTGAATATGCATTGCAATAACCATGAATAAGCATTGTAATAACCCTGAATATGCATTGTAATAACCATGAATAAGCATTGTAATAAACCTGAATTAGCATTGTAATAAACCTGAACTAGCATTGTAATAAACCTGAACTAGCATTGCAATAACCCTAAATATGCATTGTATTAACCCTGAATATGCATTGTAATAAAACCTGAATAAGCATTGAAATAAACCTGAACAAGCATTGTAATAAACCTGAGTAAGCATTGAAATAACCCTAAACAAACATTGTAATAAACCTGAGAAAGCATTGAAATAACCCTGAACTAGCATTGTAATAAACCTGAATATGCATTGTAATAACCCTAGACTAGCATTGTAATAAACCCTGAATATGCATTGTAATAATCCTGAATAAGCATTGTAATAAACCTGAATATGCATTGTAATAAACCTGAGAAAGCATTGAAATAACCCTGAACTAGCATTGCAATAAACCTGAACAATCATTGTAATAAACCTGAATAAGCATTGAAATAACCCTAAACAAACATTGTAATAAACCTGAGAAAGCATTGAAATAACCCTGAACTAGCATTGTAATAAACCTGAATATGCATTGTAATAACTCTAGACTAGCATTGTAATAAACCCTGAATATGCATTGTAATAATCCTGAATAAGCATTGTAATAAACCTGAATATGCATTGTAATAAAACTGAGAAAGCATTGAAATAACCCTGAACTAGCATTGTAATAAACCTAAATATGCATTGTAATAACCCTGAACTAGCATTGTAATAAACGCTGAATAAGCATTGTAATAAACCTGAAAAAGCATTGTAATAAACCCTGAATATGCATTGAAATAAACCTGAATATGCAATGTGATTACCATGAATATGCATTGTAATAAACCTGAGAAAACATTGTAATAACCCTGAACAAGCATTGTAATAAACCTGAGTAAGCATTGAAATAACCCTAACCAAGCATTGTAATAACCCTGAATAAGCATTGTAATAACCCTGAACTAGCATTGCAATAACCCTGAATATGCATTGTAATAACCCTGAATATGCATTGTAATAACCCTGAACTAGCATTGAAATAAACCCTGAATATGCATTGTAATTATCCTGAATATGCATTGTAATAAACCCTGAATATGCATTGTAATAAACCCTGAATATGCATTGTAATAGACCCTGAATATGCATTGTAATAAACCCTTAACAAGCATTGTAATAATCCTGAATAAGCATTATAATAAACCTTGAACTACCATTGTAATAAAGCCTGAACTAAAATGGTAATAAACCCTGAACAAGCATTGTAATAAACCTGAGTAAGCATTGAAATAACCCTAACCAAGCATTGTAATAACCCTGAATAAGCATTGTAATAACCCTGAACTAGCATTGCAATAACCCTGAAAATGCATTGTAATAACCCTGAATATGCATTGTAATAACCCTGAACTAGCATTGAAATAAACCCTGAATATGCATTGTAATTATCCTGAATATGCATTGTAATAAACCCTGAATATGCATTGTAATAAACCCTGAATATGCATTGTAATAGACCCTGAATATGCATTGTAATAAACCCTAAACAAGCATTGTAATAATCCTGAATAAGCATTATAATAAACCTTGAACTACCATTGTAATAAAGCCTGAACTAAAATGGTAATAAACCCTGAACAAGCATTGTAATAAACCCTGAATAAGCATTGTAGTAAACCCTGAATATGCATTGTAATAAACCCTAAACAAGCATTGTAATAATCCTGAATAAGCGTTATAATAAACCTTGAACTACCATTGTAATAAAGCCTGAACTAAAATGGTAATAAACCCTGAACAAGCATTGTAATAAACCCTGAACTAGCATTATAATAAACCTTGAACTACCATTGTAATAAAGCCTGAACTAAAATGGTAGTAAACCCTGAACAAGCATTGTCATAAACCTGAACTAGCATTGTAATAAACCCTGAAAAAGCATTGTAATAACCCTGAATTAGCATTGTACTGAACAAGCATTGTAATAAACCTGAACTAGCATTGCTATACAACCTAAACTAGCATTGTTATAAACCTGAACTAGCAGTGTAATAAAACCCTTAACTAGCGTTGTACTAAACCCTGAACTGGCATCGTAATAAACTCTGAACTACCATTGTAAGCATTGTTATAAACCTGAACTAGCATTGTAATGAACCCTGAATAAGCATTGTAATAACCCTGAACAAGCATTGTAAGATAGCCTGAAATAAAATGGAAATAAACCCTGAACTACCATTGCAAAATAGCCTGAAATAAAATGGTAATAACCCTGAATAAGCATTGTAATAACCCTGAATATGCATTGTAATAAACCCTGAATATGCATTGTAATAACCATGAACAAGTATTGTAATAATCCTGAATATGCATTGTAATAAACCTGAATAAGCATTGTAGTAAACCTGAACAAGCATTGTAATAACCCTGAATAAGCATTGTAATAACCCTGAATATGCATTGTAATAACCCTGAATAAGTATTGCAATAAATCTGAACAAACATTGTAATAAATCTGAACAAGCATTGTAATAAATCTGAACAAGCATTGTAATAAATCTGAACAAGCATTGTAATAACCCTGAATAAGCATTGTAATAACCCTGAATATGCATTGTAATAACCCTGAATAAGTATTGCAATAAATCTGAACAAACATTGTAATAAATCTGAACAAGCATTGTAATAAATCTGAACAAGCATTGTAAAAACCCTGAATAAGCATTGTAATAACCCTGAATATGCATTGTAATAAACCCTGAACTAGCATTGTAATAAACCCTGAATATGCATTGCAATAAATCTGAACAAACATTGTAATAAATCTGAACAAGCATTGTAATAAATCTGAACAAGCATTGTAATAACCCTGAATAAGCATTGTAATAAACCTGAACAAGCATTGTAATAACCCTGAATAAGCATTGTAATAAACCCTGAACTAGCATTGTAATAAACCCTGAATATGCATTGTAATAAATCTGAACAAACATTGTAATAACCCTGAATATGCATCGAAATAACCCTGAATAAGCATTGCAATAAATCAGAACAAACATTGTAATAAACCTGAACAAGCATTGTAATAACCCTGAATAAGCATTGTAATAACCCTGAACAAGCATTGTAATTAATCTGAACAAACATTGTAATCAATCTGAACAAGCATTGTAATAAATCTGAACAAACATTGTAATAAACCTGAACTTGCATTGTAATAACCCTGAACAAACATTGTAATAACCCTGAACAAGCATTGTAATAACCCTGAACAAGCATTGTAATAAACCTGAACTAGCATTGAAATAAACCCTGCATAAGCATTGTAATAACCCTAAACAAGCATTGTAATAAACCCTGAATATGCATTGTAATAACCCCGAACAAACATTGTCATAAACCTGAACTAGCATAGTTATAAAACCTGTACTAGCATAGTCATAAACCTGAACTAGCATAGATATAAGCCTGAACTAGCATAGTTGTAAACCTAAACTAACATAGTTATAAACCTATACTAGCATTATTATAAAACCTGAACTAGCATAGTAATAAACCTGAACAAGCTTAGTAATATACCTGAACTAGCAAAGTTATAAACCTGAACCAGCATTGTTATAAAACCTGAACTAGCATTGTTATAAAACCTGAACTAGCATTGTAATAAAATCTGAACTAGCATAATTGTAAACCTGAACTAGCATTGTTATAAAACATGAACTAGCATAGTTATAAACCCGAACTAGCATAGTTATAAAACCTGGACTAGCATAGTTATAAACCCTGAACTAGCATTGTTATAAAACCTGAGCTAGCATTGTTATAAATCCTTAAGCAGCATTGATTTAAATCCTGAACTAATATTGTAATATACCCTGAACTAGCATTTCAAAAAACCCCTGAACTATTATTGAAATAAACCCTGAACTAACATTGCAATAAACCCTGAACTAACATTATAAATAACAAAAACTAGCACTTTAATTATCTGAACTATCGTTGTCATAAAAGTTAAACTAGCACTGGCACTTTCCTGATCTAACATTGTCATTGACCAAGGACTAGCAACCACTTAAAACCTGAAGTAGAAGTGTTATCAACCTGAGTGGCGAATCCGTGGTCTTGAGGTAACACACTTTACTATCAATCCAGGGGTCGCAGGTTCGATCCCCCGTCGCATCACTAAAAAAACTAATCGTCTTCCGGGAAATGGGGGTCCCGTGTGACAGTGCTATACACTGGTGCACGTTAAAGAACCAGGGTAGCTCTAACCAGGGTTACATTCTGTCTGTGCACATTGCTCCAAAAACCTAAAATGACTAACATTCTTAACGGAGCACTCGCCGAATGGGCAAGGCCCGAGTGCGAGTATAAATAATCTTACACACCCGCCCTTATCAACCTGAACTGGCATTGTCATCAAACTGAAATTGTAATAGACAGGGGGCTTGATCTGTTTTTTGAACCTGAATTAATAGTGTAATAATACCTTAACTAGCATTGTTAACTAGGAACTTAGTACTTCTTTGATGTACGGCAACACAGGAATTATTATATGCTGTAATATATACTAAATATTACGTATCCTACTAATTTATAACACGAGGCTATTAATATGCATCATTCATGAAAATAAGCATGCCGCCTATATGATAAGCCATGTGCTTGATTAATAATAGATATACATGTTGACCACACTGCATATTTGCAGATATTGTACACATGTTCCTGTTTAACATTTGACTCGGAGTAAAAGCAGTTATTCTTCAGTAGTTAATTATCGACGCCATTTTATTGCAAGAAGAAATTAGTGTAGGTTTCTGTTCAAGTCTGAACGAGCTTCACACTTAATCTTCACGCTTGCTTTTTACCTACCATCCGAATACCCAAACTTGTATCGGGCTAAGGCGACTATAAATTAATTGCTTGATTTTCATCCCCTCCTGCCCGCCCCTCTTTTTCCCCGCCTCCCCTTAAATTTTATTAACTGAAATACAAATGTTTAGCTAGGGGTCTGTATTTGCGCATCGGTCCGGTACTGTCCGAGAACGGCGTTTTTTGATACCTTTAGTGCCGTGTATAGCATTCACATATAACACGGAGAAGTGTTACGACCGTGGTCGTGGTTAGTTTGGAAACACATGTATTATGGTCTCTTATGTAATAAGAAAGAACATGAACACATATTCAACGGTGAAACCATTATCTAATAATAAATAAAAAAAATAAAATGTTACCCAGATTTTTGACAGTTCTAGTTAAGGTTTTAAAACAAAGCTAGATCAGTGTAAATGGCAAGGCTAAGTCATGTTGTATGGCAATGTTCGTTGAAGCTTTATGGCAATGTTAGTTCATGGTATATTACAATGGTAGTTCTATGCTGGTGACAATGTAAGTTCAAGGTTTATTTCAATGATATATACCTTAGGACTTATGACAATATTTGTTCATTGTATATACCAATGCAAGTTGATGCCGAAGGTTAGTTTATGTCGTATGTTAGTTAATGCCGTGGGCTAGTGTATGCCGTAGGTTAGTTTATGACGTAAGCTAGTGTATGCCGTAGGTTAGTTTATGACGTAGGCTAGTGTATGCCGTAGGCTAGTGTATGCCGTAGGTTAGTTTATGCCGTAGGCTAGTGTATGCCGTAGGTTAGTGTATGCCGTAGGCTAGTGTATGCCGTAGGTTAGTGTATGCCGTAGGTTAGTGTATGCCGTAGGTAAGTGTATGCCGTAGTCTAGTATATGCCGTAGGCAAGTGCCGTAGGTTAGATTATGCCGTAGGCTAGTGTATGCCGTAGGTAAGTGTATGCCGTAAGTTAGTTTATGACGTAGGCTAGTGTATGTGGGTGTGTTTATGCCGTAGGCTAGTGTATGTCGTAGGCTAGTGTAGACCGTAGGCTAGTTTATGTCGTAGGTTAGTTTATGCCGTAAGCTACTGTATGCCGTAAGTTCGTGTATGCCGTAGGGTAGTGTATGCTGTAGATTAGGTAATGTCGTAGGTTTGTTTCTGCCATAGGTCAGTTTATGCCGTAGGCTAGTGTATGTCGTAGGCTAGTGTAGACCGTAGGCTAGTTTATGTCGTAGGCTAGTTTATGCCGTAAGCTACTGTATGTCGTAAGTTAGTGTATGCCGTAGGGTAGTGTATGCTGTAGGTTAGGTAAGGTCGTAGGTTTGTTTCTGCCATAGGTCAGTTTATGCCGTAGGCTAGTTTATGTCGTAGGTTATTTTATGCCGTAAGCTATTGTTTGCCGTAGGCTAGTGTATGCCGTAGGTTAGTGTATGCTGTAGGTTAGTTAATGCCGTTGGTTTGTTTCTGCCTTAGGTTAGTTTATGCCGTAGGCTTGTGTATGTCGTAGGCTAGTGTGTGCCGTAGGTTAGTTAATGCCGTAGGTTAGTTTATGCCGTAGGCTTGTGTATGTCGTAGGCTAGTGTATGCCGTAGGCTAGTGTATGTCGTAGGTTAGTTAATGCTGTAGGCTAGTGTATGCCGTAGGTTAGTGAATGCCGTAGGCTAGTGTATGCCGTAGATTAGTGTATGCCGTAGGTTAGTGTATGCCGTAGGCTAGTGTATGCCGTAGGTTAGTTTATGCCGTAGGCTAGTTTATGCCGTAGGCTAGTGTATGTCGTAGGTTAGTTAATGCCGTAGGTTAGTGTATGGCGTATGTTAGTGTATGCCGTAGGCTAGTGTATGCCGTAGGCTAGTGTATGCCGTAGGTTAGTGTATGCCGTAGGCTAGTGTATGCCGTAGGCTAGTGTATGCCGTAGGCTAGTATATGCCGTAGGCAAGTGTATGCCGTAGGTTAGTTTATGCCGTAGGCTAGTTTATGCCGTCGGTTAGTATATGGCGTAGGTTAGTGTATGCCGTAGGTTAGTGTATGCCGTAGGTTAGTGTATGGCGTATGTTAGTGTATGCCGTAGGTTAGTGTATGCCGTAGGCTAGTGTATGCCGTAGGCTAGTGTATGCCGTAGGCTAGTGTATGCCGTAGGCTAGTGTATGCCGTAGGTTAGTTTATGCCGTAGGCTAGTGTATGCCGTAAGTTAGTGTATGCCGTAGGCTAGTGTATGCCGTAGGTTAGTGTATGGCGTAGGTTAGTGTATGGCGTAGGTTAGTGTATGCCGTAGGCTAGTGTATGCCGTAGGCTAGTGTATGCCGTAGGTTAGTGTATGCCGTAGGCTAGTGTATGCCGTAGGTTAGTGTATGCCGTAGGTTAGTGTATGCCGTAGGTAAGTGTATGCCGTAGTCTAGTGTATGCCGTAGGTTAGTTTATGCCATAGGCTAGTTTATGCCGTAGGCTAGTGTATGCCGTAGGTTAGTGTATGCCTTAGGTTAGTTTATGCCGTAGGTTAGTGTATGCCGTAGGTTAGTGTATGCCGTAGGCTAGTGTATGCCGTAGGTTAGTGTATGCCGTAGGTTAGTGTATGCCGTAGGCTACTGTATGCCGTAGGATAGTTTATGCCGTAGGCTAGTTTATGCCGTAGGTTAGTTTATGGCGTAGGCTAGTGTATGACGTAGGTTAGTGTATGCTGAAGGTTAGTTAATGCCGTAGGCTAGTTTATGCCGTAGGTTAGTTTATGGCGTAGGCTAGTGTATGCCGTAGGTTAGTGTATGCTGAAGGTTAGTTAATACCGTGGGTTTGTTTCTGCCGTAGGTTAGTTTATGGCGTAGGTTATTTTATCCTGTTTACGGTAAGCTTAGTTCATGCTTTTTAAGGCTACTACATGTAGTTCATATTTTAAGCAATGTATGACTGTATGTTGTAGTTATGACTTTGGGAGTATATTAATGACGCTAAATATTTAACCAAAGCTAATGTTTGATTATTGTCGGCATGGTGTTAACAATACGCTTATGTAGTTGTAACTAACATAAACCAATGCAACTGTTTTAAATATAACCCATCTACGAGATATCTGCAGACAAAAACATGTCGTCGGCGAACTTATTCATCTCAAGTGTTCTTATTTGTTTAACTGTTTATTAATTGCCCATTTTTCGTCTAATTCCAGTGAATGGCCGATTCGTTATATCAATCATCGGTAAATGTAGGACAAGACAAAAATCGAACGCGGAGTATAAATAAAACCGGTTTACAAATAAACCTCTCAGTCTCGTATTATTTTTTGCGGGTGCACCTGCAAAATGGCTTTTCATTCCTGGCAGTTTAATTCTTAGATATAAAAGTTAATGTCACTGGTGCAGACACTGTGAAATGTCAATATGCTCTATGTATCTTTTGAAAAGAATTAATACTATTTACTACTTAGGTTATCAAAAACAGTTAAAGAAATTAAATCCACTCGTATTTTGCTTTTTAGACTATGGCACCTCTTGACGAATAAAAAATAAAACATTTTTTATTATTATTTTATTTTAAATTGTTGCTTGCATCTTATTCAGCAATTCTTTATTTTTAAGATAAGTACGTTTTAATGTTCTTATAATGATTATTCTACCTTTTCTTTTTTACGTCGTGGTTTTGATAATGTTGTGGCAGTCTGCCTGAAGATAATACATTAATTTATTCTTAGAAATACTGGCCTATTAAATAAACATGCACGAATTATAAATGCATTGATCAGTATCATAACGTATTTTCTCCAGCAACCGTCATCGAACGAGATAAATATCAAGCCGCTCTCAGTTTGAGAAACCACAAATGAGCTCTCCTCGTTGCCTCCACTGCGCATGCGTAATCAAGTTTGGCACGAGAATGATTCGGAACTCCTCTGATAGATAGGAAATAAGTTTCAAATTTCAGTTCTAAGCGGTCGATTTGATGGTGTTTCTTTCCAGTATACAGTAAGGTTATTATTCTCGCTAGGATTAACCGTTATTTACGTGCTCAGCTATTGGAACTAATCTCTGAAAGTCTTGAACTACACATTGGAACTATTCCGTAGAAGTTTTGAAAAAGTAAAGTTATTGAATAAGTGATAAATCGTGCGATTTGTGTGATCAATGGATTACTTTTATGTGATATATAAAAACTTTGGTTAGACTGGTTTTTCAATGTATTACTATTTAATTGTGAATCTATACAAATCCGTACGCATGTTGCTCTATATGATATATAAATAATATATTTAATGTTATATTAATGTATGCTATTAAATCTATTATTGCACATACTTTCATTAAATAATTAAGTATGTACAAATGGGACTAATAATTATGAAAACAAATATCTTTAAAACATAAAAGTAAAACCTCATTTGGTAAACTTTAAAAGGGGTGCATAACAAGATGCATTTGTAACTCATAAAAAGTGTTCTCTTTTTATTCATTTATCTTTCAGAAATAACGATTCTCATGGGAATTAAATAACATTTAAGATGAGGAAAGTATTCTTACGAAAGACAATATCATGGGAACAGTAATTAAATATATTATCCTTAAAATGGGCGAACAGAGTTGAAGGTGTTCAATTTCAATACTACAGTAGAATTAGTTAAAAGCGGTTGTAAATATCCGTTTGATATATCGTATTCTTTATTTATTTCATCGCTGTTTTATTAGGATTATATGCAGTAGGTGTAAAGATCAAAGCTTAAAATAATTGTCATGTGTTATAATATCTTTTTCACTTTTTTTGTTTAAGGAGGATATGAAGTTGTTTGTGAAAATATTAAAGCTTAACGTGAATTAAATATATTTAAACTCTTGAACTAGAAAAGTTTCCTGGATAGTTTCAACTTTGGATTTTAATATTTCGCTTAAAGATATAAAATCATTTTTAAGTGATATATACAACTCACTCAATATAAAGTTTTTTGTGTTTGCAAGTAAATATCTTTTAGAACGTTTTAAAGCTCATAAGATATTGGCATATACCAATCAGTTTAAAAAGAAATGTTTCTAAAATCTAACTTGTGATTTAATTCTTTCCCGATGGAGAGGGAGAGAGAAAGAGAGAGATAGCATTGCGCAACATATCTCAATGTTTTGTCTGTTATGAAATTAATTACTTTCGTACATTTTAAATCAATTTCCTTGAAAACTCATTATTTTCAACAATTTATCCCCAAAACTTCAGATGGATAATATTGCAGCTAACACGTGTAACTATTTTACGCTCTATTGAAAGACACGTATTTTTCATATTTCTATATTTCATTTTTACCGACTCATATAAATGAAGTTAACAGACTTACGGACCAATTTTCCTTACATGTAGGCATTTTAAGGACTAGTTGTTGTTGTTAATAGCAAAATAATGAACGCGTGCCTACAAAGCTGTGTTTAATAGACTCGAAGATGTTTTGATAAACTTTATGATTGGATATGCAGATTTTATAATAAATACAGGACATAAAAAAGGTATCAGTTTCTTCAAAATAAAACATAATGTATTTGTGCGGTTAATGACTGCTAAGAGTTGTTTTATTACATTTCTAAAACCTGTTAGAGATTTATTCGAGTTGGTTCGCCAAAATTAACCAAACTACTGAGTAATAGTTTGTTTTTTGGATGCACCAGAAGAGAGTATAAGTATTTTACATAAATACATTCATAAGAAAAAGCTAAAATTCGTAAATCTTATTGGTATGCAAGAATTTAACGTTACAAGCATAAAGGTCGTTACAATTTTTGGTTCCAAAACAGGCACAATATTGTCCATTACCCAGAACGAGGTAATCTGAATTTAATTTATTTAGGATCCCCACGTTTATCAGGCGTTTAATCGGGGCCCTAGAAACCATGTCATGGTCTGGTTTATGCAATGGTTCGAGAAATTTGACTGAAATCTTGATGTATGTTCACTCATATGTACTAAATTTTTATTAGGTTCATTAAGTTGCCGATCCGAAAAACAGTGGAACGATATATAGCGCTTTTCTGGGAAGTATCATAACAATATAGCTTGGAGTTTCTGGAAAATCGCAGACGTTCCGATACAGCGTTCATATTGTGGATTAACAAATAATAAACAATTGTTAGAACTGTGAGGGGGATATTGCCGTGGATCACTATCCCCTGTTTCCTGTTATAACTCGGGGATTTATTGTGACGTCCCTCGGTGATTGGCAAGCCCAAAGCGCGAGCGGCCTCCCCTGGGACGCAGTTTCCGGCTTGAGCGGCTAGTGTTGCCCCTCAACTCCAGTGGTTGTGCCGAGCAGGTGGTTTTTGGCGTTGTTTTGTGCTCGTGAGAGGATTAATAGGCCACTATTGTTAAACGCATGATCTGAATCTAAATCATTCTTCTAGTTTTTGAAGACAAATACACAGTGTTCAAAAAATGGAGTTAATCAAAGGTTAATGGTGTTATCCAAACAGTACTTACTAATGATTTCTATGCTGGGGAATATAATAATTATGTTACTTAAAATGAAAACAAACCAACAATAAAACGCCTTTATAGGTCAACATTCATAAAAACGAAACGAATCCATTAGTATAAAGTGAAACACAATGGATTACCATGGTACGCGGTTCTGTCGGACGTGCGCATGTGTCATCGTGCACGTGGCGACGCTGTTGACGCTGGCAGCCGTGGCGGCGGGGGACTCCGGCAGTACGGGTGTTATCCCTGTGGCTAGATGCCGGGCCCACTGTGTTACAGAGGTGAGTGGAATAGGTCTCATGGATGGCTTTGATATCGTTATTACCTATTATAAGGAGCATGGAACGAAATTTTCAACAAATTTTATATACCTATATGAATTGACTTAAACAGGAATTGTGCATTGATATGTATTATCGATTGATTGGTCGTCTTAATAACATTGCATAATTCGTATATTGATCGATGGTTTCCATAGATAAACCCCCCTCCCAGGATAGATTGATTATTTGATAAATTAATTGACTGACTGTTTAATTGATTAATTGATGAATAGATGGATGGATTAATTGATTAATTAAATGATTTATTAATTGATTGATTGATTAATTCATTAATTCATTAATTAATTAATTCATTCATTCATTCATTCATTCATTCATTCATTCATTCATTCATTCATTCATTCATTCATTCATTCATTCAAATATCCATTTCTTCGTTCGTTCGTTCATTCGTTCATTTATTCGTTCAATCATTTAATTCGTACAATCATTATTCATTCAATCATTCATTAAATCACTCACTCACTTGTTGGCGTTGTGACTTGTTTGCTTTATTGATTGGTTGATTGATTTGAAGACTGGTCGATTGACAACACGTGCGGTTAGAGTCAGTCAGGAGATACCTTTGCCTTTAAAACTGAATAAAGTTTTGATACCTTCATGACATTTACCACGCGGGATTTTACTTTTTATAAAAACAACAACATAAAATACATTTAAAGTCTTGAAATACGTAAAAACACATATCATTCAATATTATCGCTTGAAATGTAGAATGTATACTTACGATATAAATGATGGTGTTATAGAATGATAGTGTTTAATATTAACCAGGAGAGTAATAAACACTGACATGAATGCTTCGAACACATCAGACTTGATTAGAGACTTGGAAACAACATCAGACGCTATTATACCTCCGAGATTATTCATGGTCGCTACCGTAAAACATCAGCTGATAAACGCCGTGTCCTGGCCAAGTTTCAGTACAACCGTAAACAATGGCCGCTACAGCTGTGAGATTTGTCTATGTTTTGTAAATAGAATATCTATCAGCTTAGCTTACCTAACCAAAGATGGTCAACTCAACACAGACGACTGCGCAGACAGTCGTACAGACAGACTGACGGACATACAAGATAAACAGGTCTGACGGACGGACGGACGTACGTACAGACGGAGTTAGGGAGAGAGAGAGACGGACGGACGGACGCGTGGTTGGGCTGGTGGACGATCAGGTGGGTGGGCTTTAAGGCGGACGGCAAACAGACAGACATACAGACATACAGAAAGAAACATCTTACAGATTAACATATGTCAGACCGACTTATAATAAGACAGATGGTTGAACAGACGAAATGAGCCGATAAAAAACACTCCATTCTCTAATCCATGTAAAAACTGAGGAAAGAATATTAAAGAAGTCACAAGAGATACATAGCTTGTAAGATTAATGTTTGCGGATCGCTACAAGGGTTTGGATATATTCTTTATAGAGTACTGTTGATATCCTGTCATACTTGCATATAAATGTATATGTCGAAGAAAATAGGCGAAATATATACATGGACAGTCGGAACTTGCTATGTTATCTCGACGTTCTGGTTATGTCGAACCTTTTCCGACTTTTTTTCGGTTTAGTTTTACACTTTTTTGTATTTCAGTAGTATCGAATGATATTCGTTATCTCGAAGTATTTTCCCAGGTCCCAACGACTTCGAAATAGCGAGTTTTGTGTGTTAATTTTAGGCAAATATAAACATTGAAAGTAACAATTAATACATTCTAAATCATTTTCAGACACCTTAACTTTGGAGATTGGGGGCCGTTTAAAAAAAGATCTAATATGTTGAAATCATTTAGAATCATAGATCCATTATTTTGCTACATATTTGAGTGCATTAAATCAAGTGCATTAGCAAATGCCAAAACTGAACACAAAGTTCATGAAATAAAACAATACAAAGTGTTGCCATTTGTGACGTGTATACAGATTAAAGATTATTGAAGGTACGCCTAAATCCTGTATTGAAACCGCCCCAGGTCCAAAACTCTCGAGCGTTCTAAGCATAACATGTTTTAATCACTTATTTCATTAAGTCATTGTTTTTGCTCAATTTTGATTTTGCTAAATAAAGATGAAAGTATCATGGTAAGCATAACGATTATTTCGGTTTAAAGTCCAAAAACTTAAAAAAATGTGAAAATTACACAAATTATACCAAAATAGAAATATATGGCTTAGCTTAGTTCTGTTATAAGGCACTTTTAATGTTCGAGAAATTTTTGAACACCGAAAAGAAAAATTATACTAAAATAAAAATAGTCAGCTAAGCTAAAACCAGTTACAAGGCACTAAAAATGTTTCGAAAAAATGGCGTCTGGGTCAACATACTGTGATACATGTATTTTTGAACACCGAAAAGAAAAAAAAAATATATATACCAAAGTAAAAATAATCAGCTTAGCTAAATTCAGTTATAAGGCACTTATAAAATTCGAGAAATTTGTATCTTGTGTAACACAAGTGTATTTTGAACACCGAAAAGGAATTGGTCTTTGATGATTTATTAACGGTCTGCTCACCAGACGAGTTTTGAGCATTTTCCGGTCAAAGCCACACAACTGAAATTAGAGCAACGTTTCCAGACAAATAAAATACATTTCCATCAAATAAATTCCGTGTCATTCTGACCAAATGTTCAAAATGTACAGCCCCCCCCCCCCCTCCCCGGGGTGTTCCCACCTGTACTGAAGTTTTAGCGGCCACAGGTGCTCCAGCCTGGGAAAATTGAATCAAACTCCTGGCATTAATTGAGTACCTGTTAAAAGATGCACGACATTTGTATTATAACGTAGAACTTGGCTTTCCTCGCAAATAACATTTATGACCGCATATTTTCTTTAAAGTCCAATTATTTTTTGATATATATTTCACAGCAATACCTTTTATGACCATTTCATGTGTTTTGTGAGTACTCTTCATTGACAAATCGTGCGTTAACTGATTATTTCTGGAATATTGGCATTTAACCATTTGTTAAAGGTTTTAATATTGTAAATTTATTTTGCAATTATAGAACGACCAACACCTTTTTGAAATTGAAATTGAATTGAAATCTCATTTAAATCGACAATAATTATGTTTACTGGATGAAAACTTTATATTTAAAGTTTTACTCTTTCTCCTAAATACGATTTACCACAATTTATACAGTAGTTTTAACATGTCAAAAAGAATTAATACATGTCAAAAGCATTGGTTCTTATGAAGGATGCCAAGTTTAATTTGAAAGAAATGTTCAGAAAACACGGTGTTTCTACCGTATGAAACGACAGTTGATAACAGTAAATCGTTTAGCACTCACCAATCATTTAATATTCGTGCGTTTTCAGTTATTAAATACACTGTTACTCTCTTGTTATTAGTCATAAATATTTTCCATAAACGCATTCTTTATAAAGTAGTTCAAGGTTTATCACTCAAACATTGGTGTGTTTTATACATGTGTATGTATTGATTTTGAATAAGAGTGTCACTTTAAATTTTTGAGTGGAAAAGAGTTACTCTCAAAATAACTCAATATCAATTTTGAGCCTTTATGACGATCATTATTCTTGTTTAAGCTGACTCATATATCAGAGGATAACCTCAAACCAATGTATCCTTAAAACACGCATGCATGTTATTCCGTGAATTATGGATGAATACCATCGTCTGGTTTACTCACTTATAATGTTCGTCCAGCAACAATTGTTATTAAAACTGATTAGTTAACAAACTAATTTATCATTCTACACGAAACAGAAATGATATCATTTTTTTCCATCAAGCCTTGCTTCCTCGATTTCCTTGACTCGTTATAATTTGACTTAACCATGTCAAGCATGTCCAATGTTTGGTTCTTAACCGGTATACTCATACATGTGAATTTGTTTAGTTTGTAATACGGATTTTATTCAGTATTTTTTTTTCAAATGGGCATTGGGGGGTGCTTTAACGAAAAATCTAAGACGATAAAATAGGTTCCCGTCTGAAATTCTGTTATAGGATTGGACAGTTATAAAAACAATCCAGTCAGGAAGCAGGAAATTCTTTACTTAGTGTGTAATGCGGCTAAATTAAAAAAAGGAAACCGGCCGGTATTCATAAAATATCTCAAGTAATATCCTAACTTTCAATTTCTTAAGTTAATTATTTTACTAGTCATATGATACAACATCTTAACAATATCTGAAATGCTTTCTTTTCATTGATTGTATTAAATAAACTTGCTTTTTTGTTAACATCACTTAAAAACAATCTTTAACATGACTTTAAACATTTTAGGGAATCGACTTAAGTTAAGAAATTGCTTAATAAGTTTTATGAATACAAATAGACTGTAGGTTTTTAAAACTCAAGTATGTATCTTTTCAAGTGTATCTTAGTCTGAATTACCCATATTTCTGCACCAACCATGTTATTCAAAATTAGAACTAGTACACAAAGTTGCTAATTGCTGTAAACAATCTATAGTGAATGGCGATACAAGGTTAATGATAGATTGCCACATGCTCATCCGAGTGTTAACAGCAATGACGTAATACTAATTCTCGGCATGTCTATGTGCACCACGTGTTTTTAGTATCAACAGAGCAGACGCATCCTTGATTATGACAAATGGTGCAGTAATTAATGGCATAGCTAATAGTCGTATGTGTAATGTCCTTATTATAACATAATACATTGTTTCTTGGGTATCATTCCATTGCTAACAGCCATTTCTAGAGTTAACATTTTGTCTTTTTAGTTTACAGGGGCGGTCCGGGATTCGACGTAAGAGGGGCATAACTAAGGGGCGCAACATTTTGAAATGCGGCACTATCTCAAAAATGAGATATGGCATAAAGTATTTTCAAGGGGAGTTGGGGTTAATCCATAAATAACATTTTAACATTGTGTTGTCGGAAATGGTTCATTTTAGCGTATTTTGTTACTTTTGTACTCCCATATAGAAATAAAATTAAACTTGAACGATTTGAGCGAGCTCGCTTGCCGGATGCCCCCCCCCCTTAACTCGCCAGTGGTTTAGACACATTAGTAGTAAGTAAGTACGTGTATATGGCGGACATTAAAGTCAGAAAGAGCTAAACATAAGTTACAGGTACTCCACCCACAACTCGAGTTATTGAAAATAGTTTAAATCAAAAGGGCAGTGGGTGAGGTAATTATTTGGTAGTATGTTGTCAAGGACAGCGTTCAATAAATAGCGTGACGTATAAGTGAATAGCATAATGTCTCCCTGCGATAGTTATAGCACAGTTAAGCTCTTCCTACATGTTGCCGTTTATCTGAGTTATTGTTTGAATGGACACGAATAAAACACCCCAATTCTGTAACTTTGACTGAAACAAACGAAAAAAGACGACGTATAAATTTCATACTTTCAACCACCTTGTATAACTTAGACTCTGGAAAGCCTAGTGATTCCTCTAGCAAGATCCGGTGATGAAAAGTAGCATGATTTGCCGAATTCTTGTGGTTTGGAGGCTCTTTGGTACAAGTATGCACACTTCTTAGATTAATATCATGATGGTTATATATTTTGTAGCATTATTTACGATCAATTGTGTCTGCCGCGGTAATATATTAATCATCTTTATACTGATTCCATTTGCATAATATTAGTTATGACTCACCAGGTCTTGGACCGCAGCGTTGAGTTGATAAAGTCCGGGAGAGAGCGAGGTCGAGTAGTCTTACACTGCCCTCCCCCCACCCCGCACCCCACCAACTTTCCCCCCCAGTAATTTCTTCTTATTAACTCTAACTGCTTTATGACCCAACTTTTGTTGATTTTATTTAACCCATAATAGACAGTCTCTCATTGGTCAAGACAGCCAACGACGTAGCACATTATATTTCATATACACTGGGTTTTTCTCATTATTCTGATCTAAATATAGAATGTCACTCTATAAATAAATTCAATGTTTTCCCGGTCTGGTTCATAATTTTATATGTGCATGTAATGATATAAGCTGAATGTGAAGCTAGCATACAACATTATTACGCAAAGAAGATAACACACCAGGTTAAAAGAGCTGGTATTTTAAAAATAACTTCATATACAGTTAAAAATCGCTATGTCGAAGTCGTTTGGACCTCGGGATAACGATAATTCGATATAACCGAAATACAAATTGTCAACTACTAAACCCATCACATTCGAAGAAAAGTTCGACATAAACATAATATCGAAATAAAAGAGTTCGACATAGCGAATTTCGAGTGTTGACTAGGGTATAATATCAACGGTAATTCAATGTTTTATCAACTGTTAATTTACCCTTTTCCCGTAGACTTTTTCTCGTAGTGTCTGCATAATTCGATGTGCTTTTGTTAACTGTTAATTGTTTAGCGCCCTGGCATGTCTTAAGTGCATATTTTGGGTTTTTATTCTCCGGGAAGCTTTTGATGTCTCAAAAATGACATATGGCAAGTACAGCTCTCACTTTGCCTGCCTATGTTTTGTGTTTAGAAATACCTAGAGCAATTTATACCTTCGAATACACCTGATTCAAGTGTTGAAAAATGGAAAAGTGGAATGCTTGTAAATAAACATAGTTAAAAGAGACCAGACCACTTATCTTACAAATCCTCATTCGGAACTCCTCGGCCATTTTCCATCGAAAACAACCTCGGATGTATATGGATGGTTTACAATGTCAGAAATCTTTACTTTTAACTTCGCTGCAAGTATATCGCGTAGTAATTTCAATTTAGCAATTGAACTTAATGACTTTACTCATAATATATATTTATCATTCATGCAATAATACACTTCACCGGCAATCAATTTCAACTTTAGTTATAAAAATAACCATTAATTATTACTAAAATTTTACGAACTACTTGTACTGATGTACCGGCATACATCCAAGGCTGTTTTCGATGGAAAATGGCCGGGGTCTTCCGATCGACAGATCCAAACATTTCTTTCGTCTCTCGTGACCTACTCTATTGCAACATTCGAAAGCATTCTGTCAAAACATGGATAAAGTACTCTTGAATTTACGACAAAAACTTTTCAAGTCTGTTAACACAAGAGTGAACCACTTGTGTTTTCATAATGATTACCAATTTGTTGCACTGTAGCAAGAGACATATATGTATTTAGATTGTGATAGTGAAGTTTAGAGATTATCTGACGAAGTGTCTAGGAATATAAATTTCAATATGTTCGCCTCTTGAGTGCTTTTGGCAGTTACTGGTATTGTTAAAAGACATTCCGCCCTCGTTTTCGTACATGTTTTGTTGCATAGACTTATTAATGTCATATGAAATTGTGCAATATATTCAGCAAACAAATGCGCCGATTCTTCAGAATTTTGTTAAAGTTCACAACGTTGTTAACGGCATCATTGTTAACTTTCAAAGGTGAAACAGTTTATGATATGCTGAAATATTTAAAGTGACACCTTTATTCAAAATCAATACATACACATGTATAACAAACATTTTGAAGTGGTAAACGTTTAACTACTTATTAAAAAATGCATTTATTGAAAATATTAATTACTGAATAAAGATTGTAACCGTGTATTAAATAGCTGAAAACGCAAAATTATTAAATGATTGGTGAATGCTAAAAGATGTACTGTGGTCTACTATAGTCTCATAAAGTAGAAATACCGTGCACTTTTCTTTCAAATAAAACTCGGTGTCCTTCATAATACCATTGTTTTCGCCATTCATTCATCTTTTTCAGTAAATTAAAGCAATATTATTAATTGTGGTAAATCTTATGTGGGAGTAAGAGTGCATCTGTAAGTAAATCAAGCATAGCTGAATCTGTTTCAATTATTTTGATAAGTACCACAGACAACATATAGTTCCATGAAACATTCAGAGTATTTCAGAGTATTTAAGATTTGATTATTTTGTTAACAACGAGCCAGTAATTAACAACGTTACCAACGTTACCAAACTTAAGATTGTTCTGAAAAATCGGCCCTTTGAAGATGAATGTGTTAAAGCGGAAGTCTTTGTGAAAGGGTTTTATATTCCAAACTTCTTGTAATGTGGTAAAGCACCCCCCCTTACCGCCCGTCCCCATACCCCCGTCCCCTACCTTCTCATAGTAGGCTCATGTTCTCAATTTGTGTTCTAGCCCAAATATGGATTCATTTATAACTAATATACGTATAAATATGACTAAAATTATGAATTTTATGACTGTATTATATAATGACATATTTTTTTAAAATTGTTCAGTTAAGTCCCTTAGTTCAATGTCGTCATACACAGTTACGCCCCTTACCTTCATTTATGCCATTTAACGATCTTTAGACATTTTTATCACGTCTGTAGTTATATAAACATACTTTGACTACATTTACACCATTTTATGAAAGTGATTCATCTGTTTCATGTATTTTGTGTTCGAGCAGTCTAAAGTTACCAATGAGGGGCATCAAAAATCACAATAAATACCCCCGAAATCTCTACGGATATCAAAACCTGTGATGAAAAATGAAAACAAATTATCTAGCCTTTGGCATCACACGACGATAAGTCTGAGTTTGTCTGAAATAAATAAGAAGCTTATGACCCTAAGATATGCTTTGTTCGCAATAAAAACCCCCCTCGGGGAGCAATTCCTAGTGCATGTAAAAAAGATATGTACTTGTGCAATTTCAGTCATAAACGTTGTTATTTCAGAGATTTATGCACATGTTTTATGTGGGTCACTGGCGTGCAGCCACGTACGCCCTTATGTACATGATTTTCAAACAAGGATTTTTTTAAAAGGTCGAATAAATGCATTTTCAACTGAAGGGGTAGGGCGTTTATGCCTCAGATAAATATTGATGCCAGTCTCTCAAGCGTTCATTTTATTGTGTGTGTATGTAACTGTCAGTTTCAAGAAGAAACAAGAAAAAAAATATGCTTAGCAGAAAGTCGGCACTATATAAATCGAAGAACAAAAATGCATGTTGATCATCAAAAAAGGTTGTTATTTACTTCAATGATACCATGTTAAGTATTCATATGTTCGAAGGACATTATTGTTGATAATACTTTACAATTCAGAATTGCCTTTTACAGACTCCTACAGTCAGAAATAGTTTTGTTATTAGACAAGTGGCAATATTTAATTTTTGCTTGTTAGAAATGGCGGATTAATATTGAAATCTGTATGCAATTTGTATTAAGCAATAACACCATTGTATTGTAATTTATAATATATATATAAATGTATGTATTTTGGGCCGGAGGCCTTTAATTTTATGTACTGAATTAAGTTGAGTTCAGTTTTATTTGATTTTGTGAACACACTGTACTATTTTGAGTAAATTGAACGGGGATAAAAGAGACTATATATTATGAGGGAATTATCTGGAATTTATTCTTTTGAATGACATTTACAAAACAAACACTTATATTAAGCTTTATGCCAGCGTTTTAAACCTGCTCGCCATCCATCAAATGGCACCATAACACACAGGGATAGGTTAATACAGAAATAAATAAAGATGTGAAGTTTTGCCTCTTGCGTCCAAATTTTACGGACTTGAGATTGTTAGTTATCATGGGCCCTGGTTGAGATTAACCCACTAGCTCTTGGGTGAGAGGCGGACGCCTTAAAGCCGCACACTCACAGACTGACAGTTTTGACATTATTTTAAGTTTTTGTCTTAGATTTTTGTATCGTTGCATTCAATAAATTATATATTCCATATAAAATAATTCACTATAGAACAGATCTCAACCGTTTAGGAACGCTTTTAGCCATAAAAATCAGTTTTCGAACGTAAATATGATCTTATCTTTTGTCAGCAATCTTGTTACACCTGTTTCCAGACATTTACGCCTCAAATGGTTTATTTAAGGAGTTGTAAAAACGGTCAATCTGTGAGAGTGCAGCTTTAACAACTTCACCACTTTCACCCTTTCATTGCATCGACATCCGTGAACATATTTGTATCATTTCCATATGTTCAGACATTGTACATAGAATTGTGATGATTTTAGAAACAAATTTTCATGGGCTACATGTAGATAATGACCCATTAACCTATTTTCAACGATCCTTTTATTAATGATGCTCCCCGTAAAAAAGTAAACACAAGTATCGATGGATCAAAGATTAAAATACTTTATGTTTACAACAGCCCTTTTTCATGTACATTCGTCTTATTTTCTCCCGTTTTATCTGTAGCTCTCAGGTCTTTTCTAAGATAAGAAAAGATAATTGTAAGCATTTTTGATGGCAGTTTTTCAAGTTCCGAGATATTGTTGGTTGATAAGTATGCATTAACCTCTGCAAACAGAAATGTTGATAACTTGTTGATAACTTCAGGAGATTACACCTTATATATGGGAACAAAGACCTCAACAGCTTGCTTTCCTCCGCACCAACGAATAATATGTATACATTCGAAACTCGCTATGTCGAACTCTGTTATCTTGAAGTTCTGTTTATGTCGAAAAAAATCGATCGTTCTAGGGTTAGTTAGACATGTTTTGTAGTTCGGTTATATCGAATGTTCGTTATTTCGAAGTATTTCCCGAGGTTCCGACTACTTAAGACATAAAGTGAATTTTCGTAAGTGTCATATTTTTGGTTATTTTTGCTTGATTATATGACCTATAAATAGACAGTCTCTATTGGTTTGCGAACTGAACGCATCATCTACATTGGCCACACGGGTGAGGATCATCCCATCCCTCGCGCAGGGTGTTTTGTAGAAACTCGGTAAACCTTGTTTTCGCAAAAAACCGACGCTCGGGTCTTACTTTGTTTTATAGAACGTATAAACTTTCAAGAAAATGATAAGATTATATACATGCATGACTTATTTATTACACTATTTGTATTTGTGAAATAATTGTAAAAACGCCCAATTAATAGACTAAAAACTATGATTCTAATGTTCCTTTTTAACTGTTTCAGTTTCTACCAGGACGAGTGAGCGATGACGAGTGTGAAAAGTCCAAGAACTGCGTCTGGGTAAGTTTAGAAGTCTTATATATATTGAGAAAGGGTTATAGTTTATTCTGGTGTAAGATCGTATTATATTCCATCGAGTGAGTATCAAAAGCTACATATTACGAGTGGCGTAGCCACGATTGAAGTATATACGTTGGTTTTCTTACACTGAAACCAACAATTTGTTATTATTTACCTAACAAGAATATACAATTAAATCTAAAAGTTTTTTTTTTCGAGAAAAGTGCGCCAAATTGTAAGCCCAAGTTACGTCACTTGACAGGGTTTGACGTCGTTGAAATTGCGTCCCAGCTCTCTGCGCACTGACGTTTGAAGTGAGAGCGGGCTAAAATGTCAAAATAGTGAAAAAATATCAAATTGCTATTTCACTGATAAATCTCTATAATTCATCAGAGAGCTTATAACACATTTTAAAAATACACCCACTACACACCAACATGAAAACATTCCGAACACGTATTTTAATAAATAAGCGTATGATGATAAGCATTTTTATTCTTCGAATGTATTTGCTTATTGAATGCAATTGAATGATATTTTCAACGCCGTTTATAAGTTGCAGTTGTATTAATTACCAATTTATATTGTTGTAAGTGAGTTTAAGATCTGCCCGCGCCCTACAATGGCTGCATTATGGCTTGACCCGTCACATCCCCAAGGGTCCCTTAAACAAATGTTTGAAGCCAAAGGGAAGTTTTATCCCCACCGGTTGATGGGAAATTCGCCAAAGAAGTATTTTTGGTACCCAAAATTTAGTTTAAACATATTAGTTTTACAACGATTGTGAAACAAGTTATTTCAACAATATATTAATCATGATTTTACGCGAGAGTGTGTTCTTGTGTTGTTGGGGAAACCGGAGTACCCGGAAGGAAACCCACTTGTGCGGCTTTGTGACCTCAAACCAATCTCACATGCGCCAAGGCCGGGAATCGAACCCGACATGGAGCCTTGGTAAGAAGCGAATGCGCTAACCACTGCGCTATCCGGACAGCCTTATGTAACAGAAATGCCGCAAAATGCGATGAATGCAATTTAGAGTGATCTACCCGCATACAAAATACCCTTGAAGTTACGATGATATGATATATAAGCTTTTATCATTTTAATCACCATCACCCGCTTGCTTTTTGTCAAATAATCGCGTCCAATCTTCGATACCCCGTACACTATACGGTATTGTCACACTTCCTAGAGAAAAAAATAGGTTTACGCGTTTACCTTGACTTTCTCGTGAAATTTCATTAAAGTTCCATGTTTTATTACCAGAAAAATAAATAAAGCCGCAAAAACTTCTTGTTTAACATGGAGTTAATTACAAGGTCTGCTAATAAGTTGTTCCCTTCGCGACAGGCGATAAACCTTGGTAACACGTGGAATCCGTAAATTCAGGAAACTGCAATGGAATATTCCATTATTTTGAAGCGGGGAAAACAGCTTATATATGTGAATTGTACCATGGTTGTCTGATGACCCCATATTTTAATGGTATCGTCTGCAAAGGGTTTGTGTTAGCAAAACAAATGTAAAAAAAATAAAAATATTAAAAGTAAATATAAAATTCGGCCTTCGATTTTTTTTCCATTTTTTCTGAGATTCGCGCTTGGTAAAAACCCGCCTATGCTATTAGGGGTTATTACTATTGTAAAAAAGTTCATATTTAAAATGTTCAATTTTAAACATATTCAATAAAACAATGCACATTTTTTAAGAAAAACAAATACAAAAAAAGTCCAATCTAAGGCAAAAAATGTTTAGGGTAGGGGAAAATATAGGGTCGGTCGGGGTTAGAGGAAAACACAATCTTTTTTACGCCTTACAACAACTGATAGTCATGCGCCTTTGCTAAATCTTATGCGTTTCGATATAAATTCAATTTAGTAAACGAGGAAGTGTTGCGTGAAAATAGAGGTTCTAAAACAAGCATGCATTACCACAAACTGTAATTCACTGACTTTTGACACATATTTCCCCAAAACTTTGCAAACACCATCCTAGGACGCTCCTAGAGTGGGTGAGCTTTAATCCCCAGGGAGTTGGCGGGCACTTATGGTTTTGAATATTTTATGAGCAAGTCATCCAAAATTTTGTTTACGATCTGTTCAAGGCAATTTTGTTCAACACTTTCATCCGTCTGCCCAAATTTTCTTTCAGTTCGAATTACAGTCTTGAAGGCATACAATGCCGATCCTCAAAACAGATTGCTTACTAAACAACCTTATTGAAACTAGAATGGTTTTCTTCGATTGTTTTTTTGCGTCTTAGAATACAACCTGTACAAACAACCATTAAGTACTATGCGTAAACATTAAGAATTTTAACCTTCGCGGGTGTTAAAGGTCCGCGTTGACCATGTGTCAGCCAATGGGGTTGTATTCTTTGTCAGTTAGATGACCTGAAGTAATAACTTAATGCTTTAGGAGGGCTCTTTCGCTACACTCACTCCGCCCATTCTTGATCATTAGGATTTTACTTCATGCCATCTAACGTTTACTGTTTAAATATTCTCCAGACACAAGCGAACTTTTGTTATGCAGTCTTCGTCCTTGCATGTTTTGTATAGTTAACTTTATGAAAAAAAAATATTATCACATTCATCAAAGTCGTTGTCACATTCCGTCATTTAAGACTCTTAGATATGGCAAAACATTCTATAGACTTAAGTATAATAATTACTGTACTACTTAAAAGAACACCGCGAAATGTCGTTTATGTTATTTTAACGATATAGAAGATGACGATCACTATAGAAAAACTATTGCTATAAATTCATTAAAATGATTAATAAACCATCAGCTATCTAAATAACTTAATTATCTTGCCAAAGTATAGAAACACAAATGTAAGAATTAGAATAACTCAAGTGTTACGAAATTAAAAGCAGGTTATCATAGAAAATGCATTAAAGTGACTGATAGCAGTCATAAAGATATTTAACTGCTTTGGCCTAAAAAAAATACGTTTGGTTCGGGTTGCCCGACCCTACCTACGAAATAACCTCCAACCTTGTCTTCAGTATTAAATGTTCATTAAGGGATTTCGCTAATCCCTAACGATCATCCATGAAGGATTTTCCATTTAAAAAAAAACGTTAAATATCCATCCACTGACCTAAGCACCGCCTCCTGTTTATAGTCCGTTTGTAAAAGAAAAATAAAGATTGTTTACGTATTTTTTTAGTGTGCGTTTTAAAATATAGTTTAAACCCCTCTAAAGCTGCCCTTTCATAGATATACCATTTTTACAACTTTTTTTTATTTTTTGTCTTGGAAAATACAAATTTTTGCGTAAATATTTGAAAACCAATGATAAAAGATTGCTGACAAAAGATCAGATCGCAGATTTGCATATTTCCGTTCGAAAATTAACGTTTTATGGCCTAAACCGTTACTAACGGTTTAAGAAAAATGCATAAAACATTAAAATTTGAACTAAAATATATAAATCTGCGATTTAATTTTTTGTCAGCAGTCTTATATACCTGGTTTTCATGGATTTTCGCCTAAAGTGGCTCGTTCCAAGACAAAAAATAACAAAAAAGTTGTCAAAACGTCCAATCTGTGAGAGTGCAGCTTTAAAGCTTTATACAGAAGATTACTTTAATGCCATTCCCCCATGATGACAATAACGATCTAACATAATAAAAGCCTAATATTAAAATGGCCTACCTACCAACCTGTTTTTGAAAAGGATGCAACTCAAACCAAACCATTTTTTGGCCTAAGCTTGTAACGGACAGACATGGAAGCATCCAATACCTTAGCCTTTTTTATTTTAAACTCTAAAATAGAAAAAAAAATCGATATCAATTTAATTATTATTTTGTCATGTTTTCTGTAACGATAATTCAATGTTTTCATCTTAACATAAAAAGTTACAAGATACAAGATGACACAAAAATAATTGAAAGTCGCGTATATGTAAACAAGAAACATTAGCTCAATGAGCAATTTTTCGACATGACAAGAAAAGACAAAAAGGCAGCTTTGAGAAACCAATCTTTAACATAGTATTTGTATCAACAGAGAATATCATCATACAATTTCAATACCAATTTCAACGTGTCCTGAATCGCACCGAGTCTGTTGCTAATAGCAGGTTGCTTAACTTTCGTAAACCGGTTTTATGCACCAATCAATTGTACCCCCCCCCCCCACCCCCCCTTCCCTGTTCGGAAAAAAACTGCTGGTAAAATCCCCGCCAAATCCCCCCGCATCCCGGGGACATGCTAGTTTAGGCCCATTCCCCGCTATTTTCGGCGCGAAAACAAAATCACCGCATTCAATCGGCACTGCGTAGCCACCTGTAAGGTAAAAACAGGATCAATTTCCCCCGCTTTCCCCGGTAAACCCCGGGGGTGGGGGGTGGTTACAATTGACCAGTAAATCATAGGATTAAAATGATTATACCAATTTCAATTTTACCGTTTACTATAATTTCAGTATTCGCCCATAACTGAATAAATTGCGATAATTGTTCTGCAATATTTTCTGGCCATGATGTATCATGAACCACTAAAACAAAACAAATATAATTCCTATTAACATCAAGGTTTTGTTTCTAGGCGTAATAACCTGTTTTACTATGAGGCTCTCAAAGAACGCCAAGAAATTTTGTTTTACGTCATAACGTAAAATGAAGAGAGTAAAAAACGCATCATTTCTCTTGAGGATTGAAAAATGTCCTTAGTCATCCTGGCATTCAATCGGCAAAACTGTTTCACGCCGTATGATTTCCAATATTACACTCTAGCGATCTGCCAGAAAAACTAGAAAAAAGATACTGGCCAATATAAAGGTTGGCACGGGAACACGTGCATGCCCGTCTCCGTTTCTCCCCGGATCAAGCTCCCACTTTGATGTGCCACCGAAACACACAGATTGTTAAACCAACGGGATTATAATAGCGAGGGGTGTAAAGTTTATTATCTTTTTCAATCAGTTTCGCCGTGTTATGTAATTTTTCCGGGGTATTAAAAGAGAATGTTGATGTTGTTATAATGACTTTTTCTGTTTGCATGTTATTTACCTCGTTCCGATCTTTTTGTGGGGCACATGGTACCATGCACTGAACGATGTGAGAAAAAGTATGTATCAGAGCATAAAATGTCATGATTAGTTCCTTTGTGGGACCACACTCGCATTTTTTAGTGATTTTGATTCTTTGTACGTGCTATGATTGTGGCAAACCTTATTCTTATGTTAGAATAAGTAGTAGTTGTTGTTGGTGTAGTTGTAGTAGCGGTAGTAGTAGTAAAAGTAGTAGTAGTAGTAGTAGTAGTAGTAGTAGTAGTAGTAGTTGTTGTAGTAGTAGTAGTAGTAGTAGTAGTAGTAGTAGTAGTAGTAGTAGTAGTAGTAGCGGTAGTAGTAGTAGTAGTAGTAGTAGTAGTAGTAGTAGTAGTAGTAGTAGTAGTAGTAGTAGTAGTAGTAGTAGTAGTAGTAGTAGTAGTAGTAGTAGTAGTAGTAGTAGTTGTTGTTGGTGTAGTAGTAGTAGCGGTAGTAGTAGTAATAGTAGTAGTAGTAGTAGTAGTAGTAGTAGTAGTAGTAGTAGTTGTTGTTGGTGTAGTAGTAGTAGCGGTAGTAGTAGTAATAGTAGTAGTAGTAGTAGTAGTAGTAGTAGTAGTAGTAGTAGTAGTAGTGGTGGTGGTGGCGGTGGCGGTGGCGGTGGCGGTGGCGGTAGCGGTAGCGGTAGCGGTAGCGGTAGCGGTAGCGGTAGCGGTAGCAGTAGCAGTAGTAGTAGTAGTAGTAGTAGTAGTAGCGGTAGTAGTAGCGGTAGTAGTAGTAGTAGTAGTAGTAGTAGTAGTAGTAGTGGTAGTGGTAGTTGTTGTTGGTGTAGTAGTAGTAGTAGTAGTAGTAGTAGTAGTAGTAGTAGTAGTAGTAGTAGTAGTAGTAGTAGTAGTAGTAGTAGTGGTAGTAGTAGTAGTAGTAGCGGTAGTAGTAGTAGTAGTAGTAGTAGTAGTAGTAGTAGTAGTAGTAGTAGTAGTAGTAGTAGTAGTAGTGGTAGTAGTAGTAGTAGTAGCGGTAGTAGTAGTAGTAGTAGTAGTAGTAGTAGTAGTAGTAGTAGTAGTAGTAGTAGTAGTAGTAGTAGTAGTAGCGGTAGTAGTAGTAGTAGTAGCAGTAGCAGCAGCAGCAGCAGCAGCAGTAGCAGTAGCAGCAGCAGCAGCAGCAGCAGTAGCAGTAGCAGTAGCAGTAGTAGTAGTAGTAGTAGTAGAGTGGTGGTGGTGGTTGTGGTGGTGGTGGTTGTGGTGGTGGTGGTAGGTTAGCAATTGTAGCTGTAGCAGCAGCAGCAGCGTTAACAATAGCAGAAGCAGCAGCAGAGGCAGTGGTGGTGGTGGTGGTGGTGGTGGTGGTGGTGGTAGTAGTAGCAGTAGCAGCAAATTTTATTTTGTTGGTGTTCTTATAGGGTTATTTTTGATGGTTTGGAATCAACAGAAAAAAGTCACACGAACATATCGTCTAGAACTCTGAAGACACTTGGTTTACAACACTGAATGACTATCAAAAAAAAACCACTGAATAACTCGAAAGCTGTATATATTCTTTGCCCTCCTACGGGAAAAGTTTCGTGATCCAACTTAAGTGATTATTCTATGTTTAGAATACTCATCGCTATAACTTTTCTGCTTCGTCATTCTTGTAACATAATTAGAAAAAACCTTTTCACACCGAAAATGCACAATCACGAGGGTGTTTTTTTCATTCTTTTCCTCACAATGCCTAAAAAATACATTTGGTTCGGGTTACCCGACCCTACCTACAAAATAGATGCCGACCCTACCGTTTTTAAAATCAGTTTGAAAAAAAAATATGTTGTTTAAAACCTTGACTGTTTATTCAGAATATTACTTTAACACCATTCTCCAATGATGAAAATGACATTCTTATAATATAAAGCCCAATAAAAAAATAATAAAAAAGCCTACCTACCCTACCTATTTTTGAAAAGGATGTAACCCTAACCAAACCATTTTATTTAGGCCCAATATCGCCCTTATTGGAAAACTAAGCTCACACCTGCATCTGTTATTCAATTACTTGATGTTACCGAATTGCTTATAAAGTATTTGAGAAAAGCTTCGTGAAAGTGATTCTTAATTCCTTAAACAAGAGGAGATGAGAAATAAATTGAATACCAGATTGTATACATTTTGTAACTATTAATTCATTATGTAACAGATATTGGATTGGAATAATATAATTATGAAACTCATTTTGTAATACTTTACATGAGGCGGTTACTTTTAAAGTAATATAAATATGTGAGGCTTATATTTCATTAAAGATGCACCCTTACTCCAAAATAAACAGTGCCACTATTAATATACTCGTTTAAAATTACCGAAAATGATGAGTAATATCGAAAACAATGGTTCTTATGAAGGATAAAGTGTTTAATTTAAAAGAAAGGTGCCAAAATCACGGTATTTCTTCCTTATGAGATGATAGTAAACCACATTAAATATTTAGAACCAACCAGTCATTTAATATTTGTGTGTTTTCAGATATAAAATACACGGCTACAATCTTGTTAATTAATATTTTCCAAAAGTGCATTATTAAGTTAGTAGTTAAAGTTTACCACTAAAATATTATATCTGTTAAACATGTGTTTGTATTGATTTGAAATACGAGTAATTTTGAAATTTCGATTCGTGTGTGGTATGTTGGTGGTGTTTGTATGTTTGTGTTTCTCGTTCATTTTCCCTTGCCAAGTGCCTTTAAACATGGTTAAATTCATTCGACTGCTGGGCTGATTACCTTCGTTACATCTTTTCTAACTCCAAAATCTCATTTTCTAACTCTTATTTCGCTCTTTCTAACTCGAAACTCACTTTGCCTACCTCGATATTGTCCCAATATTAGTTCTAGATTAAAGACATTCTCATTATTAACCTCATCTCTTATTTTTCAGTGCTGGAACGTGTGTGAACAGATCTTCAGCCAGTATGAGGTGTGGAAAGATACGTGTGGAAAAAAGGCCCTCTGTGTAAGTAACAAGTGTTTTCTTTCTATAATATATATTTTGATATTTGTCCCATAAAGCACGAAAATCAAAATTTACGACAGAAACTGTTTTCATTGGATTAATGAGAAAACGTATTATAATCAGGGGCGAATCAAGAAAATTAAATCATCATCAACAACAACTACAACTACAACAACAACACTATATAGCTCCTATATCGGTTTAAAATGGTTTAGCAATATGCCTTAATGTCCCCAAATACATGTGTGGTATTCAATATCAAACTTGGGTCAATCTCATGGTCATACATTATTGACTCAATTCTCTATCCGATTAGCTACACCATTCAAAGATCTTGTACTTGCTTTGTACCTCTAAACAGGGTTCATATTTTTATATTATTGACTACTGGGCTTGTCCAAGTATATTTCATTGTATCAACAATATCAAATCGCAAGTAATCATTCGACAAACAACTTCGATTCATTGGTAAACCTATTAAAATTACAATTACTTATAAACATTGACCTCCTATAAATCTATGAAAAAATACATGCAATAATACAGATGCATGCCAGATCGATTTATTTGAGTACCAATTTAATTCCACTCAAACATCCCGCACAATACACGATGTTGAAGGTAAAGCCAAGGCATCTCATAAATAGTACAAATGCTATAAAAATTCCTGCCGACAGATGTAAAGATCATAAATTTCAATTATGTGCAGTACTACCTGCATTGGTCTGCAAGCTGATTCCGTCTGTCAGTGGTTTAGCGGTCTAGCTTGGGCACAGTTCCCTGATTGTTAAGTTTAAACAGTATATATTTTACAACGATTATGAAGAATGTTATGATAACTTATATTACGTCACTCTCATTGGCACGATGTTGCGCGAGAGTGTGGTCTTGTGTTGTGGGGGGAAACCGGAGTGCCCGGAGAAAACCCACTTGCCCGGAATGATGACCACAAACCAAACTCACATGCTGGGCACCCAGGCCGGGAATCGAACCGGGTCGCCTTGATGAGAAGCTAGTGCGCTAACCACTGCGCCAACCGGACAACCTGGTTGTTAGATAGTGAAATCATAGTTCATGAAGTTACTAGAATGAATTTCATTTGTTCAAAGCATTGATGATGGATGGGTTGAATAGTTTTAGAAATACACCATTACACCCGTTCATTATAGTATATACCGGTCATGTTCAAAATCAGTTCTGCGTGTTCTAGTTTAATAATCCATATACTATTTGAATGAATATCATTTGTTAAATGACATAGACAAGTGTTAAAATACGACGTTATATATGTCACTTGCAGTAGATACAAGTCATTTTAAATCAGTAAAATACTATAACCTAGATAATCAGGGTAGCTCTAACCAGGGTAACACTATGTCTGTGCACTATGCTCCAAAATCCTTAAATAACTAACACTTTGATCGGAGCACTCGCCTTGCCCGAGTGAGTGTATAAATAAACTGACACACAAACCCTCCAATTTTTGTGATGGATCCGTGGTCGAGTGGTTACACACTTGACTGTCAATCCAGGGCTCGCAGGGTTCGATTCCCCGCCGCTCCACTGAAACAACTACTAATTGTCGTCGGGAGGGACGCTAAATGTGGGTCCCATGTGACAGTGATATGCACGGGCGCACGTAAATAACCAGGGTAGCTCTAACCAGGGATGTATTCTGTCTGTGCACTATGCTCAAAAAACATAAAATAACTAACAATCTTAATTATCGGAGCACTCGCCGAATGGGCCTTGCCCGAGTGCACGTATAAATAAGCCCACATACATACACCCTCCAATTTTACATTTCTACAACTGGCTGCCGTTGTCCGAGACAAGTAACATAGGTCAGTCATCCAAAGTAGGTGTTACTACATAAAAAGAGCCTATTTTCAAAATGGTTCTTATTTTCTAAACCGTTTGAGCATTCTATGAACACATTGCAAAATATCGCAATAGGTTGTTTTTTTCCTCAAATTCCCATCAATATGAAACTGACAGTGCTCCACCCTGGAGCCATTCTAGTCGGTGGTTGTACGTGCTCCGTTACATCACTATGCTGGAATGTTTGTATTCCTGACAAATTGCTCCCCCAATCTCCCCGCCTGCTAATTGTTGTGTGTTTTTGTACGATGGGGGTTACATCATATATCGTTCGCTTTCTTTGATTGCTACACGCTGGTAGTGCGTCTGTATTCATTTCCTAGTAAACAAATGGTCTAGGTAAAATACTACTATGTACTAGTCGTAAGTATTGGCAGTACAACTAAATGTTATATTCGCGTCGTATTGTAACAGATTTGACCTAATTATTGGGATTATATATATTAGCTTGATAGGTTATGAAGAACCTCTATATAAAATCCATTTCGTACGAAATAGCTCGTAAGTGTTCAAAATTAGTTTGTAAAATTGGATATAAGTGTTTGTATATTTCCAAATCTACTTTGGTAAATCAACAAGCAGCTAGCTAGGATCTTAATCAGAAAAAAATTGTAGATTTTAAACAGAGCAGAAGCCTTAAAAATGACAACCACCAAGCTGGATAGAGATTTAGTAGTATTCATTTACCAAAATTAAACAGTTATGCAACATGGCTGAACCATTACTTGGCGGGCAACAAAGCTGAACTATTAACTTGATGTTAAAAAAGAAATACTGAACATAAGAAGAAATAACTTTCTTCCTTAGAAAACATGGATAAGAACATTTTGTGGTTCAGGAATTCAGCTTGTAATGTTTAACGGAATTTCATCATTTAAGCTTATCGTCTGTTTGAAAAGATGTTAAAACACAAATTCGGCATTAAATGCATGTTGGGAACCAAGGCGAAAGTTAATCAGCCTGGGACAGTATTCAATATTGATCTTATCCTAGTCCTCAGTGATTTCATTCAGCCTATTGGTCAGCTAAATATACAGGCCAATCAAAACACTTAGATTCTAATCTTAAACTTAAGTTCAATCTAAGTTGCTTATTGAATAAGGCCCAGCCCCCAATATCACGAAAATACTTAAGTCAAATCTCAAACTCAATCTCAACTCATTTTACTATATAACATAAAAAATATTGAAAAAATATATGATTAAACACATTTTAAAACCGCATTCTATCATTGAATATGTTGATTAAAACCTTTGGTTTTGGATTCCAAGGGGAAACTACAGCCAGAAATATACTTGAGTACAATTCACTGCCTTTTAACAATTACTCATGTATATATTTTGCTCTAGAATTTATTTTCTTTGAAATATTGACAACATCTTTCAATAACTGTATGAGAAATACGTCTTCAAAAAGTATGAAAACTGGACGATTTTTAATGATACTTTACTTTTACTTAGTTAAATGAGTTCAGATTGAGATTTAACTTGAGCACTTTCGTGATATTGGGGCCAGATATTTAATGGAATCTTATTTAATGACACAAGGCTCGCCAACCAAATCTAATCCAATGCAATGACTTGAAACTACAGGGACAAGCCCAGTATTCGAACATTGAAAACTTCATGTTTAGAGGTACAGGGCACGGGTCTTAGTCAAAGTTTTATTCGCACTTTCAATCAGATCATAATAAATGACATTTCATTTACTTACATTATTTACCTGCTTCAAAGTACACGGCCATTGTTTTCGACGCATGCGCAATAACAACCACACATCTATGTACACACAATACACACGATTACGTGTTATTAATAATTGACAAAAAGTGTGAATGAAGGCAATGGTGTATGAATACATTGAACACCACCACTGTCATTGTGTATATACCACGTGATAAATTACGTCATATATGCAAAGTCTGAAGGCTACATTTCGCTTAGAATGAAGACTTAAAACAAAGATAACTGCGCTATGTTTCATTTAGAATGATGAAGAAAAAGTGAGTTTAATTTTGTTTAAAGGCTTCATTCGAAGCAAAAATTTGCCTTCCTACGTAGCATTTATAACGAATTTATCACGTGGTATACACACACTGACTGTTGTAAGTTGTAGCAACTTATGTAAGGTTGACCTAGTTTCAATACACATATACGGATGACTTCCAATTTTTTCGCTCTGTTGTACTTCCTGGTAGGAGGTATTGACACGTGTTCGGAAGACAATACATGCTTTCACGTAATTACTGCGTTGATACAAGACTTGCACTTTGTCAGTTTCATTACATAATAAATCCGTCTTCTCTACGCCAGCAGTTGGCAACTGGTATTTGCTGTACAAGTAAACAGAAAGAAAATTTGGCGTCGTCGATTTAAGAGCCTTGTTTGTTTGCATTGATGTTTTTTGCGCAGATAGTGTATTAGACCCGTGTAATTAAGATTTATTATCCACGAAGTCTTACGTTTTTTAATTGTACCTTTTCAGAAACGGGGTTGCCAGACAGCTTGTGATTTTAGAAAGTATTTCCCCCAAGGTAAGTCAGCCTAAGAAAAGATATAGTTCAAATAGAACAGTCTGTCATAAGTAATTTGAAGAAACATTTTGACGTTTTGACGTCGTTATTGAGCAAAAAAAACGTAATATGGAACATTTGTTGAATATATTTCCCCCAAGCAAAGTCAGCTTCAGAAAAGATGTGGTTCAAATAAAAACAGACCGTCAATAGTAATTTAAAGGGACTGTACACCAGATTGACACCAAAAATAGTTTTTTTCTGTAAAAAATCCCAGGACAATTATTTAATAGAATGTGTTAAGCTTTGATATCATAATTGTATAAAAGTACCAAAATATAAAAAAAAATTGTGTCGGAAACCGGGTTTGAACCCGTGTCGCCAAAATTGCAGTCAAGGGTTGTATCCACTGTGCTACAGAGGCTTACCCCAAACGAATGGTTTATTTAAGCTTTATACCTAACTTGGTAATATCACGTGATAACATCGCCTAGTCAATCACGCATTAGGAATGAATTCTACCAGGTAGACATACCCAGTAATCTTTTTTAATGAAAAAAAATAATAACTGCATAACTGAAATAAATTGTCAACTATGTGGTACTTTAGTTAGTAAGTTTCAATGCATTGTACACATTAATACTAAGTTGATGTCAGTTTTCGACAATTTTCTCTTTTTTTTGAAAATTGATCATCTGGTGCACAGTTGCTTTGATGGAACGTTGTGACGTGACTACGTCGTTATTGATCAAAATTGACGTCACGTGCAACATGTTCTTTAAAAAAACATGTTTTCAGTTTGCACACCACTTGTTTTAAAAAGTAGTAATTTTTTCAGGTGTTTGCGTTAAAAATGCATTTTGCATACCCAATTAAACTTGAATATGTATACAAATTAGTAGTAAGTTTTTTTCCTGGCGCTTTTAACATCAAAGTAGAATATTAACATTTAAAATGGTTACATATACTGTGAAACAACCCGTACCTTACTAACGAGGATATTAACCGGGGAAGGGTTTTTAATTAACAGATGCGTTTTGTTTTTGTTTTGTGTTCTTGGGTGGTATTCAAAATGCAATTTAATTTTATAATCCATTGACTTCATACACTACATTGGTGAGTTATTAATAACAAATAATCCGATTAGCTACATCATTCTTAATTTCAATTAAGATCAATTATGAATACCACCCCTCATCTGGAAGCAAATAAGTTAAATTGCAATTTCTATCAAATTAAGAACTGAAATGCTAATTTGGTACACGATTTTGTAAGTCGCTTTTTTATATGCCTACTATAATAAAGTGTTTAATTTTCTCTAAGACAAATAAAAGTGCACCCTTCACACCCAGTAAGGTCAAACAAAATGTTCATTGAACACAAAAATGTCAAAAAATAGGGTAGGTAGGTTGGCATAGCTGTAAATCCATACTTCGGCAAAAAGTGTAAGCCCGGAAGGAAAAAATAGTGTCAATCGGGAAAAAATAAACCAAGATGCAAAATGCTTTTTTGTATGACATATATTATTTTTTAATCTTATAATGATAGTTCTGTGTGTTTTCCTTTTTATTCAATACCCTAAATATGAAGTTGATAGGATTTGTGAATTTTAGGATTTTAGGATGACGTACATTTTTTATGCATATATATCTTTCTAATTTCAAATTAATAAGCAAGGGATGGGTTTTAGTAGGGGTTTTACACGCAAGGAAACAAGTCTAGAAAATTGCTTATTTTCACTTGATGTTGAATAGCAGACATTTTCACGCAAACTTAGTATTTTTACACGTATTTTTAAATATTTTTTTTCTAAATTTGCTGACAGTTTCATGTTTGCTATTCAAAATGGGGTTGAATTTACGATGAAAAATTTCCCATATGAAAACAGGTTTTCCAGAGAGCAAATTTTTGAGAGCTTTGCATTTCGAACTGTTTTTACCAAATGAAGCGAGATCCGGTTAGTCATAGTTCAGCCAATTAAGATAACATTTTGATGAAGAACAAGAAGAAAAGTGTATTACCAAAACCCTTGGCGTTTCTTTATACAGTATTTGAATAAAAACTTGGTTTTCTTAGAACACAATGTTATACTGCCATGGGAATGATCACATTACATATTCTCTGTTGCCAAAAAAAATAACGACCCTGTTTAACTCAAAGATAAATACAACACAAACTAGTTCTGGCTTTCATTACTTTAATGTATTTTATATATTCTTATATGGCATAACCACAAAGTCAAACAGTGTCGACTGAATACGATTATCTAATAAAATAACGCATGCAAAGTAAGGAATTACAAAATAACGCATACAAAGTAAGGAATTATAATACATCCAAAACATAAATATAAATAAGTGGTTGTTTTACTACTAAAACAAATAATAACAGAAACTTCATCAGCATTTTATTTTAGGTAAATTACCAATTTTTCAACATTTTCTTCGAATCTAGCATAATTCAATCTTACGACGATTGATTCTAATTTTAGCATCGAAATCGAATTGTTTATTTAGTTGAAACTCAATGTAGTTAGGTAACAACTATTTTGTATCAATTTAAAACAATAAACATACTTCAATTTTTTTATTATTTTTTTTATTAATTTCTAATCATTCAAAATAAAAAAATAACAGCGAAATAGAAGTTAGAATTGCCAGGTCGAATGTAGGTCACTTAGGTATTTTCCGCAAATTTTGTTATCACGTGATTAAATTTGCACTTAACTATGACATAAATAGTGAATGTTTAGAATCGGTTTTGGTTTTAAAAATGTCTTAGTGAACTACATTTCACTTCATTTTCTTGATAATATAGTTATTTCGTCTGTACAATGTTTACAAGTGAAATAACAGCGTGATATAATAATGTCACGAAGGGTTGGGTTTGGATACGGCGCCGCCTTCAGCGAATACGTCCAAAAAGGTAGTAGAGTACGTGTTCGCTGAAGTTCTTTAGTTAATAACAAACAAGAACACACAAGACAAACACAAGACACTAGTGAAGGTTAAAATCGACTCAAAGTACAATTGCGTCTAAGCTATTGATATAGTCATTCCTGGAATAAAATAATAATAAGTTCCCCACAAACACTTCGACAAACCAGTTTCCAAAACTTTTTTTTGACAGTGCCTCAACAGGCGACGGTTTTGTTTTGTTTGTCGAAGTGTAAGAAATTAAACTCTCAATCACACTTTGGCAAAAGACCGAAGGCGGGGCATCGTTAGCGGCGTAGACTGCACTTTGTTTAATTCAAAATAGGGAAAAAATAGTCATGTTTATCTTTTTAAGTCTTAAAGCTGCACTCTCACAGATATACCATTTTTACAACTTTCTTATTTTTTGTCTTGGAAATTTTTGGGTAAGCATCTTCAAACCAAACCGTTACTAACGGTTGAAGAAAAATGCATAAAACATCAATTTTCGAACTTAAATATACTAAATCTAAGAACTAAAATCTGCGATCTATTTTTTTGTCAGCAGTCTTATATAACTTGTTTCCATGGATTTTCGCAAATTTGCTCGTTCTAAGACAAAAAATAAAAAAGTTGTCAAAACCTTCAATCTGTGAGAGTGCAACTTTAAATCGAAGCAGAAAGTTGCCTTCCGACGTAGCATTTATGACGTTATTTAAACGCGTATGTATACACACGCTGAAGTAATCATAGAGTTCCGTTTTTCAGTATGTGCAATAGAATTGAAACGACCACCGATAATACAAAGTGTATGTAATAACTTCAATAATTAGTCTGCCGTACCTTGTATATTCCTGCTGACTCCGCAGATGGAGAACAACTTTAATGCAATTAAAACGGAACACATAATTACATAGAACAATAATTCATTTCTGTGGATGGTTGATGGCTTGTACCAGTATGCACAGTAAGCTTGATTTGATTAAATTAAGTCTGACACTGTTAGCACTGTAACCATGTATCTTGTCAGAACAAATCGCCCATTCTATCTGTCTACCTGTGCACGGGTAATTGGATGATAAGACGTTCAGTGCACGAAGCACGGACGCTAATCTTCAGCTGCCGGATTAACATTGATAAATTAGTCTTTGTATCCCCGTTGCTTCGCAGAGTATACACTGCAAGCGGAAACCCAAATCGCAATCGTTAGCTACAAACGCCAATGTTGGTCGTTTTCAGAGCTTTCAGCCTCCATCAAACTAAATTACTTTTCTTGTTTCTTTTGAATATTTAACGAGTCTTCTTTTTTTCTATTTTGGAATCACTAAGAGGTGATCCTTTTATCTACAAAAACATCAAACATATACAAATCATAAACATGACAAATAATGAACAAGAAAATCATGATGTTCAACTATTTCTTCTTAAAACATTGCAAATTTACTTGATAAATATTACTTTAAACAGGATATTCTTAGTTAATTTAAATTTCATAATGAACTCATTGAGAAAAGGAAAATGAATTCCTTTAGTTTTATATAATGTTTGAATAATCAAAAGGTCGCAATTTAATAATGCACATAAGTTAACAAAATTCTGCCTTCTGTCAGATAAAAAGTACGATTTGTAAATACAGTCGAACCCCGTTGGCTCGAACTCCCAGGGGCCGGCGAAAATACATCGAGCCTCAGAATATTCGAGCCAAGCGGAATTGTTTACCTTTAGTTTAAAGAATCGATCTTTTACATCTAACTCGAGCCAACGAGGAATTCGAGCCAAGCGAGTTCGAGCTAACGGGGTTCGATTGTAAAGTTACCTATTTGAACCTATTAGTGTTGACAATTAACGATTCTTCTTAATGATGAAAAAGATTTGAACCCACAGTCTATAGATAAAAAGAGGATCAAAACACATACTGTTTATTAAATTATTTTCTTAATCAGTTTTGTTAATAAAACGGCTTCACCGTTCGATTTTATTTAGAAGCTTTGGTATAATAAACTGCGTTAAACTTGGAGGATTTCAACGGTCTTTTATACTGTAATTTAAATATGTACTCTTACTCCCAAATAAGATTTGCCACAAGTAATTCAAAATGTTTAAATATACCAAAAAGGATTAATACATGTCGAAAACAATGGTTCTTATGAAGGATACTGAGTTAAATTTGAAAGACAGGTACCGAAAACACGGTATTTCTACCTTATGAGACGATAGTAGATCACAGCAAATCTTTAAGCACTCACCAATCATTTATTATTTTTGCGTTTCAGCTATAAACTACACGGTTACAATCTTGTTATCAGTAATTAATATTTTCCATAAATGCACTATTTAGCATTTATCGCTCAATATTTATGTTTTTATACATGTGTATGTACTGATTTTCAATAAGAGTGTCACTTTAATATTCGATTCTCGTGGTCATAAGCAAAACACTCTGTCTCTTGCAGATTCCAATCCAGAAAGATGGGTGTTCCAGGAGATCCCCGCCATGACCACGTACGCCAGTAAAAGAGCGTCATACATGGCCTGGCACAACCCCGTCAGGCCAAATAGCGTACCGGACAGTCAGTCAAAACGTACCAATTTCATCTTTGTATTATTGTCGCGAGAAAACCTGAAAATGGCGGGAAAGGGAAACGCATGGCAACAAACGCTCCAGGTAATTTTATATTTCTTTTATAGTATGTCACGCCTCTAATATGAATGACGCAATGTCATTCGTCCAAGACTGGCCAACTGGCGATCCTTACATTTTTCCATCTTTTATATATGTCGTATCAAAATGGCGTCTATTTTTCGAATTCCGAAAGTGTTGGTGTCTTGATGGATGTAAACTGGTTGTCGACGTGATATATACGTTGCGGGTGTTCGCATTTACCGATATGGTTTCGTCTGAACCGTATATACCATATCTGGTCAACTACTAACCCCGTAACTTAAATATTTACTAACTCGTACACGTATTGGCCATAATTATTTTTCAGCGTTCTGTACACAGTACGTTTAAAATAAGAAGGGAACAGGGAATCATACAATTTAATGCAAAACAATCAATAATCACCGAGTCGACAAACTGAATGAATTTTTTTACCTGTTTTATTATGAAATATTTCACCTTGTTAAATGATGACGAGGGTTTCTACAGCTGTATGTAGTTAGCTAAACATAGGACATTGGACATTCAAAAGATGAATGTTGTTATGGCACGACATTGAAATTTCAAAATGCTAGCACGGCATTCCTTTTTTAAGTGTTGAGTATCGAATGTCGTATGTTTTGCTAACTTCATACAACTTGTTAATATAAAAGGTATTCTGCGAATGAAAATGATGACGAACGTTTCTTCATCAACATACCTGCAGGTCATGGAGGATTTAGACGATATAGATTATCTAGTAAAGTTTGAACTTTTAATAATCAACATATCACGTGACAATTTATATGAGAAAGTAGCGCTGGCCCCAATTTCTCGAAACTTCTTTGGCTTAACAGGCTTAAGTAGCTTATTTCAATAAGCCAAAATGCATACTTAATATTAATGCGAAAAGCTTAAAATGAGTTTTGATAAATGAAAAAAACGGTTTATTGTGATAATCATAAAGATAAATCCTATATAAAGTATAAAAAAACATAAATAAGTAAATATTGAGGTAATTATTAAAAAAACAAAAACAGTGAGCATAGCTAAATCCTGTTAAAATGTTTCGAGAAATTAGGGCAGCTGGACTTTTAGTTATCAATTTATCATAACGTGACTATTTATATAAGAAGGAGGCGATATCTGGTCAGGTAGACCTAATTCAGCTAATGTACCAGTAATACCAAGCAAGCTCATCTAAATACAAAGTTAGATGTCTGTAGTCTTCAGTCTAAAACACAAATATACATCGCGCCAAAAACAAGCTGTTCTGTCGAACCAGAAAACCTCGATGATAAGACTGCATTAGCATTGGCAGACCTGTAGTACAACCATCGAGATGGCATGGTTATCTTCAACAGGAAGATTGCCATCTCTCTGGCCAATAAAGAGCTCGCTTTTGGTTGGTGTCATGGTTTCTGCATCTCTGCCTACTGATTTACCGTCGCCAGTTTTCTTGTTCGTGTTTGGGTTGAATCTAGATGGAGAGTTCATGAACAGTCGTGGGATTTTGATTTTGTGAGTTATGACGTCATGGTACACTAAACAACCTCTTTTGCCGAAAAAAAAATAGTTCCCTTAATTTGTTTTCCCATTATGCGTCCATTGTTTTCAAGTTATCTGGTTCAATGCTTGTCTTAATCTACTACTTCAAAAAGTCATTAGGAACCCATCAGTTAAGTCATACAGTTAAGTCACGAACAATTCGCTTTAATTAGATATATATTTAAATCGAATTGTTCGTGACTTAACTGTATGGATATATAGCTACACAGAAAAACCCTTTAACGCAACCTTTAATTAGATATATATTTTATAACTTAAGTAGAACTCTTTCTTTATTGTGGCAAGTGTACATTCTAAGACGAAGACTTGTGTATTATGTTTTTTCTGTGTAGCTATATATAGATTGATTTTGAACTAGATTTTAGACCAATCATACGTTGAATATAAAGCGCGGTGTTAAACTGCAGATATTATAAGACTCCATGGGTTAAAGTTTTCCGGCATATGCCGGATTTTCCGGTTTTTCCTGATCCAGAGGAGTCGTTTTTCCAAATCCGTTGAGATTTTCAGAGGGGGGTTAGGGGGTATGACCCAACTCCTCTTCCGAATTTCGATCATATTTTGCAGAGGTCAACAATAAGTCCGATTTCACAACCTCCATTTTTGCAATCCAGCAGGTGCCCGCTTGAACAAGTGCGCGTTTTTATTTCATTTACGGAGATAGCCGATCTTTTTGTTCGATTACGGGCAAACAGACTCGGTGTGCGATCCTCTTTCATCGGGATCCGCCATTCCGACAAACGAGGTCGAGGAAAACCCTATACGTCATTCGTGTGAAAGGATACTTTTGATTGGCTTACTCGATTTTGCCCTCCAATGAAATAGCGTGTCTTTTATCACTTAAGGACTGCACATAAAGATGGCCGACATTGTTATTATTAGCAACTGTCATTCGATGCAGACGATTGTTTATCAAACAAAATAGTTCTGAAAATTAAGTTTTTGCTAGCGGGTTATAATACGAAGGACTTAGAAAAGGCAGTAAAAAAGTGGAGGTGGGAATGTTTGTCTGAGGTTGACAAAAACGGTGATAGATGGGGAAATCACTCTGCGGAGCGTAATCATTTGGCGATGAAATGATGTGTAAAAACCAATCATTTGGGAATCTTCCCTGCAGCTTCTCAAAACTGAAAAAGCAAAAAGGGTTGCAAAATTACACGGACTGGCCAAACAGACGGTGCTTAAAAGGAAATGAAAAAATGAAAATGGTAGCAACAGTCAGAATAAATGGAAAAGAATCAAACTTGGTTGATTAATGGTTGTTAAAAGAGTGTTGACAAAAGCATCAGTTTGAAATATTATAAGTTTTTTTGGTCCAAATCTTAATTATAATAAATAAATGAAGAAATTCTACCTTATACATTTGTGTGACTATTGATACATTTCCTACCAAACGAATCAGTTTAGGCATAAAATTCATTAATGGTATCATTTTCTTATATTAATATTTTTTTCTTTTTAATAGTGTAGAAAATATTATTTAGCCATACATTAAAGTAATTAAAGTCAGGCTTCAATTTCATAGTCAATTTATACTCTGGAATGGCATTTTATTCCCTTAAAATTCTTAAATCTCAGGAGCTTCCGGGGGCCTCCGGTCCCCTGGACCCCCTGCCAGGGCTTTGCCCTGGACCCACCGGGGGCCCTGCGGCCCCCAGCAAAATATTTCAGGTTTTTCAAAATTTCCAACTTTCACCCATAAAGACGTTTTAATCGGTTTCCATTTTAAAGATGAGAGACAGTTAATGGATGTCATTCAAATATAGCTTACTTTTACCAAGACTTTATTAGCAATGAATGTCAGTAGAAACATAAAAAATAAATGTTATTTGAAAGTGTTCATTTCAAACGCTGGAATGTTTTCATCAACGGGGCTAATTATTTTCGTAAACATATTTCTTGTTTAAATCTCAAAAAAATTACCCGATAAAACACTGAAATGTTTGCAATCGATCTGCTATTGATGAAAGTCGTAACAAAATACAGTCGAACCCCGTTGGCTCGAACTCCCAGGGACCGGCGAAAATACCTCGAGCCTCAGAATATTCGAGCCACGCGGAAATGTTAACCTTCAGTATAAACAATCGATCTTTTACATCTGTATCGAGCCAACGAGGAATTCGAGCCAAGCGAGTTCGAGCAAACGGGGTTTCGACTGTATAAATGTTCTATAACATTTGTGGAAATGTTAATGTCTATTCTGTGTATGTTTCTTGTCATCTTCCAAATGTATTGCTGCAGGAATCGATTTTATTTTTTAATTTAAAATTCCTGTTCTTAAAACAGTCCAGGAGAGGATTCTGACAAGCAAAAGTGAGATTTGGTGCATGTTTTTGTTTTGATATTTTAGGACGGCACCTGTATAGTTTGTTTTCGGTTTTTCAGAGGTCTTCACTTAAGTCTCCCGTCGACGCTTCAAAGTATCTCAGAAAATCCTTCATTATATCTGTATTATCAATGCTTTAATCGTATGTATGAATTGTCAAAAGCCTAAATCTCATCTCAGTCTGGGTTTTGTTATTTATCTAGGATCAGGTTCAACCATCTGAATGTCGATCTGTTTTCTGCTTTGCTTATCATTTTAGAAAATTACGTCGAAGTTAATATTTCTCTTTTACAACGCGGGGAGCCATCTAACTAAGCGAATTTCTGGTCTTAGTTTCGCATTATTATCATTAATAAATGCTCTTTTATTCCTTGCCATAACGAACATCATAATTGCGCTTTCTTGGATAGTGGAAATTTCTAAGTGCATTTGATCGCATTAATGTGTAATATCATGTGTTCTTATTCATTGATATTTCCTTTGAGTAGTTTTTTTTTCTGTTGAATATTATATGAAGAAAGGTCCTGCATAAGGTGATCCATTTATCATTAAAACAAAAACCGCTACCGATAAAGTTTTATTTTAATATTTTAAAATGTATAGTTCGAATATTTTCAAACTTTTCCCCGATGGTTTTTTTTTTATATATTCTCTATGTTATTTAAGAAACAAATTAATAAGCTTACTAGAAAATCAAATTAAACAATGCTCTTTGACCCCCCTTTAGTATATAATATCACAATTTAGTAATTTCATTTTGGTGTTATTTAAAAAAGTAATCCATGCAAAAAAATGGTTAATTTATATAAATTTAACATTAAAATAATATTGATGGTTATATAGTATAAGAATCAAAAAAGATCTTAAACTTTTATGTAGTATTTATTTTAATTAAAACCGCTTGCACTTTTCTTTAAAATTGAGTATGAAAAAACATAGAAATTCGTCTAAAGATAAAAAATAAATGACTTAATATGTTAAATGAATACCGGCCCAGGTCCTCTTGTTTTTGTTTTGAATGTATGATCGTCAGTTAAATATTCATAATAATGTGTTTTTTTAAGAAACTGAGGTTAAAAACAAAAGGAATATGTACGCAATTACGGATTTATTTTTGATTAGTTATGTAAACTCCATTCTTGGGACCTTTTTAAAATGTCAGACTGTGACGTTCTTGGTTCGTATGAAAGAAAGGAAAAGCTTTGTGTTTCTGAGACTGTTTTTTATGACGTTTTAAGATCATAAAACATGCTTTTTAAATTGCAGTGAGTACACAATCTTCAATATCGGGCAAATATGGTCACCGTTGTAGGACAAATACGATCACAATTATGGGGAAAATATCATAACCAATATTGGGCAGATACGAACTCGAAAATGGGCCAAACATGGTCACCAATATGGGGCAAATACGATCACCAATATGGGGCATATACGATCACCAATACGGGGCAAATACGATCACCAATATGGGGCATATACGATCACCAATATGGGGCAAATACAATCACCAATATGGGGCATATAAGATCACCATTATAGGGTAAATACGATCACCAATATGGGGCATATACGATCACCAATATGGGGCATATACGATCACCAATATGGGGCATATACGATCACCAATGTGGGGCATATACGATCACCAATATGGGGCATATACGATCACCAATATGTGGCATATACGAACACCAATATGGGGCATATATGATCACCAATATGGGGCAAATATGATCACATTTATGGGGCAAATATGATCACAAATCTGGGGCAAATATTATCACAAATATGGGGCAGATATGATCCCCAATATGAGGAATATATGATCCCCAATATTGGGCAAATATGATCACCAATATGGGGCAAATATGATAACAATATGGTGTAAATATGATCACCAATATGGGACAAATATGATCACCAAAATGGGGAAAATATTATCACAATATGGGGCAGATATGATCACAAATATGGGGCAAATAAGACCACAAATATGGGGAAAATATGATCACATTATGGGGCAGATATGATCACAAATCTGGGGCAAATATTATCACAATATGGGGCAGATATGATCACAAATATGGAACAAATAAGATCACAAATATGGGGAAAATATGATCCCAATATGGTGCAAATATGATCACAAATATGGAACAAATAAGATCACAAATATGGGGCAAATATGATCCCAATATGGTGCAAATATGATCACAATATGAGACAAATATGATCACAATATGGGGCAAATAAGATCACAAATCTGGGGCAAATATTATCACCAATATGGTGCAAATATGATCACAATATGGGCCAAACAAGAACACAAATATGGGCAAAGATGATCACAATATGGGGCAGATATGATCACAAATATGGGGCAAATAAGATCACAAGTATGGGGCAAATATGATCACAATATGGGGCAGATATGATCACAATATGAGGGCAAATAATATCACAAATCTGGGGCAAATGTTATCACCAATATGGTGCAAATATGATCACAATATAGGGCAGATATGATCACAATATGGGGCAAATAATATCACAAATATGGGGCAAATATGATCACAATATGGGGTATAACTATTATTGAGCTGTTATTACTTTTTTCGTGTCCGGATCATTCCTTGAAAAATACTGGATGGAATTTTATTAAACTTCATACAATGGTTAAACACAATTGGTGGAAATGTAGTATACAAGAACCATAACTCTCGCCACAGCATTGTCAGTTTTCAATCAGAGCGGGTAGGGGATTTTAATCACATTCAGTGATAGCTCTAGTACGATTTGTCTCTTACGATGTAAAATTAAGTATCCCACTCTAACTATTCATATCTGAGTTCATACCCTATATAATTTAGTGAACATAGCTAACAACTTTAATAGACCAATTCCTATTTCCTTTTTTTTATTTTCTTGGAAGTATCTTCATGGTTGCTCTAGTTACCGACATAACAAACCTTATGATTACCTCGAATTTCTTCGAATTTTGTAACAATCTTCTTTTGCCATTAAACTTTCATTTCCGAAACCACGTGATACATTTAAAATAATACCCTGAAGCTCTTTGTAATTTACTCGTCTTTTGAGCCCATGTAATTCTCTTTGATTCCGTACTCTTTTAATTCTGTCACGGTTTAATGCCATGTTAAATCTGACTTCAGCTTTATCGTCTGCGTTTTGGCAAGACGTCTGAGCGGAAAATCTGATATTATGTTTATAACTGCATGTTTTAATAAACGCATGAACATAAAAGAAGTTAACAATTTAAATTGGGCGTAAAGATAAGCCCTTCGAGAAATCCTATCATACTTACATAATATTTATTCAACATATCTTTCTCTGTTATGCAATTCTACAATATTTAAATTGGGCATAAAGATGAGCTTTCGTCGAGAAAATCTATAATAGTTACATAAAATACAAACGAATTATCATACCAAGCTATGCAATTCTGCACTCAGTCGAAACTATGTCGAACTATATTATCTCGATGTGCTGGCTATGTCGAACTGTTTCGATTATTTTGGTTTTGTTGTGCACTTCCGGTTAAATCGAATGTTCGATATCTCGAAGTATTTTCCGGGTTCCCAACGATTTTGACATAGCGAGTTTTGTTTGCAAAAAAGTAAAACTTTCGACTACTTGTTTCTGCAGTTTTCATATAAATAATGACTCTATGTTAAATTGGGGAAAATGTTTTCGAAAATATTTTAAAAATAACTACGATTCCTTGCTTAATACTATGGTTGCCATGGTATCACAGTTCGCACAATATTGAAACGAAGTCGCAGTCAATCTGCAGTTAAAGTGTTCTTACAGGATACCACACTCTCCGATTTTTCGAAATAGGTCCTAAAAAATAAAATTGTCAAATAAAATATAAATCATACTCACGTGTGTAGAAGTAAACACAAGACACAACTGCACCAGGGAAGTGTCGACAGCTCATTCTTTTTGCGCCAACGATAAGTGGTGGAGCTGGCGTTAAGTGGCCGTTTTAAGGATTTCTTAAGGAACGTTATTTGTTTTAAATCCCTCGTACAGGAAGGGCTCAATAGCAAGAGACGCTATTTTTTAAGATGTATTCCTAAGCTAAGATTTCAGAAAGAGTTTCTACGTTGTTTTTAACATTTCTACGTCATTTATAAAGGAAGAACTGTTTATAGGGATAGGCGTTCTTGCTCAGTGGTTGCAGGTGGTTGTCAGAAATCTCCAACATGGCAAACTTTACACAGTGGCGGATCCGGTATTTCATGATAGAGGGGTCGTATTTGAGCGGTATATCTTACGGCATGTGTCCTTTTTTTCACAGGACCTTATCCCTTAAAAAGTCTCTAAACGTACGAAGTAAGGGGTCTACGGTTGTACTCCAAAACAATTGTGGTTACAAACTGTAGTCTAAAGAGGTTCATCCTGGTGTAATGTATGCATATTCTGGTCTACAGTATTAACATTAAAAATTCACTTGACCAAATATTATATTCATTAGTTGTATTTTTTATTTATGTATATATTTCGGGGGGGACTCCAATCCCCCTGATTATCTAGTGTTAAAATAAAAAGAAAATAGTATCACTCCTTTATCTCCTAAGTCAACTCGCAGAATGCCAATTTTTTTTGTTTTTTCTTCATCTATTGATCTGTTGATAGTTCACAGCGTGTAGACAGTTGAAAATCAGGACAGGAAATAAAGTAAGATAACCGAGCGAAGTAATAAGTTTGAAGATGATAAAAGTTGGCAAAGGAACGATGTCTGAGGTAATATGAATGTTCTTCCGGTCGATATTTTACGCAACAACAGGTTGCAGTCAATGTTTGAATGTTTGGATGCCACAGATGTCGGTTAACACTTGACCTTGTACGCATTACACCGGTTAATTATTGTGTGCAACGGATGGTGTATACAATCGGTTAGCGCTTGACCTTGTACTCATTACACCGGTAAATTATTGTATGCAACGGATGGCGAATACAACCGGTTAGCGCTTGACCTTGTACGCATTACACCGGTTAATTATTGTGTGCAACGGATGGCGTATACAATCGGTTAGCGCTTGACCTTGTACTCATTACACCGGTAAATTATTGTGTGCAACGGATGGCGAATACAATCGGTTAGCGCTTGACCTTGTACGCATTGTTACAGTAAATAATCGTATACAACAGTGGGCCGGTACAATCGGTTAGCGCTTGACCTTGTACGCATTGTTACAGTAAATGATTGTATACAACAGTGGGCCGGTACAATCGGTTAGCGCTTGACCTTGTACGCATTGTAACAGTAAATGATTGTATACGACAGTGGGCCGGTACAATCGGTTAGCGCTTGACCTTGTACACATTGTAACAGTAAATGATTGTATACAACAGTGGGCCGGTACAATCGGTTAGCGCTTGACCTTGTACACATTGTTACAGTAAATGATTGTATACAACAGAGGGCCGGTACAATCGGCTAGCGCTTGACCTTGTACGTATTACAACAGAAAATGATTGTATACAACAGTGGGCCGGTACAATCAGTTAGGGCTTGCCCTTGTACACATTGTTACAGTAAATGATTGTATACAACAGTGGGCCGGTACAATCGGTTAGCGTTTGACCTTGTACACATTGTTACAGTAAATGATTGTATACAACAGAGGGCCGGTACAATCGGCTAGCGCTTGACCTTGTACGTATTACAACAGAAAATGATTGTATACAACAGTGGGCCGGTACAATCGGTTAGCGCTTGACCTTGTACACATTGTAACAGTAAATGATTGTATACAACAGTGGGCCGGTACAATCGGTTAGCGCTTGACCTTGTACACATTGTTACAGTAAATGATTGTATACAACAGAGGGCCGGTACAATCGGCTAGCGCTTGACCTTGTACGTATTACAACAGAAAATGATTGTATACAACAGTGGGCCGGTACAATCAGTTAGGGCTTGCCCTTGTACACATTGTTACAGTAAATGATTGTATACAACAGTGGGCCGGTACAATCGGTTAGCGTTTGACCTTGTACACATTGTTACAGTAAATGATTGTATACAACAGAGGGCCGGTACAATCGGCTAGCGCTTGACCTTGTACGTATTACAACAGAAAATGATTGTATACAACAGTGGGCCGGTACAATCAGTTAGCGCTTGCCCTTGTACACATTGTTACAGTAAATGATTGTATACAACTGAGGGCTGGTACAATCGGTTAGCGCTTGACCATGTACGTGTTACAACAAAAAATGATTGTATACAACAGTGGGCCGGTACAATCGGCTAGCGCTTGACCTTGTACGTATTACAACAGAAAATGATTGTATACAACAGTTGGCCGGTACAATCGGTTAGCGCTTTACTTTGTACGCATTGTTACAGTAAATGATTGTATACAACAGTTGGCCGGTACAATCGGTTAGCGCTTGACCTTGTACGCATTACAACAGTAAATGATTGTATACAACAGAGGGCCGGTACAATCGGTTAGCGATTGACCTTGTACGTATTACAACAGTAAATGATTGTATACAACAGTTGGCCGGTACAATCGGTTAGCGCTTGACCTTGTACGCATTACAACAGTAAATGATTGTATACAACAGTTGGCCGGTACAATCGGTTAGCGCTTGACCTTGTACCCATTACAACAGTAAATGATTGTATACAACAGTGGGCCGGTACAATCGGCTAGCGCTTGACCTTGTACGTATTACAACAGTAAATGATTGTATACAACAGTTGGCCGGTACAATCGGTTAGCGCTTGACCTTGTACGCATTACAACAGTAAATGATTGTATACAACAGAGGGCCGGTACAATCGGTTAGCGCTTGACCTTGTACCCATTACAACAGTAAATGATTGTATACAACAGTGGGCCGGTACAATCAGTTAGCGCTTGCCCTTGTACACATTGTTACAGTAAATGATTGTATACAACAGAGGGCCGGTACAATCGGTTAGCGCTTGACCATGTACGTATTACAACAGTAAATGATTGTATACAACAGTGGGCCGGTACAATCGGCTAGCGCTTGACCTTGTACGTATTACAACAGAAAATGATTGTATACAACAGTTGGCCGGTACAATCGGTTAGCGCTTTACTTTGTACGCATTGTTACAGTAAATGATTGTATACAACAGTTGGCCGGTACAATCGGTTAGCGCTTGACCTTGTACGCATTACAACAGTAAATGATTGTATACAACAGAGGGCCGGTACAATCGGCTAGCGCTTGACCTTGTACGTATTACAACAGAAAATGATTGTATACAACAGTGGGCCGGTACAATCAGTTAGCGCTTGCCCTTGTACACATTGTTACAGTAAATGATTGTATACAACAGAGGGCCGGTACAATCGGTTAGCGCTTGACCATGTACGTATTACAACAGAAAATGATTGTATACAACAGTGGGCCGGTACAATCGGCTAGCGCTTGACCTTGTACGTATTACAACAGAAAATGATTGTATACAACAGTTGGCCGGTACAATCGGTTAGCGCTTTACTTTGTACGCATTGTTACAGTAAATGATTGTATACAACAGTTGGCCGGTACAATCGGTTAGCGCTTGACCTTGTACGCATTACAACAGTAAATGATTGTATACAACAGAGGGCCGGTACAATCGGTTAGCGATTGACCTTGTACGTATTACAACAGTAAATGATTGTATACAACAGTTGGCCGGTACAATCGGTTAGCGCTTGACCTTGTACGCATTACAACAGTAAATGATTGTATACAACAGTTGGCCGGTACAATCGGTTAGCGCTTGACCTTGTACCCATTACAACAGTAAATGATTGTATACAACAGTGGGCCGGTACAATCGGTTAGCGCTTGACCATGTACGCATTGATACAGTAAATGATTGTATACTACAGTTGGCTGGTACAATCGGTTAGCACTTGACCATGTACACATTGTAACAGTAAATAATTGTATACAACAGAGGGCCGGTACAATCGGTTAGCGCTTGACCTTGTACACATTGTAACAGTAAATGATTGTTTACAACAGAGGGCCGGTACAATCGGTTAGCGCTTGACCTTGTACGCATTACAACAGTAAATGATTGTTTACAACAGAGGGCTGGTACAATCGGTTAGCGCTTGACCTTGTACGCATTGTAACAGTAAATGATTGTTTACAACAGAGGGTCGGTACAATCGGTTAGCGCTTGACCTTTTACGCATTACAACAGTAAATGATTGTATACAACAGTTGGCCGGTACAATCGGTTAGCGCTTGACCTTGTACGCATTACAACAGTAAATGATTGTATACAACAGTTGGCCGGTACAATCGGTTAGCGCTTGACCTTGTACCCATTACAACAGTAAATGATTGTATACAACAGTGGGCCGGTACAATCGGTTAGCGCTTGACCATGTACGCATTGATACAGTAAATGATTGTATACTACAGTTGGCTGGTACAATCGGTTAGCACTTGACCATGTACACATTGTAACAGTAAATGATTGTATACAACAGAGGGCCGGTACAATCGGTTAGCGCTTGACCTTGTACACATTGTAACAGTAAATGATTGTTTACAACAGAGGGCCGGTACAATCGGTTAGCGCTTGATCTTGTACGCATTGTAACAGTAAATGATTGTATACAACAGTGGGCCGGTACAATCGGTTAGCGCTTGACCTTGTACACATTGTAACAGTAAATGATTGTTTACAACAGAGGGCCGGTACAATCGGTTAGCGCTTGACCTTGTACACATTGTAACAGTAAATGATTGTTTACAACAGAGGGCCGGTCCAATCGGTTAGCGCTTGACCTTGTACACATTGTAACAGTAAATGATTGTATACAACAGTGGGCCGGTACAATCGGTTAGCGCTTGACCTTGTACACATTGTAACAGTAAATGATTGTATACAACAGAGGGCCGGTACAATCGGTTAGCGCTTGACCTTGTACGCATTACAACAGTAAATGATTGTTTACAACAGATGGCTGGTACAATCGGTTAGCGCTTGACCTTGTACGCATTGTAACAGTAAATGATTGTTTACAACAGAGGGCCGGTACAATCGGTTAGCGCTTGACCTTGTACGCATTACAACAGTAAATGATTGTATACAACAGAGGGCTGGTACAATCGGTTAGCGCTTGACCTTGTACACATTGTAACAGTAAATGATTGTTTGACCTTGCACGCATTGTAACAGTAAATGATTGTTTACAACAGAGGGCTGGTACAATCGGTTAGCGCTTGACCTTGTACACATTGTAACAGTAAATGATTGTTTACAACAGAGGGCTGGTACAATCGGTTAGCGCTTGACCTTGTACACATTGTAACAGTAAATGATTGTTTACAACAGAGGGCTGGTACAATCGGCTAGCGCTTGACCTTGTACACATTGTAACAGTAAATGATTGTTTACAACAGAGGGCTGGTACAATCGGTTAGCGCTTGACCTTGTACACATTGTAACAGTAAATGATTGTTTACAACAGAGGGCTGGTACAATCGGCTAGCGCTTGACCTTGTACACATTGTAACAGTAAATGATTGTATACAGCAGAGGGGAAGTACAATCGGTTATTGCGTAAATGATTTTATACAACAGAGGGCTGGTACTATCGGTTAGCGCTTGACCCTGTACGCATTGTAACAGTAAATGATTGTATACAACAAAAAAGACAAGTGCAATTCGTTAGCGCTTGACCCTGTACGCATTGTAACAGTAAATGATTGTATACAACAAAAAAGACAAGTGCAATCGGTTAGCGCTTGACCCTGTACACATTGTAACAGTAAATGATTGTATACAACAGAGGGCAAGTGCAATCGGTTAGCGCTTGACCCTGTACGCATTGTAACAGTAAATGATTGTATACAACAAAAAAGACAAGTGCAATCGGTTAACGCTTGAACCTGTACACATTGTAACAGTAAATGATTGTATACAACAGTGGGCCGGTACAATCGGTTAGCACTTGACCCTGTACACATTGTAACAGTAAATGATTGTATACAACAGTGGGCCGGTACTATCGGTTAGCGCTTGACCTTGTACGCATTGTAACAGTAAATGATTGTATACAACAGTGGGCCGGTACAATCGGTTAGCGCTTGCCCATGTACACATTGTAACAGTAAATGATTGTATACAACAGTGGGCCGGTACAATCGGTTAGCGCTTGCCCATGTACACATTGTAACAGTAAATGATTGTATACAACAGTGGGCCGGTACAATCGGTTAGCGCTTGCCCATGTACACATTGTAACAGTAAATGATTGTATACAACAGTGGGCTGGTACAATCGGTTAGCTCTTGATCATGTACGCATTGTTACAGTAAATGATTGTAGGCAACAGAGAGCTGGTAAAATTGGTTAGCTCTTGATCATGTACGCATTGTTACAGTAAATGATTGTAGGCAACAGAGGGCTGGTACATCCATGAACGCATGCAATATCGTTGTTCGATCGTGAAAAAAGCTGTTAGCTTATAGAATCACACTCGAGTCTGTTTCTTGGATAGATACCAGTACTGATGTCCAGTGTGAGAGGATTTGAAAAAGTGTAGATCGAACCAAGAACCCTCTTGGGTACGAAGCGGACACCTTATTTTCTGATCCACCATCATCGATACCCGTATTGAGATCCATTTTGAGATTCTTTGAAAAAGTACCTTTAGTTGTGATTGATCCAAGAGCCTCTTGGGTGCGACACGGACACCTTATCGATTGCATCACCATCAGCCCTAAGAACGTCTTTTACCGTATGACTAAATCGAAAAAAAAACGTTTTAAAGTTTAACGGAAACGTTCAATCTCGTGAAGATCGCAGAACGCGTTTTCATATCTTGAATATCAGAAATTGAGACTTCCTGAATAATGAGATATAATTAATTGAGGAAATCATTAATGACTTTTTTGGGAGACATGATATAATTAAATCTTGGAAAACTAATATGAAGTTTACTCTTAAGCGCAATTCACAGAGGATAATTCTTTGGGTTTTTTCAGTGTAAGATTGTACTGTATTTCACCGAGTGAGCAAGAAAGCATATATTTCACGAGTGGTGTAGCCATATATATGCACATGTAGCGTCATATCGGAAATGGCGTCGTTGAGATGTCTCTCAGCCTTGTGTGCGCTGACGTTTTTTCTGAATTTAGAGCGGGCTAAAATTTTAAAACAGTGAAAAGTATCAATTTGACATGTTCACTGTTTGATACAGTGAAATATGAGTTCTATTTCACTGAAAAATCTCTAAAAACCACCAGAAAACATATAATAAACTCAGTTTTTGTTTAAATTATAATCTGTATTCACAATACTTTAAGACTATTTCAAGAGCTTGTGGAGATTTTGAATATATCAGTAAGCAGATTTATATTTTGAGATGAAATCATTTTTTTCAGACGGAAATTTCAAATTTATCTTCTAACAAATCATCGACAAATTATCATAACACTTAACACCAGTATAAGTAAACACAGTCACAAATATTTCATGAAACGTTTCTTTTGGATGTTTTCATTCAGTGATAGGGAAGTAATTATAAAGAATGACACGCGCTCGGAGGCGATTAATTTGACGTCAAGAATAAACAAGTCGGTATTCGTTATCTTTGAGAACTATCAGCCGTCGGATAAGACCTACCTCGCTTCCATATGTTCGATGTACGTCAATCATAATCCGAATGATAATTTATTTCAAGCATATGTCTTGCTATCAAAGAAAAATGATACAATAACCTACTGGCTCTGAGATGAATATCTTAAGAATTAGGCTTAAGGCTTTATCTTGGCTTAGTTTTTAATGTAAGCACCAAAATGATATCAGTTTTAATTCAATTGCAGAAGGCATATAAAATATTTTGTTTTTACGTCTCTAATCACTGCTCTGGTTGAAATAAATATGAAATCATGAAACATGATTACAATCAGTACTACAGTGGAAACTGGCTATGTCGAACTCTGTTATCTCGAATGTCTCTTATGTCGAACTGTTTTCGAATGTGTTTGTTTCAGTTATCCATGTGTTTTTTTGGTTATATCGAATTTTCGTTACCTCGAATTGTTTCCAGAAGCCCCAACGACTTCGACATAGCGAGTTTTGGTTGTTGTCAGAAAATATTCCTTCATGGAAGAGCTTCATTTTGCTCATTCACTTGTGTCATTATTTGTCTAAACTCAGTTTTGTTTAACTAATGGTTTACTGGTTTATAGGTCACAGTGTCCCTTTCTTGACTTTAAATGGACACAATTTAGGTCGATGCAAACAGTAATTATTTTACTATTTTAATGTTATATTATGATTTACTTTTTTGACTTTAATGATCAATATAGAAAAAAATATATGATATGTGTACAGTTAACAAATAATAGCATTTTTTTTAATTAATTAGTTACGTGGCCACACCTCCCCAGTTAAAAAAACGTCAAAATATCGCTAATGTTATTTTATGTTGACACAAATCATTTGCATTTGACAATGATAGTCAGAAATGGGTTGCATTTTAAGAGTAAACAGAATCAGTGTATATATAACGTCGTAGAATATAGATACTTCACGTTCTCCTGTGAATATTATCAGTTTCTGTTTCACAACCATGCTTCCATAATTCCCTGTTCTAACCACGGCAAAGGAAGAAAGAGCGTTGATCTGTTACGCGGTTTCTTTGATGCGTAGATTAACATGACTTAGACCTGTAATTTTGTAAACCACCATCAAACAAGGCTTTATTTTTTTCAAAACAATCGCGGTAAATCTGTTCATAGTTCATTTAATCATGAAGGATTTCTAAATTGCAATGGAAAACGTTGATTTTCCGTTTTCTCGACTATAATTATTGAAATTGTGAATTAGTATGCTAAGACTCTACCTGTTAATGATACCAACAACATGGTTATTACGCCGTTGATGAACCTTTCCCTCTCTCTTACGATGTTTTTTGCCTAACTGGCTACTCACAAGCTCATTAAATCACATTAAAGGGACTTCGTCTTATGATTTTGGATCAATTTTCTTATTAATGGTGATGAATCTGAAAAAAAAAACACTTTTATTATAATTCTTGTACTCGTTGATACAGAAAATGAAGAAAAAATACAGTTAAAGTAGAAAAGAACTGATCTTAGTGGGGAGCTAACCTACGTCAGAGTTACATAGACTGCATAATAATTAAACCTTTAAGTCTTTTGTTTAAAAGCCTTACTAGTAGTTTGTAATAAGTTTTGCGGTTTGTTTCGAATTTAAAAAAACAACAACATATAAGTAAAACCCTTTTAAGTGGTACCAAAAATATAGGAGCAACAACTAAACAAAAACCACAAATTTGTACCTTACAAGAACCCGCCCCCCCACCCCACCCCTTACATAATCCAAGTTTACTTTTTATTTCAATATAGTAGAAACAAATAATAAAGACGCCCAAAATGCACCATTTCGGATAATAGATTGTTAAAAGTTTCATGGGGGGAGACCCCCCCCCCCCCTGCCTGGTTACGTCCCTAAGTTAGGCCCCATGCAACATCGAGTCCCGGATCCGCCCCTGGTCAAGGCAAGTCAAGTTAACTTGATTTGGTTTTAATTAGAGTGCTTCTATTCTGGACTTATTAAGCGTACACGGTTTACCTTGATGACAGTATATTACAGTATATTATTGTTAAGTGTTTTTTTTATTAATATACGGCCGAAATCTTATTTTTATTCTTCGCAAACTTAGTCACAATGATCACCCAGAACTAAAACCTTCTTTCAAATGTTCTTGAGAAGTTTTCGACGGCCATTGATGTGTACACCCGAATCTGCCACAACGCCCATAATACACCGAACAACCATTGCAAAAGCAGATGGCGTTTTGGCTGACTCAATAATTAGTGTTCGTGTTTAAAGAACTAGTTTTCACAACATATAATATTTTCCGATTGTTTTTTATGTTTCTCCGTTCGTAATTGATGGTAATTTTAACCTAGTTAAACACAAATTAGCTCTTCCATGTTGGCCCGCAAGACAAAGGCAGAGGTAATAAACTGGAAATTGTCTTGCAACGCGTGTTTGTTGATGAAACTACCAGATGGATGTTCGGCAAAAAGCACCTTGGAAAATTGTAAATCTCTTCTAAACTTGCAATACAATTAGATTAGGCACGTAAAAATCGCTTACCCCAATTTCCAAATGACAAACATGTTGGTTGGTTGCGTAATTTACATAGAAAGCTTTAGATTAAAAAAATGTACGGAATGATTTATTAATGGTTAATAGATGTTAGTTTGTATTTACACAAATATATGAATTGATGCGTCGAAAGGTAGAATAACCATTTATCTTGTTAAAAGATCCGCTCTTTCTCCCAAACAAGATTTACCACAATGACTTATATTGTTTAAATATTGAAAAGAAGATGAATAAATGTCGAAAACAATGGTTCTTACGAAGGATACCGAGTTAATTTGAAAGAAATCAGCATAAAACACGGTATTTCTATCTTATCAGACTATAGTAGACCAAAGTAAATCTTTTAGCATTCACCAATCATTTAATATTTTTGCTCTTTCTGCTATTAAATACATGGTAAAAATTTTGTTATCAGTAATTTATATTTTCAATAATTGCGTTATTAGGTAAGTACTTAAAGGCTTATCAGTCAAAATTGATGTATGGTATACATGTGTATGTATTTATTTAGAATAAGAGTGTCAATTTAAATACTATCTCAAATCTCAAATTTTTAAATGATATATATTTTATTGTGTAAACTACCTACTATCAGGGGCAGTCATTGATTTTATATATCGTTTCATCTGATTTAGATCAACTGAGTAAAATAAACTTCTCATTGGACAAAATATAATGTTGACCACTTATACAAGTAAGATTACGTACTCGAATCATTTAATGTCAAGGACAGAAATACGCATACATGTGAATCCATATTGTGTCCACCTCTTAAAGTTGCACTCTCACAGATTTACCATTTTTACAACTTTTTTTTAATTTTTGTCTTGGAACGAGCAAATTTGTGCGTAAATATCTGAAAACCAGTGATATAAGATTGCTGACAAAAAATCAGATTGAAGATTTTCACATTTCCGGAAATTAATGTTTTATGGCTTAAACCGTTACTTACGCTTTAAGAAAAATACATAAAACATCAATTTTTAAACCTAAATATAAAAATCTGCGATCTATTTTTTGTCAGCAGTCTTATACAACTGGTATTTCATGGATTTTCCCAAAACAATCTTTAGTTCCAAGACAAAAAAATAAAAAAGTTGTCAAAATGTTAAATCTGTGAGAGTACAGCTTTAAATAGTTGTTTATGTTTGCTTAATTTTGTTGGCACTAATCGTTGAATGCTTAACCTGTTTTATTGAGTTAATTCATTTATTCCTTCGAACAAGCTCGGACAGGTTAGGTTGTTCGGACCATATTCATAATTTCTCAAAAAACACATTTTCGTCTTGTTTTTTTTTTAGAAAAAGTGTTTTGCAATAGCTTTGATGTCGTTGCAGTCGTCGCTAATGAGCAATGCCTTTAACATAAGCAATGATTTATAATGAAACTTGGTACTCTTGTTGCCAAAGACAACAATTATCTATTAAACTGTCAATATTATACCTCTGGCTGTAAAAACTATTGAGTTATGGCCCTTTTTAATGAAAAACACAACAACAACAACAACAACAACAAATCATTGTCGGCGTTAGGTCCGCGGCGCTCTAATTTCAAGAAAAGGGAGCAAAATCCTCCAATTAATCAAAATCCATTTTGTTATAAAACCTTCATCAGCGTGTTTTATATATTTAACATCATCGACGTATTGGAATATAAATACATTAATGTCTTTTGTTCATTTCTGATGCTTTGATGTCGAATGTATGCATTCATATGTAGTATTTTGATCTAATTTCAAAAACAAATTATGCTAAATATGAAAAATTAAAGAAATCGAATTTAGTTAAGAAATTACCTGAGGTATTTTAGGAATAAACAGCCCCTGTACTATGTACCCGTTTTTTACCATGCTCAACGAATTTCATGGCTGACCAATCTATTTATGGGGATATCAACCCTGTTTGAATGGTACGAAGTTAATTCTGCAATTGATTTCTTTGGTTCAATGCACGGTTTCAAATAGTAAAAAGCATATGTTTTGTATTATCTCGTTTTGTGTAATTTGTCAGAAATTACGGAGGAGTGGGTGTGAACCTGTATTTCAATCATTTTAAGATCGTTCCTGAAAATTGCTTAACAATTGTCTGGTTGTCTGCTTATAAACCATCTGGTTTCTTCCAAAGCAGGTGGCTTTAAGAAATGGGTGTTATAAGAAATAGATTAATCGCTAATATAAATGCAATATTGCGCATGTTATATGGTTAAATTGCACTAATTGTTATATTTTTAATGCACCTAGAATTATTGAAACTAGGTTAATGAGGAAAGGCAAATGAACGCACGCATTACAAATGTGAAATTATTGCTCTCTTTTTTGCAAGTTATAAAAAATTCCAGTCGCCCACTTTTCACAAAAGCGTTTTTTGAAATAAGGTTAATTGAAGTATTCAATTTAGAAAAAAAACATGAGAAAGGGCGTGCCTTCTGACCACCTGGCGGAATACAGTGACCTAGTGCTTTCAAATGCTAACGTTTGGAAATTAACCTAATAATAAAAGGCTAACGCATGCATTTACTTATAAATATACCGATGTCGTCGTCTTAAACTGTCTGACAAATAGGGATGATTTTCGCCTGCGTCGTCGTCCCTATTGTCCATGTTGAAACACTTCTGTTTCCGATCAAAATCTTTTGAACGACTTGATGAACAGGGGCGGATTCATAAAACATCTAAAGTCATTTATTAACTTAAGTCGATTTCTTATTTTTTTTCAAAGCATATGAAAACAATTTTTTTTTTTAAAGTATGTATATTAAATAAAGTTTCAGACATATTTTAGATATTATGTCATATCATCTATGAGATACTTGACTTAGAAAAATGTCTTAAGATTGGAAAGACTTAAGATGTTTTATGAATACTGGCTTAGTCTTTTTTACTTGGTATGCACATTGGAAATGGTGAATAGACGACTCCTATTGATTGTGGGGTCAATAGATCAAAGCCCCATGTTTGACGACCTTTACTAAAAAATATCGCTTCCGACAGGCAAGACATCCGATGTGAAGAACTCTAGTTATCCGACGATCGGAAGCAGAGTTCAATTTATAACAAATTGTTTGTATTTAAGATGAAATTTAGGTCTAGGGTGGTATTCAATATTGGTCTTAATTGAATATAAGATTGATGTAGCTTATCGGATTGCTCGATATACGGTGATGTATGACCATAAGATTGACTTAAATATGCATATTTAATACAACTCATGGGTTAAGAGACATTCAAGACAGCATTGCTAGACCATAATAAACCAAAATATATTGAATTCCACCCCAGAAGTTAACTATTTAAGAAGCGTTGAAATACAAACGTACACTTTTTGTTGTTGGATTAGAATGCCTAAAATGTAATAATAGCGATTTGTTTTCTCATATTGTATTGGTTCGTTTCTCAACGTAAATGTCCGTAGTGTTGATTGGATGGTGAATTAATAACATAAATACAGTAGCGACCGTAAAACAATGACGATTTGGAAAACCCGTACCTTCTCGCCAATATTCATACGCCAAACGACAATTTTCTCACAAGCAGACGATCATACGCCAATTTTGAAACGGAGATAATTATATATTAACTAATCGCGAAATATTTAACAAGGTAGCTCTAAACCATCTTCAAAGTCAACAATACAATATATTGTACTGATTTTCAAAATGTGTACGTCATCATGTATTCAATGTTACTTCTGGTTTCATTTTCAGACGAGTTCTACGGAAGCCGTGTTGGACCTCCTCCAACTGCCCTACGATCCCGAGTTCTGGCTCCTCGCCGTGGGAGAGGAGGGGACGGTGGCCCAGATACGCTTCAATTCCACAATATCTGACCAGGTTCCCTGGGATAAAGGTCAGTACTTTATTAAGTGACCATTATACAGTCGAACCCCGTTGGCTCGAACTACCATGGACCTGCGAAAATACATCGAGGCTCGGAAATTTCGAGCCAAGCGGGAATGGTTTCTTTCAGTGTAAAGCAATCGGTCCTTTACATCCAGCTCGAGGCAACGAGGGAATCGAGCGAAGCGAGTTCGAGCCAACGGAGTTCGACTGTTAGTGTATTTCCTTACTGGTGGTGTTGGTATCAGTCATATATTTTACCGTTTTGTGCCCGTTTTGTTGTCAAATTCAAACGACAACGCTCACACAGCGGTCCGACACACGTCATTTCCGGAATTGATTTAGGTAATAAATATTTTAGCGCGTTTTTGCAACTAAATATTAATTAATTTCAAGTGAAAGTGAAAACATTTCATTTCTTGCTTACTCGATGAAATAATGCCTTTTATAAAGTCCAATATTAATATAAATAACAAAAACATCGCCTGAAATGTGTAAAAATGGTTTATTTCATGATGAAACATTAATTAAAGATAAAAATAGAGATCTTTCGTTAATTGTCTATTTCAAAAGACACGGAAAACGCCTTATTTCGCGGAAAAAGCCTTATTTAGGCTATTGATAATTGAATCATTTTAGGCTTGGATTTAAAAATAAATCTCTCTTCTCAAGTACCTGTCAGTTGCTGTTTGTTCACTATGAAAAAAAGCAAGTAAAAAAAAACTTAATTTGAAAAAAAGCCTTAAAAACACAAAACAATTAATGAAATATTTGCAAATTAATTACATAGCCGTTTTAGATGTATAAAAAATCAATGCTTATATTTGGCGAATAAGGCGTGTTTTTAGACAAATGAACGGCTCTAGGTATGTTCAGTTTTGTTTAACATTAAACACATGCAATATTATCAGCCTATATTCAAAACTTAGACATTTATCGTTGTTATGTTTTCTTTGTTTCTGATACAGACGACTTTTGAGTATAATCTACATCTTTATGATAATGAATATTTGAAATATTGGTCGTAAAGTCACTCGCTCATGGTTTTTAAAATACTCTTTTGTTTTTTTAAATACAATAAAAAGTGTGACAAACCATTAGGAGTGTTATAACAAAAATACCAAAAGCTGGAACCCTTCAGCAAATGTTGATATTTGCTCAAATATCGTCTTTGAAGACCACAATTTTCATTAGCGGTTATAATGCGATTGAAAATTAATTACGGCTGTGGTGTCGCGTGATTGGATGATAGACATTATCACGTGATGCTATCAATGTATCCTCAACAGGTCAACATATCCACCATTTCAGTTAAAGTCCCGGTGGCCTTGTGGACTAGCCGGCTGTTTTTCTAGTTTGTTTTTTCTTGACTTTTCCGGCGTGGGTTGGAACCACATTAAAACAAAAATACTTTTTATGCTATAACTGTATTAATTTCTGCAAATTCAATATCATAGAGTAAAATAATGATAAAATAAGTGTTTTCAGATGCATTTTCGGGAAAACTAATTTTTGGTCCAAAAACATGAGCGAGTCACTTTAATGTTCATTGCCATAACATTATTAAAAGAATGTTCTTGCTATGCTGTTAAAGTCGTATCATGTCGGTTGCATAGCAACCATTTTCTGTACTTAAATGACCTTGGCTTGGTTACCTTTCGTGAAGGTACAATGTCCGGAAAATATTATGAGCTCATTATATATTCCATAATGATAAACATCACCACAATTATCATCAACCGGTTTCGGCAAATACGTTTTGAGAGGGTTATTAGTTTCATTCGCCCATTAGGTTCCTAAGTACGCATTTTATGCTGTAGTGGGTAGTTCAGAACTTATTTGTTGAACTTGGCAGGAGCACAATCATTAATAAAGACCAACTAGGTGTTTATGAAGCTTTCATGTCATTCAAAATTGTTTCCCCGAAGTATCCTTCGGTCATTGACTGGAGACGCGCTGGGTTCTATCAACATTGGATCCGTATCATGTTTTATGACTGCGTATCTTCATTAAGGATAGTATGAGGCACAAATAAATGGTATTTATTTTGGAATAGGTTTCTGTTGTTGTGCTGTGGGGTATCAATGGCTAGAAAAAATATATGGGTAATGATAGAAATGTATCAGCCATGGTAGAAAACATGTCTTAATCAACTAATGATCAATCAGGAATCCTAAAAAAACAGGTACAATCGAACCTCGTTGGCTCGAACTCACAGGGACCGGCGAAAATAACTCGAGCCTCAGGAAATTCGAGCGAAGCGGGGTTTGTTTACATGTAGTATAAACGGGGTTCAACTGTACTGCATCTTGTAGTAGCTATGTAAAGCCCAAACAATCAATCGTCGGCAACCACGGTATTTGATTCTAATTTACTTCATAAATTCAGCGTATTAATGTATTGAGGGTATCCGCCGATAAATACAATCTCAAATAATGATTCTTTTAATGCGAACAACATTTTTTTGTCCTCCATATTCAACGTTTGTTAAAACAACACGTGTCGACCAGTGCTACCTCAATATCTTAAAAATACATAAGTCAAATCTCAATCTCAACCTGTTTTTCCACATGATATCAACAAAGTAATTTAAAATCGTTAAAGTGTTTTCTTTCTTTAAAGCTGCACTCTCACAGATTGACCGTTTTGACAACTATTTTTTTTTATCTTAGAATAAGCGCTTTTTGCGTTATTTTCCAGTGACAATTGTTAAAAGTGAGATAAGATTGCTGACACAAGATTAGATCGCAGTTTTTCATATACAACTTCGAAAATTGATGTTTTATGGCTAAAAGCGTCACTATTGCTTAAAGAAAACAGATATTTTTGGCAGCTGTCCACACAATTCAGATATGTTTGATAATGAATAATCTTTCATGACTGATTTGAAGGCATTGACGGCGAAAGTATCTGATTCTGAGACAAAAAATGGTGTGTGGGGGGGGGGAGGTTAATGCCAAATTGTCAATCTGAGAGTGCAGCTTTAAAAGCAGATTCTCTAGAGAATGTGTTTCCATAAAACCTTTGAGAAATTTCGAAAAAAAAAAGGTTTCTTTAGCAGGAAATGAGCTGAAGTACGCAGTTGCGTTATAAACTTTTGACAGGTCGAAGATTTTGTCATACCAAAACCCCCGATTGTGGAATAAAATTCGACGGGGGGATGGGGGTAGGGTGTTAAGAGTTTAATATGCTGCGCGTCTGCACAAAAGAAACATAAATTAGCGGAAAGGAACCAATGACCTTTAACACAAATACCACCATTGGCGCCGCCATTGTTTCTCCGTCACAAGACTATGACGTCATATATCTTGCTTACTTCATAATACAATAAGACGCTTTTCTACTTGTACGCTATATAACCTATTTCTGCTTACAAGCCCTAGTTCACTCTTAAGAAGTTCCTTCAAATCGTTAAGTACTTGCAACCTTTTGCCACCTACCTATCATGTAATGAGATTGTAATGAATGAACCGGTTCACCTACACTTACGCTCTTAGCTGAAGTATAACGGAGGTTAATAGCAAACCCTCAAATAACTTGCCATTCATCACTCTTGACTTATGCACCAGTCAATTGTAACCACGCCCCCCCCCACAGGTCCGGGGGGTATACCGGGGATAGCCGGGGAAATGGCCGTGTTTTTACCTTCCAGTTGGTCCCGCAGTGCCGGGTGAATGCGATGGTTTTGTCTTCGCGCCAAATATAGCAGGGAATGGGCCTTACTTAGGGTCACTGTGGTGCGGGGAAATTTGGCGGGGGGTTTACCAGCAGTTTGTTCCTGCAGTGCGGGGATTTTGCCCGGGCTAGGCTGGACCGAAGTCAAAGTCCCCGCTAATCCCCGGACCTGGGGGGGGGGGGGGGGGGCGTGGTTACAATTTACTGGTGCATTAGTTAATCGCAAAAAGGTAACCGAACCTCATCAGTGGCGTAGCTAGCCCTCTATTCACGTGGATTCATAATTGTGTTACGATTGTTCGAGGGCATGCCCCTTCGGAAAAGTATTAAAACAATGGTGCAATCTGGTGCATTCTGGGCGTTCTGAAGTGCTTTATTTAGTATGGAGACGGGCAGTTTAAGAATCATGTAGTCATGTATGCATACTGCAACTTTGGCAGATTTTTTTGATTGTTTAAGTCAGAATCATGTAGATTTAACCGCGTACTCGTGTATAGACAGCTACGCGCCTAACCTAATTCGTGTAATGTTACCCTGTTAACATGTGCAGCTCGCTATCCAGTCGGTACATCTAGGTCGCAAAACGAACCTAATTAGTGTTATTTGAGGCTAATTACACGTACAGTTACAGCAATGTCGCATAAAGCGAGGTCGTCTAACGAACTTATTAATGTAATTTGAGCCTTATAACATGTGTAGCTCTCTATCCAGCCGCTACAACGAGGTCGCCAAATGAACTTAATTAGTTGGGGGGGGGGGGGGCGGGGGGGGGGGGAGGGGGTCTACCTTAATCGACGATTTAAGTTTAGAGAATTTAAAATCCCTACCTTTTTGCCACCCACACACGAATAGCATATCATGTTTTGAACTAAATGGGGTGTCGGCGTGATATGTGATATGAACGTTACGGATATGATTCATCTTGCATTGTTTACCCGATAATCAGGTCACTTATACTTACCCTATCACTTAACGTATAATTATAATACAGACAACATTTTTAGCCAATGCAATTGCAGATGAGCAATTATTAAGTAGTAGTCTTAATCATTAAGAATTTCAACTTTCGCGAGTGTCGCCCACTGCCACTACACCGATACAGACTCCCTGCGTCAGATTCTGCGCTGACAATGTGTAAGCCAATGAGGTTGTATTCGGAGTCAGATGACCTAAACTTAAGTGCAAATATCAAGAAGGGTTTGTTCGCTCCGCTTAATCAACCCATTCTTAATCACTAAGATTTTACTTCATGTCATATATCTATTCCTTCGTTCAGGAGTAATTCCGGTCGGTGACTCACTTCCCAGTCGCTACGGAGACGGTGCCGTGATTGAGTACAACTCCACGCTCAATCTGACGTTCACCATGCCGGTTATTGATGGACGGCTGGTGCCGCGCCTCGCATGGACAAACCCGGAAGTTGTGGCGAGGGCCGGTAAACGGATAGAGTACCAGGTGGACCTCTTCCTTAACCAGTGCGACTGCGACCGGCCGCCTAACCACATGGCGGAACTCGTCGTCGCGGATGCCACAAAACAGGCATGTTAACGTTATTTATTTGACTGATAAAGATCTTTGGTCCAACAATGCAAAAGATACCGCATTGGACATTCAAAAATAGCATGTTGAATGTCCATTGTCGTGCGAGGACGACATTCAATTTTGAACGTCCAAAGTCCAATGTAGTGCCAGCATGACATTCATCTTTTCGATGTCCATTGTCCAATGTAGTGACAGCATGGCATTTATCTTTTTGATGTCTAATGTCCAATGTAGTGCCAGCATGACATTCATCTTTTAGATTTATAATGTCCAATGTAGTGCCAGCATGACATTCGTATTTTCGATGTCCAATGTAGTGCCAGCATGACATTCATATTTTCGATGTCCAATGTAGTGCCAGCATGACATTCATATTTTCGATGTCCAATGTAGTGCCAGCACGACATTCATCTTTTTTATGTCTAATGTCAAATGTAGTGTCAGCATGACATTTATCTTTTGGATGTCTAATATCCAATGTAGTGCCAGCATAACATTTATCCATGTATGTCTAATGTCACATGTAGTGTCAGCATGAAATTCATTTCGTAAATGTCCAATGTACTGCCAGAATGACATTCATCTCGTAAATGTTCAATGTAGTGCCAGAATGACATTCATCTTTCAGATGTTTGAAGTCCAATGTAGTGCCGGCATGACATTCATCTTTTGGATGTCAAATGTCCGATGTAGTGCCAGCTTGACATTCATCTTTTGGATGTTTGAAGTCCAATGTAGTGCCGGCATGACATTCATGTTTTGGATGTCAAATGTCCGATGTAGTGCCAGCTTGACATTCATCTTTTGGATGTCTAATGTCAAATGTAGTGTCAGCATGACATTCATCTTTTGGATGTCTAATGTTAAATGTAGTGACAGCATGACATTCATCTTGTGGATGTATAATGTTAAATGTAGTGACAGCATGACATTTATCTATGGATGTCTAATGTCAAATGTAGTGTCAGCATGATATTTATCTCGTAAATGTCCAATATCCAATGTAGTGCAAGCATGACATTCATCTCGTAAATGTCCAATATCCAATGTAGTGCAAACATGACATTCATCTTTTAGATGTATAATGTCCAATGTAGTGTCAGCATAACATTCATCTCGTTAATGTCTAATGTACTGCCAGCATTACATTCATCTCGCACATGTTCAATGTACTGCCAGCATGACATTCATCTCGCACATGTTCAATGTACTGCCAGCATGACAATCATCTCGTAAATGTTCGATGTAGTGCCAGCATGACATTCATTGTTTGGATGACTTATGTCAAATGTAGTGTCAGCATAACATTCATCTCGTTAATGTCTAATGTACTGCCAGCATGACATTCATCTCGCACATGTTCAATGTACTGCCAGCATGACAATCATCTCGTAAATGTTCAATGTAGTGCCAGCATGACATTCATTGTTTGGATGACTAATGTCAAATGTAGTGTCAGCATGACATTGATCTCGTTAATGTCCAATGTACTGCCAGCAAGACACTCATCTTTTGGATGTCTAATGTCCAATGTAGTGCCAGCATGACATTCATCTTTTGGATGCCTAATGTCCAATGTAGTGCCAGCATGACATTCATCTTTTGGACGTCTAATGTCCAATGTAGTGCCCGCATGATATTAATCTCGTAAATGTCAAATGTACTGCCAGCATGACATTCATCTCGTATATGTCCAATGTAGTGCCAGCATGACATTCATCTCGTAAATGTTCGATGTAGTGCCAGCATGACATTCATCTTTTGGATATCTAATGTCAAATGTAGTGTCAGCAGGCCATTCATCTCGTAAATGTCCAATGTAGTGCCAGCATGACATTCTTTTTTGGATGGCTAATGTCCAATGTAGTGCCAGCATGACATTCTTTTTTGGATGGCTAATGGCCAATGTAGTGTCAGCATGCCATTCATCTTTTAGATGTTTAATGTCCAATGTAGTGCCCGCATTACATTCATGTTTTAGATGCCTAATGTCAAATGTAGTGTCAGCATGACATTCACTTCTTAAATGTCCAATTTCTCATAGTTAGCTAAATGCGCACAACTTCACTCTTTTGCCATTTATTTAAACATTTATTTAATTAAACAAATCGTTAGAGTTATACTCAATGGAGTGTTCAAAATGTTTTCCTTAATAAGTAATAATATCTATATGTATATACGGTCGAACCCCGTTGGCTCGAACTCCAAGAGACCGGCGAAAATACTTCGAGCCTCAGAAAATCGAGCCAAGCGGGATTGTTAACCTTCAGTATAAAAAATCGGTTCTTTATATCTAGCTCGAGCCAACGAAAAATTCGAGCCAAGCAAGTTCATGCCAACGGGGTCCGACTGTAAGTGTTCGTGTATTTTATCTCATTTAATCATTGCGAGCCCTTCATTTTACAGCCGGACGTAACGTTCGACGACATAGCATTTAACGCGGAATACCACGTAAAGATCTACCTCTTTTCCCAAAAAGAGGCATGGCATGGCGAAATCAAATTTTATACCCCGACGTGTGAAAAAACGCTCCTGTATAACGATGCTCAGTGCGAAAGTGGCGTGCAGGCCGCAACCGTTGTCAACGTCAGAAAAACGACGACACCATTTCCTAAGACAACGTTGGAAAATATTGGTACCGGACAGTTTGCGGCTATTAAAAAGGATGGCAATGGTAAGATAGTATCTAAGTTGTTTAGTTTTTACTCACAATCGAAACTCGTTATGTCGAAGTCGTTGCAAACATGGAAGTTACTTCAAGGTAACGGGTGTTCGATATAACCGAATTGCAATTGCAATTGCAATTTTATGTGTTCATAGTAATTGTTTTATTCACATAAAAAATAACTAATAGATAGTTTTCAGTATGATTTTTTTTATAAAACTGATTATTATAATGTTGTCTAACCCCGTCTGCTCGAACTCGCTTGGCTCGAATTTTATTTTGGCTCGAACTGGATGTTAAGGACCGATTTCCAACTACTGAATGTAAGCATACCCGCTTGGCTCGAATTTTCCAAAGCTCGAGTTATTTTGGTGGTCCCTAGGACTTCGAGCCAACGGGGTTCGACTGTATAAGCATTTATTGATAAAAAAAACACAATTAAGTTGCCTTAGGAAAGGTAAACATATTGCGAAGTTATTTTTCATATCAAATTGTCTTTACGCACAAGTTTAGAAAAATAATTACTGAAACCAAAGCATACACGTGCTTCAACTCTTTATAATTGCTATAATTATTGAAACACTACACCAGGTAGATTTTGTAATATTATACTTTGATAACAAGCATGTAGACTGAACATTAAGTATTATTTCCTCTTTTTTTGTACTTTGTTTTGTCTTTTGTAGAGTTGGACATGAGTCTGGTCCATGGCGGTTATGATGACGCGTCACCACACGGCCTTGGTAATAAAAAGCGATTTTTAGCTCGTCTGGTTCCAAAAAAAATGTCAAGACATTGTCATAAAATCATTGTCGTAAGCGTGACTCGAGATATTTACACCTTCTGTTTTGACAACTTTTTTTGTCTTGGAATGAGCCAATTTTTCCGACAAGTCTGCAAACCAGTGATGTAAGACTGCTGACAAAGGTTTGAAAACTTTTTTCTGTCTTGGAATGAGCCAATTGATGCGAAAAAGGAAAGGAAATCCGTGATACAAGACTGTTGACAAAATAAATCGCAGATATCCATGTTTTAGTTCGAAAATTAATGTGTTATGCCTAAAAGCGTTACTAAAGGTTTAAAAAGAATGTATGAAGCATCATTTTTGAACTTATATAAAAATCTGCGAGTTTTTGTCAGCTGTCTTCAATCACTGATATTCAATGCATTTTCTTATAAATTGGCTCGTACTTAGACAAAAAATGTTGTTAAAACGTTCAATATGTGAAAGTGCAGCTTTAATGTACTTCAATCAAAATACGCACATGTAAAACAAGGAAGTTAAACTCCGTCTCTCATAATTCTTGAGTTATTCCCCTTGTTCAGCAAGGAAAAAAAACAGACGAGCGTTGGCGTGCATATGCTCTTGGGAGCTCTTGTTTCTGCGATTTACCCGTAAACATAAGTCACATGGAGACCTTTATAACATTTAAAATTATCTAGATATTTCAGAGGATGGTCATAACTTTGAAATGTACATTTGCTCGTGTTTCTCTATTTTGTATAGAATTTCAATTTTGAACGAGGCATATAAATAAACCTATACTGTAACAATTATTGAACAGTTGCAAATTCCACTCCTTGTTTCAAACGATATTGAAATAAAATACATGTCTTTAAGATCAACTGTGTTCGCACGATATAAAAAAATAAATTCGAACGAAATGCAGATATTTTGACGAAATTATATACATTATATAGCAAACGGGAGGTTGCAGGTCTGACAAAAATGCCCAATCATACATGGTCATTGTTTTATTTCATCTCTCAGACTGGAACTTGACGGCGACCGGAAAGGCGTTTGATGAGCAAAGCAGCCTTGTAGCGGTGGACTTTCAATGGTCCGAACCCTTTGACCTCGCACAGGTAAAATAGAAAACATGAGAAGCATAGTGGTTCTTCCAAGACAATCATATACATGTAAACTATTACTTTAAGGTTGTTTCGTTGGCCTCGATTAATTGCTTATGATGGTGATAATGATGGTGATGATGATGGTGATGATGATGTTGGTGGTGGTGGTGGTGGTGGTGGTGGTGGTGGTGGTGGTGGTGGTGGTGGTGATGATGATGATGATGATGATGATGATGATGATGATGATGATGATGATGATGATGATGATGATGATGATGATGATGATGATGACGATGATGATGATGATGATGATGATGAAAATGATTATAAGGGTGATGATAATGGCGATGGTGGTGGTGATGGTGGTGGTGGTGGCGGTGGTGGTTGTGATGGTGGTGGTTGATGATGATGATGATGATGATGATGATGATGATGATGATGATGATGATGATGATGATGATGATGATGATGATTTCCCTCCAGGTTGGTTACCGGCTGGTGTGGGCCAACGTGGATCACAGTCGACACGTGGATGGTGGACGTCACATGTACGAGCTGAGAGGGACGTCGCACACATTACATCTACGACCCTATAGCATTTATGAAGTCTTTGTGAGTTCTTTCAACATGTTCTGCGCATGTTTTAGCAAATGATTCCAATGACCACATACGTCATGCGCGTTTATTGAAGTACAAACAATGGGCTGATTCTGTGCATGTTTTAGCAAATGTTTGTGTAATACAAATGATTCCAAAAGCCACAAACGTCATGTGTGTTTATTGAAATACAGTCGAACCCCGTTGGCTCGAACTCGCTTGGCTCGAATTCCTCGCTGGCTCGAAATAAATGTAAATGACCGTTTTTTACTGACGGTAAACATTCCCGCTTTGCTCGAATTTTCTGAGGCTCGAGGTAATTTGCCGGTCCCTGTGTGTCCGAGCTAACGGGGTTCGACGGTACAAATAATGGGCTGGTTGTTCAGGACTTTGTTAAAGTTAACAACGTGATTTACGACATCGTTGTTAACTTTTTACCGTGAACTATTTGATGAAGAGCATTAACAAAAACGGCCGAAACAGTTGTCTCAAATCTTGTAAGAAATATAGCAGATAACAAATGTGTCCATTAAACTTCCTAAGTAACGATTTGAAATTTAACAACGATAATGTTAACGAGAATGTTAACTTTATCAAAGTTCTGAAAAACCGGCCAAATATCTCGCAATCTGAGAGGATTATCCAGGAAGTCTAAAATCGACGCTTCAATCGAGTTTATCTTTGAAATGCTTAATCAATCTTTGTTTAAAGAAAACTACACCATTTATCTCTTCATCTCAAAATAGTTGCCCGTCAACACGGGCGAAACTAGATTACTTCAAATAAGTTTTCAGTGCCAAGAAATACATTATGGACATAAGCATATACGTATTGGACATTTGCAATAACCTAATTTATACATATTTCTTTGTTGTGTCTACGGAGCACCTGTAAATATACTTGAATGCCATCCATTTAAATTACACACGTTTTCTTAATTAGCCAGTTGATTCCACTGGCACCTGATTTTCAAACTCATTTGTTTTTAAATCCAAAAAATCTTATAATTCCAAACCAAAAATAATAATGCCAGAAATGTGAGAAAAAAAATATTAAAAAATATTATTTTTTTCTGAAAATAATTATGCAGTTTGTGCTGTCTATATATTCTAAGAAATAATAAGAATATGAAGAAAGTAAAAAGTAGATATTAATAACATAAAATCAATAATCTTTCACATTTATGGCATTTTATTTCTAGTTTATAATTATATAGACAGTACAAAGCGCGCATTTATAAAAAAAAATATAGAAAAAAAAAAAATTAACACTTTAATTTTAGATATTTTTTTATAAATAATTTGAGTTTGAAAATCCGGTACCAGTGATTGATTTCCCCCTGTTTCTTCCTGCCAGGCTACGGCAAGCTATACGGATGACGGCGGAACGCAGCACGAGGTCCGCTCACGGAGTGTCCGAGTGTCGACGAACGTCACCGACGACATGCCGCTCGTCGCCGCGGCCAAAACCTCCGTTGTCGGTCAGTATTCACAAGAATATCTAACATAACTGTTGAAATGTTGAATATTACAGGGACTCGTTCAAGTGTTATAATGGTCTCAGACACATCTAAATCACCAATTTTGGGTGAAATTTGAACACGGTGCTTGTTTTATATCATTGCCAACTTTGGAGCTTATCAGGGTAACGACGGTCTCTATCGATTTCTCCACTCAGTGCAATAGTAGCGTTAGGATACGCTAGTTTAGCACTAATTTATCTACTGGACGCAGTGTAAGATTAGGCAGATAAGAAATACAGAATTAATGAGGGTCATAAAGTTGACCCGTCCTTTATTATAAGATGCGATAGAAAATTTCAGCTTAGGACGCTTTTAGATTTAGCCATAATTAGGTAAAGCTGTTCTATAGTTGATAAAATACTGAAATGTCAATTTTTTAAAAGTATTTAATTATTAATAACTGGTTTACGAAGTGTCGAAAAATGCTACTTTTTGCAGAAGAGCGAAAGTAACGCTATTAACAACTGTCTGAGACTTACAAAATTCAGTTCATATATGGATATTGTACCTTCTGTGTTGGTATTAACTGTTTGGTGTTTGTCCATACAAAGTTAATAAACTTTTAAATAAAACTTCAACAATGTCTAAAAAAATCGTCGCCAGCATATAATCCATGAGTAAGTGCCTTTAACCTTAAGTTTAACTTTATTAACAAACTTTTTGTGTGTTTTTACCCATTCAGTGGTAACGAAACGTTATTTTATAACGTCACTTCGAATCAAACGTTTCAAAACACTTGTAGAGAAAAATTTTTTCACGTACCGGTTAAAGTTTCTAGTTCTGCTGAAAAGCACAAATCTGAACGAGTATAAAATGAATTGCGCGTTTTTTAACACAGATCTAAACAAATATCAAATGAATTGACCGTTCATTAACACAGATCTAAACAAATATCAATTGAATTGACCGTTCATTAACACAGATCTAAACAAATATCAATTGAATTGACCGTTCATTAACACAGATCTAAACAAATATCAATTGAATTGACCGTTCATTAACACAGATCTAAACAAATATCAATTGAATTGACCGTTCATTAACACAGATCTAAACAAATATCAATTGAATTGACCGTTCATTAACACAGATCTAAACAAATATCAAATGAATTGACCGTTCATTAACACAGATCTAAACAAATAGTAAATGAATTGACCGTTCATTAACACAGATCTAAACAAATATCAATTGAATTAACCGTTCATTAACACAGATCTAAACAAATATCAATTGAATTGACCGTTCATTAACACAGATCTAAACAAATATCAATTGAATTGACCGTTCATTAACACAGATCTAAACAAATATCAATTGAATTGACCGTTCATTAACACAGATCTAAACAAAAAGTAAATGAATTGCCCGTTCATTAACACAGATCTAAACAAATATTAAATGAATTGCCCGTTCATTAGCACAGATCTAAACAAATAGTAAATGAATTGACCGTTCATTAACACAGATCTAAACAAATAGCAAATGAATTGACCGTTCATTAACACAGATCTAAACAAATATCAAATGAATTGACCGTTCATTAACACAGATCTAAACGAGTTTCATTGGACTTGGCCGCTCATTTACACAGATCTAAACGAGTTTCATTGGACTTGGCCGATTTAAACACAAGGCCTTATATGAACATTTGGCTTTAATTGTCAGTGATGGTTAAAACTATTTTGGAAATATTTTCATATAAATAGCCTATGATATGATTCTGTCCCCAAACAAATAATAATATATGTTATTAGACCCCAAGCAATTAAACTACCAACTCTGACTGATACTATCGCCTATGGTTAAAACCATTTCCACCATCGCTCACTGATACTATCGCCTATGGTTAAAATCATTTTCAACCTTTTCTGACTGATTCTATTGCCTATGGTTAAAACCATTTTCCATGCCAAACGATGGAGAATCGAGCCGTTGTTTTCACGAGTATATCGAAGCAGGTGCGCTCTACTTCGAACAAACAAACAAGTGCATTTTAAAACAAATACTTTATTTTCTAAAACTTTGATGTGCATGGAATTTGCATTTTATTAAACTTGCAATCGGCACATTTTTTTTTGTTTTCTGAGAATGGCGTCGGTAGGACGTGAAAGCCTGAATGTTATCTTAATATTGGCAAATCGAAAGAGTTTCATGAATTTATGATCTGACAGTCTAGAAACTTGTTTGACTTACAAGACCTAATGGCACAATTCACAGCAGCACAAATTACAGTCGAACCCCGTTAGCTCGAACTCACATGGACCGGCGAAAATACCTCGAGCCTCGGTTAATTCGAGCCAAGCGAGATTGCTTACATTCATTTAAAAGAAATCGGTCCTTTGCATCCAGTTCGAGCGAACGAGGAAATCGAGCCAAGCGAGTTAGAGCCAACGGGGTTTGACTGTATACCAATTAAAATGTTTAATTAAGTGTATTCCGTGCACAGATTATGTGTTAAAATATTAAAGAATATCTTTTAAATTGAATGCACCTGCTCGAATATGTTCGTGAAAACTACGGCCCAATTCTCTAACTCGACAACACATTTGAAAACATTCACAGTGAAACCCATTTATCTTCTAGAAATCAAAAAGTGACCATTCAAGGCCAACACTATAGGTTTATGCCATATTTTATTTTTATTTTTATTTTAATATATTATTTGTTGAACTCATTTGACCTTAATAATGAAAACACAGATATGATTTACGAACAGATAAAACATATTATCGATATTTTTGCGCTTTTTTAATTATTTCTTATTTATTTATTCGAAAAATAGATTATAAAGGCTTTTATTTTTTTTTTATATTTTCGGAAATCATACGCCTTTTGTTTTGATTATAAGATCCAAATGAGTTAAGCATGATAATTCATTAAATATTTTTATTATTTATTTCTTTTTGCTTCAACCTACAGTCGAACCCCGTTCGCTCGAACTCCCACGGACTGGCGAAAATACCTCGTGCCTAAGAAAGTTCGAGCCAAGCGGGATTGCGTACCTTCAGTAGGAAAAATCGGTCCTTTACATCTAGTTCGAACAAACGAGGATTTCGAGCCAAGCAATTTCGAGCCAACGGGGTTCGACTGTATATTGCGCGCCTTAAAGTCACCATAACATAATAACTGAAACATTTATGTATATTTTCAGACAATGAGAAAGAGATTCTGAATGGCATCATCCTCGGTGTTACCGTTGTCTCCAGCCTGATCATCGTCGGCATCATTGTCCTGTTCGTCTATAAGAAGAGGCAGAGTTTCAGGGACATAATGCTCACCAAGACCGCGGTCGCCAAGAGCAACAGCTACAAGTCAAATGTCGGATGTAAGCGTATAAACTTTATTTCATTTTTGGGAATTATTTTGAGAAGTAAAGTAGTTGTTAGTATGTTTGTTTGTGTGATTTTTTTTAATTATTGATTTTTTCATTTCATGGGGGGGGGGTGTCAAATTTGTGAAATTGTGAATAAAAAAATCTATTTTGAAGTCTAGCTATGTTCTGTCATATATCAGGGTTTGAAACTAAAAGTATGAATTTCCTCACCATCAATATTGGATGTGTTTCACTGTAAGGTGGAAGTTTATGTCTCTCGAAGACTACAATTTGTTCCATCATATATTATAGTATTCATCCTGTTTAAAAAGTTGCTCATTTTCTTATATGCGTGACAATAACATCACTTCACAAACATTACATGCCGATTGTCTATAGAAATAACTTCGGTATTCTTTAACTTTCGTTGAGAAAAATCTGGCTCCGCCCCTGTTTTTTTTCCCGAACAAACATTTGGGTCAGCGGGTTAAATACAGGGATGACAAATGTTTGAAAGAGTACATTTGAAAAATAAACAGCTGACCTGTATCACTTCGCACTTGTTATCATTTCTCATTCATCTAAACCCCTCTCAGCTCTTGCGAAAAGCGGGATTACACGCCGTGTATTATATATGTCTATACAAAATGGGAGAGGGCTTATCAGTCACATTTATCTTTGTCTAGATTGAAATGTTTACATTAATCTTTTCATCAGATCTCCAAGAATTATCAATCTTATTGTGGAGTTTTCAGACATGTACATTTAGGTAAGGCGGGATTACATAATTTTTGAATTTCTAGTTCTCAGGTCGTGGTTTATATTATCTTGAATAATCTTAAGAAACATCCTTTTTATTTTAACATTTATGCCAGATTTTAGTATAAACATTCGATGTTTCGATAAAAAATAATGTATTCGATAAAAGTGGAGTGCATCGAAGATCCCCCTCCCCCCGTAAATCTTACTGTGCAAGCATTTCAGCTATTTTGTTCTAGCTGTTGTCTGGTTCAGTGAAATTTTGTGCCAATACATAATCAGATGTTACCTTTTTAAATTCTTGCCTGTCTTAGCTTATCACATGCAAACAACTTGCAGCCTAAATCAAAGATTCGGCAGATAACAGGTTAACTGAGGAGTTGAAATGACACACATGGTATCTGACCACGTACATAAAGTGTACAGTCGAACCCCGTTGGCTCGAACTCGCTTGGCTCGATTTCCTCGTTGGCTCAAACTTTATGTAAATGACCGATTTGTTTCTAATGAATGTAACAGTTCACGTTTAGCTCGAATTTCCCGAGACTCGATGTATTAACACCTGTCCCTTGTAGTTCGAGCCAACGGCGTTCGACGTATACGATGAGTGGACCGGCAATGGTACTCGAGTGCTCGACTGATCTAGACCTTGAATTATTGCCAGTATATCTGATATGAAAATAGTAAGAATAAAGGTCGGGACTTAGCCACGACCTCGACCAATACACAGTTTTCGAGTAATCGCAGTCTCGAGTTATCGCAGTTATACTGTATTACAACATTTTGCGGACAAAAAAAAACTCTCAATAATCTTAAGATATCGGGTTGCGGGCGCCGTAGCTATAACGAAATAACTGTAAACTTTTCATGCTTTTTTCAGGCAAAGTGGACTACTCCAATCAGATTCTGATCACAAACGATGACTGGGAGATAGATTGCCACCAACTCAAGTTTGCCAGCCATATAGGACAGGGGGCGTTTGGCAAGGTCGTCACCGGGTACTACCAAAGTGAGAGGGTGGCCATAAAACTCGTCAGAGGTAAGCTATATTTGGGCTGATTGATCAGAACTTTGTTAAAGTTAAAAATATTGTTAACGTTATCGGCGTTAACTTTCAACTCTGGCCCCAATATCACGAAAATACTTAAATCAAATCTCAAACTCTGTCTCAACTCATTTCACCATATAAAAGCATAATATTCTTCAAAATCTTGAATGTTTTATATTTTTTGAAAACGAATTTTCTCACAGATTGTGTTGATAAAAAGATTTCGTCAATATTTCAAAGAATATTAATTCTAGAGCAAAAAATATACTTGAGTGTTTTATAAAGACTACAGAATTGTACTCAAATACATTTTTGGCTGTAGAATATATTTACCTTGGAATTCGACCAAAGGCTTTATCAGCATATTCTATGATAGAATGCGCTTATAAAACTGTAAAAAACATATATGATTTTAATAAATATTAATGCTATGTGATAAAATGTGTTAAGACTGAGTTTGAGATTTAACTTAAGTATGTTCGTGATATTAGGGCCTGTATTGCTCTTGAAGTTTCACTTATGCTCTGCAGTCTTCCTAACAAGACTTGTGGCAATGTTTTAGCTGCACGTTTTTTAATTGAATAAATGAGAACATAAAATAATATATCACCTATAAAAGTTAACAATGATGTAGTTTATTAACATTAAGAAAGTTCTGAACATTTCGTCCAATGTTTCATAAATGGTAGCAATAATATAATGGAAACTCCATGTACAAGCCCAGTTGCCAATAATAAAGGTACGTTATAACTAAATGTCAAGTCCCCGGATGTGGTCCAGGTTGCACTCACTATTTTTATGATTGGGAATGCTACTTTAGGTCAATGTTTTGTTCAAGTATGAGTAATGTAAAATATTAGTAATTGTTATACTCTGAGTTCTGCAATCAGAAGGAAGAAGTACATGAATAGCTCAGAGATAACTATATTTCTAGACCAGGCCCCAATATCACGAAAATACTTAAGTCAAATCTCAACTCATTTTACCACATAACGTCAAAATTTATTGAGGAAAATATATGTTTTTACACATTTTTAAACCGTATTTTATCACTGAATATGTTGATTAAAATCTTTGGTCTACATTCCAAGGGAAAATATTCTAAAGCCAAAAACGTACTTGAGTACAATTCATTGCCTTTTAACAATTACTCATATATATTTTTGCACTAGAATAAGTTTTCTTTGAAATATTGTCAAAATCTTTCAATAACATATTCTATGAAAAAAATACATTTCCATAAAGTATAAAAACATACAAGATTTTGAATAGTATTATGCTTTTAAGTGATAAATTGAGTTGAGATTGAGACTTAACTTGAGTATTTTCGTGATATTGGGGCCAGATTATGCTAACACCAGGCCTGATATAAATTGGTCACTTAAAAAATTAACGGTGCTTATGTTCTAAGTGGTGAAACATTTCAAAGCTTTTTTATTGCTTAAACTAAACCAATTGAAATCAAACTGAATTTTAAGGCAATGTGTGGTTTTCACGAACGTGAACCGCTAGAATTGTCAGTTTTTCCAGTCTGAAGTATGCCTTTTTACATTGAAATGTGTAAGGAAATTAATTAGTAGTGTGTAACCTAAGACGAGAATCCAGTAAAGCGACACTCAGTTTTGACGAAACAGGCACTTAACGAAAAATACACGACAAATACGATACGGTCAAGTCAAGACAAATATTTAATTGGTAACCGAAATCCCACCGGCTCAAAATACCTTACACACAGCATAAAACTAATCAATGAAAAGATATGCCATAAAACAACGAAGAAACATTACACATGCATTATAATGTATTTATTTACAACTGTTAGATATTCCGATATGCAATGAACGCGAAGGGGTAGGCCAAGTTGCCAAGTTAAATCGTATTTTATTACTCAATGGTCAAATGTTATAAAATTATCCTAACAATAATCGACAATAGACACATATTAAGAAAAGCCTCCCTAATGATTAAGGCTTAGCCGCCATAAATTGGTCAGCTATATAGGTCGAACAGAAACTATCATAGCTTAAGTTTGCCAGCTATATCTGTCTTCAGCCATATCGGTCGGATCGATACTTTTGCCATCCATATCGGTCGGATAGATGCTATTGCCATCCATATCGGTCGGATTGATACTATTGCCATCCATATCGGTCGGATAGATGCTATTACCAGCCATATCGGTCAGATACATACTATTACTAGCCATATTGGTCAGATAGATGATATTTCAAGCCATATCGGTCAGATAGATGATATCAAAATCCATATCGGTCAGATAGATGATATCACCAGCCATATGGGTCAGATAGATGGTATTACCAGCCATATCGGTCAGATAGATGGTATTACCAGCCATGTCGGTCAGTAAGATACTATTACCAGCCATATGGGTCAGATAGATGGTATTACCAGCCATATCGGTCAGATATATGGTATTACCAGCCATATCGGTCAGTAAGATACTATTACCAGCCATATGGGTCAGATAGATGGTATTACCAGCCATATGGGTCAGATAGATGGTATTACCAGCCATATCGGTCAGATAGATGGTATTACCAGCCATATCGGTCAGTAAGATACTATTACCAGCCATATGGGTCAGATAGATGGTATTACCAGCCATATCGGTCAGTAAGATACTATTAGCAGCCATATCGGTCATATAGATGATATTACCAGCCATAACGATCAGACAGATACAATCACCATCGATATCGGTCAGACAGTTTCTATCACCATCGATATCGGTCAGACAGATACTATCACCATCCATATCGGTCAAACAGATACTATCGTCAGCCAAATCGGTCAGACAGATCATCAGCCAAATCGGTCAGACAGATACTATCATCAGCCAAATCGTTCTGTCAGTTACTATCGTCAGCCAAATCGGTCAGACAGATCATCAGCCAAATCGGTCAGACAGATACTATCATCAGCCAAATCGGTCTGACAGATACTATTACCATCCATATAGGTCAGACAGATACTATCACCATCCATATCGGTCAGACAGATACTTTCATCAGCCATATCGGTCAGACAGATACTATCACCTTCCATATAGGTCAGACAGATACTATCATCAGCATATCGGTCAGACAAATACTATTACCATCCATATAGGTCAGACAGATACTATCATCAGCATATCGGTCAGACAGATACTTTCATCAGCCAAATCGGTCAGACAGATACTATTACCAGCCATATCGGTCAGATAGATACTATCATCAGCGAAATCGGTCGGACAGATACTATCATCAGCATATCGGTCAGACAGATACTTTCATCAGCCAAATCGGTCAGACATATACTATTACCAGCCATATCGGTCAGACAGATACTATTACCAGCCATATCGGTCAGACAGATACTATCATCAGCCAAATCGATCAGACAAATACTTTTACCAGCCATATCGGTCAGACAGACACTTTCATCAGCCAAATCGGTCAGACAGATACTTTCATCAGCCAAATAGGTCGGACAGATATTATTACCAGCCATATCGGTCAGACAGATACTATCATCAGCCAAATCGGTCGGACAGATACTATTATCAGCCATATCGGTCAGACAGATACTATCATCAGCCAAATCGGTCGGACAGATACTATCATCAGCCAAATGGGTCAGACAGATACTATTACCAGCCATATCGGTCAGACAGATACTATCATCAGCCAAATCGATCGGACAGATACTATTATCAGCCATATCGGTCAGACAGATACTTTCATCAGCCAAATAGGTCAGACAGATACTATGACCAGCCATATCGGTCAGACAGATACTATCATCAGCCAAATCGGTCAGACAGATACTATTACCAGCCATATCGGTCAGACAGATACTATCATCAGCCAAATCGGTCAGACAGATACTATTACCAGCCATATCGGTCAGACAGATACTATCATCAGCCAAATCGATCAGACAGATACTATTACCAGCCATATCGGTCAGACAGATACTTTCATCAGCCAAATAGGTCGGACAGATACTATTATCAGCCATATCGGTCAGACTGAAACTATCATCAGCCAAATAGGTCGGACAGATACTATTACCAGCCATATCGGTCAGACAGATACTATCATCAGCCAAATAGGTCGGACAGATACTATTATCAGCCATATCGGTCAGACAGATACTATCATCAGCCAAATAGGTCGGACAGATACTATTATCAGCCATATCGGTCAGACATATACTATCATCAGCCAAATAGGTCGGACAGATACTATCATCAGCCAAATCGGTCGGACAGATACTATTACCAGCCATATCGGTCAGATAGATACTTTTATCAGCCAAATCGGTCAGACAGATACTATTACCAGCCATATCGGTCAGACAGATACTATCATCAGCCAAATAGGTCGGACAGATACTGTCACCAGCACATGTTTGCCAGCCAGGTTAGACAAATACTATCTCCAGCTCAAGTTTTTCAAGCCATATCGGTCGGGCAGATACTTTTGCTAGCCATATCGGTCGGATTGATACTATCACCAGCCATATCGGTCGGATTGATACTTTTGCTAGCCATATCGGTCGGATTGATACTATCAACAGCCATATCGGTCGGATTGATACTTTTGCTAGCCATATCGGTCGGATTGATACTTTTGCTAGCCATATCGGTCGGATTGATACTATCAACAGCCATATCGGTCGGATTGATACTATCACCAGCCATATCGGTCGGATTGATACTTTTGCTAGCCATATCGGTCGGATTGATACTATCAACAGCCATATCGGTCGGATTGATACTATCAACAGCCATATCGGTCGGATTGATACTTTTGCTAGCCATATCGGTCGGATTGATACTATCACCAGCCATATCGGTCGGATTGATACTTTTGCTAGCCATATCGGTCGGATTGATACTATCAACAGCCATATCGGTCGGATTGATACTTTTGCTAGCCATATCGGTCGGATTGATACTATCAACAGCCATATCGGTCGAATAGATGTTATCACCAGCTTCAGTTTGTCCCTCATATCGGTCAGGTGGATACTTATACCAGCAATATCTTTGAGACAGATACTATCACCACATCAAGTTTGCCAGCCATATCGATTGAACAGATAAAATATAAAATATGTAAAGTGCACATGAGTATACAGGCCGAACTTTTTAAATAGTTTGCATTAGCTCTAATCCTCTAGATTATTTTAAGACATTTTAAGTTCCCTGTAATACCCTCTTGTTTTGAATTCAAATGACTAAGCCCCAAAACAACGCATCGTTCTTGTAGAGAATATTTATATGATTATTGGCTCATTGTTCAGTGCAAAAAAAGCAAAACAATTAACGACTTTCCAAACGCCCATTGAAATTGGCATGTTATATATCGGAATGTTATCTTCCCTGCTTACGTAAATCGAATAGCCCACTCCGTATTTTTCCAGTGGAAGAACACAAAACGCCCGCTGGTTTTTAAGACGTTAAACCGGTTCGTACTAATTTTTCTTAGGATTTTATGGGGTAACTAAAGGGATAAGAAAACAAACAAGATACATCTTAACTGCTTCAGCAGGAAATTAAAGATAAAAGTATACTCAATAATAAGCTTATCAGATTTAAGCCAATATACAGAGCCCCGCTCAAATTGGTCCCAGCTACCTGTTCGACTGTAATCTTTGAAAAAAGTGTTGATGAAATTGTTAGCAAGTTATGTTATCTAATTTTCACCTCATTGGACGCCTTGGCTTATTAAATGATCTAATAAAATCGCTAAAATGTCATGGTTGAAGTACTCGTGTTCCATTAAAGCAGACATTTTAATTCTGAATTTTATACTCATTTTATGCGCATGCATGAGATCTTAAAATGTTGATTAAGGTTGATCCTGGGATCTAACCACAACCGTTTTTGATATGTAATACATGTCTAGTCATGTAACGTTACAGTCGAACCCCGCTTGCTCGAACTCGCTTTGCTCGAATTCCTCGTTGGCTCGAGCTGAATGTAAAGGACTGATTTCTTAATATTGAATGTAAGCATTCCCTAATGGCTCGAAATTTCCGAGGCTTGAGGTATTTCCGCCGGTTCCTAGTAGTTTGAGCTAACGGAGTTCGACTGTATAAGTCTTTCGTTATAAATCGAATAGGCTATAACATTCTTTCTAGCTACTGGGTTTGTCCCGGTAGATTCCATTGTAGTACAATTGTGTCCCTAGGGTAAAAGATTACCCCTACCTGATTTCCCAAGATTGCTATATGCTTATATTGTAAAATTTTGAAAATCGTCTTCTCTGAAACTGCAAGTTCCAAGCCTTTGATATTTGGTGAATCGAGTTGAGTTATTTTACCAAGATTCTTGAAATAATGCCCCTGTGGTCCAAGCTGCCCACGACCCGAGGTCCCAGGTTTTCTTTATATACTTATATAGTAAAACTTTTGAAAATCTTTTTCTGTGACCCTTAGTATAGAGCGCAGCACCCAAAGAGATATAATTGTCTGCCTGTCTGTCTGTCTGTCTGTCTGTCTATAAGAGCATAAATTAGATTCACGATGAATGGACACATGTAGCATTACTCAAAGAAGATAGTCAAAATGGCTGATAACAATTATGTGTATATGTCTTTTTCAGTACCTCATTAGTGTAATTATAATTTTAATTAAATACGTCTACCTTGATACCCATGCACGAATTTCCCGGCAAATTTCTCTTGTTTTCTTATTTTGTTATTCGTGTACTGGCTTTATTCATTCCAGTTTTGTTTTTCTCCCCAGATTGCGCACCCTTATCATACAAAGAAGACCTTCTAGCGGAAATAAGCCTGATGAAACGTATTGGTTCCCATCCCAACATTGTCTCCATGATCGGCGCGTGCACAATGACGGAACCAATCTGCCTCGTTATGGAATACGCTCCATATGGGAATCTTCAAAACTTTTTAAAGTGAGTTATACAGTTTAATTCATAATATATTAGACACTATGAATATGTCATGGCATATACACATTATAATAGGTACATTGCAATACAAATATGTCGTAAGTCGCAGGACAGGATAATATATTATATCATATGAAAAGCGAAAAGAAGATATGTTTTCCACTCATAACACATATGAAATCTTTTTCGAAAGCTTTATTAAGAACAGTTTTTTTGAGAGGTCATCATATAAATAAATTTAAACATTAATTAATTCAATTACATATTTATATAGCAAAATTATAAACGCTAATGAAAATCGTGGTCTTCAAGGATGATATTTGAGCAAATATCAACATTTTCTGAAGGGTTCCAGCTTTCGGTATTTTTTATTAACACTCCTTATGATTTTTCACTCTTTATTTTGTAATTAAAAAAGTGCATTTTACCAAACATGAGCGAGTCATTTTAAACATGTATCCTCAATTTTTTCGTGACGTCTTTAGCTTAACAGGTTCGTGTATTTTAATTTCATCTTGCGAACATTCTTGCTTACACTTGATTTAACATATAACAACAGGTATTTTATCATGGCTATCTTTGTAAAAATATCATTAAAAACTCCGTTTATAATGAGAAAATCAAATACACAAATTACACGCCTGGTAAGGAAATATAGTGACCATACATATATCCTGTTATAATTAAGGAACTTAATCTTCCGGGAGGAACTGAGGTCATGGACTTCATTTTAAACCAATGCGCATAGGGATTGAAAATCGGACCAATGTCATAATCGATCATCGAAAATAATCGGACGATTTCTAGGGATTGAAAATCGGACCAAAGTCATAATCGATCATCGAAAATAATCGGACGATTTCTAGGGATTGAAAATCGGACCAAAGTCATAATCGATCATCGAAAATAATCGGACGAGCCATTTCGATCAATCATCGATTATATAATCGAAACGAACAAGTGAATATATTAAAAATATATCCAAAACTATATCGGTTTGTACATGCATGTCTTTAAATGAATAAACATACTACAATCAGTTATGTTTTATATGCTGTTATGTTATACATTCCAGGTTACAATTGATAATTTAGTAAAATGTTTTAGGAGAAAACTTAATGCTAAAATAATTGAAAATAAATTGCCGTATAACCCCGTACCGTTTCCCGTTTTAAAGAAAACCAGTACATACACAACACGGTTACTTCCCTTTGCCGTACATTAGCGATAATCGATTATGGAATAATGAAATCGATTATCGCCGACCTCGGACACAAATAATCGACTTTCGACAATACTCGATCTCGTTTTATCCCTAAATGCGCATCATCGATAAGTGTAAAACAGAGCTGTTTGTTTGGTAGGTCAGAGAATGAGTTCAAAAATATACATAGAGGTTTTTTTATTTTATTTCGCTAGACATAATAAAACTTGCGAATGTTTAGTATAGTTTCTATCTGCTATGGTTATTTTCCTAAGGAGAAATTGTAGGTAAAACACCTTCTAATACATCTCACATGGGATTAATTAATTCGGTTAAAAGTTTACGTACATATTATCGGATGAAATGTTTATTATGAAGTCGAAGCGGCTCGGAATCAGAAATTGGCCTTTCTGAGAAAATCGGATCCAAAACAAATATCTTCCGACAGGCTAATGAAGCTAATTAATTAGCTTATGTGGGAAATACCAGAAGGGGTTTGAAATATTAAATAAATACCATCTGAATCATAGCTATGCATCATGTTCATGTCAAAGGAAAACCAGTTAAACACCTGTTTTGAAACTTATACTACTACTAAAACACACAGTATATAGATCTGTTTTATAAATGGCCATTCAAAACTCGCTGTCGAAGTCTTTGAGACCTCAGAAAATTACTTCGAGATAACGAACATTTGCTATAACCGAAATACAAACAAAAAATGAAAAAAAAAAAATTGAAAAAAGTCGTAAAAGTTTGACATAACCAGAATATCGAGTAAACAGTGTTCGACAAAGCGAGTTTTGACTGTATGAAATCCGTTCTTTATATGGTATATAAAAAATCCTTGTTTTTTAAGAAGACATTTATTTTATATTTTTTAACATTCTTGAAATTATGTTATTTCGGGAATGAACGAAAATATTATAATAATAAACGGATTTTTTTTAAATTTTATTCTGAAAAACAACTACCTGCTATCTTTATGCAATGATAAGAACATAATCTAGTCTGTAATAAACAAACACAAATCATATATCATACGCTGGTATTTCCAAACGAAAAGCACAAACATATCAACAATGATAATAAAATGAACGAATTGATAACGTTGGAGCTTTGTTTTATATCTTAGATCTATATTTAATCAAAATAAAGTCATTTCAAATGCGTTGAATATCAAGAATTCAACTGAAAGCGCTTTTTAAATACAATTTATTTATTTTCGCATCTCAAAGCGTATGTTTTTTTATTAATAAATCGAAAGAGAATGGTTCTTTCGATGACGCCATGTCAATTAAAGACGAGGCTGTCTAGGTATTTGTTTTGTCAAGAAAAAAGTTGTTCAGAGAAGATTAGATGAATAGATCTGTCACAATTTCTGTGCAACGTACGCACTGTTTTTCAAACTTGGCAGAGAGCTTAAAAATCTCACATATGACGTCAAACAGATAATCCTGATTTTCTTAAACTGTTCTACAAGGCATGCGCGTTAAAAAAAGTTGTGCCAACAACTCTTGGTCTGAGAGATCTTCAACAATCTTTACAAATCATCGATAAATGATCATTCGGATTCTTTGGTCGTCAACCTGACTTCCGGAATTTCGGGTATTTGTAACACTTAATTCATTATACGGGATATCATAATGCTCAAAACATATTACTTTGTTTCTAGTGTCAAAACATGTATATAGATATGAAAACTGTACAAATATTTCAAATTAGATAAAGAATAATAGATCTGTGTAATGATATGATCGAAGCTACCAAAACTTAAGGGACTATTTTTTAACTACTTCGGAAAGAAGTTCCCTTTTGAGCTGTAAATAACAGTGGGCTCTTTATAGCATGACATATTCAGAAATATTCAAATTTGCCGCGTAAATACCGGCCGCCAGGGGGAATGGGGTAGGTGTGTGTGGGGGGGGGGAGGTAGGGGGGATATAGAAAGAACACTTGTATAAAGAAAATCCTTCCAGTTGCGCTATATCGCTAAGTGCGATTAAAAAAAAATAGGTAATAGGGTTTATTGCACAGATGCTTCGCAAAACAAGTAAAACAAAATTGATCCAACTGTGAGGTTGATGTCATAATAATAGACCATTTTTACGTAGCAAATCTAGACTTACCACCATAGCCTGACTCGATAAGCAATCACCGATTTTCCATTCTAAAATCAATAGGAAGTCTGCAATATTTCTGCCAAGAATGATAAAGATTTCGGATTTTCTCTGGGCGTGAAAGGTATCCAACAGTCTTAATGCAGAATTTATCTCAGTTATACCGGTAGCGTATCTCCTGTAGAATGATTACGTATCTCAAAACGTCGAGATGATGTGTAGTACGTTTTTCGGCGCGACGTTATGGCTGTCTAGGACGAAAAAACCTTTTCGTGTATATTGATAAATTGATCAGTAGGTCGCTAAAGCTGCTTAATTTCGGTGAAAAATGTAAAAAATCATGGAATTTATTTGAGAGTGCAAACATGTTGTTTTTCTGGTGTTTTATATTTAAAATGTCTCTTTTTTCGACTATAAAAATGATAGGCTGTCTTATAAGCTCGATATTCTGGGTCTGTTCGTACCCGCAACAAGTAATATCACGCCTCCAACATAAATGACGCAACGCCATTGGTTAAGGACTGGTCACGTGGTGACCCCATATTTTCCTAATTGGGTCACACAATTTATATCGTACCAAAATGGCGTCTATTTTCCGATTCAGATGAATATTCCGATGAATAAATGAAACATTTAAACATGTTAACAGGATGTCGACGTGATATATACGTGACGGGGTTAGTAGGTGACCAGATATGGGATATACGTGGCGAAGGAATCCATATCGGGTGAAAGCGAATAATATCTAGGATCGTTGTAGCTGTTCACGTCGCCTCACGTCAAGGTTTTTCACGGAATTTGCTCCTGTGCCCTACTGCGTTATGGGGCTACGGGGCAACGTTTATCATAATTTCACTGAATATTGGCGAAATGGTTCACACATGTATGGCTTAGCTACGAGTGTAATATAGATTTTTGGTGTTCACGAGGTGAAGTATATTGCGATCTTACACTGAAGAGCACTTATTCGTTTAATCATATGACTTTAAAAGATTTTGAATGACACTTTGTTAAAGATGGCTAGAAAAACGATGTGAACACAACGTCATTTCCGGAATAATGCCGTTGAAATCGTGGCCCAGCTCCCTGCGCGTTGCCGTTTGAGAGCGAAGTTAAAGCGGGCTTAATTTTAAAACAGTGAAAAATATCAGATTTCTGCTCACTGTTTTCAACAATGAAATATCACTTTTATTTCATTGAAAATCTCTTTAAACCACCGTAAAGCATATAATAAAAAGTGGTTATTTTGATAATATCTTGAGGTTAGAAAATTACTTTCTAACTATTACAATTTTACAGTATTGCTCGTAAATGATAATAAAAAAAATAACAATAATCATGTTTATGCTTCAGGTTTCCGGAAATTGGCAATTAATATTGTTACCTCTTCTTAAAAACAAACGAATTTACTCAAACTTGTGAATCGTTCTTACAGGAAATGCCGACTGGAGGGAGAGTTATCTGTCCAGGCGGGGCGGAGCCCGGAACTGAACTACTCCCTGATGGATGAGCACGGAGGGTTAAATGAGGGCGTAGTCAAACCAGCCGACCTGCTGTCCTTCGCTAGACAGGTCTCGATGGCGATGGTGAGTTAGGTCTTCATGTATAGAATAGTTACTATTTTCTTTAAAGCTGCACACTCACAGATTTACCGTTTTTACAACTTTTTTGTCTTGGAATGAGCAAAATTTTGCGTAAATATCTGAAAACCAGTGATAAAAGACTGATGACAAAAGATCGCAGATTTTCATATTTCCGTTCGAAAAATAATGTTTTATGGCTAAAAGCGTTACTAACGGTTGAAGAAAAATGCATTAAACATCAATTTTTGAACTTAAATATAAAAATCTGCGATCTATTTTTTGCAAGCAGTCTTATATGACTGGTGTTCATGCATTTTCGCATAAATTGGCTCGTTCAAAGACCAAAAAAATTAAAAAAAATTGTCAAAACGTTCAATCTGTGTGAGTGCAGCTTTAAATTTCATACACAAACCAGTACATTTTTGAAGTTCCGTTAAGACGCCATATTATTTTGCGTATATTATCAGTTAACACACTTATAAAACAAGGATATGAAAGGGAAAACTTATATAAACTGGAAAACTCCTGGCAGTTCTGGGTTTGATCTCATTGGAATAAGATTGCATAATAATTCTATAAATAAGTTACTACAGGAGAGGGAACTCAGTACATAATTACTTCAATGCGATTTTCTCCATTCTGTACTGCTCTAGCAGTGAGTACTTGTCGTTCAAGCCGATCAGCACAAGCAGTGTTTTCATTCACCAAGGAGTCCCTGGTTGGATTCCCGGTCCTGGCGCATGTGAGTTTGGTCGGTGGTTTCCAAGCCGGGCGAGTGGGTTTTCTCCGGGCATTCCGATAACCCCAAACTCCCCCCACACTCACGTTCCCGTGCACGCTCGTGCAACATTGTAACCACGCGAGTGATGTAGAAAAAGTTAATTCGAATAACTTTCTTCAGAACCATCGTAAAATAATTAAAGTTAAACTTCATAAAACAGGTAAAAGCCACATCCCCTATATCATGAAATATCTGCGATTTTTTTTAATGAAAATACGTTCAAAATGTTGTTAATGCGGAGTATCATAGCCATACATCATATTTAGGGCCCAGGGCGTTGCAATACTTTATCAATCCAAACCCATTAAGATTCGCATTAAATTGAATTGTTTCTGAAGTACTTTTGAAAATGTTGCGTTTTAAACAATATCTTAGCATGTGTTTTCTTTTAGTTTTACGGCCTGCCTTCGTGCAGTTTTATTATTGTATAAAAACTTTGACAAAGCAGGAACGAAACTTTAAAAACATGGACTCAAAGCGTGCACATCTAATCCATTAATTCTAGTTAAAAGAGCAACACATTATTCTCAAATTCTTCACAGCCCCCTCCCCTTGTTAACGGAATCTTTAAGAACTCTTTATGCTAAAAAATCTTAAAAGAATATTAAAGCATCCAATTGCACTGGAAATCTCAATGTGCGCTTATGTATTCTGTCTTGTTTTTTTACTGGCTTACAGTTCATCTCCACTTTTATTGTATTCTGTGATTAAATGCACTGATTTTTTTTTGTAAGAACGCGGAAACATGCTTTGTGTGTGGCGTAGATTCGCTTTTAGATTCGCTTTTAAAATGTTATCTGAAGATATCTAAGATGAATTACATACGGTTTTAGTGAAAGTTTGGTGAAACTTCAGTGATTTTTCTCGAAATGATATTAATCTTTATATTCGTTTTATGCTACTTTGTTTGGTATTTCCGTATAACACTTTCTACAACAAAATGTTATTAACGTTTTATGCTTTGTTATTTTATTGTTTATTGCGCACAAAGGCGAATATGTTTATGTTTAGGCCAAATAACATCTAAAACCTCAGAGATGAACAAGATTTGCCCAACAATAACATTATTTTTAACAACTGTTTCTGACATTTAAGGTATCAGGCCCACAAATAAGTGTATAGTTTGATACATTGTGACCCCGCATTGTTTTAGTGGTCAACATATTGTTTTGTCTAAAAAGAAGGCAGTAATCTTCAAAGTTACCAATAAATTTAATAAAGTAGTTGATTTTAATCAGGTGAACCGATAGTTATCACCAGTGGCTGGCCCGCTTAGCGGGTACCTTACACAATATAATGTAGATCACTAAATCGTTAAAGGATGTAAGTATGTACTTACACAAAAGAAATGCTTATGCGACTGTTTCGCATCAAGCCATTTTTTTAATATACTAACAAATCTATAACCATAACATATAATCTATGTCCGATTTTAGTTCAAATAAAGGGAAACTATGTAATCAGTAATAACTACATGTATAATGCATAAGTTGTCATTATTTTCTCATACCAGTTTCAAGGAAATACCTTTCAAAATATACCAATATTATGTTAAGAAAGGACGGAGTGTCGTGGCGAAGGAGCCCTTCTTAATCATTAAAATATTACTTCAGGACATCTAACTGTCTTACAATACTACCTCATTGGCTGACACATTGTCAACGCAAAAACTGACGCAGGGAGTGAGTGGCAGTAGGTGGACTTTTAAACACCCGCGAAAGTTGAAAATCTTTTATTATTAACCATGTTCTTAATGTTGGCCTATCTGCAATTTCATTGGCTGATAGTGTAGATTGTATTCTAAATGTGGTCACCAAGCATCAAACGGTGGCGGATCCGTAGTCTAGTGGTAACACACTTGACTATCAATTTAGGGGTCGCAGGTTCGATTCCCCGTCGCATCACTAAATATATTAATCGTCTTCCGGGAGGGACGTTAAATGGGGGTCCCGTGTGACAGTGCTGTACACTGGTGCACGTTAAAGAACCAGGGTAGCTCTAACCAGGGTTACATTCTGTCTGTGCACTATGCTCCAACAACCTAAAATGACTAACAATCTTAACGGAGCACTCGCCGAATGGGAAGGCCCGAGTGCGAGTATAAATAAGATTACACACCATCAAACTTTGAAACTGTGGTTATTGGAGCTATCTGAGAACTTGTTTATTTGTGGGTCGAATTCCTTTATAACAATAATTACAGTATAAACCTCTTCAAAATTACACCTCATTCACTCAAACAGGTTTTTATATCGTAAATTTAAGTATTTATGTTCAATTATGTTGCTTGTTTTTACATTCAAAAACATTTATGATATTGTATTTATGGATGAAAAAAATATTGATAAACACGCAAAATAGGTTTAAATGATCATATATTGTTTGTTCTTTCTCAGGTTTCATAATAAATGAAGCTATTTCAAAATAATGAGCGGTTCATATCAACAGTCGCATGCACAATTTAGGATTGATTCTTATTTTTTGTGAGGTCATGCAGAACGAACGCTTGGTCTTGATTTTGCAACTCCATGAAGCGCGCTATAAGTTATTTTGTTAATTAATTGTACGTAGATCGATTCTGGCGATTGCACTTAAAAAGCGGATTCATTGAGTCTATTTCTCCCCAAGGCTTACTTGTTAATGTAGTGTTGGTGCTCGTCCGTTCTGTTTTGTTTTTTGTTGATTTGAATTGAATTGAATTCCAACATCTACTTTAACCCGGTCAAATTATCGGCAACCCAAAAAAACGGAATGGGAAATAGTCTTCAAATCGAAATAATCTTATGAAAGTTGACCATTCGGAACTCCTCTGACATTTCCCATCGAAATAAACCTCGGATGTATACGGACGTTTTGCAATGTCAGAATTATTTACATTTAAATACGATTTGTAGTAATTTCAAATAAGCAGTTTAATCTAATGACTCTACTCTTGGGAATCTTAATTAATTTTTTTGCAATAATGCTCTTCACTTGCAATCAATTCAAACCGAGATACCCAAAATACACGTTAAAACACTGCAATTATTTAATATTATTATCAATTACTTTACGAACAACATCTACTGATGTACCGGCATACACCAGAAGGTTGTTTTCGATGTAAAATGGCCGAGATGTTCCAAATGAAAGTAGGTATTTTCTTCTCGTCTGTTGATGAGACAGGTGCTCAATTGTTGATTCTTCGAAAGGTGTTTATCAAATAAACTATCTGCTCAAGAACACGGCGATCCAGAAGCTTGTTTGAAAGATAAACTGCATACCGATCCATTTCACTTCAAACAGCACAAATATACCCGGGGTATAATCGAACTATTTAGACATTTTTTCACCAACTGAGGTTTTGTTCAAATCAGCAAGTTATCGGTTCTTCTTTTCGTTACGAGCATTTAGAGAATGTTAGCTATTTCAGTTAGGATATTGTATGTACAATAAACGAACTCAATAAACTTGGGTTTGTGTTGAAACGCCTCAGGTGATGTAATTTATTACTGTGTTACCTCTGACAGTTAATTAGCCATTTATAGTTTTTCCCTTGTAGAATGATATCCAACAAATTGGTTAGGAGCAGAAGGTTATACGGTTTTAATATAAATCACACGCAGGGAAAATCTTTTAAAAACATTCGATCATTCAGTAGTCACAAATTGTACGCAAAAACATCAACAACATTTACGAGTTTAATTTGAGCTTACATCACTTTGAATACTGGCATTGTTGTCGAAATCCGATTAGCTAAACCAATTGCACCGGTGTATGACGTATGTACCTACGTAACTACACGTTTTGAACTTTCACAATGTACTGTATTGTTGTAGTTGCGAATATGAAACATTTAAGGCGCACATGATTTAAAGCTGCTCTCTCACAGATTGAACGTTTTGACAACTTTTTTTTATTTTTTTTCTTGGAAAGAGTAAATTTTTGTGTAAATATCTGCAAACCAATGCTATAAGATTGTTGACAAAAATTCAGATCGTAGATTTTCATATTTCCATTCAAAAATTAATGTTTTATGGCTTAAACTAACGGTTTAAGAAAAATGCATAAAATATCAATTTTTGAACTTAAATATAAAAATCTGCGATCTTAATTTTGTCAGCAGTCTTGTATCACTGGTTTCCATTGATTTTCGCAAAAATTGTCAACTTCCAAGACAAAAAATAAAACAGTTGTCAAAACGTTCTATCTGTGAGAGTGCAGCTTTAAATAGAAAAAAAGAAAGTTTTCCACTTGAAAGAACAATGGTACGTTCCGATCAATCATTCATCTTCACGCATGTCTCGTTTTATGCCGTTAGATGACAATGTCATTTGCGTCATGCTACATGTATATAAATTTTGTTCGTTTAATGATGTCTGAATTAAAAACAACAACATTGGCATTAAATTTGCATCTTTGATAACTTAGAGAACCTACCAATTACTGTTTGAAGTAATAGTAAGATGAGATAAAGTTGAATCTAAATTTTTGACATTAGGCGGAGCAAGCGTAGCAGGCGAACCCTTCTTAACCAATAATATATTACTTTAGGTTATTTTACTGACTTAAAATACAATCTCATTGGCTGACACATTGTCAACGCAAAAGGGAGTGTTTCGGGCGAGCGGCAGTAGGCGGATCTTTATACACCTATGAAAGTTGATTATGCCTAGTTTTTGATGAAAGCCTGAAATTTCATTGCCTGAAAATGTAGGTTGTATTCTAAATTAAGTAATATGATAATCACGTCGGTTCGAGGTATAATAGTGAAACGATTTTAAGGGACGTAAAATAAAGAACGCTTTCACCTCTTCAGTTGTATTCATGATATGCTATTATGACGTCAATTATTGTACTCATAATGTGATATTATGACGTCATTTATTGTACTCATAATGTGATATTATGACGTCATTTATTGTACTCATAATATGCTATCATGACGTCAATTATTGTACTCATGATTTGATATTATGACGTAATTTATTGTACTCATGATTTGATATTATGACGTCATTTATTGTACTCATGATTTGATGTTATGACGTAATTTATTGTACTCATGATATGATATCATGACGACGTTATTGTGCTCAAGATTTGATATCATGACGTCATTATTGTACACATGATTTGATACTATGACTTCATTAATTGTACTCATGATTTGATATTATGACGTCACTTATTGCTCTCATGATTTGATATTAAGACGTCATTTATTGCAGGAATACCTTGCCTTGAAATTATTACGCTCAGGAAAAACAAAGACAAATGTAAAATATAAATTTAATTTGGCCGAAATAATGGGCTGCTAGATTGTAAATGAAATTAACATAGATATAACGTTTTGTCAAAAGCAGCCAAAAATCCTCAATGCAAAGATACACTACATCAGAAAGCATAATAAAGTTAACAAACACAATATAATATTCAATATCCTTAAATAAAAGAGGGAAGAAAAGGGGTAACTATGTAAGCAAAGATAAAATTGAGAACTTGTTCGACAAAAAGAAATAAAAGAATCGGGCGGGAGGGAGGGAGAAAACACACGTCCGAACCGGATTAAAACTAGAGAACAAGTGAGAAAGGCGCCAAAATAAAGAAGGGCGGACAATTAAGCATTCGGCGCTGAGAAAGAGTTCCCTCCCTTTATAATTATTAATTTTTTTCAAAATTAGTTATATTAAGACGTCATTTATTGCAGGAATACCTTGCCGAGAAGAAGTACGTCCATCGCGACCTTGCCGCCAGAAACGTGTTGCTAGGTTACGACAAGATCATCAAAGTGTGCGATTTCGGCTTGTCACGTGACATCTTCGCCGACAACCAGTACAAGAAACTGACCAATGGAAAGCTCCCTCTTAAATGGATGGCGATTGAATCTCTTCGGGACCGCGTTTTCACGACGCAGAGTGACGTCTGGTCGTTTGGTATTCTACTCTGGGAAATTGTAACCATGGGTACGCCTTATTTTTCATCCGTTTGAAACATGCAAATATTCACTATATAGTATTCACTAAAGACAAATTTAGGTACAGAGAGTTACGTGGATGCCTTTTTCTTCGTCCTTAACTGGTTTGAGTAATATCGAGTTACGGTGCGTAGGTCCCTTGTCTTTGGTTCAAAGCTGCAATCTCACAAATTTACCGTTTTGACAAAAAGTTCAGATCGCATATTTTCATATTTCCGTTCAAAAAATATTGTTGTATGGCTAAAAGCGTTACAAACGGTTCAAGACAAAAAGTTAAACAAAAATGTTAAAAAGCTAAATATGTGAAAGTGCAGCTTTAAGACGAAAGCGAATACGGGCCTAGAGCTGTTGTGGTAAGGGTTAGGTTGAATTTCGATTTAAACAGTAATTTTTGAATACAAGATAACGACATAATTGTTTGGGAGTAAATTTAGTCAAAGGGAAATAAATGTGTAAAAAAACAATCTCGGATGTATGCCGGTACAGCAGTAGTAGAACTTTTTTTTTAATTATATCATTATTTTAATGTAGTGTTTTAGCTTGTATTTATTGATCTAAGTTAAAATTGAATCCCAGTGAAGAGTATTATTGCAAACATAATAAAGACTCCCAAGAATAAAGAAATATGGTTTAACTACTAAAATAAATTACTACGCGATCTACTTGAAGCGGACTTAAACATACCGATTTTAAGTATGTAAACCGTCCATATCATCCGAGGTTGTTTTCGATAAAAATGGCCGAGGACCTCCGAATCTATTCAAATGTGACCATTAAAGAATGTAGTGAAATTCGTCACCGAATACATCACCATAGCAAAGATTACATGTGTTCCATTTACAGGAGCTTCGCCGTATCCGAGCATAGCGCTTGCGGACCTTTATTACCTGCTTTCAAATAACTACCGGATGGATAAACCCAGCAATTGTTCCGATGAAGTGTAAGTAAATTAGTTCTTTATTTACAAAGAAAACAAGGTCAAACACAAGCCTATGAACTCTTTTTAAAGCTGCACTCTCGCAGATTTACCATTTTACAGCATTTTTATTTTTTGTCTTGGAAAGGGCAATTTTTTGCGTAAATATCTGCAAACTAATAATATAAGATTGCTGACAAAAAATCAGATCGTAGATTTTCATATTTCTGTTCGAAAATTAACGTTTATGGCCTAAACCGTTACTTACGGTGTAAGAAAAATGCATAAAAGATCATTTTTTGAACTGAAATATAAAAATCTGCGATTTATTTTAGTCAGAATTCTTATTCAACTGGTTTCCATGGATTTTCTCAAAAATTGGCTCGTTCCAAGACAAAAAATAAAAAAGTTGCCAAAACATTTAATCTGTGAGAGTGCAGCTTTAAAAGGCTACTTATAAAGCGGGACAACATAGTTTTACCCTCGTTACAAGCACAAAATAAACGGTATTTATTTTCATGTATGAATATATCTAACTCATTTAACTTTAATGATCAAAACAAAAGAAGAATATGACTTGTGTACAAATATACGAACATATATGAATATAAAACGTTTTATCCCAGATTAAAAAGGGCCAAAAACATAGCAAGTACTCTTTTTTATCTTAGATTTTACTTTATCTACCGAAAGTATGTATAATATTCACACACACCCTATACCAGGCCACTGTGTGTACTAGTATACTATATGACCATTTGATTACTTACATGCATATAATTCTCTATTTGTAAAGGTATACTCATGGACATATTGTCTATTGTATTTGTTAATAAACTAAAACTGCCAACTTCTAAAAAAATAGATGACCATGGAGTAAAAGATACACTGCATTTAGTGTAAAAAAATCACAGTCATTTAAAGGGAGTGAACTCATGCTTTGATGCCATATGACATGAAAATAATTTAGTAACATTTAACCTTAAAATATTTTCTTCAGATTTATCAAAGGCGTCACTTCTTTATTTTCATACCTTTTTTGTCGAAAAAGTTATTGAGAAATAAACGTCACTTACTTGTTTGTTTATATCGTTTGTGACCCGTGGTGACCAATGTGAGAACCCCTTTAGGCCACGTGGTTCCTAACTAGGATATTAATAGAATGGAAACTACAGGGACAATCCAAGTAGCCAAAACAAATTACGTTGATAAATATAAGAAAATAATCTAAACAAATATACTCCTTAAATTTTCAGGTACATCATAATGCGACAATGCTGGCTGGAAACACCCGTGGACAGACCAAACTTTACCGACCTACGCGTGCAACTCGAGTTACTGCTATCACGTGACCGGAACTATCTCGAGTTAGACAATATAAACGTACCCCTGTCCACACCGGAAAGCTCCAGCGGAAGTCCCGTGTCAGACGACACTAAATCGCTCCTTGCTGCGCAGGCGTTACAACCACCGCGGAAGTTGTCAAAAGACGAGTTAACTGTTAGTGTTAGCATTCATGATAAATCCGTTGAAAAAATATTGAAACGGAAAAGTGACCTAGATTCGCATAACATAACATTTTTATGAAAATGTGGTGGTGTGTTTTCTTCGTTTGATGGTGATTTAAGGAGGGAATCTTCTGGAAGAAACAAGACGTGTGCTTCTTGAAGTGTGTTACATATCTGTTCTAAAACTAAAATGGCTGTTGTGGTCAGACGCACTATGGTTTTGATCAATACGATTTATAGTGTGAAATCATGCATTTTTTCTTGGGAGTTTAAACGAAGTATGGTTTTCAGTCCCAGATTTCACAACTGTAGATATTTTACAATATGTTCGGCATTTAGTATTGTGAGTAAAATTGACTTGGAAAGCTAATACGAACACAATTATGTTTATTTGCAATGGCTAGAAATGTGTCTTAACTCGTTGAGTGAGGTGTTGTGAATGGAAAAGTACGATACTAAACGGTGTTTTGCTACGGGTACGATAAGAATTGGGTCGGACAGTTGCGTACATGGTGTACAGTGATATTGGAACAGCTTCATACAGCGGTTACTTCCCTTTGTCGTACAGTAATTACTGCCATCACGCGAATCACGTGATGATGATTTGAATCACGTGACGTCATTCAAACAATGAATGGTTGTTTTTTTCGTGTGTTTTATTATTTGAAAACAGCGTTATTTAATGGAAATTTAAAATGAAATACGTATTAAAAAAAACCTTTTTAATATTTTATAACTTAAATCCAGCTATTTCGTTCGCGATGACAGAGAACTTGTCTGCACATCAAGGGAGATCACTGCGTAAGAGATTGTGATATTGGTTGAACGTTCGAATTTTTATCTTTTACATTATTATGGCTACGTTTCTGGGGCAGGTATGTTCAGAATCGAATTGCATGTGTAGTGTATTAAGGAATTATTTTCTTGAAGAAAATGTCTTGCATGTTTGAAATACATTATACTTCATTGTACAAACATGAATCAAGTGAGCAACACTATGCTGCTCTGAATTTGTTTTGAATGTCTTTATTTTTGAATTTGCATGTATTTCGACATTGCCAAAATACATTTTTAGTATAAAAATCCTATTGGAACTCAAGAACCAAGATTTGTTTACTTGGAACACACATATAATCCATGAAACACCCATACATTGATAAAGACATATACTCCTACATATGAATGTAAGCTGTGTAACTTATACACATTAATCGGAACTCCTTGGCCATTTTCCATCGTAAACAGCATTGGAAATATACGGACGGTTTGTAATGGCAGAATGCTTTGCTTTTAACTTCGCTGCAAGTAGATCGCGTAGTAATTTCAATTAAGCAGTTAAGCCTAAGGATTTTACTCTCAGAAATCTTGATTATTTATGCAATAATGCACTTCACTAGGAATCAGTTTTAATCTAGTAATACAAATAACACGTTAAAACTCTACAATTAATTATTACATATTATTTATTTTACGAACTTCTTGTAACAATGCACTGGCATATAACCGAGGTTGTTTTTGATGGGAAAAGGCCGAGATGATCCGAAAGACAACAAACATGCAAGTCACTCCCATCAACTTCCGGTCAAGCTTTTTATGATCAGGACCAATAGTCAATGAGGCCCAAACTTAACTCGCTTTCTCGTTATTATCTTACATACACACTTAAGATAAACCAAATTTGAATCATTTGTTTTACTTCATTTGCAGTGGAATCTCTTATTTATAATTCCATTTTTGGGCACTTGCAGGGCATTTTATCATTGTTTTTATTATTAGATTGTCTGCGTTTTTTTGCGATAGCCTTATTGTCGACTTCGGCGTCGTACATAGCCATGGACCTTGGCTTTGTCTAAAAAGAGTTCAAAATAATGTGTATACAACTGTGTTCACCTGTTAACAGTGAAAATATACACGGATAAAACAAGACCCATTCCTCTGCAGGCCTTAAATTCTTAAAACTTCTTATGCTTAACAAGCTTAGGTTACTTATTTCAATTACTCAAAATACATACTTAAATCGAATTATGATAAACAAAACATGGTTTGTTGTGATTATAATAAAGATAATTCCTATCTAAAGTATAAACATTCTTAAAGAGTTGAATACCATGCAAATTAGTGAACAAAAAATAGTTAGCTTAGCTTCATCCTGTTATAAGAGACTTAAGAAGTTTTGAGAAACTTGGGCCTGGCGTAAATTATTTCAACTATGCCCCTTTTTCGACAAAAAAGTCCATTACTGAAACTTGGTATACATATTACTATGTACAATACACGCATTTACAGCAAGAACCTTTACTCTGGCTCACATATGTGTCCAGTTGTGCAGCTTTTCGAAACAAAACATCAGACGAGCGTTTGGGGTTCGCTTCACGGCCCTCTTGTAATTCTTCAATCATTGCTAGAAACCATTGAATACCATTATAATGAAAATTACTATGTTATGTATATTTTGTACTTGTTTGCATTCATTGATCTAGAAATACGTTTGTTTATTAATTACATTTTCGATGCCATGATTTGAATATTTATTACAATGTTTTATTTAGTACTGTTATTAAAATGTACATAATGATGACGTCATAATTTGTTACCATTTTGTAATTATATTTGTTATCTTTTCTCTGCGCTCATAATAAAATAAAATAAAATGTACATATCTGAGTTGTTTTATTTTGTTGCTTTTTTTAAAGAAAAAATGGGATATATTACTCAAGGTGTCGGATAAGGGCACAAATTGTCGAACAATTTTAAACGCACCCATTAATAGATTTTAAGTTGACACACATATTTATTTTTTTTCGATTAGTATCAAACTTGCTTTTTAAGTCGAGCATGTATAACCATGGCTTATCAGTCATATGCAAAAACAAATTCTACACGGTGGCAAAAAGGTGACATTTATGGTTTTTTTTTCTCGTTGCAAGGACTTAGTGACACTTTCCCACAACTTAGTATGTCGTGGCCACGGCTTTCTACCTGGTTCCACGGCTGAGTATATCGTGGCGACGATTTACTATCTTGTTCCCATGACTTAGTTTCCCCCCACCCCAGAAAAGTAGGTCCAAATATTTGACCATGCTGGAACTCATTATTTAAGTCCTGAGAAAAAACTATTAAAACAATACCAAACTCATATTCAAAATTGAAGGAAACCTGGAGCGTGACGTCAACTGTTACTTAAAGGTTCAAGCTTATGTTGTTGTTGTTTTTAATTCACCTTTTTATAACGAAATAAAGTGTGGAAAATCTTAGGAGTATTTAAACTAAGAAAACTACAACTGGAACCCTTCATCAAATGTTGATATTTGCTCAAATAAGTATCGTCTTTAAAGACCAATATTTTCAACAGTGTTATAGCCGGCTTTCAGCGATTTCGTTGTGACGTGATTGGATGATTGACATTATCACGTGATATTATCAATTTACTGTTCTAAGGTCAAAAAGGTCATCTCTGTTGTATTGTGGCCTAGTGGTTAAGGCATCTGTTTTCAAATTATGTTTTCTCGATCTTACCGGCACGGATTCGGAAACCAATAAAAACAAAATATTATTTTATACTTAAATTGTATTCCTTTTTGTCAATTTCTATATCATGGAGTAAAATAGTGATAAAGCATGTGTTTTCAGGTACATTACCGGACACTTTAATGTTTGGTCCAAAACATGAGCGAGTCCCTTTAAATATAAACTAATAAAGACAAAACGTTGAACAGCTTTAATAAATATTTTATTTTCAGTTTCAACAAAGCAAAATTATTAAGCACCCAATGGGCGATTTTATGTGCATTTCTATGGTAGAAGCATACAAAAAAATGGTTATAACTTGAAGTTTGATTCAACAACAACAACAACAACAACTAAAAAGATAAGTATTTCTAAAATAATAAGTTCAAATGGATAATAATGTTTAGGGGAACTCGAATAATTGCTGAATGCTTATTTCACGTATTTATCCAATAATTCCATCCATGAAAAGCTTGGCCAATTCTGAAAAATGGGAAAAAAATGATAATACATGAAAATTGAACAAATTTTCATTGAACGATGTGATTGTTGCATTACTCCATGGCAAACCTTAGTGGCGAAATTAATACTGATTTGCCTAACACACATATGTCGCACTAATCTTAACCTAATGTTTGAAAATATTAAAAAAAAAAAAAACACCCCACAAACGAGCGGCGACTTTTTTTTCGTTTTTCGACGGACGCTTATATTTTGAACACGATCTTTTTTTATTATTTCGGCCAGTAAAGTGTTTTAATCGCGTTTGCTTTAATATCGAAACAAAATTATTTACCATAGGTATCTACCTTATGTTTGCGGTTATGTCGCCTGGTCTATTACCGGCGTAATCTACCTTATGTTTGCGGTTCTGTCGTATAGTCTATTACCTGCGTTATCTTCCTTATGTTTGCGGTTCTGTCGTATGGTCTATTACCGGCGTAATCTGCCTTATGTTTGCGGTTCTGTCGCCTGGTCTATTACCTGCGTAGTCTGCCTTATCAGTGTGGTTCTGTCGCCGGGTCTATTAAGTGCGTAATCTACCTTATGTTTGCGGTTCTGTCGTATAGTCTATTACCTGCGTAATCTACCTTATGTTTGCGGTTCTGTCGCATAGTCTATTACCTGCGTAATCAACCTTATGTTTGCGGTTCTGTCGCATGGTCTATTACCGGCGTAATCTACCTTATGTTTGCGGTTCTGTCGCATAGTCTATTACCTGCGTAATCTTCCTTATGTTTGCGGTTCTGTCGCATAGTCTATTACCTGCGTAATCTACCTTATGTTTGCGGTTCTGTCGCATAGTCTATTACCAGCGTAATCTACCTTATGTTTGCGGTTCTGTCGCATGGTCTATTACCAGCGTAATCTACCTTATGTTTGCGGTTCTGTCGCATGGTCTATTACCAGCGTAATCTTCCTTATGTTTGCGGTTCTGTCGCATAGTCTATTACCTGCGTAATCTTCCTTATGTTTTCGGTTCTGTCGCATGGTCTATTACCAGCGTAATCTTCCTTATGTTTGCGGTTCTGTCGCAAGTCTATTACCAGCGTAATCTACCTTATGTTTGCGGTTCTGTCGCATGGTCTATTACCAGCGTAATCTTCCTTATGTTTGCGGTTCTGTCGCATGGTCTATTACCTGCGTAATCTACCTTATGTTTGCGGTTCTGTCGCATAGTCTATTACCTGCGTAATCTTCCTTATGTTTGCGGTTCTGTCGCATGGTCTATTACCAGCGTAATCTTCCTTATGTTTGCGGTTCTGTCGCATAGTCTATTACCTGCGTAATCTTCCTTATGTTTGCGGTTCTGTCGCATAGTCTATTACCGGCGTAATCTACCTTATGTTTGCGGTTCTGTCGCATGGTCTATTACCTGCGTAATCTACCTTATGTTTGCGGTTCTGTCGCATGGTCTATTACCAGCGTAATCTTCCTTATGTTTGCGGTTCTGTCGCATAGTCTATTACCTGCGTAATCTACCTTATGTTTGCGGTTCTGTCGCATGGTCTATTACCAGCGTAATCTTCCTTATGTTTGCGGTTCTGTCGCAAGTCTATTACCAGCGTAATCTACCTTATGTTTGCGGTTCTGTCGCATGGTCTATTACCTGCGTAATCTACCTTATGTTTGCGGGTCTGTCACATGGTCTATTACCTGCGTAATCTTCCTTATGTTTGCTGTTCTGTCGTATAGTCTATTACCAGCGTAATCTTCCTTATGTTTGCGGTTCTGTCGCATAGTCTATTACCAGCGTAATCTACCTTATGTTTGCGGTTCTGTCGCATGGTCTATTACCTGCGTTATCTACCTTAAGTTTGCGGTTCTGTCGCATGGTCTATTACATGCGTTATCTACCTTATGTTTGCGGTTCTGTCGCATGGTCTATTACCTGCGTTATCTTCCTTATGTTTGCGGTTCTGTCGCATAGTCTATTACCTGCGTAATCTTCCTTATGTTTGCTGTTCTGTCGTATAGTCTATTACCAGCGTAATCTTCCTTATGTTTGCGGTTCTGTCGCATGGTCTATTACCGGCGTAATCTACCTTATGTTTGCGGTTCTGTCGCATAGTCTATTACCAGCGTAATCTACCTTATGATTGCGGTTCTGTCGCATAGTCTATTACCTGCGTAATCAACCTTATGTTTGCGGTTCTGTCGCATAGTCTATTACCTGCGTTATCTTCCTTATGTTTGCGGTTCTGTCGCATGGTCTATTACCAGCATAATCTACCTTATGTTTGCGGTTCTGTCGCATGGTCTATTACCTGCGTTATCTTCCTTATGTTTGCGGTTCTGTCGCATGGTCTATTACCAGCGTAATCTACCTTATGTTTGCGGTTCTGTCGCATGGTCTATAAGCAGCGTAATCTACCTTATGTTTGCGGTTCTGTCGCATGGTCTATTACCAGCGTAATCTTCCTTATGTTTGCGGTTCTGTCGCATGGTCTATTACCAGCGTAATCTTCCTTATGTTTGCGGTTCTGTCGCATGGTCTATTACCAGCGTAATCTACCTTATGTTTGCGGTTCTGTCGCATGGTCTATTATCAGCGTAATCTACCTTATGTTTGCGGTTCTGTCGCATAGTCCATTACCAGCGTAATCTTCCTTATCTTTGCGGTTCTGTCGCATAGTCCATTACCAGCGTAATCTACCTTATGTTTGCGGTTCTGTCGCATGGTCCATTACCAGCGTAATCTTCCTTATGTTTGCGGTTCTGTCGCATGGTCTATTACCAGCGTAATCTACCTTATGTTTGCGGTTCTGTCGCATGGTCTATTACCAGCGTAATCTACCTTATGTTTGCGGATCTGTCGCATGGTCTATTACCAGCGTAATCTACCTTATGTTTGCGGATCTGTCGCATGGTCTATTACCAGCGTAATCTTCCTTATGTTTGCGGTTCTGTCGCATGGTCTATTACCAGCGTAATCTTCCTTATGTTTGCGGTTCTGTCGCATGGTCTATTACCAGCGTAATCTACCTTATGTTTGCGGTTCTGTCGCATGGTCTATTACCAGCGTAATCTACCTTATGTTTGCGGTTCTGTCGCATAGTCTATTACCAGCGTAATCTACCTTATGTTTGCGGATCTGTCGCATAGTCTATTACAAGCGTAATCTACCTTATGTTTGCGGATCTGTCGCATAGTCTATTACCAGCGTAATCTACCTTATGTTTGCGGTTCTGTCGCATAGTCTATTACCAGCGTAATCTACCTTATGTTTGCGGTTCTGTCACATGGTCTATTACCAGCGTAATCTACCTTATGTTTGCGGTTCTGTCGCATAGTCTATTACCAGCGTAATCTACCTTATGTTTGCGGTTCTGTCGCATAGTCTATTACCAGCGTAATCTACCTTATGTTTGCGGTTCTGTCGCATAGTCTATTACCAGCGTAATCTTCCTTATGTTTGCGGTTCTGTCGCATAGTCTATTACCAGCGTAATCTTCCTTCTGTTTGCGGTTCTGTCGCATGGTCTATTACCAGCGTAATCTTCCTTCTGTTTGCGGTTCTGTCGCATGGTCTATTACCAGCGTAATCTTCCTTCTGTTTGCGGTTCTGTCGCATGGTCTATTACCAGCGTAATCTTCCTTCTGTTTGCGGTTCTGTCGCATGGTCTATTACCAGCGTAATCTTCCTTCTGTTTGCGGTTCTGTCGCATGGTCTATTACCAGCGTAATCTACCTTATGTTTGCGGTTCTGTCGCATGGTCTATTACCAGCGTAATCTACCTTATGTTTGCGGTTCTGTTGCATGGTCTATTACCAGCGTAATCTACCTTATGTTTGCGGTTCTGTCGCATGGTCTATTACCAGCGTAATCTACCTTATGTTTGCGGTTCTGTCGTATAGTCTATTACCAGCGTAATCTGCCTTATGTTTGCGGCTCTGTCGCAAGGTCTATTACCAGCGTAATCTGCCTTATGTTTGCGGCTCTGTCGCATGGTCTATTACCAGCGTAATCTACCTTATGTTTGCGGTTCTGTCGCATGGTCTATTACCAGCGTAATCTACCTTATGTTTGCGGTTCTGTCGCATGGTCTATTACCAGCGTAATCTTCCTTATGTTTGCGGCTCTGTCGCATGGTCTATTACCAGCGTAATCTTCCTTATGTTTGCGGTTCTGTCGCATAGTCTATTACCAGCGTAATCTACCTTATCTTTGCGGTTCTGTCGCATAGTCTATTACCAGCGTAATCTACCTTATCTTTGCGGTTCTGTCGCATAGTCTATTACCAGCGTAATCTACCTTATCTTTGCGGTTCTGTCGCATGGTCTATTACCTGCGTTATCTTCCTTATGTTTGCGGTTCTGTCGTATAATCTATTACCTGCGTAATCTGCCTTATGTTTGCGGTTCTGTCGCATGGTCTATTACCGGCGTAATCTGCCTTATGTTTGCGGTTCTGTCGCAAGGTCTATTACCAGCGTAATCTACCTTATGTTTGCGGTTCTGTCGCAAGGTCTATTACCAGCGTAATCTACCTTATGTTTGCGGTTCTGTCGTATAGTCTATTACCAGCGTAATCTACCTTATGTTTGCGGTTCTGTCGTATAGTCTATTACCAGCGTAATCTTCCTTATGTTTGCGGTTCTGTCGTATAGTCTATTACCAGCGTAATCTTCCTTATGTTTGCGGTTCTGTCGTATAGTCTATTACCAGCGTAATCTTCCTTATGTTTGCGGTTCTGTCGTATAGTCTATTACCAGCGTAATCTACCTTATGTTTGCGGTTCTGTCGTATAGTCTATTACCAGCGTAATCTTCCTTATGTTTGCGGTTCTGTCGTATAGTCTATTACCAGCGTAATCTTCCTTATGTTTGCGGTTCTGTCGTATAGTCTATTACCAGCGTAATCTACCTTATGTTTGCGGTTCAGTCGTATAGTCTATTACCAGCGTAATCTTCCTTATGTTTGCAGTTCTGTCTTATAGTCTATTACCAGCGTAATCTTCCTTATGTTTGCTGTTCTGTCTTATAGTCTATTACCAGCGTAATCTTCCTTATGTTTGCGGTTCTGTCGTATAGTCTATTACCAGTGTAATCTTCCTTATGTTTGCGGTTCTGTCGTATAGTCCATTACCAGCGTAATCTTCCTTATGTTTGCGGTTCTGTCGTATAGTTAATTACCAGCGTAATCTACCTTATGTTTGCGGTTCTGTCGTACAGTCTATTACCAGCGTAATCTACCTTATGTTTGCGGTTCTGTCGTATAGTCTATTACCAGCGTAATCTTCCTTATGTTTGCGGTTCTGTCGTATAGTCTATTACCTGCGTTATCTACCTTATGTTTGCGGTTCTGTCGCATGGTCTATTACCTGCGTTATCTACCTTATGTTTGCGGTTCTGTCGCATAGTCTATTACCTGCGTTATCTACCTTATGTTTGCGGTTCTGTCGCATAGTCTATTACCTGCGTAATCTTCCTTATGTTTGCGGTTCTGTCGCATGGTCTATTACCAGCGTAATCTTCCTTATGTTTGCGGTTCTGTCGCATGGTCTATTACCTGCGTAATCTACCTTATGTTTGCGGTTCTGTCGCATAGTCTATTACCAGCGTAATCAACCTTATGTTTGCGGTTCTGTCGCATAGTCTATTACCTGCGTTATCTTCCTTATGTTTGCGGTTCTGTCGCATAGTCTATTACCAGCATAATCTTCCTTATGTTTGCGGTTCTGTCGCATGGTCTATTACCTGCGTTATCTTCCTTATGTTTGCGGTTCTGTCGCATGGTCTATTACCAGCGTAATCTACCTTATGTTTGCGGTTCTGTCGCATGGTCTATTAGCAGCGTAAACTACCTTATGTTTGCGGTTCTGTCGCATGGTCTATTACCAGCATAATCTTCCTTATGTTTGCGGTTCTGTCGCATGGTCTATTACCAGCGTAATCTTCCTTATGTTTGCGGTTCTGTCGCATGGTCTATTATCAGCGTAATCTACCTTATGTTTGCGGTTCTGTCGCATAGTCCATTACCAGCGTAATCTTCCTTATGTTTGCAGTTCTGTCGCATGGTCTATTACCAGCGTAATCTTCCTTATGTTTGCGGTTCTGTCGCATGGTCTATTACCAGCGTAATCTACCTTATGTTTGCGGTTCTGTCGCATGGTCTATTAGCAGCGTAATCTACCTTATGTTTGCGGTTCTGTCGCATGGTCTATTACCAGCATAATCTTCCTTATATTTGCGGTTCTGTCGCATGGTCTATTACCAGCGTAATCTTCCTTATGTTTGCGGTTCTGTCGCATGGTCTATTACCAGCGTAATCTACCTTATGTTTGCGGTTCTGTCGCATGGTCTATTACCAGCGTAATCTACCTTATGTTTGCGGTTCTGTCGCATGGTCTATTATCAGCGTAATCTACCTTATGTTTGCGGTTCTGTCGCATAGTCCATTACCAGCGTAATCTTCCTTATCTTTGCGGTTCTGTCGCATAGTCCATTACCAGCGTAATCTACCTTATGTTTGCGGTTCTGTCGCATGGTCTATTACCAGCGTAATCTTCCTTATGTTTGCGGTTCTGTCGCATGGTCTATTACCAGCGTAATCTTCCTTATGTTTGCGGTTCTGTCGCATGGTCTATTACCAGCGTAATCTTCCTTATGTTTGCGGATCTGTCGCATAGTCTATTACCAGCGTAATCTTCCTTATGTTTGCGGTTCTGTCGCATGGTCTATTACCAGCGTAATCTACCTTATGTTTGCGGTTCTGTCGCATGGTCCATTACCAGCGTAATCTACCTTATGTTTGCGGTTCTGTCGCATGGTCCATTACCAGCGTAATCTACCTTATGTTTGCGGTTCTGTCGCATGGTCTATTACCAGCGTAATCTTCCTTATGTTTGCGGTTCTGTCGCATGGTCTATTACCAGCGTAATCTTCCTTATGTTTGCGGATCTGTCGCATGGTCTATTACCAGCGTAATCTTCCTTATGTTTGCGGTTCTGTCGCATGGTCTATTACCAGCGTAATCTACCTTATGTTTGCGGTTCTGTCGCATGGTCTATTACCAGCGTAATCTACCTTATGTTTGCGGTTCTGTCGCATAGTCCATTACCAGCGTAATCTTCCTTATCTTTGCGGTTCTGTCGCATAGTCCATTACCAGCGTAATCTACCTTATGTTTGCGGTTCTGTCGCATGGTCTATTACCAGCGTAATCTTCCTTATGTTTGCGGTTCTGTCGCATGGTCTATTACCAGCGTAATCTACCTTATGTTTGCGGTTCTGTCGCATAGTCTATTACCGGCGTAATCTACCTTATGTTTGCGGTTCTGTCGCATGGTCTATTACCAGCGTAATCTTCCTTATGTTTGCGGTTCTGTCGCATGGTCTATTACCAGCGTAATCTACCTTATGTTTGCGGTTCTGTCGCATAGTCTATTACCGGCGTAATCTACCTTATGTTTGCGGTTCTGTCGCATGGTCTATTACCAGCGTAATCTTCCTTATGTTTGCGGTTCTGTCGCATAGTCCATTACCAGCGTAATCTACCTTATGTTTGCGGTTCTGTCGCATGGTCTATTACCAGCGTAATCTTCCTTATGTTTGCGGTTCTGTCGCATGGTCTATTACCAGCGTAATCTACCTTATGTTTGCGGTTCTGTCGCATAGTCTATTACCGGCGTAATCTACCTTATGTTTGCGGTTCTGTCGCATGGTCTATTACCAGCGTAATCTTCCTTATGTTTGCGGATCTGTCGCATGGTCTATTACCAGCGTAATCTACCTTATGTTTGCGGTTCTGTCGCATGGTCTATTACCAGCGTAATCTACCTTATGTTTGCGGTTCTGTCGCATAATCTATTACCTGCGTAATCTTCCTTATGTTTGCGGTTCTGTCGTATAGTCTATTACCAGCGTAATCTGCCTTATGTTTGCGGTTCTGTCGCATGGTCTATTACCAGCGTAATCTACCTTATGTTTGCGGTTCTGTCGCATGGTCTATTACCAGCGTAATCTACCTTATGTTTGCGGTTCTGTCGCATGGTCTATTACCAGCGTAATCTACCTTATGTTTGCGGTTCTGTCGCATGGTCTATTACCTCCGTAATCTTCCTTATGTTTGCGGTTCTGTCGCATGGTCTATTACCAGCGTAATCTACCTTATGTTTGCGGTTCTGTCGCATGGTCTATTACCAGCGTAATCTACCTTATGTTTGCGGTTCTGTCGCATGGTCTATTACCAGCGTAATCTGCCTTATGTTTGCGGTTCTGTCGCATGGTCTATTACCAGCGTAATCTTCCTTATGTTTGCGGTTCTGTCGCATGGTCTATTACCAGCGTAATCTACCTTATGTTTGCGGTTCTGTCGCATGGTCTATTACCTGCGTAATCTGCCTTATGTTTGCGGTTCTGTCGCATGGTCTATTACCAGCGTAATCTACCTTATGTTTGCGGTTCTGTCGCATAGTCTATTACCAGCGTAATCTACCTTATCTTTGCGGTTCTGTCGCATAGTCTATTACCAGCGTAATCTACCTTATCTTTGCGGTTCTGTCGCATAGTCTATTACCAGCGTAATCTACCTTATCTTTGCGGTTCTGTCGCATGGTCTATTACCTGCGTTATCTTCCTTATGTTTGCGGTTCTGTCGTATAATCTATTACCTGCGTAATCTTCCTTATGTTTGCGGTTCTGTCGCATGGTCTATTACCAGCGTAATCTACCTTATGTTTGCGGTTCTGTCGCATGGTCTATTACCAGCATAATCTTCCTTATGTTTGCGGTTCAGTCGTATAGTCTATTACCAGCGTAATCTACCTTATGTTTGCGGTTTTGTCGCATGGTCTATTACCAGCGTAATCTACCTTATCTTTGCGGTTCTGTCGCATGGTCTATTACCTGCGTTATCTTCCTTATGTTTGCGGTTCTGTCGTATAATCTATTACCTGCGTAATCTTCCTTATGTTTGCGGTTCTGTCGCATAGTCTATTACCAGCGTAATCTACCTTATCTTTGCGGTTTTGTCGCATGGTCTATTACCGGCGTAATCTTCCTTATGTTTGCGGTTTTGTCGCATGGTCTATTACCAGCGTAATCTACCTTATGTTTGCGGTTCTGTTGCATGGTCTATTACCAGCGTAATCTACCTTATGTTTGCGGTTCTGTCGCATGGTCTATTACCGGCGTATCTACCTTATGTTTGCGGTTCTGTCGCAAGGTCTATTACCGGCGTATCTACCTTATGTTTGCGGTTCTGTCGCATGGTCTATTACCAGCGTAATCTACCTTATGTTTGCGGTTCTGTCGCAAGGTCTATTACCAGCGTATCTACCTTATGTTTGCGGTTCTGTCGCATGGTCTATTACCGGCGTATCTACCTTATGTTTGCGGTTCTGTCGCAAGGTCTATTACCAGCGTAATCTACCTTATGTTTGCGGTTCTGTCGCAAGGTCTATTACCGGCGTATCTACCTTATGTTTGCGGTTCTGTCGCAAGGTCTATTACCAGCGTAATCTACCTTATGTTTGCGGTTCTGTCGCATAGTCTATTACCTGCGTTATCTACCTTATGTTTGCGGTTCTGTCGCATAGTCTATTACCAGCGTAATCTACCTTATGTTTGCGGTTCTGTCGCATGGTCTATTACCAGCGTAATCTACCTTATGTTTGCGGTTCTGTCGCATGGTCTATTATCAGCGTAATCTACCTTATGTTTTCGGTTCTGTCGTATAGTCTATTACCAGCGTAATCTTCCTTATGTTTTCGGTTCTGTCGTATAGTCTATTACCAGCGTAATCTTCCTTATGTTTGCGGTTCTGTCGTATAGTCTATTACCAGCGTAATCTTCCTTATGTTTGCGGTTCTGTCGCATGGTCTATTACCAGCGTAATCTACCTTATGTTTGCGGTTCTGTCGTATAGTCTATTACCAGCGTAATCTTCCTTATGTTTGCGGTTCTGTCGTATAGTCTATTACCAGCGTAATCTTCCTTATGTTTGCGGTTCTGTCGTATAGTCTATTACCAGCGTAATCTACCTTATGTTTGCAGTTCTGTCGTATAGTTTATTACCAGCGTAATCTTCTTTATGTTTGCGGTTCAGTCGTATAGTCTATTACCAGCGTAATCTTCCTTATGTTTGCGGTTCATTCGTATAGTCTATTACCAGCGTAATCTTCCTTATGTTTGCAGTTCTGTCGCATAGTCTATTACCAGCGTAATCTTCCTTATGTTTGCGGTTCTGTCGTAAAGTCCATTACCAGTGTAATCTTCCTTATGTTTGCGGTTCTGTCGTATAGTCCATTACCAGCGTAATCTTCCTTATGTTTGCGGTTCTGTCGTATAGTCTATTACCAGCGTAATCTACCTTATGTTTGCGGTTCTGTCGTATAGTTTATTACCAGCGTAATCTACCTTATGTTTGCGGTTCTGTCGTATAGTTTATTACCAGCGTAATCTACCTTATGTTTGCGGTTCTGTCGTACAGTCTATTACCAGCGTAATCTTCCTTATGTTTGCGGTTCTGTCGTATAGTCTATTACCAGCGTAATCTTCCTTATGTTTGCGGTTCTGTCGTATAGTCTATTACCTGCGTAATCTTCCTTATGTTTGCGGTTCTGTCGTATAGTCTATTACCAGTGTAATCTTCCTTATGTTTGCGGTTCTGTCGTATAGTCTATTACCAGTGTAATCTTCCTTATGTTTGCGGTTCTTTCGTATAGTCTATTACCAGTGTAATCTTCCTTATGTTTGCGGTTCTGTCGCGTAATCTACCTTATGTTTGCGGTTCTGTCGTATAGTCTATTACCAGCGTAATCTTCCTTATGTTTGCGGTTCTGTCGTATAGTCTATTACCAGCGTAATCTTCCTTATGTTTGCGGTTCTGTCGTATAGTTTATTACCAGCGTAATCTACCTTATGTTTGCGGTTCTGTCGTATGGTCTATCAACAGCGTAATCTACCTTATGTTTGCGGTTCTGTCGTATGGTCTATCACCAGCGTAATCTACCTTATGTTTGCGGTTCCATCACCTGGTCTATTACGTGCGTAATCTACCTAATGTTTGCGGTTCAGTCGCGTGGTCTATTACGTGCGTTATCTGCCTTATGTTTGTGGTTCAGTCTCCTGGTCTATGTTTGCGGTTCAGTCGCATGGTCTAATACCAGTGTAATCTACCTTATGTTTGCGGTTCCATCGCCTGGTCTATTTACGTGAGTAATCTACCTTATGTTTGCGGTTCTGTCTCCTGGTCTATTACGTGCGTAATCTGCCTTATGTTTGCGGTTCAGTCGCCTGGTCTATGTTTGCGGTTCAGTCGCATGGTCTATTACCAGCATAATCTACCTTATGTTTGCGGTTCAGTCGCATGGTCTATTACCAGCGTTGTCTACCTTATGTTTGCGGTTCTGTCGCAATGTCTATTACCAGCGTAATCTGCCTTATGTTTTCGGTTCTGTCGCATGGTCTATTACCAGCGTTGTCTACCTTATGTTTGCGGTTCTGTCGCAATGTCTATTACCAGCGTAATCTGCCTTATGTTTTCGGTTCTGTCGTCTGTTCTATTACCGGCGTAATCTTCCTTATGTTTGCGGTTCTGTCTCCTGGTCTATTACGTGCGTAATCTGCCTTATGTTTGCGGTTCAGTCGCCTGGTCTATGTTTGCGGTTCAGTCGCATGGTCTATTACCAGCGTTGTCTACCTTATGTTTGCGGTTCTGTCGCAATGTCTATTACCAGCGTAATCTTCCTTATGTTTGCGGTTCTGTCGCATGGTCTATTACCAGCGTTGTCTACCTTATGTTTGCGGTTCTGTCGCAATGTCTATTACCAGCGTAATCTGCCTTATGTTTTCGGTTCTGTCGTCTGTTCTATTACCGGCGTAATCTTCCTTATGTTTGCGGTTCTGTCGTCTGTTCTATTACCGGCGTAATCTTCCTTATGTTTGCGGTTCTGTCGCAAGGTCTATTACCAGCGTAATCTGCCTTATGTTTGCGGTTCTGTCGCAAGGTCTATTACCGGCGTAATCTACCTTATGTTTTCGGTTCTGTCGTCTGTTCTATTACCGGCGTATCTACCTTATGTTTGCGGTTCTGTCGCATGGTCTATTACCAGCGTAATCTACCTTATGTTTGCGGTTCTGTCGTATAGTCCATTACCAGCGTAATCTACCTTATGTTTGCGGTTCTGTCGTATAGTCCATTACCAGCGTAATCTACCTTATGTTTGCGGTTCTGTCGCAAGGTCTATTACCAGCGTAATCTGCCTTATGTTTGCGGTTCTGTCGCAAGGTCTATTACCGGTGTAATCTACCTTATGTTTGCGGTTCTGTCGCATAGTCTATTACCAGCGTAATCTACCTTATGTTTTCGGTTCTGTCGTCTGTTCTATTACCGGCGTAATCTTCCTTATGTTTGCGGTTCTGTCGCAAGGTCTATTACCAGCGTAATCTGCCTTATGTTTTCGGTTCTGTCGTCTGTTCTATTACCGGCGTATCTACCTTATGTTTGCGGTTCTGTCGCATGGTCTATTACCAGCGTAATCTACCTTATGTTTTCGGTTCTGTCGTCTGTTCTATTACCGGCGTAATCTTCCTTATGTTTGCGGTTCTGTCGCAAGGTCTATTACCAGCGTAATCTGCCTTATGTTTGCGGTTCTGTCGCAAGGTCTATTACCAGCGTAATCTACCTTATGTTTGCGGTTCTGTCGCAAGGTCTATTACCGGCGTATCTACCTTATGTTTGCGGTTCTGTCGCATGGTCTATTACCAGCGTAATCTGCCTTATGTTTGCGGTTCTGTCGCAAGGTCTATTACCGGTGTAATCTACCTTATGTTTGCGGTTCTGTCGCATAGTCTATTACCAGCGTAATCTACCTTATGTTTTCGGTTCTGTCGTCTGTTCTATTACCGGCGTAATCTTCCTTATGTTTGCGGTTCTGTCGCAAGGTCTATTACCAGCGTAATCTGCCTTATGTTTTCGGTTCTGTCGTCTGTTCTATTACCGGCGTATCTGCCTTATGTTTGCGGTTCTGTCGCATGGTCTATTACCAGCGTAATCTACCTTATGTTTTCGGTTCTGTCGTCTGTTCTATTACCGGCGTATCCACCTTATGTTTGCGGTTCAGTCGCAAGGTCTATTACCGGCGTAATCTACCTTATGTTTTCGGTTCTGTCGTCTGTTCTATTACCTGCGTAATCTTCCTTATGTTTGCGGTTCTGTCGCAAGGTCTATTACCAGCGTAATCTTCCTTATGTTTGCGGTTCTGTCGCATAGTCTATTACCAGCGTAATCTACCTTATGTTTGCGGTTCTGTCGCATAGTCTATTACCAGCGTAATCTACCTTATGTTTTCGGTTCTGTCGTCTGTTCTATTACCGGCGTATCCACCTTATGTTTGCGGTTCAGTCGCAAGGTCTATTACCGGCGTAATCTACCTTATGTTTTCGGTTCTGTCGTCTGTTCTATTACCTGCGTAATCTTCCTTATGTTTGCGGTTCTGTCGCAAGGTCTATTACCAGCGTAATCTTCCTTATGTTTGCGGTTCTGTCGCATGGTCTATTACCAGCGCAATCTGCCTTATGTTTGCGCTTCTGTCGTCTGTTCTATTACCAGCGTAATCTACCTTATGTTTGCGGTTCTGTCGCAAGGTCTATTACCGGCGTATCTACCTTATGTTTGCGGTTCTGTCGCATGGTCTATTACCGGCGTAATCTACCTTATGTTTGCGGTTCTGTCGCATGGTCTATTACCGGCGTAATCTACCTTATGTTTGCGGTTCTGTTGCATAGTCTATTACCTGCGTAATCCAGTTTTCCATCTTGATTTCCTCCTTCTCCAGTGTCGCCTTGTTGGATCAGCGATTCGATGAACTCTTCGTCATTGTGATCGTCCGAACCAAGTAGATCGTCTTGCATCTTGATAATCTTTTTCAGTTCTTCTGCACTTATTGTACCTATACATATTGAAAACCACATGTTCACATGTTGCATGCAAGAGAAAGTGTGTACAGTCGAACCCCGATGGCTCGAACTCGAGGCACCGGCGAAAATACCTCGAGCCTCGGAAAATTCGAGCCAAACGGTATTTTACCTTTAGTATAAATAAATCGGTCATTTACATCTAGTTCGAGCTAACGGGAATTTCGAGCCAAGCGAGTTCGAGCCAACGGGGATCGACTGTATGCAGGTTTTATACAGTTAACCGATTGTTCAGAACTTTGTCACAGTTAAAAACGTTGTTAAACGGTATCGTTGCTACTTATAAAGGTGATTTACATACATGTATATTGTTTTGTGTTCGTAGATTTTGATAATACAAGCATTGCTGAATCAGTTATTTTAATATTATGACAAATGATCGTATATCACATGTGTATTAATGAAACTTTGATAGTAATAGACAAAATTTAAATAAACCAAAACTGCAATAAAAACTAATAGCTGCTCCAACACTTTTAACAACTCAAAAGTTAGTTTTATTTCATGTATTACCAAAACAAGTTTGGTGTTTATTGCTTGATTTTATTGTAATCATTGCGTACATAATTAAGTGTGTGTAATGTGCATATAAAATGGATGTAATTATGCTTTTTTCGCTTTGAATGCTCCGAACTTGCACCATTTTGCTTCTAATTTAGAGAGAAATCTTGTGGGGGTGGGGGGGGGGTCTTATCCCCAAAATCACCTACAACCATCGGGCTATTAAAGATTTGAAAGTTTAAAACGATCCAACTAGTAACGTTGTTAACTTTAACAATGTTCTGAACAGTCGGTGCAACATCTATAGAATTATTGTACCGACTGTCAGACAGTGTCCGGCTAAAAAAAATGTCGCTGAAAAACATATGACCAAAAGCCAAAAACTTAAAAAATATACTACTACAAATATTTAGTGATTTTTATATTTTAAGTTATTATTGGGTCACTTTTTTTCGTATGAGAGATAAAAAAAACTGTCCCAGATATTTACTATGGCGCACCATTTGCATCAAGGTCGCTTAAAGACGAGATTAGTGCCGAAATAGAGGTGTACCTATACACATAAAGTTGCTGATGCAAAGTATATTAGAGTATATACACACACAGCCATTGATAATAATGAACTCCTGCTTTAGTGGCATATGACCTGAAATACATTTAGTGATATTTAACCTATTTTTTCTTCAAAGGAGTCACTCCTACCAACGATATCAAAATTAACTAATGCATAACTGCAGTTTAAAAATGTCAGAAAATCTCGAAAGGCCTATTAGCTTAAAGTTCAAAAACTTCGATATGATCGAAAAATTGTAACAAAATCACGCAGCCTACATGCAGATTACCCTCCAATGATTCAATAGCAACCAGAATTCTTATATGAACATGCGTCTAGTTGACGAAATTTGTTCAAGTTTCCGAATATCCCCAAAAAAACTTGACACAGTACTCCGGTTAACGGATCGACACTATGCACAGTTTAAAGGGATTGTACTCCTGAAGTGGGGTACATTCCCTTGAAATGACTGTGTACACACATATGTTTCGAGGTACACTGTAATACATAGTAATTATAGGGTTTCACCTCAATCGGAACTCCTCGGCCATTTTTATCAAAAACAACCTCAGATGTATTTGGACGGTTTACATACTCAGAAATCGGTATGTTTAAGTCCGCTGCAAGTAGATCGCGAAGTAATTAAATTTTAGCGGTTAAACTTAATGACTTAACTCTTGGGAATCTTAATTATGTTTGCCGTAATACTCTTCACTGGCAATCAATTTAAACTTAGATCAATAAATACAACTCTAAAACACTACATTTAATTAATGATATAATTCAAAAACTTTATTCAACTGATGTACCGGCATACATCCGAGGTTGTTTTCGATAAAAATGGCCGAGGAGTTCCGAATTGGTTTCACCTCTTATGTAATACACAACAACTAGTGGAAGATCACCTTTGATACAAATGGCGCGTAATACTTAGTGACATGTGACCTAAAAGTTTGCATTTTTATTTCAGTGTAAACCGTTGTTGGTAGTGACATCTTAAGAAAATATAAATACTTTTAGGTCACATGTCACTGAAATATAATGATCATATGACACTAAAGGAAACAGCAGGAGTTCGTTCCTTTCACAACACTTTGATTAAGTGTGTGTATACCACGTGATAAATTGCGTCATAAATGCTACATCGGAAGGCAATATTTTGCTTCGAATGAAGACTTAAAACAAAGATAACTTCACTATTTCTTCACCATTTTAAATGAAATATAGCACAGTCTACGCCGCTTACAGAGCCCCGCCTTCGGTCTTTGACCAGATTGCGAGTTTAGTTTTTCATAAAACGGCCGTCTGACGTTTGTCGAAGTATTTGATGACACTAATCACCTTATCAAACTTCTTTAATAACACGAAGGCGGGGCTCTGGAAGCGGCATAGACTGCCCTTTGTTTTATTTAAAATGGTGTAGTAAAAGAAAAGTTATCTTTAATTTAAGTCTTTATTTTAGGAAAAATGTTGCCTTCAGACGTAGCATACATGACGTAATTTATCACGTGGTATACACACACTGGGATTTAACCCCTTCGCATCAAACGTTCGACGTCCAGTCCAAGAAATATTACACAACGATGTGGTTTATAATTATGATATTATTAGGACCAGCCAGTCAGTCTCGCGAAAGTGTATTCGTCCGAGGCGTTAGCCGATGTCCTTTCAACTTTCACCCTTTGGGGCTGACTGGCCGGTCCTTATAATGTCATATGTTGTGTGTCATATTTCTTATATTATACTAAATATTTTACATTACCTTTCAATTTTTTTAAATCGCTTTTGATGTATTTTATTTAAGATCAGAAAGCCGCACTCAGAAATATTGTTTTTCAGAGAAGCCCGGACCGCCCCAAAATGCTATATGTACCCCTGTTGTTATAAAACTGTATTTTAATCAAAATATATATTGATATATAAAGGAGGGAGACTGATTTATTTAGGGTTTTATATAGCGATATATTATGTATCAATCAAATTATGTAATTACAGTCAAAACTCGCTATTTCGAAGTCTTTGTAAGCTCTTGAATACTTCGAGATTTCAAATATAACCGAAATACATAAAAAATATAACTAAACCGAAAAAACAAAAACGAAACACTTTCGAAATTACAGAACAACGAGTTAACAGAGTTCGAAACAGCGTGTTTCAACTGTATAATCTATTGTAAAATGTATCAAATAAATCAGGTTAGGCCTAAAAAAATACATTTGGTTCGGGTAACCCGACCCTTCCTACGGAATAGGCGCCGACTATACCGTTTTTATAGTCAGTTTGAAAAAAAAAATGAAAAATGAAAAAAAAAAAAAAAAAAAAAATGCTTTTCAAGGAGATAACTTTAACACCATTCCGCTATGATGAAAATGACATTCTTATATAAACCTAATAAAAATTACACTACCTACCCTACCTATTTTTAAAAAGGATGTTACCCTAACCAAACATTTTTTTTGGCCTTATCAAACTATTTGGAGATAATTACCATCCTCGTTTACGTCAAACTTTTTGAAAGCTTCTATGTACTCCTCTAAGGTTGGATCCGGAATTTGGCCCAGGAGCTCCGTGAACTGGTCATAGTTGATCGTGTCGTCATCACCTGCAAAAATATTTCAGACACATCAGATCAAAAATTGGCAGCGAAATATGCACCAATTCGAGCGCAATTTTCAAGCGTGTCCTGTTACTGCCATAGATGCGCACCATTACGGAATATTGTAGAACAATGCAACGCTACAATTTTGACCAAGGATTGCATCAATAATATCTAATCCAATATAAAAAAAATCACACATGTTCAAACACAAATAGCATAGTGTTTTTATAAGCTAAGAAATATCTTCATATATTTTTTTGTCAAAAAAGTCCTTTATATATAAACGTCACTTAATAGTTTGTTTACATCGGCTGTGACCCGTGTTGAACCATGTGAGAACCCCTTTAAGTCACGTGATTCCTTACCGTGATGTGTGCCTTTTCAACGATGAAAGGTGCCGCAAATGTATCGTACATGCAGTTATTGAATGCCATGGCCATATTCATGAAAAGGTTTTAACCAATTCGGATAGACCCAAGCTTACCGGAAGGCAAAATTGCTCCAAGTGGCGGACCGAAATGTACCAACTGGCAGGCGAAAAGGCAGAAATGTGCCAAATGACGGGGCGAAAATGCAGAAATGCCCCAAGTGGTGAGGCAAAAAGGCAGAAATGTGCCAAATGACGGGGCGAAAAGGCAGAAATATGCCAAGTGGCGAGGCAAAAAGGCCGAAATATGCCAAATAACGGGACAAAAAGGCAGAAATTTGCCAATTGGCCGGGCGTAAATGCAGAAATGCGCCAAGCGCGGGGCGGAAAGACAGAAATGCGCCCCACATTTTTGCGAATCTCGCCTCGTCACATGACGGATTTCATTATTGTCGCATTGTTTCAAAAAAATGCAAAAACAGCCATCAAATTAAACTCGAGATGCAAAAATAATTACATATCCGAAAATCAGCCTGAAGGACAGTTGAAACTCGCTATGTCGAACTCTGTTATCTCGATGTTCTGGTTCTGTGGAAACTTTTTTCTGTTTAATTATAAACCTTTGGTATTTCGGTTATATCGAATATTCGTTATCTCGAAGTCTTCCCGAGGTCCCAACAACTTCGACATAACGAGTTTTGACTGTATATGGAGTTCATCTCTAGAGCTACTGACTTACCCAGCTCCTTCTCCTCCCAGAAGAGACCTACACTCTGGGTTATAGGGTTTTTGCCACAGCTGGTAAGGCATTGGTAGGCTTGAACCTTTGTCGCTGCATTGTCTGGGCAGATCTCGTTGAAGATTTCTTCTGGTGAAGTCTGGGAGAAAGTGGAAACGATTTATAATTTGGGAAGGGTTTAACAAATACAGTGACAGTAAAAACGGTATTATTGCACTGGGGGCCGTTTTCAATAAGCATCATAGTTAACAATTATTAAACTAAGTGACAAGTTTTCTTTTTCTATTTTTTCTAACAATGTTTGTACACCAAAGTTATGAAAATATGCAAAAAAGGCCAAAACAATATATGCATATAAATATTTAAATCTGTTGAAAAGTAGCGGGTATTTAAAATAATCGTTGTCAAAAATTACGAATTTTTCACTTAGTTGAAAATATTCACTAAGAGGATTATTGAATACCGCCCCTAATTGATAGAATTTTTCGATGAATTAATAAAATTAATAAAATGACGTAATTGAATGTGTGTTTTGTAGTAATATTCCATCCATTCCGATTACAGTAGTGAAAAGGGAAGGAACTCCAATCTAGTATATTAGGAACCAGTCTCCGACGCAGTGACCTCCCTTCACGAGCAGAGAATTTCTTTTCTACAAAAATATCTGTATTGTAGTTAATATTCTTTGAACTTTGCATTCGATAACGTTGTTTAAAGAAACATTTTTACTTTATTTCAAATAAATGAAATTCAAACTTTTGGATTGACGTCACATGATGATCATCGCATAAAATGCGTGACGGAACGCTCGGAACTCTTCGGTCATTTTTATCGAAAACAACCTCGGATGTATTTGGACGGTTTACATACTCAAAAAGTGGTACGTTTAAGTCCGCTGCAAGTAGATCGCGTAGTAATTTTATTTAGCAGTTAAACTTTATGACTTAACTCTTGGGAATCTTAATGATGTTTGCAATAATTCACTTCACTGGCAATCAATTTAAACTAAGATCAATAAATACAACTCTAAACACTACATTTAATTAATGATATAATTCAAAAAAAAATACGAACTACTTTAACTGATGTACCGGCATACATCCGAGGTTGCTTTCGATAAAAATGGCCGAGGAGTTCCGAATGGATCATCATCGCATAAAATGCGTGACGGAAGCGATTGATGTACATCAAAGGGAAGCAACCGCTGCGTGGAGTTTGGTAGATGTTGTCGTGAATGGCACGATATTTTGAAGCAAAATGTTGGATGCTGCAAACAACTTTCGTAAAGTTATAGTGTCGCAGATATAAGTAGTAGCCAATTTCGGACCATCGAATGCTTTTACTTGAATTGTCTCGGATGTCGGATATCGAAAGCTTTGAATCATCGAATGTTTTCATTTGATTTGTGTCGGATGACGAATCATGGAATGATTTTATTTGACTTGTTGTGGATGTTTGATAATCGAATGCTTTCGTTTGAAATATCGCAGATTTCGGATCGTCAAGTGCTTTCACTTGACTTGTCTCGGATGCGGCATCATCGACTGTCGTTTATTCCTTAAATAACATCTCAAAACGGTACGTTGTTTAAGCTCTTTGCTCCGAGCCGCACAGTAGCCTTGTCCGAATCGTCGAATGCTTTTATTCAAATTATCGGGAATGTCGAATAATCGAAAGTCGTATATTCGTTACTAGGCAACAGTACCTTACTAGACACGGAGAGCGTTTCCTGTTACACGGCCTTGGATAGAGCATTGTCATGTTAAAGTATGCTTTAAAGCTGCACTCTCACAGATTGAACGTTTTGACTTGTTTTTATTTTTTGTTCTGGAACGAGCCAATTTTTGCGAAAACCCACGGAAACCAGTTATATCAGAATGCTGACAAAAAATTAGATCGCAGATTTTATATTGAAGTTAAAAAAATAATGTTTTGTGCATTTTTCTTAAACCGTTAGTAACGGTTTAATCCATAAAGTATTAATTTTCGAACGGATATATGAATATCTGCGATCTGATCTTTTGTCACTAGTCTTATATCATTGGTTTGCAGAAATTTATGCAAATATTTGCTCTTTCCAAGACCAAAAATAAAAAAAAAGTTGTAAAAATGGTATATCTGTGAGAGTGTAGCTTTAAAGGCAAAAATATTTCATTCTTTTATTTTAAATGCATTTTCGTGTTAAATTAATTTATCTTTTTTTCTAATGGTTGACTATTTCATTTTAAATATATAAAGTGATTTAGTAGAGCTCTTTCGATTTCCCCCGAATAATACCGAAAAGCATTACGCATCCTGAAAATTGCGAGTCTGGCTATTAAAACATCTAAGTCATTTTTCGATGAATAAAATTTCACCGACTTTGTACTATATAAAAGACCTTATACAGATCTTTAAGCTACTTAAGTTTTTTTTTTTTCTGAAGTGGCATTTGAATAAATCTGGAAAGTATGTATAGCTATGAAAAGGGAAGGTCATGGGAAAGTGAAGTTGTATACGATGGAATAATTTATTCAATTTACTGCATTCATAAACATAATCATAAGTGTTACAAATGATTTTATGTTCTACAACCATCATGTAAGACGCGGATCGTATTTGTACTACCTCTTAAGAAACTGTTAGTGTTCACGGCCTTCAGCACGGTTAAACACTGGGCGCGGGCTGAGCCTGACAGTTATCAGGGAACGAACAGATAGACAATGTCAATTACACGTTTATTACACTCAAACAACGATCAACGGTTCAACGAACAACTGTTCAACGTACTATATGTAACCTTTAACGTACTACCTTTAACGTACTACCTTAAAGGTACTATCTTTAACGTACTACCCTAAACGTACTACATTTAACGTACTACCCTAAACGTACTACCCTAAACGTACTACATTTAACGTACTACCCTAAACGTACTACCCTAAACGAACTACCGTTAACGTACTACCGTTAACGTACTACCCTAAACGTACTACCCTAAACGAACTACCGTTAACGTACTACCTTTAACGTACTACCCTAAACGTACTACCCTAAACGAACTACCTTTAACATACTACCTTTAACGTACTACCTTTAACGTACTACCCTAAACATACTACCTTTAACGTACTACCTTTAACGTTCTACCTTTAACAAACAAAAAACAACAACAACAGTTACGGCTATTACTATATAAACGATAAGTCAGAGATCTTTTTGCGCAATGAAGGCAAACTTGAAATTTGGAGTGTTGTAGCCAGAAATATTCACTATAGGTCCAATGAAAAGTAGAATGAACCCCCCATGGAAACGGATCTAAAAATAGGGCCCCCAAATATGTATAATCAAGCCTACATTCTTACAATACTCGAAAGAGCACAGAGCAAGGGTGTGCACCCAGCCAGCAGTAAATATTGCTACATAAACACAACAAATAACAAAAAATGTCGGTATCAAACTGGGTCTCAGACCACCTAGTCTCCTTACATATATTATATGTTTAATATCGTAAAATGTAATAACCGACAATACAAGATTTGTGTCTGGAAAACATGGTGACAATGAATATGAGAACTCATTTTTTGTTTTAAAATCAACAAAAAGTCGGTGTTCGATCTTCACTTTTTATTATTTTAAAACAATGATGTTCCTTTTAAATTAAGACCTTATTAAACATGAGAACGACACCAGTGCGCTGTTTACTCCCGAATATGGCATTAGCATAAGTTATAACTATGTCTTTATATTATTATATTTGTTATAAATTATATACTTGATAATTGATATTAAATGTGGTAAAAATTTAAGCCATTTATTCTATCCTCAGTATTAAGAGCAAATTATCGAAACCAAAAAATGTTATTAATAATTAAGAAAAATAAATCCTACCATGTCTGCAACTGATATATCCCAGGCTTTTAATGAATTCAAAAACACTTTGTGGTTCGATTAGCGATTTCCGATAACATTTCTATAATCAATGAATAACTCCGTATTCAACCCTTTATTCTAACACTTCGCACATGAACGAGAATGTTTAGTGCAAACTCATAGATATGATAAAAGCAATCAAAAGAAAACTCTCCTTTAAAGCTGCACTCTCACCGAGTTACCATTTTAACAACTTTTCTATTTTTTGTCTTAGAAAGAGCAAATTTTTGCGTAAATATCTGCAAACCAATGATATAAGATTGCTTATAAAAAATCAGATCGTAGATTTTCATATTTCCGTTCGAAAATTAATGTTTCATTTCTTAAACCGTTACTAACGGTTTAAGAAAAATGCATAAAACATAAATTTTTGAACTTAAATATAAAAATCTGCGATCTGATATTTGTCAGCAGTCTTATATAACTGACTTCCATGCAAAAATTGGCTCGTTCCAAGACAAAAAAATGAAATAGTTGTCAAAGTGTTCAATCTGTGGGAGTGCAACTTTAATGTAGGGCTTATTTTTATGTCCATTTGATAAATGTACAAGACTTAATAAAATGAAAAATCTTTACGTTTTAACTATGCCTTAAAGTTGCCTTAAGCTAAAAATAAATTTTATAGTTCCATATTGTAAGACACTTTATGATTGAAAATGCTTTATAAATATTTCATGTTTGAACAAATCGTCCTTATAGGATTTTCAAAACATTTAAAAAGTCTTAGAGCTATTCGTATATGCACTCTTTCGGGAGTTTCCATGTGAAATCGTCACTATTTCTTTGTTTCAATTTCAGCCCAGAGCGATTATTTACAAATGCAGCATATTTTGTAACAAATGTATTAAGGCCCCGCGTTCTCTACGGATTTTGAACACGACTTACGATTCTTGTGCAGGCTCGACAGCACCCGAAACCCATGAGTTGTCAACGATCGATGACACTGCCTGCACCCGGTTGGTTTTTGCGCCGTTTTGGATAGTGCATTTCGATGGGTGAAAGCGAAAAGGTTCTTCTTTTTTATTTAATGACACTTAGAACCTTTTCGCATTCACCCCTCGATTTATTTCTTATCTTCCGTCGGCCCAATTTTGTTAATGACTTGCAAAACCTATTTAACCCAACGTAGATTATTTCATACAGTCGAACCCCGTTGGCTCGAACTCCCAGGGACCGGTGAAAATACCTCGAGCCTCGGAAAATTCGAGTCCTTAACATTCAGTTCGAGCCAAAGGACGGGGTTCGACATAAGTAAATATCAGAGAGCAGAGGTCATAAAAATCTTAATACACCCACCCATGAAGATCTGCTGAAAATACCTCGCCTCGTAAAGTTCGAGCCAAGCGGACATGCTTCCTTCCAGTTTAAAAAAATCGGTCCTAGTTCGAGCCAAAGGATGAGGTTCGACTTAAGTTAAAGTCAGAGAGCAGAGGTCATAATAATCTTGATGCATCCACCCATGACGATATGCTTTTCGTTGGCATTTTCGTATTATCGTCGTAGGGTAATGCTGGCACTATATAGGCAATTTAAAAATGGATGCCAAGCTTTTACGACATTGGACTTAGATTGTGAAGACGACTGGTATGAAACATATATCAGTACTAGTTTTCACTATGAGAGGTCATAAGAATATATCCGGGGTGGGGATCGAGCCCATGACCTCTTGTTTGAGATACAGACTTATTCACTAGATCACAATCACCCTTGAATGTCTAATGTCCAATGTTGTGCCAGCATATTGAATGTTGCATGTTTTACTAACTTCACACAGCTAGCGAGTTCTCAGACCATGCTTCGGTTCCGCATCCCTATATATTAAAGCTTTCAAGTGATACGCTATTGCGGGAAGCATCTAGCGTTCCACCATATTCGCTAAATTAACGAGTGTCATATAAATATACATGTATAATGTTTGAACTAACAGGGGCGTAGCTAGGCCTAAAAAACTGGTAGGTCCGATGGTTCTAGGTGAGTTCGGGAATATCCAACCCCAAAGATTTCTTTCTAAATTAGAAGCAAAGTAGTGCAATTTGGGAGCATTCCAAGAGAAAAACAAAAGGCACAATTACATATTATTTAATATGTATGCACATTACACAAACTTAAATATATATGCAATGATTACAATAAAATCAAGCAATACACCTATCACATAGTTTAAATAAACACCAGACTTGCTTTTGTTATAATAACTTTATATACAACTTTCTAGTTGTTATTAGTTTTTATTGCATTTTGGGGTTATTTAAATTTTGTCATTTTTCAAAAAAGCTGTAGGCCCAGGCCGTCAAGGCCTATATGTAGCTACGCCACTGACTCAGCAAGGTTGTCCTGCTAGCACAGTGGTTGGCGCTTCTCACCAAGGCATCCCGGGTTCGATTCCCGACCTGGGCTTATGTAAGTTTAGTTGGTGGTCAACAAGCCGGATAATTGTGTTTTTTGTGCAACATCGTGTTAGGCGGGAGTTAATATAATTTTCGACCTACATTAAGCCTGGGGTTTAATTGAATGATTAGCGGTTAAAGCTGCACTCTCACAGATATACCATTTTTACAACTTTTTTATTTTTTGTCTTGGAAAGAGCAAATTTTTGCGCAAGTATCTGCAAACCAGTGATATAAGATTGCTGACAAAAAATCAGATCGTAGATTTTATATCTCCATTCGAAAATTGATGTCTTATGGCTTAAACCGTTACTAACGGTTTAAGAAAAATGCATAAAACATCAATTTTTGAACCTAAATATAAACATTTGCGATCTAATTTTTATCAGCACTCTTATATAACTGGTTCTTATGGATTTTCGCAAAATTTGGCTCGTTCCAAGACAAAAATAAAAAAAAGTTGTCAAAACGTTTAATCCGTGAGAGTGCAGCTTTAAAAATCAATATTTACTGACAAGTAATTCTGAAATGTGCCGTGCTTGCGTCCATGTATATTATCTGAATTTGTGTGATATCTTATTTGGAATAGTTCTTAAGAAGTTAACAAATCAATGAAGACATTCATGAATTGAAGTGCTCCTATTCAAATACAGATGAAGAACGGCAGACAAACATTTGCATAAAATCAGATGTATATTTGCACATAGCTGACTCATTTTATTCAAATAGAGTCTGTATTACATATCTGTATATATGTATACACCCACGCACCCACACACCCACAGTTAAAGATACACTCTTACTCCCAAATAATATTTAACGCAATTAATAATATTTGTTTTAATATTCCAAAAAAGATGAATAAATGTCGAAAACAATGGTTCTTATGAAGGATACCGAGTTTAATTTGAACGAAATGAGCATAAAACATGGTATTTCTACCTTATGAGACTATAGTAGACCACAGTAAATCTTTAAGCATTCACTAATCATTTAATATTTTTTGCGCTTTCAGCTATTAAATACACGGTTACAACCTTTTTATCAGTAATTAATATTTCCATAATTGCATTATTTAGTAAGATTTATCAGTCAAAATGTATGTTTGTTATACATGTGTATGTATTGATTTTGAATAAGAGCGTCACTTTAAAGTAAACATTTAAGAGAAGACCGCATTGAAAAAAAGTTGAATAACTTTAATGGGTTATCCTGTGGTATTTATACATGTATATATATATGTCTCACAGATTTGATATTTTCAGTAACGTATGTGTCCAAAATATGTTTTTGAAGATGTGATTTATTATAGATATCATCCCTCATTCTTTGTTAAACAGTCTGTGATATAACTTCATGAGATATTTGGTTTGTTACTATGACATATCTATGCATGAATAAATTGATTTATCTTACTAAGAGATTCAATAATATAAACCTGTTCGGGGATGTGATTGCTTAAGCCCCGCCCTTTCCGACCCCGAAAAGCATTCTTTGTTTTCAACTTATATCTCCCAAAATAGGGTAGGTAGGTAGCCATAACATATTTGCTTGGAAAAGTGGAGTTCCGTATCAAACTTACCTTTATCAGGGAATATCACTTGTGTAGAAAATACTTAAAATAAAATGGTCAAATTTTAACTTAAAAATGCACACTTTTTATGACATTACGAAAATAAATCCACACTACGGCAAAACATGAAGGGTCGGGAGAAAAAAAATAGGGTCGATCGGGTGAGTCGAAACAAACGTGTTTTTTTTTGCCTAAGACAACTTCAATAATCAGTCCAGATCATTGAATAACCGATCTTTCTAATGAAATCAACTGTAAGGCCGAGATGACACGCACAACTTGAATGTTTGCCTCAAGCTTTAAACTTTTCAAGATATTCACATTGATTGTAGTACACTTGTTCAATAATGCACCTATCTGATGGCCGGTCGTTAAACTGTCCTATTGGTGAGTGCTAAAATATTAACTGCGGTCTACTATCGTCTCATAAGGTAGAAATAACGTATTTTCTGCACCTTTTTTTCAAATTAAACACAATTTCCTTCTTAAGACACATTTCTTTCGATATTTATTCACCCTTTTCAGTATATTAAAACAATTGTATTAATTGTGGTAAATCTTATTTGGGAGTAACAGTGCATCTTTAATTTAGGAGTGTTTTACCTCTCCTCGATATTTTTGCGGAGTCTGTCATAACGCCTCACACACGAGTGTCTTCGACATAATTCCTACCAACTTTGCTACGTATTTAACAGTTTTACCCACTGGCACCGGATTTTCAAACTCAATCAATTTTTTAAAAATCAAAAAAAAATCTTATAATTCCTTACTAAAAATTATAATACCGAATATTAAAAAATATTTTTCTTTTTAAATATGCACTTTGTACTGTATAATATACTAAGTAAGTTAGTATATTATACAGTACAAAGTGCATATTTAAAAAAAAATTCAATATTTTTTTACATATTCGGTATTATAATTTTTAGTAAGGAATTATAAGATCTTTTTTTGATTTTATAAAAAAAATGATTGAGATTGAAAATCCGGTACCAGTGGTTTTACCCAAATGCCGTTTGTTGGATAGGGTTCTACAATTGTTTGTACAACTTTTAAAGAATTCTGTACCGTTTCTATGATATAGTGAGATAAAACGGATTCGGTCGTACGCTGAGACCGAAATTATCAACAAGTTTCTAAAGTTCGCTCCCAGGGGCAGATCCGGGAATTAGAGTTGGAGGGTGCGTAATTTTGAGTCACAACCTTTTGATATGCGCCCCTACCTCAGAACCGAAATTCATATGGTTTAGAATGTCTATAACACCAAAGGAGGTTTACTTTAAACATTATATATTTTACAACGATTGTGAAGGAAGCTATGATAGCTTATACTAAGTCACTCTCGTTGGCACGATGTTGCGCGAGAGTGTGGTCTTGTGTTGTGGGGGAAACCGGAGTACCCGGAGGAAACCCACTTGTCCGGCTTGGTAACCACTAACCAAACTCACATGCGCCCAGGCCGGGATTCGAACCTGGGTCGCCTTGGTGAGAAGCGAGTGCGCTAACCACTGCGCTAACCGGACAAAGGAGGTTTGGGGTTACATCTTTAATCATTGAAGTCCTAAATGGTACATTTGGATATTTTATTACTTTTTTATCAGATAATGCAGATAATGACCAAACAATTACACTTGGACGATTTATGGGTTAGAGGGGGGGGGGGGGGGGGGGGGGGGGGGGGGGGGGGGGGGGGGGGGGGGGGGGTAGAGATCCGCGAGCCAGGTGCATGAATCCGCTAATGACTCCAACTGAGCATTTCATCTAAATGATTTGATTGTGTTAAAGTTAATATATATATTTTTCGTACGTATTTCCACTTTATAAGATGTATAAAAGTATTCGTGAATGAGTGGTTGAACTTTATACGTGGCATTTCAATGTTTATGTATTTCTGGATCCGCCAATGAAGTCAGCATAAATAACAAAGCGGTTGTTATATGTCACATGTTTATATTTACAATAAAGTTATAACATAAATATAATAAACAAATACAAACACAACAGTTATACAAGTATTATCATACCGCATTTTAATGATACACAATTTTGTCATATTGTCTTCTTCTGAGATCAGGTCAGTGTAAATACTTAAGAAAAATATATAACGTCAAAATATAAGTTTGAAAGTCCGTTCATCTTATTTCAGACTGTAACGCAATCGATCCAAACAGTGTTACTTCCCTTGCACTAAAAAATTCTCTGCCACTACGCAAATCACGTGACCCCAGATATGTTAAAATAGCATATCGGTCAAGATTGTAAATTATCTGTAATTTTATTTATTTATTTTTGTATTTTAACTTCAATGAACCTTAAATAATTGAGAATTGATAAAAAAAACTAAAAAAAAGTTGATAAAGCTGAAATCCAGTTATCTATTCTGCTTGTCAGGGGAGATGAAAGCGTAGGCGATTTATAAATAAGTACTGTCATCATGTAAGCTATCATGGTAGTTTTTCGAAATTAATTACATCAAACCATTTAAATGCACAACATCACACATCGTCGGCAACCACGGTACTTTTTTCCGTTACACTAAATAATAAACCATGGGTAAATTGACTGTCAGAATCTCGTTTAAATGAATATGCATGAGGCAGGGGAGACAAATCTTCTTTCAATGAAATCGCGTGTTACAATGGAGTACTCTCCCTTGTAATGTCAGCTGTATCCACGGGCGAGTGGTCTACGCAGCTCTTTTCAAATTTGTAGTGATCTGGCGGAGCTATCGCAAGAATATTTTTTCAGTATCTAAGCATATTTCCGCATTGATTTAATGCGGAACAAATGAAATTGCCTCATTAATTATTCATGAATACGAGATTGTCCTTGTCAAATCTCCCGCGGTACACAACGAAGCATAGCGAAGTAGTAAATCGGGGTTAACCAACGATAAACATCACGGAGGTCTAAATAAAGCACCATATCTAAAATGATATGATGACTATTCAACCACAATGGCCATTTCGTTCGATTCTTCATTATTGGTTCCCCGCTGGAGTCTGTCATGTAGATGAGGGATACACAGAGCAAGCAGGGCACCAACCATTGCCATGGTACCCAGCAGGTGATACGACGCGTAGTAACTTCCGGTGGAGTCGCGCAATAAGCCTGAAAAAATGAATAATAACTTATTATTGATTGGTCAATATCCATCTGGCAATTACTATCAACTCACCCTTTAAATGTGCAACTGGCCATCGGCCGTGTTATCAAAGGTTGCAGGTTGTATAGTCCAACCAGCCACTTGGTGTAACCCGTAACTAAGTATAACCGGTACAGGTACCTAAGTATAATCCAAGACTTACCATTAGCTTAGTACCACTGTACCTTAGTATAACCCGTCCTTCAGATCAAACCGTAGTTAAGTTTAACCGACCAGTATATTTTGCCTTAGTATAACTGTACCTTTGTTTAATACGTACTTAAGATCAACCAAACAGTAGCTTTAGCCTAAGTATAATTTGTTCTTAAAATTGGCCATATACTAAAGTATAATCAATCAGTAGCTTTAGCCTAATTAAAGTCTGTACTTCAGATAAACCCGTACTGAAGTATTACCAACCAATTGCTGTAGCCTAAGAATAATCCGTACTTAAGATCTACCCGTTGTAAAGAATAACCGACCAGTGGCTGAACCCTAAGTATAACCTGTCGCTTGATGTAACCTGTTTGAAATGCACAACCAGTAATTAGAAACGGCTAGCCAAGGTTAATACGTAATTTGTGGGAAAGCGTCGACCTGATTTTGCGTACATAAGGCCCATGACCACAATTATCTGCCCCCCCCCCCCACACCCCGTTTACCCGGATGTTAGTAAATAAACGGGTGCTACTTTGCATAGAACCTACCATAAATTGACACTGTATTGCAAAATACGATATTTTCCAGTGTAAATATTGGAGCAATCATTGCTCCTGAAACTCTGTAAATTGGTTGTTTGTAACCTTCTTTCGTCTTGACATTAGGGTCATGAATTCCTACTCAATTTTGTGAGACGCTGAATTGGTCAATGTTGTTTTCTTGTGATTAAATGTTGTGTCTTGGATTGTTCTACAACAGCCAGTTACTTTTTTTAAAATGGAGACTTTTTTCAGTGGAAAGCCAGGTTAATGTTTATGTGGAACATACAGTAAAAACACCTGTGGTCTCACGACAGATACCGACACAGCCGATTCAGTTATCTAGATATTTTAGATCTTATTTCATTTGTTACAATTCTTACCAACTAATGGAAATGTCCCGGCGATAGCAAACCCGTGACAGAGCGTGGAAAACCCGATGCAGCTTTTGAGTTTGGACAAGGTCATATACTGCACGAGAATCACGGGGAAGGCGGCCTGGTACATCTCACAACTCATTCCTGCAGAAAAGTAAACAGTGCTCATTAATTATGTGTATGTAATAGTTATATGACATTAAGAAAATTCTTAATTATTAATAATGGGCGGAGTGAGTGATGCGAACGGGCCCTTTCTTAAGCATTAAGATATTACTTCAGGTCATCTAACTGACTTAGAATACAACCCCATTGGTTGATAGATTGTCCGCAGGGAGTGTGTATCGGATGGGTGGCAGTGTGCGGACCTTTAAACACCCGCGAAAGTTGAAATTCTTAACGATTAAGTCTAGTGCTTCATGATTGGTTATCTGCAATTTCATTGGCTGAAAATGTAGGTTGTATTCTTAATCTGTACAGACAACTGCTTCTGTCCTCTACTTTCCATTCCGCTGAACTCTGAGTCGGCGTCCCGGGTTCGATTCCCGGCCTGGGCGCATTTGAGTACGATTTGCGGTCACTAAGCCGGACAAGTGGGTACCCTCCGGGTAATCCGATTTCCCCACAACACAATACGACACTATCGAGTAACATCGTGTCAACCAGAGTTATTTATATAACAAAATGTTGTAATACTTGTTTTACAATGGTTGTAAAATATATAGTTTAGACTAATTAGATTTAAGTCACGCATTCCTAATATGAAGCAAAAAACCGTTTGAAATATGTTCAGGAATGCATGTGGTTATTTAAAATTAACCAGAACTTGATTAAGCCTTGATGACATCAAGAATTATGAAATAAATGATAAAGAAGTAATGATAAAAAAGGTGCAAAAACAAGATAAATTTGACCCAAACCATAATTAACAAAATTACACCTCAATTTTCTTGAAAATGTCAAGAGTAAATATTAACAATAACTACCAACAATGGCGGCGACCGCGATTAGCGCGTGAAATCCCTGGAAGAAACGCAACAGGTGCATGGTGACGCCTACCAGGGTGGCCAAGACAGCGAGGAGCGTCGTCAGTCTATGGATAACAGAAAATGGCGTGTTGTTACACTTAGCGGGTCACTCTATGCGGCTTAAATGCTAGTTTGTGTTGCAAATATATTGTTGGTGTTTCAGAAAATGATAAACTTACCTCAATGTCAAACGGAAATGTTCATACCACAGTCGAACCCCGTTGGCTCGAACTCGTTTGGCTCGAATTGTTCGTTGGCTCGAGCTGGATGCTAAGGACTCTTTTCTTTTTATTGAAGGTAAGAATTCCCGCTTGGCTCGAATTTTCCGAGGCTCGAGGTATTTTCGCCGGCCCCTAGGAGTTCGAGCCAACGGGGTTCGACTGTATTTCAATAATGTTTATACCTGATAACGTCTCTGTCGGCCAAGAGGGCTAATAAAAGCCTAGAAGCCATGCCGACGCCGCCGACAACGGAAAGCAGTAGGCCCCTCTGTTCCGGAAGCAGCCCAAGGTCCTTAGCGTGTGGTGGCAGAAAGGAGGGCATCAGAATGCTGATAGAGGACAGAAGCGCCGCCATACAGAGGAACAGCGGAAATACCGTACTCCGAAATATACCGAAGTCAAACGACGACCTGAGTTTATCACAGATAGACTGTTTAGGCACTACATACGCGTGCCCGTTCGCTGTCCGTTTGTCTACACCAATTTCCTGAATATCAAGTACAGATCCGTATAAACCTTCGGCCATGCTGGAGTATATTGCTATTCGTGAATGTGATAGTGTTTCTACTAAACTATTCAATGGAGACAATGCTTTGTGACTAGGGGCGGCTGAAACCTCTGACTGTACAGATACAGTCCTCTGGCGTCTTGTACCGGTGGACCACGCTCTTGCTCTTGGTAATAAAGGTGATTCCGCCGGCTTCATTTTGTTTCGGTCTTTCACTGGTTCAAGCGATTCACTACGGACAAGTTTCGTGTGCGGGTTTTCGGATTGTTTTAACTGTAACACAGCTTTAGCTGGTAACATCCTTATATGATTGTTTTCTTGTTCTATGACCAGCTGTGCTATTATTTCATCAGTAGAGTTCATGTGTGGCTTTACACCATTACTTTTTGAGATCAACGTTTCCATTTCAATTTCACTTCCATCACCATTAGAAGTTCGTTCAAAGGATTTAATAGGTCTCATCAGAGATCCCGCAACACAGAAGTTCAAGGTCATCCCGGCAACGATCATAAGCGTGCCCGTATATCCTAACTGTTCAAACAATGCCGACATAATTGGCGCGAAAATAAGCCCGCCAAAACTGGCACCACTCATGGCAACAGCCATGGCAAAACCACGCCTTTTATGAAAATATTCACCGATGATGGCTATCACGGGTGGATGAACCAAGGCTGTACCGATGCCTGCAAAAATTTGTAAAAGAAAATCAAAACTATCTACTACTCTATCATTGTACATCATGGCCGCGCCGATATGTGCAAATGTGAAAAAAACATAACATTTTTAACATCACGCCCGAATTTCTCGAAATATCTTAAGAACCGTATAGCAAAAAAAGAACCCATAACAGTTTTAGCATGTACAATTGCACTTACACGCGTATCAACCTCAGCGCGGTTAAAACTGCAGTGGTCCACAACCCAACTGACTTTACCATTCTGCTCTAATATATGCGGAGCAAAGCTGCTAAAATAGTGTTATAATGAATATTCGTAAACTGTTCTGTGGTTAAAAAATAGTGCGAAGTGAAAGATCAGGTTGTACGCAATTTTTATTTGTATGCAATGTATTATTATATAATTCAATTTAAATGGGCTATTAAAATTTTTCCCAAAAATAAAGTGTTCGTCTCAATCTATTTTTGCGCGCTATTTTCTTAAAAATCCATTGCCACGGATAAAATTATTTAGGCATTTTCCACTATTTCAATGCAGACCGAAGAAATCTATTCTACACTTTAAACATGATTCGTATATAATTTACCATGCCGGCAAAACCACAAGCATCAAACGAAATACATTAGACATGTAAATACAGTGTATGTTTAAGGTCTATTTCTGCAACATAACTTAACCCATATCCACGCGCAAACCTTTTCGGGATCGACTTACCCACACACTATTTATTCCATATATGTTTTGATGTATCTAAATATTACCCTCAACCTACGTCACTTGTGGACAAAATGAACAGAATTTTATCAGTGGATTATGAATGTGCATATGCAATTTGCCCAAGGGTCTAAGTTGAAATAACTGAGCTATATCAACACCCTCTCCGCTCCATTCCAGAGCAGGCCGACAGTCTTTCCACGTTTTAAGCGCTTTGATTTTATAAGCAGAAATTAGTATAAACTATATTAAAACTAATCGAAACTGGCCTGCCATACTAAATATGCCAATGAGACAATCGTTTGTGCGCGTGTTGGCAAGATGATTTACACATTTTGTTTTTAGACAGTGGATACCATGCACTTTTTATTTGTAAAACGTATATATTAACATTGGTATTATGATGGGACAGATTTAAATACCCTCTACTACTCTCTTTACATGAGTAAGTAAAGGGAAGTAACTATGTTTATAGGATATGTTTCTATTGATAATTTCCAATGACACAACTGATCGCTTCATATGACAAATTGTATGTTATGTATTTTGGGCCAGTGGGATTTTATCACGTTCACCTTCCAGTCACCCATACCGTCACCCTCCAGTATCCCATATTCATCCTCCAGTCAACCTCCAGTAACCCATATTCACCCTCCAGTAACCCATATTCACTCCCCAGTATCCTTTATTCACCTTCCAATAACCCATATTCACCCCCCAAGTAACCCATATTCACCCTGCAGTAACCCATATTCACCACCAGTAACCCATATTCACCCTGCAGTTACCCATATTCACCCTCCAGTCACTCATATTCACCCTCCAGTAACCCATATTCACCCCCGCCCCCAGTAGCCAATATATACCCTCCACTAACCAATATTCACCCTCCAGTAACCCATATTCACCCCCCCCCCCGTAACCCATATTCACCCCCCAATAACCCATATCCCCCCCCCCCGTAACCCATATTCACCCCCCAATAACCCATATTCACCCCCCCCCCCCCCAAGTAACCCATATTCACCCTCCAGTAACCCATATTCACCCTCCAGTAACCCATATCCCCCCCCGTAACCCATATTCACCCCCCAATAACCCATATTCACCCCCCCCCAAGTAACCCATATTCACCCTCCAGTAACCCATATTCACCCTCCAGTAACCCATATTTTCCCTGCAGTAACCCATTTTTTACCCTCAATGAAAACTAATTGTTTGGATGGATGGATGGATGGAATGATGGATGGATGGATATATTTTTTTCTGTGTACAGTGTATTATTCATGGAAAAACATGGTACATGAGTTAAACAGCAAGCATAAGTTGATAGACCATGTCAACTACATTATACATAGAATATCAAAATTTAAAAAGCAATCATAAAACTAATATAGTATGTAATTGCAAAGGCAGATGACAAAATCATATAAATAAAACAGCAGTGAATTACGAACTTATATAACCTGACACAATAATATCACAGAAGTTGTGAACTGAATTAAACCAGGTTTATAGGTCTGTGGTTAAATGTACAAATGATAACTTGGAATGGCGTTAAGTCCAATAAGTACGATTTAACAGAGGACCTAAACTTTTTGTATCTTGTGGTTATTTATTCCACAATGAACAACCTTGAAAGACAAAGGACTTCTTACCAGAGCTCTTGACCTTTGGGTTAGGAAAAGGAACCACTATTGACAAGTGAAGATGAATCATTGGCGCTAGTACTAGTAGATGTGGTCTCAAAAACCTAGTGTCATAACTATGAACTGAACTAGCAGGGATAAAATGATCCATTATGCAGGAAGGAGCTGTTTTAGAAGATCCATTCATTACCACATAAGTATTTTCTTGGAACGGAACTGCAAACCCATATTTATCATCAAAGCAAGTTAAAGGGACAAAATAACAGTAAAACCAATATAAATTAATTGCTAGATTTTCCGTCAGATTTTTTTAATGGGGGGAGGGGTAACATTTTTAAATGTTATTTTTGTACTTAGATGACTGTTTGAATATGTGTTCATGCTCTTTCTTTTTGCATAAGGAGCCATATACATGTGTTTCTAGACGAATCATAACCACCACCGTAACAATTCCCTTCAATACATGTGAATGTTTACATCGACACATGCTGGTATGAATAAACGCCGTTCCCGGACCGTACCGAACCGATACGCAAATATATACCCCAGCTCATCTTTTTTTGAGTCAATAAGATTTAAAGGGCGGCGGTAAAAGAGGGGGCGGGCGGGGATGAAAATCTCGCAAATAAATATTAATTAATTAATCGCCTAATGGAAGACATATTTTTCTTTCAAGACATCCTATACACAAATACAGACCCCTGTTCAACATTTTTTAATCTTAAAAGTCAATCAAATTTAAGGGGCGGCGGTGAAAGAGGGGGCGGGCGGGGATGAAAAATTTGCAATTAATAAAATATCTCCAAATGGAGCACATATTTTACTTCAAAGACATCCTATGGACATATACACAAAAACAGAACCCTATTGAACATTTTTTAAATTCAAAATTTAATAAAATTTAAGGGGCGGCGGTGAAAGAGGGGGCGGGCGGGGATGAAAAATTTACAATTAATATATAATCTCCAAATGGAGCACATATTTTACTTCAAAGACATCCTATGGACATATACACAAAAACAGACCCCTATTGAACATTTTTTAAATTCAAAATTCAATAAAATTTAAGGGGCGGCGGGAAAAGAGGGGGCGGGCGGGTATGAAAAATTTGCAATTAACATATAATCTCCAAATGGAGCAGATATTTTACTTCAAAGACATTCTATTCACAGATTATGAGATACACAAATACAGACCCCTGTTCAACATCTTTTTGAGTCAATAAAATTTAAAGGGTGGCGAAAAAAACAGGGGGCGGGCAGGGATGAAAATCCTACAATTAATTTATAGTCGCATAATGGAACACATACCTTCAAGACATCCTATGGAGAGGAAGAGAACTTTGATGTCTGTAGCCTGGGAGGTGATGATAAAAGCAGTGGTGAGAACCAGGCTACCCGCCATGATACTGGCGCGGTTAGAGATGAACTGGAGCCCGATGAGCATGACGATCGGGGCTACAATAGAAGGCATGCTTGTTAAATATGAATGAAACTACCAGCCCACGCTCTGGAACAAAATAATTCACCTCCATTTAACATAATTACTTCAAGGTCTTCAAAGCAACGATTCAAGACTTCACAAATTTTGCGACAAATAAATAAATTTATTCACAAGTCGTTTTTGCAATTTGAATGGCAAGTAGGATAACTTAAATAGAATATGAAAAACAGCCATCTTAAAGCTGCGCTCTCACAGATTGACAGATTTGACACATTTTTTTATTTAAAGTCTTGAAATGAGCCAACTTTTGTGCAATTGTCTGGAAAACAGTAATATAAGATTGCTAACAAAAGATCAGATCGCAGTTTTTCATATTTCTGTTAAAAATTAAGTGTTGTGGCTAAAAGGGTTACTATCGGTTTAAGAAAAAATGAAAATTTCGGCAGTTTTCCAGACAATTGCGATCTGTTAGGTTGTAAATTATTTTATATGACTTGACCGAGGGATTGATGCGAAAAATCAGTTGTTTATGAGACAAAAATTAAAACAAACGTCAAAACTGTCAATCTGTGAAAGTGCAGCTTTAAATGCACGGGAGACAAACAACACAGATGCATTATTAGTCAATTAAGATTAAGCAATTGTCTGAGCCTGAGTCTCAAACTCAGATTCCAGACGTTAGAGATAATCCAGCTACAAAAGACAGGTACAGTCATAAATGCAATACAGTCAAATCCCTTTGGCTCGAATTCGCTTGGCTCGATTCCCTCGTTGGCTCGAACTAGATGTAATGGACCGATTTCTTAATACGGATGGTTAGCATTCCCGCTTGTCTCGAATTCTCCGAGGTTCGAGGTATTTTCGCCGGTCCCAGGTTCGAGTTCGAGCCAACGGGGTTCGACTATACTTTTGTTTATAAAAAAAATCGAAACATAAAATCTACATTATTCAACTCACACGAGATGCTCATGACGAGATTTTGGCTAGTGTTGAGGAAGGAGGTAATAGAGGCACTGGACTGGAAACGAGACTGGATCTCCACGAAGAAGATCCCGAAGTTTTTCCGGATACCACCGAACAGCATCAGGTAGAAGCCCGCGGCTGAAATGAGAGAACATATACCTGTACTTCAAACAAATACATTGTTTACTTACTGTACGCCTACGAATGCATATTAACCCGGATATATACAGTGAAGTTTTGGAGAAAATGTTATGTAGGCAGGCTTGGATTACTTGAACAAGAGCTCTAGTCAAGGTATTTCCCGGTAGGCAAAATAGGCTACATCTACACGGAGGAAACATGTTTTCTATTGCTTCTTGCCGTTTATAGCATATTCGATATTTCAAATCCGTTATACTTGGTTGCAATGAGATACATTTTGAAACAAATAACTTTTCTGAAAATGTTACACGCTTGTTTGTTCAGAACAGCTGTTAAAAGTTTTTAGCGTTGTTAACGTCATCGATGTTAACTTCCAAATCTATATTGCTCTGAAAGTGCAATGGATATGCTTGTGATCAGTAGTATTTCTAACAAGATATGAAACAGCTATCTCAGCTGTACTTGATTTATTCATTATATGCACACACAATCTCCTTAAAAACATAACAACGATGAGGTTAATCAAGTTGTTAACTATAACAAAGTTCTAAACAATCGGCCCTATCTTTGTGAATACTTTAATTTAATTTCTGAACATTACCTTGAATTCAACTGAATTTCTCGATCGTACAATTATGTATTAGATACAATGGTTTATCTGTATTTAGTTACCTAACGATCAAGGCTATATAGAACAAAGCTGGTGTCCTTCGGGGATAATCCTTTTAACAGTAACTAGAGTTGTAGTTCATCAACAGACCAAGCTCATTAAAATCCTATCGTGACTTAGCTTAATTTCATTACGCTTTGTAACGTTGTTTATCGATTACTGAAAATCTAATTGTAATACGATTGTCAACAAATACAGTTTGTTGAGATGCCATTTGGTTTGATGAGTTCTCCGGCTTCATAGTTTGATGCAATACCATTTGTTAAAATCTCCGCGAATCATCAATGCGACGTAATTCATAGCCATTGATAAATCGATAAGAATAGATTTGTTTCTGCAAAACTTTTGTTAAAATTAAGCCAACTTTGTCAGCAGTCCGGTGTAGATTTGTTAGTCAGCACCGACATACTGCCAAATATATCAACCAAAGATTCCACGAAAATGAGTTTTCCCAATGTATACTATTATAACATAGGTTTAGGGTTTTGCGTTAAATGATCATATTCCATTAAAAAAATGGTGCGGCGGTTGGGGGCTTGGCCATATATATGCTGGGTCCTGTTAACGTAACTACCGCCTGTAGTTTAGGCAGCTGTTTTCACTTCTTCGGAAATCAAAGTTCACATGTCTATCCTTAAGATTTTTTAAATACCAATACTATTCGAAGAAGAGAAATACAACTACTTAGTTCGAAAAAGAGAAATACACCTACTTTATTCGAAGAAGAGAAATTCACCTTGTTGTTCGAAGAAGAGAAATACACCTACTTTCTTCAAAGAAGAGAATACACATGGTTTATTCAAAGAAGAGAATTACACATTCTTTGTTCGAAAAGGAGAAATAGACCTACTTTGCTTAAAGAGAGAAAAAAACAACTTGTTTTGATGAGGAAAAATACACCTACTTTGTTCGAAGACGAATATTACCTAATAGCACCACCCAGGCCCAACCCCGGTCTATGGGTAATCCTGCCGTTTTGTCTTCATCAACCTCCTTGGTTGAAGAGTTCGAGTCAATTGTACTTGTAGTTGTCTCCACTGGTTTATCGCTGCCCGGATGTGAAACTTGGGGCTTTTCTGCAACATCCGCGATCTCGGAGTTGGAGATAATGAGGCTCTTGTCGATTGCCATTGTTCATTTAGTAACTGTCCAAACTGTCTGTAAGATTAGGGGGAAATATAATATATATATGTGTTACCATATTACAATAAAGTTCGCTACATCCCGACTACGTATATTAAATAAAAACAGAAGGTGAAGCTTATTGGCAGAATTCATACAAAATTCAATATGCATTCTTTTTAAAAATGTTTGCAAAACTGCATGTTATGCTCACAAAAATGAATAAATTTAGCTCAAAGATTTTAGAATTATGTTTTCTTTTGTAACAATTAACCGACCTAGCCTGCGTTTAAGAATATGTAGCAAAAACACGGCAATCGTATAAAAGGTTTCAGATTTACAGTAGCTATGTAAGGATATGTAAGTAACTGTTGAACTACATATCAAGAGCCTTTGAGTAATGCACCAGTCAATTGTAACCACGGTCCCCAGGTCCGGGGGTATACCGGGGATAGCCGGGGAAAAGGTCCGTGTTTTACTTTCCAGGTGGCCCCGCAGGGCCGGGTGACCGCGGTGGTTTTGTCATAGCGCCAAATTAAGCCGAGATTGGTCAAAGTCCCGGCTATTCCCCGGACCTGGGGGGGGGGCGTGGTTACAAATGACTGGTGCATAATAACAATCGCATTATGTTCCGCATATATCAGCAACTGCGTGTTACACTCAAATCAATCGTTTGTCCACGACCGAAGTTGATATCTACATTTTAAAGGCTAATACAATTTCCTTCCTTTATTTCGTATTCAATTGTAAAACTTTTCTGAAAATTTTATATCAAGGTGATACAATGAATTTAATTATAAAAATGTTAACTAGAAGAAAAGAGAATACTTTATCCCGGGTACTGTTGTGCTACGTTTTTTGCCGAACATTTGCCCATAAAGCGAATTTTCCCCCCGGTTGCAATACTCGCCATACAAACGGCGTACAATTCTGTCAGGAGGTGTAACTTGTACACTTGTGCAAATTTTGCACATGCTAAATATACACACTATAAACTGGGAAACCATTATGCGCTATTTTTAAACGGGTCAACTTAGCTGAGACAGCGACAAAATATTAAATTAATCACGTTATAAAGTGATGTATTATCTGCCGAACATTAGCGCATACTTGTTTTGATGAAATACTTTAAATTGCCGATTTTGAAACAATCTGATGTCTAGACAACTTCATGTACCAAATTAACAGCTGGAATAGAAATGTGACAGCTTTAAATTAAATGTATTTAAAGGTTTTATATAAGCATAAAAATCATACGAGTCTCAAAGAAAGTCCTATTAGCCCAACTAGAAAATATAATACTTAAAACATTTATAATCATGTTATTTCAAACATTGCAGTCCTTAAAAGAACAGTCTGCCGAAAAAATTGCAAAAAAATGATAAATAAATAGAGTGTTTTGTGACAATTAACTTCGAATTTTTAATTTGTCAACACTTGACTGTAAAACCCCTGCCATCTCGGAAATACCCATGGGGGCATATTTACTCTATCATAATTTCCCATAGGGTAAATTTAACCCCGTGGGTAGGTGCGTTCATATGCACATATTTGCCCATGGTGGAAATTTTGACTCCGGGGGTAAATCGCGTCATATAAACGACGTTTAAGTCTGCAATCGGAGACCATATCCATTTAATCACGATGCACAGTGACGCTGAGAGGTTTTTATGTAAGGTTTTTTTACACAATTTATAAATGTTTAACATTTTAATGTTTATCGTTTTAAAAACTGTTGCGGGTTGTTGGTTAAATACTAAAAACCTTAAAGCTATACTCTCACAGATTGAACATTTTGACAACTTTTTTTTATTTTTTGTCTTGGAACGAGCCAATTTTTGCGAAAATCCATGGAAACCAGTTATATAAGAACACCTGACAAAAAACTTGATCGCAGATTTTTATATTTAAGTTCAAAAATTGATGTTTTATGCATTTATCTTAAACCGTTCGTAAACGGTTTAAGCCATAAAACATTAATTTTCGAACGAATATAGGAAAAACTACGATCTGATTTTTTGTCAGCAATCTTATATCATTGGTTTGCAGATACCTACGCAAAAATTTGCCCTTTCCAAGACAAAAAAATAGAAAAGTTGTAAAAATGGTAAATCTGTGAGAGTGCAGCTTTTAGCATTTTTGTCGGCACTTTCGTTAATTAGAAACTTCGAAGGCGCATTAATCAACCTGCAATTTATTTTATTATTCCTAAACATAAACTAATGAACTCGCTTAAGCGGACAATGTCCCTTTAATGACACAAATCTCGATCGATTTACGCGAGATTGAGAAGGAATGAAACTTCAGATAAAATCAGTGCATTAACCTTTCAGTAGTATTGGGAGATTGTAATGTATTAATTTCGTATGAAAAAACAGTATATAATCACCACCACCACCAACACCACCACCACCACCACCACTACCATCACCACCATCATCTTCATCATCATCATCATCATCATCATCATCATCATCATCATCATCATCATCATCATCACCACCACCACCACCACCACAACCATCACCACTACCACAACTAGCAGCAGCAACATCATCACCTCTACTATTATCATCATCGCCATCATAATCACCATCAACAGCACCAGAAGCAGTAGCACCACGACCACTACAACCACCTCAACCACTACCACCATCGCCGTCACTACCGCCATCATCATCATCATCAGCAGCAGCAGCAGCAGCAGCAGCACCATCATCATCATCAGAAGCAGCATCAGCAGCATCACCAGCACCATCATCCCCATCATCATTCATCATCATCATCATCATCATCATCAATCATCATCATCATCATCATCATCATCATCATCATAATCATCATCACCATCATCATCATCATCATCATCATCATCACCACCACAACCACCACCACTACCACAACTAGCAGCAGCAACACCATCACCTCCACTACCATCATCATCGCCATTATCATCATCAGCAGCAGCACCACCACCACCGCCACCACCACCACCATAACAACAACCAGATAATCATCATCAGCAGCAGCATCAGCAGGATAAAGTATACAGTACATATAAACTAACTAGATCTTTTTGAGCTCGCCCTTTGGTAATGTTCGAAACCATCACAGTAGTTCAGTGTATTTCCAATTCCTCAAATGTCAACCATTATTGCGCACTACCACTGTTAAACTTAGCTATAAGATAAAACATAGAGAAAAGGCAGAATGTCGGCTATTACAGCTTACAAATAAGTATGTTATAAACTTAAAGCTTTAACTATAAATCAGTGTAAAATAAGATATATACGTACCGCAAAAAGCCAAAAATATAAACAAGCTCACAAATACGGAACAGGTCCTTGATTTAACGCTGAATTAAGACACTGAAATGTCCTATATCGATTACATCAGCTGTTCACATTTCATACGATATACTGACCTTCACAGGTCGCATTTATTGTGAATCGGAAAACCGGAGATTTTCCATCAGAACGCGCTATCGGCGTGTTGTTCTAAAAATACTTGCAGCTTCAGTAAATGCATCGTATTTCATCATACAGTGTATATAGTGAAGTCAGAATGTAATCATCTTAACAAGGCAGTTTGTAAGAACGAACGAAATAGTCGGCCATGTCCTTGAAGAAAATCATGAACACTGTTTCGTGTCCAAAAACTGATTCTTTATAAATTTATAAACAAAAATCGGGATAAAAATAATACGTCCCAGTTTTTTCAAGGCCTTCTCACTTACCTTGGTACCGTATTTTAATCCAGTGCATATTGTAAAAAGATCGGAAATAAATTTGACTTATTGCTATTTGTAAATATTTTAATTAAATTGTGTGTTTTAGTTTACCTCCCTGTAAGGTCATTAAATTGGCAAACACAGTTGAATTAAACTGAAAGTGCTGTTTGAGTGATTATTACTCAAATACAAACTATAAAATATAGTTCCTGTTCTTGTTTTCGTTAAAATCTATGATACAATTCTGTATCAATATATGAGAGAATGATCCTTATATCATACTTATGTTCCTTAGCAATTGTCTATGATTGTAAGTATGTACTTAATTAACAGGGGCGGTTTCGGGATTTGACGTTAGAGGGGGCGTCACCTTTTGATTTGAGCGCGCCCTCAGAACCGGGGGGGGGGGGGACAAAGCAAATTTAAACATTTCTTGTCCGAAATAGAGCATTTTTGGGCGTATTATTTCTCCTAAATTAAAATAATAAGTAAACTTGGACGTTTTAAGGGAGGGGGCGTGTGCGCCCACCCCCCTGGTCCCGCTAATGCTTACAAAAATAAATGGTTTGATGCGACACAGGATACATACTAACAATCTTGAACTTTTTAAATCGGTCTACATACTACTATAAGTACTGTGTATATACTACCCACCTAGTGGACCAGCCACTGTTACATCTACCGGTTCACCTGATTATTTTCGATAACGGCTGACTGCTGATTTTCTTAAATAAATGTATTGGCCTATTTGAAGAATACTGCTTTTCATTATGTTGACCACTTACAGAGGAAAAAAAACAACATTTTAACCATACTAAGTTGTAATGTAGTTAATGGGTTGAGGAAGTTATAAAGTAATTATAGTACTTTCGAGAATTTTTAGCTGGTAAACCACCATGACTGATAATTCTCAATATTGACTCAATGATTTTAGCTTACATCAATTTGAAGTATTTCGAGACCGTAAACCAATAACACCAAGTGATTGGCCTTTTCTCTGAAGGCATTGCGAAAGTTTATAGAGTGCATGGCTCTTCAGTGTCTTTTTTATCTTTAATAATGGTCCCAGATTTTATCCATCGAACTTTGATACCGAACACTTCAGTCTCGAGTGATATATTTCTTTCTGATCCTATGGTATTTGAACTATGTAGGTACATAGTTCAGTTGCTTATCATAATACATCGGACGGTGGTGATCTTTGGGGTGCAAATCTCATCGTCTAGGACAAACCATGGTTACTCAGTTATACGCCTTTACAGTACGCAGTAATACACACTGAATAATTGCCCCCCCCCCCCCCCACACACACACACTAAACGAGCCGCGCGCACAGACACGCCACGCACATGGACACGCACACATCATCGTTTACGAAATAGTGTTTCAAACAATTCAAAACAGCTTAAAGGGACACGCTCATGTTTTTGTAAAATGCACCTTTTTGATGACAAAATCAAGTTTGGCAAATCATTAGGCCTAAAAAAATACATGTATGTCTGTTTCGGGTAACCCGACCCTACCTATAAAAATGCGCCGACCCTAACTAATTTTTTCCGTTTCTGAGCAAAAAAAATATTCGTTAGCGAATAGAGAGTTACGAAGCGCGGATAAATGCAGATTTTACTCAGAATTATTGTTTATATGATAAAACAAAGTCAGGCAATGACAGTAATGTAGGAAAGACTGCCATGTGCAAGGAAACACTCTGAACTTACGACAGATTTTGAAAAAAAATAAATAAAAAAATAATAAAAAATCCCTACCTACCCTACCTAGAAAATTTGGGAAGGTTACCCTAAACAAACAATTTAGGCCTTAGGAGTGTTAAAACTAAGATTCCAAAGGCTGGAACCCTTCACCAACTGTTGATATATGCTCAAATATCGACTTTGAATACCACAATTTTCATTAGCGTTAATAACGAAAAATAGCGATATGTTGTGGCGTGATTGATTGATTGAAAGTATTACGAATTATTTTCAAGTTTCAAGTTTTATTTAAAATAAACCAGAAGGTCGTAGACCAATGAGGCATAAAGTGCATAATGGTGCATACATTTATAAATCAACTGTTCGAGTATTTTTACTCTTACTTTTCCTATTTTATAAAACATCATCCCTTTCGATATAAATCAGCGAAAATGTGAATACCTAGCTAGAGTGTATACAGGAAATATATTAAGGTTAGTAATTTTGATATGCATGTTTGTGTCGTTTTTTATGCTTATGTTATGCTGCACTGTTTGCCCTAATTGCCGAATTTATTTGTAAGCGGATCATCACATCGCCAGACATTGTCAGTTATATCATCCACGATATTTAATTGCCGTCGATACACTGTCTTATAAGATGCGCAATGTCAGATCGCAGATAAATGCGGTGTTGCAACTTTATAATATCGGGAAAACTCTACGACGAAATCTGTTTAGACAACATCGCTCTCAAAATGGCTAAAGCGGACCAAAAATCCGCAGAATTTTCATGTGTTATGTTATAAGTTTAACCTCCAAAATAATAAATACAGCTAGTGCATTAATCGTGTACTTACACAAATGTGACAGTTTAAATAAATCATACATTTTCAGCTTGTTTTCAGTTTAATTCACGCGTTGTTTAATACGGAAGCATTTGAAGAGAAGAATATCGATTGGAATATGGTATAACTTATTGCCTACTATCGCCTTAAAGGCGCGCAATATAGGCTGATGCAGGTTTTTTTAAATCTTGTATGCTAATGCATTATCATTTTTAACTCATTTGACTTAAATCATAAAAAAATAAAGTGTATAATTTGTGAAAAAAAATAATAAAAAAATGTTATTTTTTTTGTATTAATAGCAACATGTTCGTGGCCTAAATACCCCACTTGAAAAGCGCGAACATTTCGCCATCTTTTATCCGTACCAAAACCATATGCAATATCAAAAAAGCCATCAACCTATATCACTCCTCCAACATAAATGACGCAACGCCATTGGTCTAGGACTGGTCACCTGGTGACCCCAAATTTTTCCATATTGGGTCACCAAATTTATATTGTACCAAAATGGCATCTGTTTTCCGATTCCGATGAATACACGATATGGTTTCGTTTGCCCCGTATATCCCATATCGGTACACCAACTAACCCCGTAACTTATAATATTGTGCGCCTTTAACGTTCCTTAATAATTTGATGGGGTACAAGAGAAGTTTTAACCAACGCGAAGTCATACCACTATGATGTACCATTTTTGGAGAAGGCGTCCCATATACGGTCGTATATGTAACGTTGTAAGAGCATTACCGAAAGTAAGGATATTAATATTGAATACGGGTTAAACAGTTTAGAAAATGGCCTTAAATATGGTCGACTTCAGTCTAAATATATGACAAATTGCCTTAGATCACACCATAGTGTACTAACTCTTAGCATCTTAAAGCTACACTCTTACTCCCAAATAAGATTTACCACCATTAATTATATTGTTTTAGTATTCCAATAAGGATGAATTAATGTCGAAAACATATATCTTAGAAAGGATACCGAGTTTAAGTTGAAAGAAATGAGCATAAAACACGGTATTTCTACCTTATGGAAATATAGCAGACCACAGTTAATATATTAGCATTCACCAATCATTTAATATTTTTGCGCTTTCTGCTATTAAAAACACGGTTACAATCTTGTTATTAGTAATTCATATTTTCCATAAATGCATTTTTAGTAAGTAGTTAAAGGCTTATCAGTCAAAATTTATGTCTGTTATACATGTGTATGTATTGATTTTGAATAAGAGTGTCACTTTAATAATAGAATACTTATGGGAGGACTGCTCCAAATCTTGGACAAGTTTGTAGTGGCATGACTTGTCTTGAACCTAATCAGTCACTTCCAATAAGTTCAGCGAGAAGTCCAAACTATTGACACACTCGGAGTGATACTTGTATATTTGATCAAAGTTCAATGAAAAACGTTTAAAGTTGAAATTGATTTGCATTCTGTTTATTTGTAATTAATTCTTTTTGTATTTTGCACAGTTACCTGGTATTTGGACTTCAGTTTTGGCCAGTCAAATCAATGATAAAGATTGTAATAAATATTAAAATATTTGATTTGTAAAAAAATATACGACCAAAAGTGAATTATTTCTTTAATATAATTATGTATCATATAGTACAAGAACACATTTTCTTTTATAATACTCGGACCAAGAGATCACCCTAGGGACCGACTCGCTCGAACCAGATAGCTCGACTGGCCAAAACTGAAGTCCAAATACCAGGTAACTGTGATATTTTGGATGAAAGCAGATCTGCACACGCGAGTTTGTTTTTAACCTTATAAGCAACCAATAAAATGAACATGTAAACAATAAATGCCTGTAACGTACTAAATGTCTTTCCTACACATGGGTACTCATTACATTTCGTCCATAAAATCCATTTTCTTTTGATATCCCCCCCCCCCCCAACAAGAGTATGCTATTAGATGCGCAACACTGTCAGATGACATTATAATGTTGACATTGAGCGCAAATAAATAATGTGTTGCAAATTCATAATATCGTGAAAACACACTGGCACCGGATTTTCATAATCAATCATTTTTTTAATAAAAAAAAAATCTTAAAATATCAAGTTATAATATCAAAGATATGAAAAAAATCCGGTGCCAGTGTGAAAACACTATTAATCATCGATTTCAAAAACGGCAATATCGGACCAAAATCCGCAGAAAATTTAAGTGCAAGACGTTTAAACTCAAAAGATAATGAATGTAAACCGCGAGTTGACCCGAGGATAAATATAGCCAGTGCTGATCGTGAAATTATGCAAATGTGACAGTTGAATTGAATCAGACATTTTAAGCTTGTATACCAGGGGCGGATCCAGGATTTTACCTTAGAGGGGGTGACTTAGGGGGCGTAACCTTTTGACTTGTGCCCCTCCAACAGAACCGAAATTTATCTGGTCTAAAGTGCTGGCAGGGGGGTCGGGGCTTCTCCTCCAAGAAAATTCTAATCCGAAATGGTGCAATTTTTGCGTATTTCATTACTCTTTTTCTGTGAAATTGGAAGATTATGGGGAGGGGGTTCCTCCCTCTGGATCCGCTTGTTTTTATAGTTTAATTTAAGCGTCATTTTTTACGGAAGCGTTTGAAGAGAAACGTCGAAAATCAAATGGAATAGCAAATAACATATTGCATACTATCGCCTTAAATTAACTGCTTCCCTTATTGAATGGGGTACAGTGGAAGTTGTGACCAACGCTATGATGTACCATAGTTGGAGAAGTCGTCCCATGTATATGTCATATTATAAGACCATTACCGAAAATAAGGATAATAAGATTTGCTTAGGGCTAAAAAGTTTAGTATATGTCCTTTTTTATAAGTTACGGGGTTAGTAGGTGACCCGATATGGGATATCCGGTGCAAAAAACAACAACCTCGAAGCTCTACCCCGAATATGGTTTCCTGCGCCCCGTATATCCCATATTTGGTGACCTACTGATCCCGTAACGTAAATATATATATCACGTCGACAACCTGTTAACATTGATCAAGACACCAACACTATCTGGGAAATGTTTCGATTATTCATCGTAATCGGAAAATAAACGCCATTTTGGTACAATAAGATTAGTGATCTCATATGCAAATTTATGGGGTAACCCACCACGTGACTAGTCCTGGACCAATGGCGTTGCGTCATTCATGTTGGAGGCGCGAAATAGTTCACTTTAAGTCCGCGAATAAGACATATTGCCTAAGATCTCATCATATCGTACCTTAGCATCTAAACAATGAAATACACACGGGACGACTTCTCCAAATCTGGGATAATTTTGTAGTGGTTTGACTTTGTGTTGGTACGACCACTCTTGTACCCAATTGCATAAGGGACACAATGACCCGAAGGAGTTTAGTGAGTGATCCTAACTAATAGCTTCTTTCCATGCTCCCACGTGTGTGACATTGGCACATTCGGAGTGATACTTGTATATTTGTTCAAAGTTCAATGAGCAAACATGTTGAAATTGATTTGCATAGCTATTTGCAATTATTTCTTTATATTTGGAATCACAGGCATCTGAATCATTGTTTGTCACTAAAATATTGTTTAAAACCATTTTTGGTACATACAATGAGATAAACAACACATCTGAAGATATTTAGTTTCTTTTTTGTACATCAAAGACACTAAATATCTTCAGATGTTTGTTTATCTCATTGTATGTACCCAAAATGGTTTTAAACAATATTTTAGTGACAAACAATGATTCAGATGCCTGTGTTTGGAATGACATCAGATCTGTGTACAGGAGATTTTAAAACTTCAAGCATTCAATAATGATGAAATAGCCAAAACATGCAAAAATAAAATACTGTTATGTACTCAATGTGTTTCAAACACATGATTCGTCCTCAATGCATTTCATCCATATCTCAGGCGCGTAGGAGCTGGGAGCGCGAATATTTGTTACCGATTTTCTTAAAACTCGTATTTTAAATAATGCTACGCGCATATAGATCAATACCAGTCTGACACGATATTGAATAAACAGGTCACTATGTCATAATTAAATCTTCAGGACTTTTAGTTTTGCGACCTTTTAGTGCATTGTATTATACACTTAAAATATCAACCCAAAGAATTTGAGAACCCTTTTACACCATACGACATGGGAAGTTCTTTGTAAGACGCGCTTAGATTGCTATAAAAGCCCATACAAACACTTAAAACATGGCAGTCTTTCCTACATTACTGTCATTGCCTGACTTTGTTTTATCATATAACAATAGTTCTGATTAAAATCTGCATTTATCCGCCCATCGTAACTCTCTTTTCGCTAACGAATATTTTGTTTGCTCAGAAACGGAAAAAAATAGTTAGGGTCGGCGCATTTTTATAGGTAGGGTCGGGTTACCCGAAACAGACATATTTTTTTAGGCCTAAGGATGAACACTGACTTCTGACTTAAGAAAGTGGCGCTTGATTTCAGCAGATGGAGTCCCTTCAGAATCCATGGGAAATTTTAATAGAGTCAACCGCTGACTTTACCCTGTATTCAACCAAATACATGTACCACAAAACCCTAAACACAATCCAACAGATATTGCTGATATTTTATTATAAAAATGTAAAAGACAAAATTCATTCAAATGATGGATCTCTTCTCCTTTGTTTTACACTATCAAAGCTTGATGAAGGATAAATACCTCCACCAAGAAACTGTGAAAAATCCACATCCGGGCTCGGTGAATTATGTTTCCGTTTTCGACCCGGGTTTTCCTCATTTCTGTCCCTCTCTTTTATTTCTGTAAAGTATAACGACTCACTAAAAGCACTATCTGGAGTAAACTTAGCTCGTTTGGCAAAAGTCATTTTTATCCCCTGCCCTGGGGCATCACAAGCACTCGAGATTGCCAGAGATGATCTGCCTCTGAAATCCAACTTATCCACACCCTCGACATCTATAACCTCGATGTCTGTGTCGCTGGCTGGTGTGAACTTATCCAGTTTTTGTTGCTGTGCAGCTCTTTGTTTGAGCTGTTGTCGAACACCTGCTGCACGTCGCTCTCGATCTCTTTGATGTCGGTCGAGAAGGTGGACGGTCTCCGTCTTAACCTGAAACAAATCAAGTTTTTAAACACCCATAAAACATGTTAGTAAAAAATTATACATGCAATTGCCAAAGAAGGGTTATAACTCTGGAGTTACTGTGCGAGATGGCTGTTGACTGCACTCAATTGAGATAGTATGCCAATGAACATAGTGAGGAAGTTTGGTAAAGATCAGATAATAAATGCTTAAATTAGAGAGTATTAACAAACCCATACTATGTGTACATGTAAGAAAAAATATACATGCAATTTCCAAATAAGGTCACAACACTGGGGTTGATAGCGCATAATTGCTGTTGACAGTTAAGATATTATGCAAATAAACATTGTGACAAAAGTTTGGTAAAGATTAGATAATAAATGCTTAAGTTAGGGAGCGAACATGAAAATATGATGCTGCAGATGCCCTCTCTGGACAACATGCTCCTTATTCATCTGCCATGCCACGAAGGGGTCATAACTCTGGAAAACTTTTATGCAATAGACACTATTTAAACTTATTTATTTTTGCACGGGAATTTGGGGAAAATTTTAACAATATCATTCTAGTCTAAAATTGTACATTTTGAGCGTATTTTATTACGTTTTTCTTCCATATTCATGATTTTGAGATATAAAAGTTAACTTGGATGATTCTAAGGTGGGTGATAATTACCTGTTTTTTCTTCATAAGCTCCTCACGCTTGACTTCCTCTTCCAACTCACTGAGGAGTTCTTCCCCCGATTTATCCGCAGTCGGATCCGAAATTGACGTCACCAAGTCACGTTCTTTTGGCTTAAACACATGAGACTTCAGTTCGGCTATTTCAGGTAGCCTCAACGTTAAGGCATCTCCGAAGTATTCAAACATTTCAAAGTAGAACGACACAGGTGACTTGTGGAAAGCTGACAGGAATCCATTGAATGAAGGTCGTTTTGAGACTTTCGTGTCGTAATCAGAAATGGTCTTAAACACTTTTTTTGCCTCGCCGTTATTTGTGGCATCGGTGATGTTTTCTTCCCGAAACTGTTTGATATACTTTTGTAAAACATGCTCCACACAAAGCTGAAGAAATGGAGAAATCAAATAAAAGTGCCAATTATGATATTCATAGTAAGTCTAGGACTACTGGTTGGTATTCACAAAACTTCTTAAAGTCATTTCCAAACTTAAGTCATTTTCCTAATTTTAGTATCCCTTTAGTCATATAAAAAAAATTAAAGATTTTTCAAATACATTATTTTTATTGACCTTATTGAACAAAACATACTTTAATGTTAAAAAAAAGACCTTTACATTTCTTTAAGATAACTTTGATTATGAAAATTTTAAGATACCGCCTTAATGACTTAAGATGCTTTTTGAATACGGCCCCTGGACATGACCCTGTTGTTTCAACATCATAATTGTAATCAGGAATGATAAAAGAGTGAAAATACAAATTTTAAAAATCCTGAAATCCAAGTGCCAGTATAAGGTCAAAAGCTTAAACCCTTCTTTAATTATCTTTAGGTTCAAAGCTTTTTATTCTAATTGCAAGTAACTTATTAAAAAATTTAATGCAAAAGTCAAGCACTAAAAACAGTAAAGAGCCAAAAACAAAAATTAGGATTGTCTAAAATTAATAAGCGTTATTTTGAATTTAATCATCCCTTCGTTATAAACCATTCTCTACCAGTATAGCTCCATGCACACTCCAAGCGTTAGTCTGCAGCTGGACAAACTCCAGACCCTGGAACTCGAGGGCGGCCAACAGATGAGGCATGTACACATGCAGGTGGGGGACCAACACTCGCTCCACACTCTGAAAACAGAAAATTGGTCAGACTATTGGCTTTCAGGGTTTTAGCAAAAGAGTTATTGGAAGGTGCTGCATGCTGCCCTAATTGTTCAGAGCTTTGATCAAGTTTATAACATTGTTAAAGGGACACTCTTATTTAAAATCAATACATACACATGTATAACAAACATCAATTTTGAGTGATAAACCTTTAACTACTTACTAAAAATTGCATTCACGGAAAATATTAAGTACTGATAACAAGATTGTAACTGTGTATCTAATAGCAGAAAGCGCAAAATATTAAATGATTGGTGAGTGGTAAAAGATTTACTGTGGTCTACTATAGTCTTATAAGGTAGAAATACCGTGTTTTATGTTCATTTCTGTCAAATTAAACTTAGTATCCTTCATAAGAAACATTGTTTTCGACATTTATTCATCCTTTTTGGAATATTAAAACCATATTATAAATTGTGGTAAAAATTGGGAGTAAGAATGCATCTTCAATGTCATAATTTTTAACTTTCAAATCAATACTCTGCTGTGGAAGTTTTGAATGGATGCATTTGTGATATGCTGTATTCATACCAAGACTTGAGACAACTGTTTCAGCTGTATATGATTAAATTTGAATATGTGAGCATGTCATCAAATATTTCATAATGAAAATTAACAACTATGGCATTTATCACATTGCTAACTTTAACACAGCTCTGAACAACTGGCCTTATATCAAGCAAAAAAATAATTAGTATAACTATATTCTGAAAGGAGCGATGAATTAGCTGTCTGTATATCTATTTAAAGACACAATTTACAAGAATAATGTTTTTTGACACTTGGGCTGCCATCAGGTATGACACGTATCATGTTTGTGTAGCCCTTAAATAGGGCTTCAGTGAATGCTGAACACAGACAGTAAATAAGTTAGTTGCTTAAACTTGGCTTACCTCAGTCCCCAAGTACATGAGCCCCATAACAGCCCCATAGTGGCAGGCAAAAGGTCGTGACAGGTCATGTAGAGCCTCTCGTAGAGTCTTCTCTGTGTAACGCTCTAGGTGGTTAACACTGTTGCCCCAGATCCTGGAAACATTATAGCAGATAGTGGTGATATATCGGTACATAAGCTCCATATACAGGAAATGTAGCAGACAGCTGTGACATATCAGGGTACATAAGCTCCAGATACAGGGAATGTAGCAGACAGCTGTGACATATCAGGGTACATTAGCTCCAGATACAGGGAATGTAGCAGACAGCTGTGACATATCAGGGTACATTAGCCCCAGATACAGGGAATGTAGCAGACAGTGGTGACATATCAGGGTACATAAGCTCCACATACAGGAAATGTAACAGATAGCTGTGAAATTTCACCCAGCTACTGGAAATCTAGCTGACAGCTGTGATATATCAGGGTAAATGATCCCCAGATACAGGGAATGTAGCAGACAGCTGTGATATATCAGGGTACATTAGCCCCAGATACAGGAAATATAGAGAAAGCTTTGATATATCAGGGTACATTAGCTCCAGATACAGGAAATGTAGAGAAAGCTGTGATATATCAGGATACATTAGCCCCAGATTCTGGAAATCAAGTGGACAGCTGTGATATATCAGGGTACATTTGCCCCAGATTCTGGAAATCAAGTGGACAGCTGTGATATATCAGGGTACATTAGCCCCAGATTCTGGAAGTCAAGTTGACAGCTGTGATATATCAGGGTACATTAGCCCCAGATTCTGGAAATCAAGTGGACAGCTGTGATATATCAGGGTACATTTGCCCCAGATTCTGGAAATCAAGTGGACAGCTGTGATATATCCGGGTACATTAGCCCCAGATTCTGGAAATCAAGTGGACAGCTGTGATATATCAGGGTACATTAGCCCCAGATTCTGGAAATCAAGTGGACAGCTGTGATTTATCATGGTACATTAGCCCCAGATACAGGAAATGTAGCAGACAGCTGTGAAATATCGGGGTATATTAGCCTCAGATACAGGAAATGTAGCAGACAGCTGTGATATATTGGGGAACATGAGCCCCAGATACAGGGAATGTTGCAGACAGCTGTGATACATCAGGGTACATTAGCCCCAGATACAGGAAATGTAGCAGACAGCTGTGATATATCAGGGTACATTAGCCCCAGATACAGGGAATGTAGCAGACAGCTGTGATATATCAGGGTACATTAGCCCCAGATACAGGAAATGTAGCAGACAGCTGTGATATATCAGAGTACATTAGCCCCAGATACAGGGAATGTAGCAGACAGCTGTGATATATCAGGGTACATTAGCCCCAGATACAGGAAATGTAGCAGACAGCTGTGATATATCAGGGTACATTAGTCCCAGATACTGGAAATGTAGCAGACAGCTGTGAAATATCAGGGTACATTAGCCCCAGATACAGGGAATGTAGCAGACAGCTGTGATATATCAGGGTACATTAGCCCCAGATACAGGAAATGTAGCAGACAGCTGTGATATATCAGAGTACATTAGCCCCAGATACAGGGAATGTAGCAGACAGCTGTGATATATCAGGGTACATTAGCCCCAGATACAGGAAATGTAGCAGACAGCTGTGATATATCAGGGTACATTAGTCCCAGATACAGGAAATGTAGAAGACAGCTGTGATATATCAGGGTACATTAGCCCAAAATGCTGGAAAAATAGTAACGGGGATTAACCCAATACAATAACCCAGTTACAACATTATATTCAGTACATCATGCGACAATATGACAATACCCGACAATATGAGCGAGCACCCTGGCGGCATAGTCCCTCAATACCCAGTGGTCATCCGTGGGGCAGGACTGTCCACTACTAACAAGCGGGTCCAACAAGCAGTACTGGACACTCTGGCTCATCACCGCCAACTGAAAGGCAAGACCATTTTTTAACGTTACATACTACATGTATATACTTGCCCTTAAAGGGACTAGACACCAGATGGTCCCAAAATCGGCAAATACAGTATTACCTCAAAACAAGCCTAGAATTGTCAATGCAAGCTAGTAGGAGGCTGCTAAATACATCATTCTACATGATTAAAATAATAAATTCAATGATTATGTTTCTGTCTCATCTGTGTTTCCACCATTTAAAAATAGTGCATAATGGTTTCCCATTTCAATCATATTTTTTTATGAGTACAGATAAATAAACTGACATTATTTTTAAACTTACTGGGATTTAAGTGGTAGATAACCAGAGTAAATTTCGTATTGGCATAAAGCGCAAAAACTGGGAAAGATGCATTCGTCGTAAGCAATGTGATACATTAGTAACTAAGATTTAATGTGTTGTACACAACAATGTCAATTTAATGTTAGTTTTTGACGATTTTCTTTTTTGCTTGCAATTGTAATATCTGGTGTCTGTCCCCTTTGAAGTCTTTAGACCCCTGTTGAAATTGTTTCCAAAGCCATTAATATCTTTTACTAGGTTTTTTGTTACTTTCTTTAATGCAAAAGTCTAGCAAACTGGAGATCGTTTTACCACCGATCTATAAACCATGGATTGGCAACTCTCGTCTGTGTAAATGCGATTAGCTCAGACTCACGCGTGCAGCGCGATTTCATTCTGAGATCTTGCCGTGTGGTCGTTTTCGAGACGTCCGACATCGACCGAATATATACATGTAGGAAAACGTTAATTAAAACTAAATATAAGTTTAATCAGGAACATATTAGGTCCTGATTAATACTTCGACAATTAGAGAAAATACAATAACGACAAACTACAAACATATTACATGCGACATGTCGATCGGTGTAAAAAATAAGTACCAGCAGAGCTGGCGGAAATAACCGAAGATCGTTGTTTATCACCGATCGGAGATTCGGCGGAATTTTCCGATATTTGCCAAGCGCGCGCTAAGGATTGTGGGAAAATAATTATTTCTTATCGTTTCACCGATATCGGGCAGTTGCCAATCCATGGTTTATAGGTCCGTGGTTTTACTAACAGACTTACATAATTACTTTTTTTTCTTCATTTGTTTGATTTTAAAAAAAAATAAAAATGATTGTGTTTTTGGCTTTTAACAATACCAGCACTGCTAATACCTAGTGTATCGATGATTTAAAGCATTACAGCTTTAGTTTTAATGGCTAATAAAACAAGCGGGCCATGATGGCCCTAAAACACTCACCTAAGCAAAGGGCCACTACTCTGTTATAAAGCATTAATAACAAGAGATGTTTGTCAAACATTATGCCCCCTAGCGCCATGTTGTCAGGATATATGGACAATTGAATGAAATATGCATGGACCGAAATGACAGCTGATTTGTTGCTGTTTTAAGATTATGACCATTAAAGTGTGAGGTAAAGTGTGTTATGACCGTCATGACCTTTGACTCTATGAACTCAAAATCCAGAGTCATCAGCTGGTCACCAGAAACCTAAATGTCAAGTTTGAGGGCCATGGGTGCAGGCATTGTCAAGTTATCACAGACAAGTTTTTTTCTTTTCAAGGTCACTGTGACCTTGACCTTTGACCCGATGACCCCTTAAATCATAAGGGGTCATCTACAAGTCAGATGCAACTCCAAGTCAAGTTTGAAGGCCATGGGTTCAGGCATTGTTGAGTTATCACTCGGACAACCTTTTACCATTCAAGATCACTGTGACCTTGACCTTTGGCTCTATGAATCCTAAAATCAATAAGGGTGATCTACTGGTCAGGCTTAACATCCATGTCAAGTTTAATGATCATAGGTTCAGGCATTGTTGAGATATCAGTGGGGGAAGATTTGTTAACTTTTTATGTTAAAGGTTACTGTGACATTGACCTTGGCCTGATGACCCCCAAAGTCGATAGGGGTCATCTACTGGGCAGGCCCAACCTTCATGTCAAGTTTGATGACCATAGGTCCAAGAATTGTCGAGTTTGCTTTCAAGGTCACTGTGACCTTGACCTTTGACCCCTAAAATCAATAGGGGTCATCTACTGGTCAGGCCCAACCTCCATGTCAAGTTTGAGGGCCATGGGTGCAGGCATTGTTGAGTTATCACTTGGACAACCTTTTATCATTCAAGGTCACTGTGACCTTGACCTTTGGCCCAATGACCCCTAAAATTAATAGGGACAATCTTCTGGCCAGGCTCAACCTCCAAATCAAGTTTGAGGGCCATGGGTGCAGCATTGTCAAGTTATCACTCGGACAACCTTTTACCATTCCAGGTCACTGTGACCTTGACCTTTGGCCAATGACCCCAAAACCATAGGGTCATTCCTGGCCAGGCCAACCTCCAAGTCAAGTTTGAGGGCCATGGGTGCAGGCATTGTCGAGTTATCATCGGACAACCTTTTACCATTCAGGTCACTGTGACCTTGACCTTTGGCCAATGACCCCCAAAAACATAGGGGTCATCTACTGGTCAGGCCAACTCCAAGTCAAGTTTGAGGGCCATGGGTGCAGGCATTGTTGAGTTATCAGACAACCTTTTACCATTCAAGGTCACTGTGACCTTGACCTTTGGCCCTGATGACCCCAAAAACAATAGGGGTCATCTACTGGTCAGGCCCAACCTCCAAGTCAAGTTTGAGGGCCATGGGTGCAGGCATTGTTGAGTTATCACTCGAACAACCTTTTACCATTCAAGGTCACTGTGACCTTGACCTTTGACCCATTGAGCCCAAAAAACAATAGGGGTCATCTACTGGTCAGGCCCAACCTCCAAGTCAAGTTTGAGGGCCATGGGTGCAGGCATTGTCACGTTATCACTCGGACAACCTTTTACCATTCAAGGTCACTGTGACCTTGACCTTTGGCCTGATGACCCCCAAAAACAATAGGGGTCATCTACTGGTCAGGCCCAACCTCCATGTCAAGTTTGAGGGCCATGGGTGCAGGCATTGTTGAGTTATCACTCGGACAAGCTTTAAAATTATTTTACCATTAAAGGTCACTGTGACCTTGACCTTTGACCCGATGACCCCCAAAATCAATAGGGTCATCTACTGGTCAGGCCCAACCTTCATGTGAAGTTTGATGACCATACGTCCAGGAATTGTTGAGTTATCACTCGGACAAGCTTTGGTCTACGACGGACCGACCGACATAGACATGCCTGTGCAAAGCAATATACCCCTCTTCTTCGAAGGGGGGCATAAAATGTTGCAATTTAAACATATCTTTACTGATGACAATGCTTTGTTTTATATTTGTAAAGGGTCATGCAATGAAGCTACCTGTAAAGTTTCATTGAATTTGGCCTGGTAGTTTCAGAGATTTTTTTAAAAAGCAAAACAGTAAGTCGATCAATCATGACCCCTTGTTGTATTTTTGTAGCGGGTCACCCAAGGAAGCTTCCTGTGAATTTCATTGAATTTGGCCAGGTAGTTTCAGAGGAGATGTTTTTAAGCAATTGTTGATGGATGGACAGATGGATGGACGGATGGACGACGGACAAAGACCGATCACAATAGCTCACCTTGAACACTTAGTGCTCTGGTGAGCTAAAAACTCTGACCTAACTACTCCATCTTTATGAGGCATGAAACTGGAAATTAATATCATATTTTTTTAGGTCTAAACACCATTATTCTCATTGTGGGATGCTATTTTTCATGTCTGTTTTGTAATCTCCTACTGATTTTTTCAATCAATAATCCTGATCATATCTTCTGTGTTTAACTTATCTCCAAAATACAAATATCAAAAATAATTATGTAACTTACAAAAGGCTGTGCCTCCAGGAAGAGTGAGCTATTGTACACAAGACTCTGCACCATGGATAACAGCCTGGTCAGCTTACAGACATCATCTCCAAGAGTCTTTACCTGTATACAAGAATACTAAGCTGGTCAGACTTTAAAAATAAGTTTTGATCGAAAGTCTATGGTGTAATGATTATAAATTCTTAAAGCTGCATTCTCACAGACTGTTTGTTTTTGCAACTTTTTTATTTTTTACTTTGAATGAGCAAATTTTTGCATAGATGTTTGGAAACAAGTAAGACTGCTGACAAAAGAGCAGATCGCAGTTATCATAGTTACGTTTTGTGGCTAAAAGTGTTACTTACCATTTAATAAAAATTATATTTTCGACAGCTTACCGAATAACTGGGAACTTTTATTGTGAGTATTACCTGATATGACCGAATTGAAGGCACTGATACCAAAATGATTCTATTCAGAGACAAAAAAACATAAAAAGGTCATAATTGCTAATTTGTGAGAGTGCAGCTTTAAGTTACCAGTTACTCTGACTAAGTGTCCTCAGGTAATTAAGTGTAATTCATTTCATGTCTCACTACATAGATGGCAAACCTCATAACTTTCTTGATCATCATAAATCAGGTTGCCGTCATGAAATAACATCATTAAATTTTTTCCATTAATATCATTTGATGTGATGTCAGAAATGAATAGTGTTGAAAATGTTTGCACTGTTTGCACTAGAGTCTATTAATAGGCGATGGATTGCACTGTTTGCACTAGAATCTATTAATAGGCGATCGTTGCACTGTATGCACTAGAGTCTATTAATAGGCGATCGTTGCACTGTTTGCACAAGAGTCTATTAAAAGGCGATGCATTGCACTGTTTGCAATAGAATCTATTAATAGGCGATCGTTGCACTGTTTGCTCTAGAGTCTATTAATAGGCAATGCATTGCACTGTTTGCACAAGAGTCTATTAATAGGCGATGCATTGCACTGTTTGCACTAGAGTCTATTAATAGGCGATCGTTGCACTGTTTGCACTAGAGTCTATTAATAGGCGATCGTTGCACTGTTTGCACTAGAGACTATTAATAGGCGATCGTTGCACTGTTTGCACTAGAGTCTATTAATAGGCGATGCATTGCACTGTTTGCACTAGAGTCTATTAATAGGCGATCATTGCACTGTTTGCACTAGAATCTATTAATAGGCAATGCATTGCACTGTTTGCTCTAGAGTCTATTAATAGGCGATCGTTGCACTGTTTGCACTAGAGTCTATTAATAGGCGATCGTTGCACTGTTTGCACTAGAGTCTATTAATAGGCGATCGTTGCACTGTTTGCACTAGAGTCTATTAATAGGCGATGAATTGCACTGTTTGCACTAGAGTCTATTAATAGGCGATCGTTGCACTGTTTGCACTAGAGTCTATTAATAGGCGATGCATTGCACTGTTTGCACTAGAATCTATTAATAGGCGATCGTTGCACTGTTTGCACTAGAATCTAATAATAGGCAATGCATTGCACTGTTTGCTCTAGAGTCTATTAATAGGCAATGCATTGCACTGTTTGCTCTAGAATCTATTAATAGGCGATGCATTGCACTGTTTGCACTAGAGTCTATTAATATGCGATATAATATAAAGTGCAATATTAAATTATTAATATCCCCACCACTAGATTCATTCTGAAAAGATTTAAGTGCATTAAGGTAAGCCATCCATCATAAGGATGCAAAGATGTGTTAGTTCATGAAGGTAAGCCATCCATCGTAAGGATGCAAAGATGTGTTAGTGCATTAAGGTAAGCCATCCGTCATAAGGATGCAAAGATGTGTTAGTGCATTAAGGTAAGCCATCCATCATAAGAATGCAAAGATGTGTTAGTGCATTAAGGTAAGCCATCCATCGTAAGGATGCAAAGATGTGTTAGTGCATTAAGGTAAGCCATCCATCATAAGGATGCAAAGATGTGTTAGTTCATTAAGGTAAGCCATCCATCGTAAGGATGCAAAGATGTGTTAGTGCATTAAGGTAAGCCATCCATCATAAGGATGCAAAGATGTGTTAGTGCATTAAGGTAAGCCATCCATCATAAGGATGCAAAGATGGGTTAGTGCATTAAGGTAAGCCATCCGTCATAAGGATGCAAAGATGTGTTAGTGCATTAAGGTAAGCCATCCATCATAAGGATGCAAAGATGTGTTAGTGCATTAAGGTAAGCCATCCATCATAAGGATGCAAAGATGTGTTAGTGCATTAAGGTAAGCCATCCATCATAAGGATGCAAAGATGTGTTAGTGCATTAAGGTAGGCCATCCATCATAAGGATGCAAAGATGTGTCAGCGCAGTAAGGTAAGCCATCCATCATAAGGATGCAAAGATGTGTTAGTGCCCAGGGTTCGAATTTAACTTTGAGGAGCACTCGCAACATTTTGCGAGTGCTTTTTGAGGCAACTCGCAAAATGAAAAATCAACTTGCAATTTTATTATTTGCTTTATTCCCTTATAATATTGTCTAATTAAAGTAGAAATTTACACCTAAGACATATTATGAATATTAAAACGTATCAATCTTGAGTAACTCAACTACTAGAACTTGTTGATGGCTTATTCTTTTTGGGGAGTACGGAAAGACTCATCAGATGCTAGCCGCTTTTTGATCACAAAGCTGTCCAATAATTTGACATTGTTCACTTTGTATATTTACCCTCGTCATAGGGTAATATCCATTCGGCAAGCACGGTACAGATTTCATTAAGTTTATAAGTATTAAAAGCAATAACATTATAAATTTAAAATAAATGAAAGAAACAGTAAAATTAATG